>NW_028136382.1:0-600000 GCF_964662115.1 Mustela nivalis
CCTGAAGAGTTCTCATGGTTTGTCGATCAGGCCTGCCATACCTACGTCCCCAAACCTAAGCTGAGTTTGTGTTTTCAGACTTCTGTCCTCAAAGTCTTGGGCCACACACCCTCCAGGCTGGGCGCCTTGAGCCACACATTAGGACTGTGCCTACCAATCCATGGGAATTCTGCCCATTCCATGGTCCAAAATCGTACAAATTAGGAGAAACCTCCAAAGTTCCTGAGGCCATCCCAATAGTTTAGGTCGACCGGAACAAACAAGGGCTGTCTGACACCAGCTGATAATCGACCTCCACTCATACCACAGATGGATGTCCCCAGAGAAGAAGATTGAACCAGACAGACCCTAGGACATAATAGGATCCATTGCTTTGGGTTACAGGCATGTGTCATCAAAAGCCTGATTCCAATACCAGCATAGGGGTTTTCCTGAGACACCCATCAGAACTCATCTCGTCTCCACAAGGAAACCTGTGCATGGGAGCCATGTCCAAAGCTTAGGAGAGTACTTCAGGGTCCCGGTGCCACCGCCCCATTCCAAGGCCCTCATGGACAGAAAAACACATTAGGACCCATCCTCAGGAAAGTCCATTTCAACTCAGCCACCCCGGTTGCTCCGGCAGAGCCATCAGATCAAAACTGTCTCGTTGCTAAGAGACAATTGGAATGCGAGGCGGGCTTTCCAGGCATCCATCCGCGATCGGTGCTCTAAAGTATATCCATATGGGATGTCCTGGAGCTGTCCAAAAGGTCTCAATTGTCCCGCAGAAGGAATCCTTGAAGGGGGCATCCCACAACTCCCAACGTGGGAAAACCTCAATGGCCTCGAGATTCCGCTCCCTTCATGAAGCGGCCGTCATGCACAGGAACTCCAACCTGAGCCAACGTCTGATCCTCGCCCTGACTTCAGAAGCATGATATATTGGTTCAGATCTGCAGGGGGTACCTGCCGTGCCTTTGCCCTGAAACCCATGTCTAGCTTGTCTTCTCACACTTCCGTCCTCACACTCCTGGCCCCGAATTCCTAAAATTTGGCAATTCCGGACCCACAATGCAGCACTCTGCCGGCCCTCTAAAAAAAAAAAAAAAAATATTGCCTCATGAGCTACCCAGGCACCTTAAATGAAGATAAACCTACACAGCACTCGACCTTACCCAAATTATATAGTCTAACCTGGGCACTAATGCACTGTCGAACACAACCTGAGCTCGGAATTCCTGACCAACACCCAGAAAGCTGACCGCACACTGAGCACATAAAACCCGCCATGGCCTTAGGTCATCATCTCTTCCCTACCTCAGTTTTCAGGCTTCAGAACCGAGACCTTATCTCCAATCACTGCCCAGGGGTGAATGTGATGCAGAAATCAGTACTCCTCCTTACCCATGGCAAGAACCCTTGTGGTTGGCACGTTGTCCAACATTCAGTGTAGGAGAAACCAGCATTCACGCTGAGGCCCTGCCCATTCTTGAGTGAGACGAGGGCATACACATGCATTGTGACCCTCAGCATGAGTCCTGTCCTCTAGTAAGTCCTCTCAGTGGCTGGATCATTAAATGTCATAATGGGCTTGACATGTCCCTAGGCCCCAATTTTTAACCAGATTTCTGATTGTCCAGTCGCCCCTCCCCAGGGCTCTACTCCGGAATCCCTCATTTAGTGGGACACCTGAGGTTAAAAAAGAAAACAACAACAACAACAACAACAACAAAACGGACTTCTTCCAGCCCACAGAATGACCCCAAACTCTTTGGACGGGGCCAAACCACCAGAGAGTAAGACTCGTCCATTTCCCATGAAGTCACCCAGAAATTCCACGACCATGAGTGACACGATATCCAGAGACAAAAACTTGAGCAGGAGCCTCACACTCGCCCTTCTTTCAAATCCAGAAGAGTTCTCCTCATGGTCTGAAGATCAGTCCTGCCATACCTATGACCCGAAACATAAGCCGAGTTTGTGTTTTCAGACAACTGTCCAAACAGCCCTGGCCTACACATCCTACAGGCTCAGGCCCCTGGAGCCAAACCTGAGGACTGTACTTGCCCTCTCCAAGGGAATTGTGTGTGCCCATTCCAATGGCCACAACCCTTCAAATAGGATAAACCTCCAAAGTCCCTGATCCATCTCAAAAGTGGTGGCTTCCCAGGAAAAACAGGGGCAATCTGAGCCCAAATGAGCACCTACGTGCACTCAGACCCATAGACAGATGTCCCCAGAGGTAAAAAGGAAAGAACAGACCCCTAGGCACTAATCAGATCCATTGCTTTGGTTTCCAGGCATCTCTCCTCAGAGGCCTGGATTTCAAGAGCAGCATATAGCTCTTTCTTGATTCACCCATCAGAAAACATCTCATCTACACATGGGAAACTTGCACGTTGGAGCTGTGTCAAAGCCTCTGTTTAGGAGAACCATTTAGGGCACCAGTGACACCGCTTCATTCCAAGGTCTCCATAGACTTAAAGTACATTAGGACCCATCCTTTGGGGTGTCCATTTCAACTCAGCGTCCTCGGTTGCTCCCCACAGATCCAGGAGATCTAACCTGTCTTGTTGCTAGGAGACAATTGGAATGCGAGGTGGGCTACCCAGCCATCCATCCTTAGAACCCTGCTCAGAATCATTGCCCTGGAGCCAAACAAGAGGTCTCAATTGTCCTGCAGAAGACTCACTGCAGTTTGGAGCTTCTCACAACTCCCATAGTGGGAAAACACCCGTGGCCTCGTGATGCCCCGCCCCCATTCATAAAGGGGCCATCAGGACAGAAACTCCAACCTGAGCGATCATCTGATCCTCGCCCTGACTTCAGATGCACGAAATCTCGATTCAGGTCTGTAGATTGTGCCTGCCATAGCCTCACCCAGAAACCTAAGCCGAGCTTGTGTTCTCAGACTTTTGTCGTCAGACTACTGGCCCACAAGCCCACCAGTTTGGCAATCCAGAACTACAATGCAGCACTCTGCCGGCCATCCAGCAGAAAAACATTGTCCTCTGGGGCTACCCAGTAACCCCAAATGAGGATCAACCTGCACCGACCTTGGCTGTACCCCAAATACATAGGCTGACCAGGGCACTAATGCCCTTTCTGACACAGCCTGAGCCTGGACTCCCTGGCCCGTCCCAGACAGCTGGCCGCACACTGAGCACATCGAGCCTCCGTGGCCTTAGGTCGTCATCTCTTCCCAACCTCGGTTTCCAGGTTTCAGAACCTAGACCTTATCTCCAATAACTGCCCAAGGTTGAAGGTGATGCAGAAATCAGAACTCCTTTCCCATGGCAAGAAACCTTGTGGTTGGCATGTTGTCTAACGTTCAGTGTGGTTGAAACCAGTGTGGCCCATGTGGCCCCGCCCATGATCGCGGGCCACATTGGTCACAAACACACATTGTGACCCTCAGGCTGAGCCCAGTCCTCAAGTAAGGCCACTCAGTGGCTGGATGAAGAGATAGCAAATTGGGCTTGCCATGCCCCTAGGCCCCAATTTAAACCATATTTCGGGATGTCCCTTCAGTCTTCCCCACGGCTTTGCTTTGGAATTCCTCTTTTGGTGGGACACCTGAGGTAACAAACCTGAAATGAGTCCTCCCATCCCACAGATTGACGAAAAGCAATTGGGAATCGGGCCAAAACCTCAGAGAGGAAGATTCGTCCATTGCCCATGAGGCCTCCCCGACATTCCACGGCCATCGCTGATAAAAAATCCAAACACAAAAGCCTGAACAAGCGACTCAGTCTCGCACTTTCTTCATATCCTGAAGAGTTCTTCCCATGGTTTGTAGATCGGGCCTGCCATACCTACATCCCCAAACCTAAGCTGAGTTAATTTTCAGACAACTGTCCAAACAGCCCTGGCCTACACAACCTACAGGCTCAGAACCCTGGAGCCAAACCTGAGGACTGTACTTGCCCTCTCCAAGGGAATTGTGTGTTCCCATTCCAATGGCCACAACCCTTCTAATAGGATAAACCTCCAAAGTCCCTGCTCCATCTCAATAGTGGTGGCTTCCCAGGAAAGACAGGGGCAATCTGAGCCCAACTGAGCACCTACCTGCACTCAGACCCATAGACAGATGTCCCCAGAGGTAAAAAGGAATGAACAGGCCCCTAGGCACTAATCAGATCCATTGCTTTGTTTTCCAGGCATCTCTCCTCAGAGGCCTGGATTTCAAAAGCAGCATATAGCTCTTTCTTGATTCACCCATCAGAAAACATCTCATCTACACATGGGAAACTTGCACGTTGGAGCTGTGTCAAAGCCTCTGTTTAGGAGAACCCTTTAGGGCCCCAGTGCCACCGCTTCATTCCAAGGTCTCCATAGACACAAAAGCACATTAGGACCAATCCCCAGGGGTGTCCATTTCAACTCAGCATCCTCGGTAGCTGACCACAGATCCAGGAGATCTAACCTGTCTTGTTGCTAGGAGACAATTGGTATGCGAGGTGGGCTACCCAGCCATCCATCCTTAGAACCCTGCTCAGAATCATTGCCCTGGAGCCAAACAACAGGTCTCAATTGTCCTGCAGAAGACTCACTGCAGTTTGGAGCTTCTCACAACTCCCATAGTGGGAAAACACCCGTGGCCTCGTGATGCCCCCCCCATTCATGAAGGGCCCATCAGGGACAGAAACTCCAACCTGAGCGATCGTCTGATCCTCGCCCTGACTTCAGATGCACGAAATCTCGATTCAGGTCTGTAGATTGTGCCTGCCATAGCCTCACCCAGAAACCTAAGCCGAGCTTGTGTTCTTAGACTTTTGTCGTCAGACTACTGGCCCACAAGCCCTCCATTTGGAAATCCAGAACTACAATGGAGCACTATGACTGCCCTCCAGAAGAAAAATATTGTCCTCTGGGGCTACCCAGTAACCCCAAATGAGGATCAACCTACACCGACCTTGGCTGTACCCCAAATACATAGGCTGACCAGGGCACTAATGCCCTTTCTGACACAGCCTGAGCCTGGACCCCCTGGCCCCTCCCAGACAGCTGGCCACACACTGAGCACATCCAGCCGCCATGGCCTTAGGTCGTCATCTCTACCCAACCTCGGTTTTCAGGTTTCAGAACCTAGACTTATCTCCAATCACTGCCCAAGGTTGAAGGTGATGCAGAAATCAGAACTCCTTCCCCATGGCAAGAAACCTTGTGGTTGGCATGTTGTCCAACGTTCAGTGTCGTGGAAACCAGTGTGGCCCATGAGGCCCCGCCCATGCTCGCGGGCCACATTGGTCACAAACACACATTGTGACCCTCAGGCTGAGCCCAGTCCTCAAGTAAGGCCACTCAGTGGCTGGATGAAGAGATAGCAAATTGGGCTTGCCATGCCCCTAGGCCCCAATTTTTAACCATAGTTCGGGTTGTCCTTTCAGTCTTCCCCACGGCTTTGCTTTGGAGTTCCTCCTTTGGTGGGATACCTGAGGTAACAAACCTGAAATGAGTCCTCCCATCCCACAGATTTACGAAAAGCAATTGGGAATCGGGCCTTTCCTCAGAGAGGAAGATTCGTCCATGGCCCATGAGGCCTCCCCGACATTCCACGGCCATCGCTGATACAAAATCCAGAGACAAAAGCCTGAGCAAGCGCCTCAGACTCGCACTTTCTTCATATCCTGAAGAGTTCTCATGGTTTGTCGATCAGGCCTGCCATACCTACGTCCCCAAACCTAAGCTGAGTTTGTGTTTTCAGACTTCTGTCCTCAAAGTCTTGGGCCACACACCCTCCAGGCTGGGCGCCTTGAGCCACACATTCGGACTGTGCCTACCAATCCATGGGAATTCTGCCCATTCCATGGTCCAAAATTGTACAAATTAGGAGAAACCTCCAAAGTTCCTGAGGCCATCCCAATAGTTTAGGTCGACCGGAACAAACAAGGGCTGTCTGACACCAGCTGATAATCGACCTCCACTCATACCACAGATGGATGTCCCCAGAGAAGAAGATTGAACCAGACAGACCCTAGGACATAATAGGATCCATTGCTTTGGGTTACAGGCATGTGTCCTCAAAAGCCTGATTCCAATACGAGCATAGGGGTTTTCCTGAGGCACCCATCAGTACTCATCTCGTCTCCACAAGGAAACCTGTGCATGGGAGCCATGTCCAAAGCTTAAGAGAGTACTTCAGGGTCCCGGTGCCACCGCCCCATTCCAAGGCCCTCATGGACAGAAAAACACATTAGGACCCATCCTCAGGAAAGTCCATTTCAACTCAGCCACCCCGGTTGCTCCGGCAGAGCCATTAGATCAAAACTGTCTCGTTGCTAGGAGACAATTGGAATGCGAGGCGGGCTTTCCAGGCATCCATCCGCGATCGGTGCTCTAAAGTATATCCATATGGGATGTCCTGGAGCTGTCCAAAAGGTCTCAATTGTCCCGCAGAAGGAATCCTTGAAGGGGGCATCCCACAACTCCCAACGTGGGAAAACCTCAATGGCCTCGAGATTCCGCTCCCTTCATGAAGCGGCCGTCATGCACAGGAACTCCAACCTGAGCCAACGTCTGATCCTCGCCCTGACTTCAGAAGCATGATATATTGGTTCAGATCTGCAGGGGGTACCTGCCGTGCCTTTGCCCTGAAACCCATGTCTAGCTTGTCTTCTCACACTTCCGTCCTCACACTCCTGGCCCCGAATTCCTAAAATTTGGCAATTCCGGACCCACAATGCAGCACTCTGCCGGCCCTCTAGAAAAAAAAAAAAAATATTGCCTCATGAGCTACCCAGGCACCTTAAATGAAGATAAACCTACACAGCACTCGACCTTACCCAAATTATATAGTCTAACCTGGGCACTAATGCACTGTCGAACACAACCTGAACTCGGAATTCCTGACCAACACCCAGAAAGCTGACCGCACACTGAGCACATAAAACCCGCCATGGCCATAGGTCATCATCTCTTCCCTACCTCAGTTTTCAGGCTTCAGAACCGAGACCTTATCTCCAATCACTGCCCAGGGGTGAATGTGACTCAGAAATCAGTACTCCTCCTTACCCATGGCAAGAACCCTTGTGGTTGGCACGTTGTCCAACATTCAGTGTAGGAGAAACCAGCATTCACGCTGAGACCCTGCCCATTCTTGAGTGAGACGAGGGCATACACATGCATTGTGACCCTCAGCATGAGTCCTGTTCTCTAGTAAGTCCTCTCAGTGGCTGGATCATTAAATGTCATAATGGGCTTGACATGTCCCTAGGCACCAATTTTTAACCAGATTTCTGATTGTCCAGTCGCCCCTCCCCAGGGCTCTACTCCGGAATCCCTCATTTAGTGGGACACCTGAGGTTAAAAAAGAAAACAACAACAACAACAACAACAACAACAACAAAACGGACTTCTTCCAGCCCACAGAATGACCCCAAACTCTTTGGACGGGGCCAAACCACCAGAGAGTAAGACTCGTCCATTTCCCATGAAGTCACCCAGAAATTCCACGACCATGAGTGACACGATATCCAGAGACAAAAACTTGAGCAGGAGCCTCACAGTCGCCCTTCTTTCAAATCCCGAAGAGTTCTCCTCATGGTCTGTAGATCAGTCCTGCCATACCTATGACCCGAAACATAAGCCGAGTTTGTGTTTTCAGACAACTGTCCAAACAGCCCTGGCCTACACAACCTACAGGCTCAGGCCCCTGGAGCCAAACCTGAGGACTGTACTTGCCCTCTCCAAGGGAATTGTGTGTGCCCATTCCAATGGCCACAACCCTTCAAATAGGATAAACCTCCAAAGTCCCTGATCCATCTCAAAAGTGGTGGCTTCCCAGGAAAAACAGGGGCAATCTGAGCCCAAATGAGCACCTACGTGCACTCAGACCCATAGACAGATGTCCCCAGAGGTAAAAAGGAAAGAACAGACCCCTAGGCACTAATCAGATCCATTGCTTTGGTTTCCAGGCATCTCTCCTCAGAGGCCTGGATTTCAAAAGCAGCATATAGCTCTTTCTTGATTCACCCATCAGAAAACATCTCATCTACACATGGGAAACTTGCACGTTGGAGCTGTGTCAAAGCCTCTGCTTAGGAGAACCATTTAGGGCACCAGTGCCACCGCTTCATTCCAAGGTCTCCATAGACTTAAAAGTACATTAGGACCCATCCTTTGGGGTGTCCATTTCAACTCAGCGTCCTCGGTTGCTCCCCACAGATCCAGGAGATCTAACCTGTCTTGTTGCTAGGAGACAATTGGAATGCGAGGTGGGCTACGCAGCCATCCATCCTTAGAACCCTGCTCAGAATCATTGGCCTGGAGCCAAGCAACAGGTCTCAATTGACCTGCAGAAGACTCTCTTCTGTTTGGAGCTTCTCATAACTCCCATCGTGGGAAAACCCCCATGGCCTCGTGATACCCCCCCCCAATTCATGAAGGGGCCATCAGGGACAGAAACTCCAACCTGAGCGATCGTCTGATCCTCGCCCTGACTTCAGATGCACGAGATCTCTATTCAGGTCTGTAGATTGTGCCTGCCATGGCCTCACCCAGAAACCTAAGCCTAGCTTGTGTTCTCAGACTTTTGTCGTCAGACTACTGGCCCACAAGCCCACCAGTTTGGCAATCCAGAACTACAATGCAGCACTCTGCCGGCCATCCAGCAGAAAAACATTGTCCTCTGGGGCTACCCAGTAACCCCAAATGAGGATCAACCTGCACCGACCTTGGCTGTACCCCAAATACATAGGCTGACCAGGGCACTAATGCCCTTTCTGACACAGCCTGAGCCTGGACTCCCTGGCCCGTCCCAGACAGCTGGCCGCACACTGAGCACATCGAGCCTCCGTGGCCTTAGGTCGTCATCTCTTCCCAACCTCGGTTTCCAGGTTTCAGAACCTAGACCTTATCTCCAATAACTGCCCAAGGTTGAAGGTGATGCAGAAATCAGAACTCCTTTCCCATGGCAAGAAACCTTGTGGTTGGCATGTTGTCTAACGTTCAGTGTGGTTGAAACCAGTGTGGCCCATGTGGCCCCGCCCATGCTCGCGGGCCACATTGGTCACAAACACACATTGTGACCCTCAGGCTGAGCCCAGTCCTCAAGTAAGGCCACTCAGTGGCTGGATGAAGAGATAGCAAATTGGGCTTGCCATGCCCCTAGGCCCCAATTTTTAACCATATTTCGGGATGTCCCTTCAGTCTTCCCCACGGCTTTGCTTTGGAATTCCTCTTTTGGTGGGACACCTGAGGTAACAAACCTGAAATGAGTCCTCCCATCCCACAGATTGACGAAAAGCAATTGGGAATCGGGCCAAAACCTCAGAGAGGAAGATTCGTCCATTGCCCATGAGGCCTCCCCGACATTCCACGGCCATCGCTGATAAAAAATCCAGACACAAAAGCCTGAACAAGCGACTCAGTCTCGCACTTTCTTCATATCCTGAAGAGTTCTTCCCATGGTTTGTAGATCGGGCCTGCCATACCTACGTCCCCAAACCTAAGCTGAGTTAATTTTCAGACAACTGTCCAAACAGCCCTGGCCTACACAACCTACAGGCTCAGAACCCTGGAGCCAAACCTGAGGACTGTACTTGCCCTCTCCAAGGGAATTGTGTGTTCCCATTCCAATGGCCACAAACCTTCTAATAGGATAAACCTCCAAAATCCCTGATCCATCTCAATAGTGGTGGCTTCCCAGGAAAGACAGGGGCAATCTGAGCCCAACTGAGCACCTACCTGCACTCAGACCCATAGACAGATGTCCTCAGAGGTAAAAAGGAAAGAACAGGCCCCTAGGCACTAATCAGATCCATTGCTTTGTTTTCCAGGCATCTCTCCTCAGAGGCCTGGATTTCAAAAGCAGCATATAGCTGTTTCTTGATTCACCCATCAGAAAACATCTCATCTACACATGGGAAACTTGCACGTTGGAGCTGTGTCAAAGCCTCTGTTTAGGAGAATCCTTTAGGGCCCCAGTGCCACCGCTTCATTCCAAGGTCTCCATAGACACAAAAGCACATTAGGACCAATCCCCAGGGGTGTCCATTTCAACTCAGCATCCTCGGTAGCTGACCACAGATCCAGGAGATCTAACCTGTCTTGTTGCTAGGAGATAATTGGAATGCGAGGTGGGCTACCCAGCCATCCATCCTTAGATCCCTGCTCAGAATAATTGCCCTGGAGCCAAACAACAGGTCTCAATTGTCCTGCAGAAGACTCACTGCAGTTTGGAGCTTCTCACAACTCCCATAGTGGGAAAACACCCATGGCCTCGTGATGCCCCCCCCCATTCATGAAGGGGCCATCAGGGACAGAAACTCCAACCTGAGCGATCGTCTGATCCTCGCCCTGACTTCAGATGCATGAGATCTCGATTCAGGTCTGTAGATTGTGCCTGCCATGGCCTCACCCAAAAACCTAAGCCTAGCTTGTGTTCTCACACATTTGTCATCAGACTACTGGCCCACAAGCCCTCCATTTGGCAATCCAGAACTACAATGCAGCACTCTGCCTGCCCTCCAGAAGAAAAACATTGTCCTCTGGGGATACCCAGTAACCCCAAATGAGGATCAACCTGCACCGACCTTGGCTGTACCCCAAATACATAGGCTGACCAGTGCACTAATGCCCTTTCTGACATAGCCTGATCCTGGACCCCCTGGCCCCTCCCAGACAGCTGGCCGCACACTGAGCACATCGAGCCGCCATGGCCTTAGGTCGTCATCTCTCCCAACCTCGGTTTTCAGGTTTCAGAACCTAGACCTTATCTCCAATCGCTGCCCAAGGTTGAAGGTGATGCAGAAATCAGAACTCCTTCCCCATGGCAAGAAACCTTGTGGTTGGCATGTTGTCCAACGTTCAGTGTCGTTGAAACCAGTGTGGCCCATGAGGCCCCGCCCATGCTTGCAGGCCACATAGGTCACAAACACACATTGTGACCCTCAGGCTGAGCCCAGTCCTCAAGTAAGGCCACTCAATGGCTGGATGAAGAGATAGCTATTGGGCTTGCCATGCCCCTAGGCCCCAACTTTTAACCATATTTCGGGATGTCCCTTCAGTCTTCCCCACGGCTTGGCCTTGGAATTCCTCTTTTGGTGGGACACCTGAGGTAACAAATCTGAAAGGAGACCTCCCATCCCACAGAATGACGAAAAGCAATTGGGAATCGGGCCAAATCCTCAGAGAGGAAGATTCGTCCATGGCCCATGAGGCCTGCCCGACATTCCACGGCCATCCCTGATACAAAATCCAGAGACAAAAGCCTGAGCAAGCGCCTCAGACTCGCACTTTCTTCATATCCTGAAGAGTTCTTCTCATGGTTTGTCCATCGGGCCTGCCATAACTATGTCCCCAAACCTAAGCTGAGTTTGTGTTTTCAGACCTCTGTCCTCAAGTCTTGGTCCACACACCCTCCAGGCTGGGCGCCTGAAGCCACACATTAGGACTGTGCCTACCAATCCATGGGAATTCTGCCCATTCCATGGTCCAAAATCGTACAAATTAGGAGAAAACTCCAACGACCCTTAGGCCATCCCAATAGTGTGGGTCGCCCGGAACAAACAAGGGGTGTCTGACACCAGCTGATAATCGACCTCCACTCATACCATAGATGGATGTACCCAGAGAAGAAGATTGAACCAGACAGGACCCAAGGCCATAATAGGATCCATTGCTTTGGGTTACAGGCATGTGTCCTCAAAAGCCTGATTCCAATACGAGCATAGGGGTTTTCCTGAGGCACCCATCAGAACTCATCTCGTCTCCACAAGGAAACCTGTGCATGGGAGCCATGTCCAAAGCTTAGGAGAGTACTTCAGGGTCCCGGTGCCACCGCCCCATTCCAAGGCCCTCATGGACACAAAAACATATTAGGGCACATCCTCAGGAAAGTCCATTTCAACTCAGCCACCCAGGTTGCTCCCGCAGAGCCATCAGTTCTAAACTGTCTTGTTGCTAGGAGACAATTGGAATGCGAGGCGGGCTTCCCAGGCATCCATCCCCGAACGGTGCTCTGGAGTCATTCCATATATGATGTCCTGGAGCTGTCCAACAGGTCTCAATTGTCCCGCAGAAGGAATCCTTGAAGGGGGCATCCCACAACTCCCAACGTGGGAAAACCTCAATGGCCTCGAGATTCCGCTCCCTTCATGAAGCGGCCGCCATGCTCAGAAACTTCAACCTGAGCCAACGTCTGATCCTCGCCCTGACTTCAGATGCATGAGATATTGGTTCAGATCTGCAGGGGGTACCTGCCGTGCCCTCGCCCTGAAACCCAAGTCTAGCTTGTCTTCTCAGACTTCCGTCCTCACACTCCTGGCCCCAAAGCCCTCAAGTTTGGCAATTCCGGACCCACAATGCAGCACTCTGCCTGCCCTCTAGAAAAAAAATTATTGCCTCATGAGCTGCCCAGGCACCTTAAATGAGGGTAAACCTACACAGCTCTCGACTTTACCCAAATTATATAGTCTAACCTGGGCACTAATGCACTGTCGAACACAACCTGAGCCCGGAACTCCTGACCAACACCCAGAAAGCTGACCGCACACTGAGCACATAAAACCCGCCATGGCCTTAGGTCATCATCTCTTCCCTACCTCAGTTTTCAGGCTTCAGAACCGAGACCTTATCTCCAATCACTGCCCAGGAGTGAGTCTGATGCAGAAATCAGTGCTCCTCCTTACCCATGGCAAGAACCCTTGTGGTTGGCACGTTGTCCAACGATCAGTGTAGGAGAAACCCTGAGGCCCCGCCCATTCTTGAGTGCGAGGAGGGCATACACACGCATTGAGACCCTCAGCATGAGTCCTGTCCTTTAGTAAGTCCTCTCAGTGGCTGGACCTTTAGATGTCATAATGGGCTTGAAATGTCACTCGGTCCCAATTTTTAACCAGATTTCTGACTGTCCAGTCGCCCCTCCCCAGGTCTCTACTCCGGAATCCCTCATTTGGTGGGACACCTGAGGTTAAAAAAGAAAACAACAACAACAACAACAACAAAATAAAACGGACTTCTTCCAGCCCACAGAATGAACCCAAACTCTTTGGAAGAGGCCAAACCACCAGAGAGTAAAACTCGTCCATTTTCCATGAAGTCACCCAGAAATTCCACGACCATGAGTGACACGATATCCCGAGACAAAAACTTGAGCAGGAGCCTCACACTCGCCCTTCTTTCAACCCGAAGAGTTCTCCTCATGGTCTGTAGATCAGTTCTGCCATACCTATGACCCGAAAAATAAGCCGAGTTTGTGTTTTCAGACAACTGTCCAAACCGCCCTGGCCTACACAACCTACAGGCTCGGGCCCCTGGAGCCAAACCTGAGGACTGTACTTGCCCTCTCCAAGGGAATTGTGTGTGCCCATTCCAATGGCCACAACCCTTCTAATAAGTTAAACCTCCAAAGTCCCTGATCCATCTCAATAGTGGTGGCTTCCCAGGAAAAACAGGGGCAATCTGAGCCCAAATGAGCCCCTACCTGCACTCAGACCCATAGAGAGATGTCCTCAGAGGTAAAAAGGAAAGAACAGGCCCCTAGGCACTAATCAGATCCATTGCTTTGCTTTCCAGGCATCTCTCCTCAGAGGCCTGGATTTCAAAAGCAGCATATAGCTGTTTCTTGATTCACCCATCAGAAAACATCTCATCTACACATGGGAAACTTGCACGTTGGAGCTGTGTCAAAGCCTCTGTTTAGGAGAACCCTTTAGGGCCCAAGTGCCACCGCTTCATTCCAAGGTCTCCATAGACACAAAAGCACATTCGGACCCATCCCCAGGGGTGTGCATTTCAACTCAGCATCCTCGGTAGCTCCCCACAGATCCAGGAGATCTAACCTGTCTTGTTGCTAGGAGACAATTGGAATGCGAGGTGGGCTACCCAGCCATCCATCCTTAGAACCCTGCTCAGAATCATTGGCCTGGAGCCAAACAACAGGTCTCAATTGTCCTGCCAAAGACTCTCTGCAGTTTGGAGCTTCTCACAACTCCCATCGTGGGAAAACCCCCATGGCCTCGTGATGCCCCCCCCATTCATGAAGGGGCCATCAGGGACAGAAACTCCAACCTGAGCGATCGTTTGATCCTCGCCCTGACTTTAGATGCACGAGATCTCGATTCAGGTATGTAGATTGTGCGTGCCATGGCCTCACCCAGAAACCTAAGCCTAGCTTGTGTTCTCAGACTTTTGTCGTCAGACTACTGGCCCACAAGGCCTCCAGTTTGGCAATCCAGAACTACAATGCAGCACTCTGCCTGCCCTCCAGATAAAAAACATTGTCCTCTGGGGCTAACCAGTAACCCCAAATGAGGATCAACCTGCACCGACCTGGGCTGTACCCCCAATACATAGGCTGACCAGGGCACTAATGCGCATTCTGACACAGCCTGAGCCTGGACCCCCTGGCCCCTCCCAGAGAGCTGGATGCACACTGAGCACATCAAGCCGCCATGGCCTTAGGTCGTCATTGATTCCCAACCTCGGTTTTCAGGTACAGAACTTAGACCTTATCTCCAATCACTGTCCATGTTGAAGGTGATGCAGAAATCAGAACTCCTTCCCCATGGCAAGAAACCTTGTGGTTGGCATGTTGTCCAACGTTCAGTGTCGTTGAAACCAGTGGCCCATGAGGCCCCGCCCATGAACGCGGGCCACATTGGTCACAAACACATTGTGATGCTCAGGCTGAGCCCAGTCCTCAGGTAAGGCCACTCAGTGGCTGGATGAAGAGATAGCATATGGGCTTGCCATGCCCCTAGGCCCCAATTTTTAACCATATTTCGGATTGTCCCTTCAGTCTTCCCCACGGCTTTGCTTTGGAATTCCTCTTTTGGTGGGACACCTGAGGTAACAAAACTGAAATGAGTCCTCCCATCCCACAGATTGACGAAAAGCAATTGGGAATCGGGCCAAATCCTCAGAGAGGAAGATTCGTCCATGGCCCATGAGGCCTCCCCGACATTCCACGGCCATCACTCATACAAAATCCAGAGACAAAAGCCTGAGCAATCGCCACAGACTCGCACTTTCTTCATATCCTGTAGAGTTCTTCTCATGGTTTGTAGATCGGGCCTGCCATACCTACGTCGCAAACCTAAGCTGAGTTTGTGTTTTCAGACTCCTGTCCTCAACGTCTTGGGCCACACACCCTCCAGGCTGGGCCCCTGTAGCCACACATTAGGACTGTGCCTACCAATCCATGGTTATTCTGCCCATTCCATGGTCCAAAATCGTACAAATTAGGAGAAACCTCCAACGACCCTTAGGCCATCCCAATAGTGTGGGTCACCCGGAACAAACAAGGGGTGTCTGACACCAGCCGATAATCGACCTCCACTCATACCATTGATGGATGTCCCCAGAGAAGAAGATTGAACCAGACAGGATCCTAGGCCATAATAAGATCCATTGCTATGGGTTACAGGCATGTGTCCTCAAAAGCCTGATTCCAATACGAGCATAGGTGTTTTCCTGAGGCACCCATCAGAACTCATCTCGTCTCCACAAGGAAACCTGTGCATGGGAGCCATGTCCAAAGCTTAGGAAAGTACTTCAGGTTGCCGGTGCCACCGCCCCATTCCAAGGCCCTCATAGACACAAAAACACATTAGGGCACATCCTCAGGAAAGTCCATTTCAACTCAGCCACCGAGGTTGCTCCAGCAGAGCCATCAGATCTAAACTGTCTTGTTGCTAGGAGACAATTGGAATGCGAGGCGGGCTTCCCAGGCATCCATCCGCGAACGGTGCTCTGGAATCATTCCGTATGGGATGTCCTGGAGCTGTCCAACAGGTCTCAATTGTCCCGCAGAAGGAATCCTTGAAGGGGGCATCCCACAACTCCCAACGTGGGAAAACCTCAATGGCCTCGAGATTCCGCTCTCTTCATGAAGCGGCCGTCATGCAGAGAAACTCCAACCTTTGCCAATATCTGATCCTTGCCCTGACTTCAGATGCATGAGATATTGGTTCAGATCTGCAGAGGGTACCTTCCGTGCCCTCGCCCTGAAACCCAAGTCTGGCTTGTCTTCTCAGACTTCCGTCCTCACACTCCTGGCCCCGAAGCCCTCAAGTTTGGCAATTCCGGACCCACAATGCAGCACACTGCCTGCCCTATAGAAAAAAAAATTATTGCCTCATGAGCTGCCCAGGCACCATAAATGAGGATCAACCTACACAGCACTCGACTTTACCCAAATTATATAGTCTAACCTGGGCACTAATGCACTGTCGAACACAACCTGAGCCCAGACCTCCTGACCAACACCCAGAAAGCTGACCGCACACTGAGCACATAAAACCCTCCATGGCCTTAGGTCATCACCTCTTCCCTACCTCAGGTTTCAGGCTACAGAACCGAGACCTTATCTGCAATCACTGCCCAGGGGTGAGTGTGATGCAGAAATCAGAACTTCACCTTACCCATGGCAAGAACCCTTGTGGTTGGCATGTTGTCCAAAGTTCAGTGTAGGAGAAACCAGCATTCACCCTGAGGCCCCGCCCATTCTTGAGTGCGACGAGGGCATACACACGCATTGTGACCCTCAGCATGATTCCTGTCCTCTAGTAAGTCCTCTCAGTGGCTGGACCATTAGGTGTCATAATGGGCTTGACATGTCCCTAGGCCCCAATTTTTAATCAGATTTCTGATTGTCCAGTCGCCCCTCCCCAGGGTTCTACTCTGGAATCCCTCATTTGTTGGGACACCTGAGGTTAAAAAAAAGAAAAAAAAGAGAGAGGGAGAGAGACAAGAATGAAAGGTGAGATAAAAGAGAAGGTTCAGCCCAAATGGGTTCCAAGGTAAGATTTATGAAGTTTACAAACAAAAACAGACAAACAAAAAGACTGATAAAAGTATATGAGAAGAGAAAATTATATATATATATATATATATATATATATATATATATATATATATATTTGCATATATAAATGCAAATAAAGGAATAACCTCATCAGAAAGAACCCCGAGTGTAAGATTTATATACTATTAGGACAAACACAAAAACACAGAAATAGGGGCGCCTGGGTGGCTCAGTGGGTTAAGCCGCTGCCTTCGGCTCAGGTCATGATCTCAGGGTCCTGGGATCAAGTCCCACATAGGGCTCTCTGCTCAGCAGGGAGCCTGCTTCCTCTCTCTCTCTCTCTCTCTCTGCCTGCCTCTCTGCCTACTTGTGATCTCTCTCTGTCAAATATATAAATAAAAAACAACACAGAAATACTGGTGGAAGAAAAAGATTGTAGAGTGGTTGTAAATTCTCAGTGTGGGTGAGGAAGGTTTTTTGTTTTTTGTTTTTTTGTTTTTTTTTTCCGGATGTATCTTGATGTATTTGTTAAAGACTCCACTTTCCTAAGATAAATGGGGATTAGGAATTGTTTTACCTATAGGGGTGGCTTTGATTGGGAAAAGGGGATTACCTTGAAGTTTAATTCTATATGAATATTAGAAAATAAAAATTAAAAAAAGGAATAAACTAGACTAAACTAAACTAAAATTAAAAAAATAAATTTAAAAAACAGAAATGCAAAAGGAAAACACAGGTGTATGTATCAAAAAGTTCAGGTTAGAAGGTTATTATGGAATTTGATGTACTGGACATCTCACTGTGACGGTAAATAGGTTAAAAAATTTTCTATATAATAATAAAAAATTATCTTTAATAAAATGAGCCAGGATAGTGGGAACAAATTAATAATAAAAATTGTCCTATGAAGTAGTGGTGGTTGATCTCTTGTTGTCTTTTTTTTTTTTTTTCCTTTCCCGGTTGGTTTTCTGGGGGAGGGGCCTGCCACGTGGGATTTCAGTCAATGATGTTCTCTGAGTTAAGTCCTCCCACCCCCCTCAAGGGGGTGTGCTCTTAGGAAACTGTTTTTTTCAGGCTTTTGTTCTCTGGAGGTTTTTATATTTGTTCACTTTTGTTTTTCTCTTGCCTTGAGGGCTTTTGATGGTTTTTGTAGGTTTAGAGGAAAGCAAACTGTACCCTGTCCTTCGTCTCAGAGAGAAGCCTCAATCTGTCCGAAGAGCCCAAATAAAATCCCCCTTCAACACTGGCAGAGCAGGTTCCCAGTCGCGGTCCCTGGGGACTCAAGATTTTTTGCTTGTACCAAAACCACAGCAGTGGCCGCTGTCTGGGCAGCTCCAGACTGCCAGAGAAGTTCCAAGCAGCAATCGCAAACTGAGATTTTCCCCCTGGCACAAGCTGGGAGTGCCTGGTATTTCCAGGTCCGAGAGCACCAGGCTGGTGCCTGTGCCACCTCTCTCTCTGGAGGGCGCAGGGCATGACTCGGACTCTGATGGCATGGCAGGGCACTTGCATGGGGACTGCAAAAAAGCTGTGCTTCTGTTGGCTGGCGAGGCTCCCAGCCCCTCATGGGAGCTGGGAGCCACACGCTCTCAGGCGAGCTTGCTGGTGGTTCAGGGACCAAGACCTGGTTTCTCTGCCGCACTCTTTCTGGCTCTGCACCAGGGGTGGTTGTCCTGGGTCTGGGGACTTAAGCCCCTGACCCTAACACCCCGATTCCTGCAATTTCTTCCCAGTGATCCCTTGCTCTTCTTGAGTGCTTTCTACCATACTTCTGAGATAATGCTGGTCCCCAGACGCAGGGCACTCTCGTATTGGGATATTACTTTCCAGTGGGTCACCTCTGGTAGCACCCTCCCACTTTTGTTTATCTTCCGATATCAGTCCGACTTTCCCACTCTGCTTTACCTGCCCACTGGCGTTTTCTGCTCTGGTAGAGATCCAGATGTGTATAATTCGGGTCTCAGGCTGATTTTGTCGGTGAGTGGAGTTCAATAGAAGTAGGGTTCAGGTTGAAAGGGAGCCTCCTCCTACTTCTCCGCCATCTTGTCTCCAGTTTTTTTTTAATTAAATTAATTTCTTTATTTTCAGAAAAACAGTATTCATTATTTTTTTCACCAACCCAGTGCTCCATGCAATCTGTGCCCTCTATAATACCCACCACCTGGTACCCCAAGATCCCACCCCCCCGCCACTTCAAACCCCTAGGTTGTTTTTCAGAGTCCATAGTCTCTCATGATTCACCTCCCCTTCCAATTCCCCCAAACTCCCTTCTCCTCTCTAAGACCCCTTTTTCTCCATGATATTTGTTATGCTCCACAAATAAGTGAAACCATATGATAATTGATTCTCTCTGCCTTTCTTCATTCAGCAAAATCTCTTCCAGTCCCGTCCATGCTGCTACAAAAGTTGGGTATTCATCCTTTCTGATCGAGGCATAATACTCCATAGTGTATATGGACCACATCTTCCTTATCCATTCGTCCGTTGAAGGGCATCTTGGTTCTTTCATAGTTTGGCGACCATGGCCATTGCTGCTATAAATATTAGGGTACAGATGGCCCTTCTTTTCACGACATCTGTATCTTTGGGGTAAATACCCAGGAGTGCAATTGCAGGGTCATAGGGAAGTTCTGTTTTTAATTTCTTGAGGAATCTCCACACTGTTCTCCAAAGAGGCTGCACCAACTTGCAATCCCACCAACAGTGTAAAAGGGTTCCCCTTTCTCCACATCCTCTCCAACACATGTTGTTTCTTGTTTTGTTAACTTTGGCAATTCTAACTGGTGTAAGGTGATATCTCACTGTGGTTTTATTTTGAATCACCCTGAGGGCTAGTGATGATGTACATTTTTTCATGTGTCTGATTGCCATTTGTATGTCTTCATTAGAGAATTGTCTGTTCATATCTTCTGCCCATTTTTTGATATGTTTGCCTATTTCCTATGTGTTGAGTTTGAGGAGTTCATTATAGATCCTGGATATCAACCTTTTGTCTGTACTGTTATTTGCAAATATCTTATCACATTCCATGGGTTGCATCTTTGTTTTTTTGACTTTTTCCTTTGCTGTGCAGAGGCTTTTGATTTTGATGAAGTCCCAAGAGTTTATTTTGGCTTTTGTTTCCTTTGCCTTTGGAGACATATCTTGAAATAAGTTGCTGTGGCTGATATAGAAGAGATTACTGCCAATGTTCTCCTCTAGGGTTCTGATGGATTCCTGTCTTACATTGAGGTCTTTTATCCATTTTACCAATGTTTATTCTTCTGATCCTTGAGCATGGAATGGTCTTCTGTCTTTTTTGTTTTCTTCAATTTTTTTCATGAGTGTTCTGTAGTTCCTCAAGAAAAATCCTTTACTTCTTTGGTATGGTTTATTCCCAGGTATCTTATGGTTTCAGTGCTGTAGTAAATGGAATTGATTCTCTAATGTCCCTTTCTGTATTTTCATTGATAATGTAGAAGAAGGCCACTGATTTCTGTACAATGATTTTGTATCCTGCCACATTATTGAGTTGCTGTATGAGTTCTGGTAGTTTGGAGGTGGGGTGTTTTGAGTTTTCCATATAAATTATGTCATCTGTGAGGAGAGAGTGTTTGACTTCTTCATTACCAATTTGGATACCTTTTATTTCTCATTGTTGTCTGATTGCTGTTGCTAGGATTTCAAATAGTTTGTAGAACAAGAGTGGTGAGAGTGGGCATCCTTGTCATGTTCCTGATCTCAAAGGGAAGCCTGTCAGCTATTACCCATTGAGGATAATATTCACTGTGGGTTTTTCATAGACATTTTATGAAGTTGACTAATGTTCCCTCTATCCCTATAATTTGAAGCATTTTAATCAGGACCGGATGCTGGATTTTGTATAATGCTTTTTTCTTCTTCAATGGAGAGGACCATGTGGTTCTCCTCTCCATGCTTCATAATTTGTTCTATGACATTGATTGATTTGTGAATGCTGAACCATCCTTGCAACCCAGGGATAGATCCCACCTGGTCATGGTGGATCATCTTTTGAATGTACTGTTGGATCCTGTGAGCTAGGATCTTGTTGAGAATCTTAGTATCCATATTCATCAGTGATATTGGTCTGAAATTTTCCTTTTGGTGAGGTCTTTGCCTGGTTTGTGGAGCAGGGTAATGCTGCCTTCATAAAAAGGGTCTGGAAGTTTTCTTTCTGCTTAATTTTTGGAACGAGCTTCAGGAGAAGACATGTTATTTCTTCTATTAAAGTCTGGTAGATTTCTCCTGTGAATCCATCAAGTCCTGGGCTCTTGTGTATTGGGAGGTTTTTGAACACTGCTTCAATCTTGTTACTGGGTAAAAGTCTATTTATGTTGTGAATTTCTTCCCGGTTCAATTTTGGGATTATACTTTTCTAAAAATGCATCTATTTCACAAAGTTTGCTTAGCATATTGGCATACAACTGTTTAATTTTTTAAATTATTTTCAGTGTAACCATATTCAATGTTTTAGTACAACTCCCAGTGTTCCATGCACTCCATACCATCTCTAAAAAGCACCACTTGGTTCCCCCAAACTCCCACCCAACCCATGCAAAGACCTCAGATTCTTTTACAGAGTCCATAGTCTCTCATGGTTCACCTCCGCTTCCAGTTTCCCTCAACTCCCTTCTCCTCTCCATCTCCCCTTGTCCTCCATGGTATTGTTTATGCTCCACACTTAAGTAAAACAATATGATAACTGACTCTGTCTGCTTATCTTATTCCACTAAGCATAATCTCTTCCAGTCCTGTCCATGTTGCTGCAAAATTTGGGTATTCAACCTTTCTGATGGAGGCATAATACTCCATTGTGTATATGGACTACATCTTCCTTATCCATTCATCTTTTGAAGTTCATCTTCGTTTTTTCCACAGTTTGTTGACCATGGCCATTGCTGCTATAAACATTGGGGTACAGATGACCCTTCGTTTCACTCCATCTGTATCTTTGGGGTAAATACCCAGTAGTGCAATTGCAGGGTCATAGGATAGCTCTGTTTTTAATTTCTTGAGGAATCTCCACACTGTTTTCCAAAGTAGCTGCACCAACTTGCATCCCCACCAACAGTGTAAGAGGGTTTCCCTTTCTCCACATCCTCTCCAACACATGTTGTTTCCTGTCTTGCTTATTTTGGCTGTTCTAACTGGTGTAAGGTGGTATCTCAATGCGGTTTTAATGTGCATCAGTCTGATGGCTAATGATGATGAACCTTTTTTTTTTCATGTGTCTGATAGCCATTTGTATGTCTTCATTGGAGAAGTGTCTCTTCATATCTTCTGCCCATTTTTAAAATATGATTGTCTGTTTTGTGTGTGTTGAGTTTGAGGAGTTCTTTATAGGTCCTGGATATCAACCATTTGTCTGTCCTGTCATTTGCAAGTATCTTCTCGCAATCCTTGGGTTGCTCTTTGTTTTGTTGACTGTTTCCTTTGCTATGCAGAAGGTTTAGATTTTGACGAAGTCCCAGAAGTTTATTTTGGCTTTTGTTTCCTTTCCCTTTGGAGACATATCTTGAAAGAAGTTGCTGTGGCTGACATCGAAGAGATTACTGCTTATATTCTCCTCTATGATTCTGATGGATTTTGTCTCACATTGAGGTCTTTTATCCATTTTGAGTTTATCTTTGTGTGCGGTGTAAGACAATGGTCCAGTTTCATTCTTCTACGTATAGTTGCCCAGTTTTCTCTGCACCATTTATGGAAGAGACTGTCTTTTTTCCACTGTATATTTTTTCCTGTTTTGTCTAAGATTATTTGACCATAGAGTTGAGGGTCCATATCAGGGCTCTCTACTCTGTTCCACTGGTCTATATGTCTATTTTTTTGCCAGTACCATGCTGTCTTGGTTATCATAGCTTTGTAGTAAAGCTTAAAGTCCGGAAATGTGATGCCCCCATTTGCTTTTTTTTTTCTTTTCCAATTGATTTATTTTCAGAAAAAAAGTACTTATTATTTTTTCACCACACCCAGTGCTCCATGCAATTTGTGCTCTCTATAATGCCCACCATCTGGTACCAACCTCCCACACCCCCGCCACTTCAAAACCCTAAGATTGTTTTTCAGAGTCCATAGTCTCTCATGGTTCACCTCCCCTTCCAATTTCCCCAAACTCCCTTTTCCTCTCTAACTCCCCTTGTCCTCCATGCTATTTGTTATGCTCCAGACATAAGTGGAACCTTATGATAATTGATTCTCTCTGCTTGACTTATTTAACTTATTTCACTCAGCAGAATCTTTTCCAGTCCCATTCATGTAGCTACATATGTTAGGTATTCATCCTTTCTGATGGAGGCCTAATACTCTGTAGTGTATATGGACCACATATTCCTTATCCAATCATCCATTGAAGGGCATCTTGGTTCTATCCACTCTTTGACGACCATGGACATTGCTTCTATAAATTTGGGAGTAGAGATGGCCCTTCTTTTCACTCCATCTGTTTCTTTGGGGGTAAATACCCAGTAGTGCAATTGCAGGGTCTTAGGGAAGTTCTATTTTTAATTTCTTGAGTAATCTCCACACTGTTCTCCAGAGTGGCTGCACCGACTTGCTTTCCCACCATCAGTGTAAGAGGGTTCCCCTTTCTCTACATCCTCTCCAACACATGTTGATTCCTATCTTTCTAAGGCCATTCTAACTGGTGTAAGGTGATATCTCAATGTGGTTTTAGTTTGCATCTCCCTGATGGCTAGTGATGACAAACATTTTTTAATGTGTCTGATAGCCATTTGTATGTCTTCATTGGAGAAATGTCTCTTTGTATCTTCTGCCCATTTTTTAATAGGATTATCTGTGTTGTGTGTGTTGAGTTTCAGGAATTCTTTATAGATCCTGGATAAAAGGTTTTGTCAGTACTGTCATTTGCAAATATCTACTCGAATTCCGTGGGTTGCCTCATTGTTTTGTTGACTGTTTCCTTTGCTGTGTAGAAGCTTTTGATCTTTATGAAGTCCCAAACGTTCATCTTCACATTTTTTTCCTTTGCCTTTGGAGACACATTTTGAAAGAAGTTGCTATGGCCAATGTTCAAGAGGTTTCTGCCTATTTTCTCCTCCAAGATTCTGATGGATTCCTGCCTCAGGTTGAGGTCTTTTATCCATTTCGAGTTTCTCTTTGTGTATGGTGTCAGAGAATGGTCTAGTTTCATTCATCTACACAAAGCTGTCCCAATTTTCTCAGCAGCATTTATTGAAAAGACGTTTTTTTTCCTTTGTATATTTTTTCCTGCTTTCTTGAAAATTATTTGACTATAGATTGATGGTCCATATCTGAGCTCTCTACTCTGTTACACTGGTCTAATGGCCTGTTTTTATGCCAGTCCCCTGCTGTCTTGGTGGTCACAGCTTTGTAGTAACCCTTGAAACCAGGCAACAGGGTGCACCCAGTTTTGTTCTTTCCTTTTTGCCATTTCCTTAGCAATACGGGATCTCCTCTGATTCCACACCAATTTTAGGCTTCTGTTTGCTCCAGCTCTTTGAAAAATACCGGAGGAATTTTGATCAGAATGGCATTAAAAGGATAGATTTCTCTAGGTTGTATAGACTTTTAAAGACTGTTTATTCTTCTGATCCACGAGTATGGAATGGTCTTCCATCTTTATGGTTTTCTTCCATTTATTTCATGAGTGTTCTGTAGTTCCCTGAGTATAGATTGCTTATCACTTTGGTTTGGATTATTCCCAGGTATCTTATGGTTTTGGAGCTGTAGTAAATGGAATTGATTCTCTAATTTCCCTTTCTGTATTTTCATTGTTAAAGGATAAGAAAACCACTGATTTTTGTACAAAGATTTTGTATCCTCCCACATTATTGAAGTGCTGTATGCGTTCTAGTAGTTTTGGGGTGGATTCTTTTGGGTTTTCCATATAAAGTATGTCATCTGTGAAGAGAGAGTTTGACTTCTTCATTGCCAATTTGGATACATTTTATTTCTCCTTGTTGTCTGATTGCTGTTGCTAGGACTTCAAATACTATGTTGAATAAGAGTGGAGAGAGTGGGCAACCCTGTCATGATATCCCATGGACCCATGAGATCACACCTGTATTCCGAGGCCATCCTGGACACACAATTCAGATAGAAAAGCCTGTGCTACCGCCTTTGAGTCACCCTAATAACAATTCCTCACAAGCTGCCCTCAAGGTCTATGCATTGGGCCTGTGATCACCGTGCCACTAACCCTAACCGGAATTTGTGTTTGAAGACTTCATTCCCAAAACCATGGCTCACCTGCCCTCCAGGATGGTGTCTCTGGAGCCACACCAGAGGACTGTGCCTGCCATCCCCATGGAAGCTCTGACGGTCACAATTGCCCAACCCCTCCAGATTAGGAGAAACCTGTAAGGCCCCTGAGCCAATCAGCATATTGGTGAACCCTCTGAATGCAATGCCCAGTCTGATACACCCTCATCACCTACATCCAGGCAGGAAGCCATGTCAATGGTCCTGAGTCAGAAGTTTTACACTGACATGTCCCTAGGACCTCATTGGAACCCTAGATGAGGTTTTCAGGCACCTGTCCTCAGTGACCTGTTCTGGAATACCAACCTATGATAAAACATGTCATCCCTGAGCCCCACAAAAGAACATCTAGTGTCCCCAGAAGAAAGACTTGCTCTTGGACCTGTGTCAAACTGTCAGGGTAGATGAACTCTGCATGGCCCCTTAGCCACCAGCACATTCTAAGATCTCCCTGGTAACAAACCAGCATTGTGCCCAATTTACATGAGACTCCATGTCAACTCAAGGCCTTGGAACTACACCCCATAGCCACCACAACAAACCTGCCATGTTCCTCAGCTGCAATGGTCAATGCAGGTGTGCTTTCCAGGAATCCATGAGGGAGTGCTCTGCTACACAAAGTTCCCTCATGGGGGACCCTGGAGAAAAAAAAAAACAGACTCCCCCTGTCTGGTAGAAGGAAACCTTGCTGTTTGGATCATCTCAGAAGCCCTAGCGTGGTAAATCCTCCATTGCCTCTTGACGCCACCCCTCCATTTGTTGGTCATCATAGACAAAAACTCCAGTGTGAGCAAACATCTGACATCCGCCCTTACTCAGGTGTTGGATATCTCCAATCAGCCACTGCACATTGGAACTGTTTTTCGCTTGGCACTGAATTTAACATTAGCGTGTGTTTACCATTCCATCCTCATGCTCCTGGTCCACAAACACTCTTGATAGGAAATTCTGTAGCCACAACGCAGCATTCTGCCTGCCACAAGAAAGAAGAATAGCCTGGTAAGTCTGCCCAGTAACCCCACATGAGGATCCACCTGCAGGGCCCTTGACGACACCCTAATGTCATAGGCCACCATGGGAACTAAGGCTCTGTCTGACACAGCCTGCACCACGATCTTTAGTCAGCCACCCAGACAGTGGGTCCCATATACTACAGATGGGACTTGTTGTGGCCCAAAGCCGTCATCTCTACTCAACCTGGATATTCAGGCATCTGTGCCTAGCACTTAGCTCAAATCCTACCCTATGAGGGAACCTGAAGAACAAGGGTACACCTCCTTCCTAATGGCAGGAAATCTGGCTGGTGAGATGGGTGTTTCACCCTCAGAGTGGGAACCAGCTGCATGGACATGAGACCACGACCACACATGGGAGCCGCCCTGGGCACAAACAGGCTTTGTGATCCTCAGCATGAGCCTGCTTTCCAACAAACCCCCATGGTAGCTGGACCAGGAGCCGGCAGAGTGGGCCTTCCAGGTGCCTAGAGGCAAATCTTCACACTTGGTGGTGTTTTCTGGCGCTGAGACCCAGAAACTGTCTCTGGAATCGCTCTAGTGGGGATCCATTGAGACGGAAAACAGCAGTCTTCCCTTCCCCCAGAGACACAAACTCTTGGGAGCTGGGCAGAAACCCCAGAGATGAAGAATGTTCCATGGCCCCATGAAGCCATCCCTACATTTGGCCACCGTTCTGGACACACAATCCAGACAGAAAAGTCTACCCACCGCCTCCATGATACCTTAATTTCACTACACAATGAGCTGCCCTCAGATCCTACAGATCAGGGCTGTGATCACCTCGGGCCTGACCCTAACCCTAGTTCGCATTGGCAGATTTCTGTCTCCAAAATCCTGCCCTCATGCCATCCAGACTTGGGCCTCTGGTGCCACACCAGAAGACTGTGACTACCCTCCCAAAGGAAACTCTGCCTTTCACTGTTGCCCAAACCCTGAAGATTAGGAGCAAAGTACAAAGCCCCTGAGCCCACCTCAAATTCAAAGAAAGCTCTGGAACCAAATGCACATTCTGACACACAATGAGCACTTGTCTCCAGGCAGACATTCAAGTCAAAAGCCCTGAGTAGAAGTTTGAATCTGACATACACCAAGGACTTCATTGACCCTAGCTTAGGTTTTCAGGCGCCCATCCTGAGAGGCCTGTTCTCTAATACCAACTTATATTCCAACATGTGGTCCCTGAGAAACACAACAGAACCCCTGCTGTTCCCAGAAAGATACCTTGCTCTTGGTAGCTGTGTCCAAGACTCAGTGTAGGAGAATCCTGCATGGCCCCTGACCACCCCAACTTTCTAACGTCTCCCTGGATACAAACCAGCATTGTGATCCAACAGCATGAAACTCCATGTCAACTCAGCCCCCTTGGAACTTGGCTCCAGGGCCAGCAGATCGAACCTGCCATGTTCCTCAACTACAATGGTCAATGAAGGTGTGCTTTCCAGTCATCCATGAGGGAGTACTCTGCTACCCAACCTTTCCATATTGGGGACCCTGGAGCAAACAAACCAGACTCCTCTGTCTGGTTGAAGGAGACCTTGCTGTTTGGAGCATCTCACAAGCCCCAGTGTGGGAAATCCTCCATGGCTTCTTGATGCCATTGCTCCATTTCTTGGTCATCATAGACACAATCTCCTGCATGAGCAAACATCTGACATCTGCCCTTATTCAGGAGCTAGATGTCTCGAATCAGCCACTGCAAACTGGAAGTGCCTTCTGTTTGTCACTGAATTGAACCATAGCTTGTGTTTACAATTCCATCCTCAACTTCCTGGTCCCCAAGCCCTCTTGATAGGGAATTCTGGAGCCATAACACAGCATTCTGCATGCCCCACAGAAAGAAGAAGTGGCTGGTGAGTCTGACCAGAAATCCCACATGAGGAACCACCTGCATGACCCTCGACAGCATCATAATAAATAGGCTGCCATGGGCACTAAGACTCTGTCTGACACAGCCTGAGCCACGACCTCCAGTCAGCCACGCAGAGAGTGGGCCCCATATCCTGCAGCTGGACCTGCCATGGCCCGAAGCCATCATCTCTACACAACCTGGGTATTCAGGCATCTGTCCCCAGACCGTAGCTCAAATCTCAAATCCCTGCCTATGGTGTAACCTGAAGCACAGAATGAGTCCTCCTTTCTGATGGCAGGAAACCTGGCTGATGGGATGGGTGTCTAACCCTCAGAGTGGGAACTAGCTGCATGGCCCATGAGACCATGGCCATTCATGGGAGCCGCCCTGGGCACAAACAGTCATTGTGATCGTCAGTGGGAGTCTGCTTTCAAACAAACCCCCTCGGAACCTGGCCCAGGAGCCCGCAGAGTGGGGCTTCCAGATCCCTAGGGCCAAATTCTCACCATCGTTCGTGTTTTCCTGGCGACCAGACCAAGAACCTGTCTCTAATCCCTCTTTTGGGGGTGCCCTGAGACAGAAAACAGCAGTCTTCCTTTCTCCCAGAGACACAAAACACTTGGGAGCTGAGAAGAATCCCTAGCGACGAAGAATTTACCATGGCCTCATGAAGCCACCCCTACCTTTTGTGACTGTCCTGGACACATACCTGACAGAAAAGCCTGCACTACCGCCTCCATGATAGTGTAATTTCAGTACACTATGAGCTGCCCTCGGGCCTGCATGTCGGGCCTGTGATCAACTTGGCCCTCACATTAACCCTAATTCCCAAAGCCCTGGACCAGAAGCCCTCCAGGATGGGGTCTCTGGAGCCAAACCAGATGATTGTGCCTACGTACTCAAAGGAAACTCTGCCCTTCACTGTTGCCCAAACCCTGAAGTTTAGTAGCAATATGCAAAACCCCTGAGCACACCTCAATTCTGAGGAACACTCTGGACCCAAATGCGCATTCTGATACACCATGAGCACCTATTTCCAGGCAGATATCCACGTCAAAGGCCCTGAGTCAGATGACTGAACCTGACATGCCCATAAGACTTCATTGATACCATAGCTTATATTTTCAGGCGCCTGTCCCCAGAGGCCTTTTTTCCAAAACCAACTTATATTCCAACATATGGTCTGTGAGCCACACAACAGAACCCCTCCTGTCCCCTGTAAAAAACATTGCTCTTGGTAGATATGTCCAAGACTCAGTGGATGAGAATCCTGCATGGCCCCTACCACTCAAACATTCTAACGTTTCCCTGGATACAAACCATCATTATGATCCAACAGCATGGAACTCCATGTCAACTCAGGCTGCTTGGAATTTCACCCCAGAGCCACCAATGGAACCTGCTTTGTTCCTCAGCTGCAATGGTCAATGGAGGTGTGCTTTCCAGGCATCCATGTGAGAGATCTCTGCTACCCAAACTTTCACTATGGGGATCCTGGAGCCAACAAACCAGACTCCCCCTGTCCAGTACAAGGAAACCTTGCTGTTTGGAGCATCCCACAAGCCACAGTGTGGGAAATCCTCCATGGCATCTTGCGCCCCCACTCCATTAGTCGGTCATCATAGTCACAAACTACAGTGTGAGCTAACTTCAGACATCTGCCCTTACTCAGGTGCTGGATATCTCGAATCAGCCACTGCACACGGGAACTGCCTTCTGCTTCGCACTGAATTTAACCGTAGCTTGTGTTTACAATTCCATCCTCAATTTCATCCATCCCCAAGGCCTCTTGATAGGGAATCTGGTAACAAAATGCAGAATTTGCCTGCCCAACAGAAAGAAAAGTGCCTGGTGATTCTGCCCAGAAACTCCATATGAGGATACAGCGGCATGGCCCTCGACGGTACCCTAATATCATCGGCCACCATGGGCAATCAGGCTTGGTCTGACACATCCTGAGCCACGACCTCTAATCAGCCACACAGACAGTTTGCCCCATATCCTGCAAGTGGGACCTGTTGTGGCCAGAAGCCATCACATATACTCAACCTGGATATTCAGTCATCTCTCCTTCATACTGTAGCTCAAATCCCTGCTTATGGGGGAACCTGAAGCACAAGAGTACTCCTCCTTCCCCATGGCAGGAATCCTGGCTGTTGAGATGGGTTTCCAACCCTCAGAGTGGGAACCAGCTGCATGGCCCATGAGACCACGGCCACTCATGTGAGCTGCCCTGGGCATTATGACCCTCAGAGTGAGCCTGCTTTCAAACAAACCCCCTTGGTAGCTGGACAGAAAGGACACAGGGCGGGCCTGCCAGGTCCCTAGGGCCAAATCCTCACCCTCATTCGTGTTGTTCAGGGGCCCTGAAAAATCCCAGAAACTGTCTCTGAAATCCCTCTTTTGGGAATCTGCTGAGACGGAAAACAGCAGTCTTCTTTTCCCCAGAGACACCAAACTCTAGAGAGCTGGGCAGAATGCCCAGAGATGAAGAATCTCCCGTGGCCCAATGAAGACTCCCCTACATTTTGCGACCATCCTAGACACACAATCCAGACAGAAAAGCCTGTGATACTGCCTCCATGACACCTTAATTTCAGTACACTATGAGGTGCACTCAGGCCTGCAGATTGGGCCTGTGATCGCCTCCGCCCTCACCATAAACCTAGTTTGCATTTGTAAATTTCTGTCCCCAAGGCCCTGGACCACATGCTTTCCAGGATGGGGCCTCTGGTGCCACACCAGATGAGTATGCTTACCACCCAAAAGAAAACTCTGCCCTTCACGGTTGCTCAAACCCTGAAGATTAGAAGCAAAGTACAAATTCCCTGTGCCGACCTTAATTTCAAACAACACTCTGGACTCAAGTGCGTATTATTATTATTATTTTTTATTTTCAGCATAACAGTATTCATTATTTTTTCACCAAACCCAGTGTTCCATGCAATCCGTGCCCTCTATAATACCGGCCACCTGTGTACCCCAACCTCCCACCCACCCGCCAATTCAAACCCCTCAGATTGTTTTATAGAGTCCATAGTCTCTTATGGTTCACCTCCCCTTCCAATTTCCCCAACTCCCTTCTCTCTAACTCCCCATGTCCTCCATGCTATTTGTTATGCTCCACAAATAAGTGAACCATATGATAATTGACACTCTCTGCTTGACTGATATCACTCAGCATAATCTCTTCCAGTCCCATCCATGTTGCTAAAAAGTTGGGTATGCATACATAGTGTATATGGACCACATCTTCCTTATCCATTCGTCCGTTGAAGGGCATCTTGGTTCTTTCCATAGTTTGTCTACCGTGGCCATTGCTGCTGTACACATTGGGGTACAGATGGCCCTTCTTTTCATGACATCTGTATCTTTGGGGTAAATATCCAGAAGTGAAATTGCAGGGTCATAGGGAAGTTCTATTTTTAATTTCTTGAGACATCTCCACACTGTTCTCCAAAGAGGCTGCACCAACTTACATTCCCACCAACCATATCCCCTCCAACACAAGTTGTTTCCTGTCTTGCTAATGACCATTCTAACTGCTGAAACATGATATCTCAATGTGATTTTAATTTGAATCTCCCTGAGGGCTAGTGATGATGAACATTTTTTTCATGTGTCTGATAGCCATTTGTATGTCTTCATTGGAGAAGTTTATGTTTATATCTTCTGCCCATTTTTTGATATGATTGTCTGTTTTGTGCATGTTGAATTTGAGGAGTTCATTATAGATCCTGGATATCAATCTTCTCTGCACTGTCATTTGCAAATATCTTCTCTCATTCCGTGGGTTGCACCTTTGTTTTTTTGACTGTTTCCTTTGCTGTGCAGAAGCTTTTGATTTTGATGAAGTCTGAAAGGTTTATTTTCGCTTTTGTTTCCTTTGCCTTTGGAGACATAACTTGAAAGAAGATTGTGTGGCTAATATCGAAGAGATTGCTGCCTATGTTCTCCTGAAGGATTCTGATGGATTCCTGTCTCATGTTGAGGTCTTTTATCCATTTTGAGTTTATCTTTGTGTACGGTGTTAGAGAATGGTCGAGTTTCATTCTTCTACACATAGCTGTCCAGTTTTCCCAGCACCATTTATTGAAGAGACTGTCTTTTTTCCATTGTATATTTTTTCCTGTTTCTCGAGGATTATTTGCCCATAGAGTTGAGGGTCCATATCTGGGCACTCTACTCTGTTCCACTGTTTTAATGTCAGTACCATGCTGTTTTGGTGTCACAGCATTGTAATAAAGCTTGAAATCAGGTAATGTGATGCCCCCGTTTTATTTTTGTTTTTCAACAATTCCTTAGCGATTCAGAGTCTCTTCTGATTCCATACAAATTTTTGGATTATTTGCTCCAGCTCATTGAGGAATACCGGTGGAATTTTGATCAGAATGGCATTAAAAGTATAGATTGCTCTAGGCAGTATAGACAATTTAACAATGTTTATTCTTCCGAACCAAGAGTATGGAATGGTCTTTCATCTTTTTGTGTCTTCTTCAGTTTCTTTCATGAGTGTTCTGTAGTTCCTCAAGTACGGATCCTTTACCTCTTTGGTAAGGTTTATTCCCAGGTATCTTATGGTTCTGGTGCTATAGTAAATGAAATTGATTCTCTAATTTCCCTTTCTGTATTTTCATTGTTAGTGTATAAGAAAGCCACTGATTTCTGTACATTGACTTTGTATCCTGCCACGTTGCTGAATTGCTGTATGAGTTCTAGTAGTTTGGGGGTGGAGTCTTTTGGGTTTTCCGTATAAAGAATCATGTCATCTGCGAAGAGAGTTTGACTTCTTCATTGCCAGCTTGGATACATTTTATTTCTCTTTGTTGTCATTGCTGTTGCTAGGACTTCTAATACTATATTGAACAAGAGTGGTAAGACAGGGCATCCTTGACTTGTTCCTGATCTCAACGGGAAGGCTGCAAGCTTTTTCCCATTGAGGATGATATTTGCTGTGGGTCTTTCATAGTTAGATTTGATGACGTTCAGGAATGTTCTTTCTATCCCTATACTTTGAAGGGTTTTTGTCAGAAACGGATGCTGGATTTTTTCAACTGCTTTTTCTGTATCGATTGAGAGGACCATGTTGTTCTTCTCTCGTCTCGTATTCATTTGTTCTATCACATTGATTGATTTGCGAATGTTGAACCATCCTTGTAGCCCAGGGATGAATCCCAACTGGTCATGTCGGATAATCTTTTTAATGGGCTGTTGGATCCTGTTTGCTAGGATCTTGTTGAGAATCTTAGCATCCGTATTCATCAGTGATTTTAGTCTGAAATTCTCCTTTTTTTAAGGGTCAATGCCTGGTTTAGGGGTCAGGGTAATGCTGGCTTCTGCTTCAATTTTTTGAAACATCTTCAGGATAATTGGTCTTATTTCTTCTTTGAAAGTTTGATAGAATTCCCCAGGGAATCCGTCAGGTCCTGGGCTCTTGTTTTTTTGGAGATTTTTGATCACTGCTTCAAACTCGTTACTAGATATTGGTCTATTCAAGTTGTCAATTTCTTCCTGGTTCAATTTTGGGAGTTTATAGTATTCCAGGAATGCATCCATTTCATCTAGGTTGCTATGCTTATTGGCATATAACTGTTGATAAAAACTTCTGATGATTATTTCTACTTCCTTGGTGTTACTTGTGATCTCTCCCTTTTCATTCATAATTTTATGAATTTGGGCTTTCTCTCTTTTCTTTTGGATTAGTGTGTCCAGTGGTCTATTGATTTTATTGATACTTTCAAAAAACCAACTTCTAGATTCATTAGTACGTTCTATTGTATCTCTGGTTTCTACCTCATTGATCTCAGCTCTAATCTTGATTATTTCTCTTCTTATGTGTGGAGTTGGTTTGATTTGTTGTTGATTCTCCAGTTCTTGAAGGTGTAGAGTCAGCTGCTGTGTTCTGGATTTTTCAATTTTTTTGAGGGAGGGCTGGATGGCTATATATTTCCCCCTTAGGACCGCCTTTGCTCTATCCCATAAATTTTGGACCGAAGGGTCTTCATTCTCATTGGTTTCCATGATTTTTTTTCAGTTATTCTTTGATCTCCTGCTTGATCCAAGCATACTTAAGCAAGGTGGTCTTTAGCTTCCATGTGTTTGAGTTCCTTCTGAACTTTTCCTTGTGATTGAGCTCCAGTTTCAAAGCATTGTGATCTGAGAAAATGCAGGGAATATTCTCAGTCTTTTGGTATCGGTTGAGTCCTGATTTGTAACCCAGTTTGTGGTCTATTCTTGAGAAGGTTCCATGTGCACTTGAGATGAATTAGTATTCTGTTGTTTTAGGTTGGAATGTTCTGTATATATCTATGAGGTCCATCTGGTCCAATGTGTCATTCAATGCTTTTGTTTCTTTATTGATTTTCTGCTTTGATGATCTGTCTATTTCTGAGGGAGACGTGTTAAGATCTCCTACAATTAGTGTATTTATATCAATATGACTCTTTATCTTGATTAACAGTTTTATTATTGCCTGCTCCCATATTGGGGGCATAGATATTTACAATTGTTAGATCAACTTGGTGGATAGTCTCTTTAAGAATGATGTAGTGTCCTTCTGTATCTCTGACTACAGTCTTTAGTTTAAAGTCTAATTTATCTGATACAAAAATTGCTACCCCAGCCTTCTTTTGAGGCCCATTGGCATGAAAGATGCTTCTCCATCCCTTCACTTTCAGTCTGCATGTATCTTTAGGTTCAAAATGGGTCTCTTGTAGACAATACATGGATGGGTCCTGTCGTTTTATCCAATCTGCAACCCTGTGTCATGTTATGGGCGTATTTAGGCCATTCACATTGAGAGTGATTATTTATAGATACATTTTTATTGACATCGAGTTACCTTTGAAGTCTTTCTTTCTGTAGACTGTCTCTATATTTCTGTTCAATGCTATTATTAGGATTTTTTCCTCTTTTATAGAACCCCCTTTAATATTTCCTGCAGTGTCGGCTTGGAGGTTGCATAGTCTTTTAAGCCTTGCCGGTCTTGGAAACTCTATATCTCCCCATCCATTTTGAATGTCAATCTTGCTGGATAAAGTATTCTTGGCTGCATATTATTCTCATTTAATGCCCTGAATATATCTTGCCAGCTCTTTCTGGCTTGCCAGGTCTCTGTGTACAGGTCTGATGTTATTCTGATGGGCTTTCCTCTGTAAGAAAGGAGCCTCTTTGTCCTAGCGGCTTTCATGAGATTATACCTACAATTATGAATCCTCAATTTGACTACCAGGTGTTGTGATGGTTTTTTGGAATGGATAATCTTGGGTGGAGACCGTTCAGACTCTAGTACATGAACGCAGATTCCATTCAGGAGTTTGGGAAATTTTTCATGAAGAACTTGTTCCACTATATCTTCTAGACTTCTTTCTTTCTCCTCCCCTTCAGGGATTCCAATAATTCTGACTTTGGAAGGTTTCGTGGCATCATTTATTTCCCTGATTCTGTTTTCATGGTTTCTAGGCTGTTTGTTCCAGCCCTCCTCCTGATCCCCTCTCTCTATCTGTTTGTCCTCCAGATCACTAATTCTAACTTCTGTCTCAGTTACCCTAGCTTTGAGAGAATTTAGATTAGATTGGAACTCATTGAGAGCATTGTGAACCTCAGCCCTGGTAGCTTTAAGCTCCACCCTAACATTGTGAACATCATCTCTCTTCACGTTCAGCTCAGCCCTAATCAATTCCATTTGGTCATCCATGGCTTTCTCTAGCTAGGTTGGAGAGGATCCTCCTGCACGGCCCTCAATGGCACCCCAATATAATAGACCGACCTCTGCATAAATTGGCTATCTGACACCGCCTGATCCCCGACCTCCTGTCAGCCACCCAGATAGTGGGCCCCATATCCTCCAGGTGGGTCCAACCTTGGCCCGAGGCCATCATCTTGAAGCAACCTGGATATTCAGGTACCTGTCCCAGACTTAGCTCAAATTCCTGCCCATAGGGGACTCGGAAGCACAAAAGAGTGCTCCTCCTTCCCCATGGCCAGAAAACTGAATGTTGAGATGGCTGTACAACCCTGAGTGGGAACCAGGTGCATGGTCCATGAGACCATGCCTACACAGGATGGGCAGCTGGGCACAAATAGGCATTGTGACCCTCAGAATGAGACCCCTTTCCAAATATCCCCCTTGGGATCTGGACCAGGATCCCAAATCGAAGCTTTGGTTAAGTTTTCCCAGTGTCTGGACCCAGAACCCATCTCTGGAATCCCTGTTTGGACAGGATCCCAGAGATGGAATACAGTCTTTTCCTCTTCCCCAGAAAGAAATCAAACTCTTGGGTGCCAAGCAGAATCACCAGAGTGGAAGAATATCCCATGGACACATGAGGTCACCCCTCCATTTAGTGGCCATCCTAGACACAAAATCCAGACAGAAAAGCCTGTGCTCCTCCCTCCCAGCCACCTGAATTACAAATCCCGAGGAGCTTCCCTCAGGGTCTTCAGATTCGGACTGCCATCACCTCACTCCTATCTCTTATCCGAGGTTGTGTCTAAAGTCTTTGGTCCCAAAGTCCTGACACACATGACCTCCAGGATGGGGCCTCGAGAAACACATGACATCACTGGCCCTGCTATCCTGAGGAAACCCTGCCCATCTCAGTTTCCCAAAATGTCCAGATTAGGAGAAAACTGCAAGGCCCCTGACTGCACCCCAATATCATAGGCCACTCTGGAAAAAGTGCACAGCCTGACACAGCCTCAGCACCTACCTCCAGGATGACATGCAGGCCAATGGCACTTAGTCCGAAGATTGAAACTTCCATGGCCCTAAAACCTCATCAGAACCCTAGCTTATGTTTTGAGGTCTCTCTTCCTAGAGGTCTGTTCTGGAAATTCAAGCATATGGTCCAACCTGTGGTCCGTGAGCCATACAAGAGCACACCTCCTGTCCCAAGAAGGAAACCTGGCTCCTGGGTACTGGGTCTAATCCTAAGGATAGAGAATCCTCAATGGTCAGAGAGCTGCCACCAAATTCTAAGGTCTCCCTGGACACCAAGCAGCATTGGGAACTGTTAGACTGAGAACTTCCATCAACGCAAATCACTTGGAACTTGGAATCAGTGTCATTGGTTCAAGCTTACCCTGTTCCTCAGCTGCAATGGTAACACGAGATTGGCTTCCCAGGCCTCCATTCAGAGAGCATTGCTATCGAATCTTCCATATGGGGGACCCTGGAGCCCTGTAAGAAGACTTCTGCTGCCCCTTAGTAGGACACCTTGATGTTTGGAGAAGCTCACAAGCTCCAGCTTGGAAAAACCTCCAAGAATTCTTGAGGCCTCCCCACCATTTGTTGGCCATCATGGATACAAACTCCAGCGTGAGCAGACATCTTCCCCTCGCCCAGGTGCTGGAGATCTCGAAACAACTGCTGTACATTGGAATAGACATGTGCTCGGCACTGAGCGTAACTGTAGCTTATGTTTTCATACTTCTGTCCTCACACTCCTCGCCTGCAAACCCTCCAACTTGGATATTCTGGAGCCGTAATGCAGCCATCTGCCTGCTCACCAGATAGAAGAAGTGAAGAAAGGGTCTGTGCAAAAATCCCCCATGAGGATCCAGTTGCACAGCTCTCAAAAGCACCCCAATATCATAGGCCGAACTATCCACGAATGTTCTGTCTGACACAGCTCGAGCCCGAGCTCCTGACAGCCACCCAGAAAGCAGGCCTCATTTTCTGCAGGTGGTTCCTGCCTTGGCCCGAGGACCTCATCTCAAAGTGAACTGGGTATTCAGGCACCTGTCCCAGAACTTAGCTCAAATTCCTGCCCATGGGGGAACCTGAAGCATAAAAAAGTACACCTCCTTCCCCATGGCAGGAAAACTGAATGTTGAGATGGCAGTCCAACCCTCAGAGTGGGAGCCAAGTGCATAGCCCATGAGGTCACACCCACTCAGCATGGGCATCTGGGCAAAAACAGGCATTGTGACCCTCAGAATGATACCCATTTCCAACAAGAACACTCGGGAGCTGTACCAGGAAAACATAGAGCAGGACCCTAGGCCCAAATCCTAAGCCTTGTTGCGGTGATCCAGGCTCCAGAACCCAGGACCCATCTCTGGAATGGCTGTTTGGACGGGATCCCTGACTCATAAAACTGCGCTCCTCCCATCCCCCGGAAATACACCAAACTCTTGGGTGCCGAGCAGAATTCCCAGAGAGGTAGAATCTCACATGGACCCATGAGGCCACCCCTCCATTTTGTGGCCATCATAGACAAACAAGTCAGACAGAAAAGACTGTGCTCCTGCCTCACAGCCGTCCGAATTTCATATCTGGAGATGCTTCGCTCAGGGTCTGCAGATTGGGTCTGCCATCACCTCGAGCTTAACTCTTACCCGAGTTTGTGTCTGAAGACTTTGGACCCAGAGTCCTGACCCATATGCCCTCCAGGATGGGGCCTCCAGGAACACACAACAGCACTGGGCCAGCTCTCCCAAGGAATGTCAGCCTGTCTCAGTTTCCCAACCCACCAGATTAAGAGAAAATTGCAAGGCCCCTAATACCACCCCAATTCCATAGGAAGCTCCAGAAAAAATGCATAGTCTGACACAGCCTCAGAATATACCTCCAGGAAGACACCCAGGTCAATGGGAAGGGATGAAATGGCCTAACCCATGGCAGGTTCGATGTGCTGGGTGTGAAGCCAACTGTCTCAATGTCTCTCACAAGGTCTGGGCTCAGGCTATGTAAGACAGAGCATAGTGTTTAGGGTAGCCTATGCAATTGGGGTGTTGCCGAGGGCTGAGCAGGTTGATTTTCATTTGGAGTTTCTGAGCAATGCCATAGACAATGTTTTTCTTGGGGGGCAGGCAGAGTGCTTCGTTCTGGAACCAGAATTCCCAATCATGAGGGCTTTTGGGCCAGGAGTGCTAGGGTAGAGTCTGAAAACAAAAGATAGGGTGAGGTTGGGAGCAGGCCCACTCTGCAAAGGCTGAAAGGATATCTCATGCATCTGAAGTCAGGCTGAGGATCAGACGTTGGCTGAGGTTGGATTGTGCCCTTGATAGCACCTTCATGAAGCAGGTGCCTCATGAGGCCAACGAAATTTTCCCACGCTGAGTTTGGAGGTTGCCACAAACCACAAGGTTTCCTTCTGCAAGACAGTCGAGTCCTATTGAGTGGCTACAGTACATACCATACGGAAGGACTGAAGAGGAGGGTTCAAAGGATGGATCCCTGAACAGCATGCCTCGCATTCCCTTTGGCCATTAACGACAAGATATGTTTGATCTGCTGGCTCTGGGGCAAGCTAACCAGCGGGCTGAGTTGAAATGGCCTCTCCTGAGGATGCGTCATAATGTGTGTTTCTGTCCATTGAGACCTTGGAATGTGATGGTTGTACTGTGGCCCTGCGGAATTCTCCGACCAGAAGGGTTTGATACAGATCCAGTAAGAAAGCACTCCATGTGGAGACAAGAGAGGTTTGGTTTGGAGCCTCAGAAAAACTTAATATGCTGGTATACGAAACCAGTCCTCTGAGGACAGACACATGAAAACTAAAGCTAAGGTTCATATTAGGGCCTAAGGGCCTGTCCATTTCAATCTTCTGTCTCTGGGGACACTGTCTGAGAGTCTAAGTGGTGATAATGGCTCAGCTGGTGTCAGAGTGCCCCTTTTAGTCCAGGGCAGCCTACACTATCAGGATGGCCTCAGGGGCCTTGGAGCTTTTCCCTAACCTGTAGGGTTGTGGTCAATGGATTGGGCACATTTTCCTTGGAGAGGGCCGGCACAATCTTTCGCTGTGGCTCCAGATGCCCTAGCCTGGAGGGTGTGTGGGTCCAGGCTGTGGGCACAGAAGTCTGAAAACACAAACTCAGCTTATGAGTGGCGCCGAGGGTATGGCAGGCCTGATGTACAGATAGAGAGTGAGCTCCTTGGCTTGTGAATCAAGGGCGAGATTCCTTCAGGCTTTTGTCTCTGGATGCGTCCAGGATAGCCATAGATTGTAGGGGGTGGCCTCAGTGACTGTGGACAAGTATCCCTCCCTGGGGATTTGTCCCAGCTAACAGGAGTTTGGGGTCATTTTGTGGGAAGGGTGGAGTCCTGTTGTCTGGCTCATGTGTCTCTCCAAGAAAGTGATTCCAGAGCAGAGCTCCAGGAACGGGGGGGAGACTGGAAAACTCAAACACTGGTGAGGATTGGGTGTATAGGGGCGTGGCACGCCCCATATGCGGGCTCTTGGTCAAGGCCCTGACAGGCCTTTCTTTGATATTGGGCTCATGCTGAGGGTCACAGAGTGAATTTGTGCCCAAGGCAGCACTCAAGTTTGGGCGTGGTTTCAGGGGAAATGAAGATTTCTCCCACCCTGAAGGTGTGACTCCATGCCAAGAGCAAGCCTTACAGCCATGGGGAAGAAGGAGTTCTGATTTGTGATTCAGATGCCCAACCGTGTGGGGAATTGATATAATATCTGGGTTTAGATATCTGGAAACCAAGGTTAGGAAGAGATAACAGCATAAGACCATGGCGTGTCAGAAGTGCTAGGTGTGTGGCCAGCTGTCTCCTTGCCTGTCTGGACGTCAGGAATCAGGCTGTGAAAGGCAGAGCATTAGTGCCCAGAGCAGCCTATCAAGTCTGAGTGCCGTCGAGGCAAGAGCAGGTTGATCCTCATCTGGGATTTATGGAGAGCCCCACAAGGAAACGTTTTCTACCGGTGGGCAGTCACTGGGCTGGCTTGTGGTTCTGCAAATCCTACTCTGGAGGGATTGTTTGCCAGGAGTGTGAGGAAGGAAGTCTGAAAACACAAGCTAGCGTGAGGTTTGGGACCGAGGGCACGGCAGGCCACTCTGCAGAGGCTGAATCAAGATCTCCTGCATTGCGGTCATATCTACTATGAGACGTGCTTCAAGCAAGAGTTTTTGTCCATGATGGCCTCTCCCTGAAAGATATGGGGGGCTTCATGAGGCCCGGCAGGTTTGCCGTTTTCTCCTACACTGAAGGTTTGACGCACGGCCAGCAGCAAGGTTTCTTGCCATGGGGAAGGAGGGGTTCTGACTTGTGCATCAGGTTCCCCCTGTGCAGGGATTGGAGATAAGGTCTAGGTTCCGATGACTGAAAACCCAGGTTGGGAATGGATGGTGGCCTAAGGCAGTGGCGGGTCCAATGTGCTGGGTGTGCAGCCAGCTGTGTCGGTGTCTGTTGGAAGGTCTGGGCTCAGGCTATTTGCGACAGAGCATCAGTGTTTAAGGTAGCCTATGCAATTGGGGTGTTGCCGAGGGCCAAGCAGTTTGATCCTCATTTGGGGTTTCTGGGCAGCACCATAGACAATGTTTTTCTCCTGGGAGGCAGGCAGAGTGCTTCAGTGTGGCCCCAGAATTCCCAGTAGGGAGGGATTGTGGGCCAGGAGTGTGAGGACGGAAGTCTGAAAACACAAGCTAGGGTGAGGATTGGAGCCAAGGGCAGAGCAGGCCCAATCGGCAGAGGCTGAATCAAAATCTCCTGCATCTGATGTCAGGCTGAGGATCAGAAGTTGGCTGAGGCTGGAGTATGTGTCCATGATGGCACCTTCATGAAGCGGGGGCCCCATGAGTTTGGGGTCATTTTGTGGGAAGGGTGGAGTCGTGTTGTCTGGCTCATGTGTCTCTCCAAGAAAGGGTTTCCAGAGCAGAGCCCAGGTACAGGTGGGGCGACTGGAAAACTCAAACACTGGTGAGGATTGGGTGCATAGGGTCTTGGCAAGCCCCATATGCGGGCTCTTGGTCCAGGTCCTGACAGGCCTTTCTTTGACATGGGGCTCATGCTGAGGGTCACAGTGTGAATTTGTGCCCAAGCAGCACTCAACTTTGGGCGTGGCATCAGGGGCCATGAAGGTTTCTCCCACCCTGAAGGTGTGACTCCATGCCAAGAGCAAGCTTGACAGCCATGGGGAAGGAGGAGTTCTGTTTTGTGCTTGCGATACCCAGCTGTGTGGAGAATTGATATAATGTCTAGGTTCAGATATCTGAAAACCAAGGTTAGGAAGAGGTGATGGCATAAGACTATGGCGTGTCCGAAGTGCTGGGTGTGCGGCAAGCTGTCTCTTTGTCTGTCTGGACGTCTGGCTTCAGGCTGTGTCAGACAGAGCATGAGTGCCCAGAGCAGCATATCCAGTTCGGGGACCATCGAGGCCCGAGCAGGTTGATCCTCATCTGGGTTTTCTGAAGAGCCCCACAGGGAAACTTTTTTCTTCCGTTGGGCAGACACTGGGCTGGGTTGTGGTTCTGGAGTTCCTAGTCCGGAGGGCTTGTTTGCCAGGAGTGTGAGGAAGGAAGTCTGAAAACAAAAGCTAGTGTGAGGTTTGGGACCGAGGGCATGGCAGGGCCACTCTGCAGAGGCTGAATCGAGATCTCCTGCACTGAGGTCATGTCAACTATGAGACGTGCCTCAGGCTAGAGTTTTTGCCCAGCATGGCCTCTTCCTGAAGGGTGTGGGGGCTTCAGGAAGCCAGGGAGGTTTGTCTACGATGGGATTTGTGAACTACTCCAAAACTCAAGCTTTCCTTCTGCACGACAGTCGAGTCCTATTGGATGGTTCCAGGAGGCCCCATACGGAAAGACTCGAGAGCAGGTGTCTAAGCATGGATGCCTCGGAACGCCACCTCATATTCCCACTCTTTAGGCAGGACAAGGCAGGCTCAATCTGCAGGCTTCTGGGTGAGCTACCCAGTGGGGAGAGTTGAAATGGACTCTCCTGAAGATGAGTCCTACTGTGGCTTGGTGGCCTGGGAGACCTTGGAATGTGGAGGTGGCTCAGTGACTCTGCAGGGTTCTCCAAACTGAGGTGTTTGACACAGCTCCAACAGGGAAGCTTCCCATGTGAAGACGAAAGGAGTTCTGTTCAGTGCCTCAGGAAAGCCCCATATCCTGTTCTTTGAACCAAAGCCTCTGAGGAGTAACACATGGAACCCAAAGCAAGAGTTGAGACTACGGCCTAAGGGCCTGTCCGGCTCAACCTTCTATCTCTGTTGACATCTGTGGGCATGCCTTCGTGGAGGTAGCTGCTCAGCTTGTGTCCGAATGCCCCTGTGTGTCCAGGGAGCCTCCCAGTAGTGGGATGTCCTCGGGGGCCTTGAGGTTTCTCATATTCTGGAGGTGTGTGGCCAAAGGAATGGACACAGTTTCCCAGGAGAGAGCAGGCACGGTCCTGTGGTATGGATCCAGAAGACCCAGCCTAGAGGCTGTGTTTGCCAGGGCTGTGGGGACAGATGTCTGAAAAAGCAAACTTGGCTCAGCTAGTGGCCAAGGTAATGGCAGGACTGATCTCCAGTCCGTGAGGGGAGATCCTCTGGATATCAAAGGAGGGCAAGTGGGAGGCAGTCACTCAGGATTTTGTCTCTGGGTGTTGCGTTTACAGTGTCCAGTCAGGGTAGGGGTTGTCTCAGAGGCCGAGGAAGAGCCTTCCTCTCGGCGGATTGTCCAAGCTCCCAAGTGTTTGTGTTCATTCTGTGGGAATGAAGAGTACTGTTTTCTGCCACAGGGGACCCCCCAGGAGAGGGACTCTAGAGCACAGCAGTGTGTTCCCTTAACTGGAATACACACCATCTAATTAGTCCTGGGTGCCTATGGGCATGGCAATCCACATATGCGGGCTCTTGGTCCAGTCACTGAGAGGCGTTACTTGAATAAGGAACTCTCCTACCTGAAGGGTTTGATACATCCCCAGTAAGAAAGCTGCCCATGTGGAGACGAGAGATGCTTGGTTTGGTGCCTCAGAAAAGCCCCATGTGCTGGTCTACGAAAACAGTCCTCTGAGAAAGGAAACATGGAAACCAAAGCTAAGGTTCAGATTAGGGCCTGGGGGCCTGTCCATTTCAACCTTCCGTCTCTGGGGACACTGTCTGAGAGTCTAAGTGGAGATAGTTGCTCCGCTGGTGTCAGAGAGCCCCTCTTAGTCCAGGGTGGACTACACTATTGATGGCCTCAGGGGCCCTGGAGCTTTTTCCTAACCTGTAGGGTTGTGGACAATGAATTGGGCACACTTTCCTTGGAGAGGGCAGGCACAATCTTTCGCTTTGGCTCCAGATGCCCTAGCCTGGAGGTTGTGTGGGTCCAGGCTGTGGGCACAGAAGTCTGAAAACAAAACTAAGCTTATGAGTGGCGCCTAGGGTATGGCAGGCCGGATGTACAGCCCGAGAGGGAGCTCCTGGGCCTCTGAAACAAGGGCGAGTGGGAGGCGTTCCTTCAGGCTTTTGTCTCTGGATGTTGTGTCCGGGATAGCCGTGGATTGGAGCGGTGGCCTCAGGTACTGTGGACGAGTATCCCTCTCTGGGGATTTGTCGCAGCTCCCAAGAGTTTGGGGACATTTTGAAGGAAGGGTGGAGTCGTGTTGTCTGGCTCATGTGTCTCTCCAAGAAAGGGATTCCAGAGCAGAGCCCAGGTACATGTGGGACGACTGGAAAACTCAAACACTGGTGAGGATTGGGTGCTTAGGGGCTTGGCAAGCCCCATATGCGGGCTCTTGGTCCAGGTCCTGACAGGCCTTTCTTTGACATGGGGCTCATGCTGAGGGTCACAGTGTGAATTTGTGCCCAAGCAGCACTCAAGTTTGGGCGTGGCATCAGGGCCATGAAGGTTTCTCCCACCCTGAAGGTGTGACTCCATGCCAAGATCAAGCTTGACAGCCATGGGGAAGGAGGAGTTCTGTTTTGTGCTTGCGATACCCAGCTGTGTGGAGAATTGATATAATGTCTAGGTTCATATATCTGAAAACCAAGGTTAGGAAGAGGTGACGGCATAAGACCATGGCGTATCCGAAGTGCTGGGTGTGCGGCCAGCTGTCTCCTTGTCTCTCTGGACGTCTGGTTTCAGGTTGTGTCAGACAGAGCATGAGTGCCCAGAGCAGCATATCCAGTTCGGGGTCCGTCGAGGCCCGAGCAGGTTGATCCTCATCTGGGTTTTCTGGAGAGCCCCACAGGGAAACTTTTTTCTTCCGTTGGGCAGACACTGGGCTGGGTTTTGGTTCTGGAGTTTCTGGTCCGGAGGGCTTGTTTGCCAGGAGTGTGAGGAAGGAAGTCTGAAAACACAAGCTAGCGTGAGGTTTGGGAACGAGGGCACGGCAGGCCCACTCTGCAGAGGCTGAATCGAGATCTCCTGCACTGAGGTCATGTCAACTATGAGACGTGCCTCAGGCTAGAGTTTTTGTCCAGCATGGCCTCTTCCTGAAGGGTGTGGGGGCTTCATGAAGCCAGAAAGTTTTGCCTACGATAGTATTTGTGAACTACTGCAAACCTCAAGCTTTCCTTTTGCACGACAGTCGAGTCCTATTGGATGGTTCCAGGAGGCCCCATACGGAAAGACTCGAGAGCAGTAGTCTAAGCATGGATGCCTGGGAACGCCACCTCATATTCCCACTCTTTAGTCAGGACAAGGCAGGCTCAATCTGCAGGCTCCTGGGTGAGCTACCCAGAGGGGAGAGTTGAAATGGACTCTCCTGAAGATGAGTCCTACTGTGGCTTGGTGGCCTGAGAGACCTTGGAATGTGGAGGTGGCTCAGGGACTCTGCAGGGTATTCCAAACTGAGGTGTTTGACACAGCATCAACAAGGAAGCTTCCCATGTGAAGACGAAAGGAGTTCTGTTCAGTGCCTCAGGAAAGCCCCATATCCTGTTCTTTGAACCAAAGCCTCTGAGGAGTAACACCTGGAACCCACAGCAAGAGTTGAGACTACGGCCTAAGGGCCTGTCCGGCTCAACCTTCTGTCTCTGGGGACACTGTCTGAGAGTCTAAGTGGATATAGTTGCTCCGCTGGTGTCAGAGAGCCCCTCTCAGTCCAGGGTGGCCTACACTATTGATGGCCTCAGGGCCTTGGAACTTTTCCCTAACCTGTAGGTTTGTGGTTAATGGATTGGGCACACTTTTTTTGGAGAGGGCAGGCACAATCTTTCGCTGTGGCTCCAGAGGCCCTAGCCTGGAGGTGTGTGGGTCCAGGCTGTGGGCACAGAAGTCTGAAAACACAAAGTCAGCTTATGAGTGGCGCCTAGGGTATGGCAGGCCGGAGGTACAGCACAAGAGGGAGCTCCTGGGCCTCTGAAACAAGGGCGAGTGGGAGGCGTTCCTTCAGGCTTTTGTCTCTGAATGTTGTGTTCTGGATAGCCATGGATTGGAGGGGTGGCCTCAGGGACTGTGGACGAGTATCCCTCTCTGGGGATTTGTCCCAGCTCCCAAGAGTTTGGGGTCATTTTCTGGGAAGGGTGGAGTCGTGTTGTCTGGCTCATGGGTCTCTCCAAGAAAGGGATTCCAGAACAGAACCCCAGGTACGGGCGGGGCGACTGGAAAACTCAAACACTGGTGAGGATTGGGTGCATAGGGGCTTGGCAAGCCCCATATGCGGGCACTTGGTCCAGGCCCTGACAGGCCTTTCTTTGACATGGGGCTCATGCTGAGGGTCACAGTGTGAATTTGTGCCCAAGCAGCACTCACGTTTGGGCGTGGCATCAGGGGCCATGAAGGTTTCTCCCACCCTGAAGGTGTGACTCCATGCCAAGGCAACCTTGACAGCCATGGGGAAGGAGGAATTCTGTTTTGTGCTAGGTATACCCAGCTGTGTGGAGAATTGATATAATGTCTAGGTTCAGATATCTGAAAACCAAGGTTAGGAAGAGGTGACGGCATAAGACCATGGCGTGTCCGAAGTTCTGGGTGTGCGGCCATCTGTCTCCTTGTCTGTCTGGACGTCTGGCTTCAGGCTGTGTCAGACAGAGCATGAGTGCCCAGAGCATCCTATCCAGTTCGGGTACCGTCGAGGCCCGAGCAGGTTGATCCTCATCTGGGTTTTCTGGAGAGCCCCACAGGGAAACGTTTTTCTTCGTTTGGGCAGACACTGGGCTGGGTTGTGGTTCTGGAGTTCCTAATCCGGAGGGCTTGTTTGCCAGGAGTGTGAGGAAGGAAGTCTGAAAACACAAGCTAGCATGAGGTTTGGGACCGAGGGCACGGCAGGGCCAGTCTGCAGAGGCTGAATCGAGAACTCCTGCACTGATGTCATGTCAACTATGAGACGTGCCTCAGGCTAGAGTTTTTGTCCAGCATGGCCTTTTCCTGAAGGGTGTGGGGGCTTCATGAAACCAGGGAGGTTTGCCTACGATGGGATTTGTGAACTGTTCCAAAACTGAAGGTTACCTTCTGCACGACAGTCGAGTCCTATTGGATGGTTCCAGGAGGCCCCATACGGAAAGACTCGAGAGCAGATGTCTAAGCATGGATGCCTGGGAACTCCACCTCATATTCCCACTCTTTAGTCAGGACAAGGCAGGCTCAATCTGCAGGCTTCTGGGTGAGCTACCCAGAGGGGAGAGTTGAAATGGACTCTCCTGAAGATGAGTCCTACTGTGGCTTGGTGGCCTGGGAGACCTTGGAATGTGGAGGTGGCTCAGGGACTCTGCAGGGTTTTCCAAACTGAGGTGTTTGACACAGCTCCAACAAGGAAGCTTCCCATGTGGAGACGAGAGGAGTTCTGTTCAGTGCCTCAGGAAAGCCCCATATCCTTTTCTTCGAACCAAAGCCTCTGAGGAGTAACAGCTGGAACCCAAAGCAAGAGTTGAGACTACGGCCTAAGGGCCTGTCCGGCTCAACCTTCTATCTCTGTTGACATCTTGTGCATGCCTTCGTGGAGGTAGCTGCTCAGCTTGTGTCGGAATGCCCCTGTGTGTCCAGGGAGGCTCCCAGTAGTGGGATGTCCTCGGGGGCCTTGAGGTTTCTCATATTCTGGAGGTTTGTGTCCAAAGGAATGGACACAGTTTCCCAGGAGAGAGCAGGCACGGTCCTGTGGTATGGCTCCAGAGGACCCAGCCTAGAGGCTGTGTTTGCCAGGGCTGTGGGGACAGATGTCTGAAAAAGCAAACTTGGCTCAGATAGTGGCCAAGGTAATGGCAGGCCTGATCTCCAGTCCGTGAGGGGAGATTCTCTGGATATCAAAGGAGGGCAAGTGGGAGGCAGTTGCTCAGGCTTTTGTCTCTGGGTGTTGCATTCACAGTGTCCGGTCAGGGTAGGGGTTGCCTCAGGGGCCGAGGAAGAGCCTTCCTCTTGGGGGATTGTCCAAGCTCCCAAGTGTTTGGGTTCATTCTGTGGGAAGTGAAGAGTACTGTTTTCTGCCAGAAAGGACCCCCCAGGAGAGGGACTCTAGAGCACAGCAGTGGGTTCCTTCAATTGGAATACACACCATCTAGTTAGTCCTGGTTGCCTATAGGCATGGCAGGGATTATATGCAGGATCTTCGTCCCGAACCTGACAGGCCTTTCTTTGACATGGGGCTCATGCTACGGTCACAGTGTGAATTTGTGCCCAAGCAGCACTCATGTTTTGGCGTGGCATCAGGGGCCATGAAGGGTTCCCCACGTGAAGGTGTGACTCCATGTGAAGAACAAGCATTACAGCCATGTGGAAGGCAGAGTTCTGATTGTGATTCTGATACACAAACTCAGCTTTTTTTGGGGACGTCGGTATGGCAGGACCAATATACAAACCATGAGAAGAACTCATGAAGATTTGAATATAGAGCGAGTCTGAGGTGCTTGCTCAGGCATTTGTCTCTGGAATTTGTATCAGCAATGGCCGTAGAATGTCGGGGATGCTTCATGGGCCATGGACGAATCTACCTCTATGAGGATTTCGCCCGATTCCCAATTTTTTTTCGTCAAACTGTGGGATGGGAGGACTCTTTTCAGTTTTGTTACATCAGGTGTCCCTCGAAAAGAGGAATTCCAAAGTAAAGCCGTGGGGAAGACTGAAGGGACCACCAGAACTATGGTTCAAAATTGGGACTAGGGGCATGGCAAGCCCAATATGCTATCTCTTCATCCAGCCACTGAGAGGCCTTATTTGAGGACTTTGGTCAGGCTGAGGGTCACAATGTGTGTTTGTGACCAATGTAGCCTGCAAGCATGGCAGGGCCTCATGGGCATAACTGGATTCAACTACACTGAAAGTTGGACAACATGCCAAACACAAGGTATCTTGCCATGGGGAAGGAGTTCTGATTTCTGCATCCCGTTCAACCCTGGGCATGATTGGAGGTAAGTTCTAGAATCTAAAGCCTGAAATCCGAGGTAGGGAAGAGATGACGACCTAAGGCCATGGCGGCTCGATGTGCTCAGTGTGCGGCCAGCTGTCTGGGACGGGCCAGGGAGTCCAGGCTCAGGCTGTGTCAGAAAGGGCATTAGTGCCCTGGTCAGCCTATGTATTTGGGGTACAGCCAAGGTCGGTGCAGGTTGATCCTCATTTGGGGTCACTGGGTAGCCCCAGAGGACAATGTTTTTCTTCTGGAGGGCAGGCAGAGTGCTGCATTGTAGTTCTGGATTGCCAAACTGGAGGGGTTGTGGGCCAGTAGTCTGACGACAAAAGTTTGAGAACACAAGCTAGGCTTAGGTTTCTGGATGAGGCCATGGAAGGCACAATCTACAGACCTGAATCGAGATCTCATGCATCTGAAGTCAGGGCGAGGATCAGACGATCGCTCAGGTTGTAGTTTCTGTCCCTGATGGCCCCTTCATGAATGGGGGGGGGATCACCAGGCCATGTGTGTTTTCCCAAGATGGGAGTTGTGAGAAGCTCCAAACTGCAGAGAGTCTTCTGCAGGACAATTGAGACCTGTTGTTTGGCTCCAGGCCAATGATTCTGAGCAGGGTTCTAAGGATGGATGGCTGGGTAGCCCACCTCGCATTCCAATTGTCTCCTAGCAACAAGACAGGTTAGATCTCCTGGATCTGTGGGGAGCAACAGAGGACGGTGCATTGAAATGGACACCCCTGGGCATGGGTCCTAATGTGCTTTTGTGTCTAAGGAGACCTTGGAATGAAGCGGTGGCACTTGGGACCTAAAGAGTTCTACTAAACAGAGGCTTTGACACAGCTCCAACGTGCAAGTTTCCCATGTGTAGATGAGATGTTTTCTGTTGGGTGAGTCAAGAAACAGCTATATGCTGCTTTTGAATTCCAGGCCTCTGAGGAGAGAGGCCTGGAAACGAAAGCAATGGATCTGATTAGTGCCTAGGGGCCTATTCTTTCCTTTTTACCTCTGGGCACATGTGTCTATGGGTCTGAGTGAAGGTAGGTGCTCTGTAGTGCTCAGATTGCCCCTGTTTTTCCTGGGAAGCCACCACTAATAGATGGATCAGGGACTTTGGAGGTTTATCCTATTAGAAAGGTTGTATCCATTGGAAAGGGGACACACAATTCCCTTGGAGAGGGCAAGTACAGTCCTCAGGTTTGGCTCCAGGGGCCTTAGCCTGTAGGTTGTGTAGGCTAGGGCTGTTTGGACAATTGTCTGAAAACACAAACTCGGCTTATGTTTCGGGTCATAGGTATGGCAGGACTAATCTACAGACCATGAGGAGAACTCTTTGGGATTTGAAAGAAGGGCGAGTGTGAGGCTCCTGCTCAAGTTTTTGTCTCTGGATATCGTGTCACTCATGGTCGTGGAATTTCTGGGTGACTTCATGGGAAATGGACGAGTCTTACTCTCTGGTGGTTTGGCCCCGTCCAAAGAGTTTGGGGTCATTCTGTGGGCTGGAAGAAGTCCGTTTTTTTTTGTTGTTGTTGTTGTTTTCTTTTTTAACCTCAGGTGTCCCACCAAATGATGGATTCCAGAGTAGAGCCCTGGGGAGGGGCGACTGGACAATCAGAAATCTGGTTAAAAATTGGGGCCTAGGGACATGTCAAGCCCATTAACATCTAATGGTCCAGCCAAGGAGAGGACTTACTAGAGGACAGGACTCATGCTGAGGGTCACAATGCGTGTGTATGCCCTCGTCGCACTCAAGAATGGGCGGGGCCTCAGGGTGAATGCTGGTTTCTCCTACACTGAACATTGGACAACTTGCCAACCACAAGGGTTCTTGCCATGGGTAAGGAGGAGTTCTGACTTCTGCATTACACTCACCCCTGGGCAGTGATTGGAGATAAGGTCTCGGTTCTGAAGCCTGAAAACTGAGGTAGGGAAGAGATGATGACCTAAGGCCATGGCGGGTTTTATGTGCTCAGTGTGCGGTCAGCTTTCTGGGTGTTGGTCAGGAGTTCCGGGCTCAGGTTGTCTTCGAAGGTACATTAGTGCCCAGGTTAGACTATATAATTTGGGTAAAGTCGAGTGCTGTGTAGGTTTACCCTCATTTAAGGTGCCTGGGCAGCTCATGAGGCAATAATTTTTTTTCTAGAGGGCAGGCAGAGTGCTGCATTGTAGGTCCGGAATTGCCAAACTTGAGGGCTTCGGGGCCAGGAGTGTGAGGACAGTAGTCTGAGAAGACAAGCTAGACTTGGGTTTCAGGGCGAGGTCACGGCAGGTACCCCCTGCAGATCTGAACCAATATCTCATGCATCTGAAGTCAGGGCGAGGATCAGACGATGGCTCAGGTTGGAGTTTCTGGGCATGATGGACGCTTCATGAAGGGAGCGGAATCTCGAGGCCATTGAGGTTTTCCCACGTTGGGAGTTGTGGGATGCCCCCTTGCAGGATTCCTTCTTCCGGACAATTGAGACCTGTTGGACAGCTCCAGGACATCCCATATGGAATGACTCCAGAGCACCGTTCGCAGATGGATGCCTGGGAAGCCCGCCTCACATTCCAATTGTCTCCTAGCAACAAGACAGTTTAGATCTGATGGCTCTGCCGGAGCAACCGGGGTGGCAGAGTTGAAATGGACTTTCCTGAGGATGTGTCCTAATGTGTTTTTGTGTCCATAGGGCCTTGGAATGGGGCGGTGGCACCGGGAATCTGACGTTCTCTCCTAAGCTTTGGACATGGCTCCCATGCACAGGTTTCCTTGTGGAGACGAGATGAGTTCTGATGGGTGCCTCAGGAAAACCCCTATGCTCGTATTGGAATCAGGCTTTTGAGGACATATGCCTTTAACCCAAAGCAATGGATCCTATTATGGCCTTGGGTCCTGTCTGGTTCAATCTTCTTCTCTGGGGAAATCCATCTATGGTATGAGTGGAGGTCGATTATCAGCTGGTGTCAGACAGCTCTTGTTTGTTCCGGGCGACCTACACTATTGGGATGGCCTTAGGGACTTTGGAGGTTTCTCCTAATTTGTACGATTATGGACCATGGAATGGGCAGAATTCCCATGGATTGGTAGGCACAGTCCTAATGTGTGGCTCCAGGGTCCCAGCCTGTAGAGTGTGTGGCCCAAGACTTTGAGGACAGAAGTCTGAAAACACAAACTCAGCGTAGGTTTGGGGACGTAGGTATGGCAGGCCCGATCTACAAACCATGAGAAGAACTCTTCAGGATATGAAGAAAGTGCGAGTCTGAGGCGCTTGCTCAGGCTTTTGTCTCTGGATTTTGTATCAGCGATGGCCGTGGAATGTCGGGGAGGCCTTATGGGCCATGGACGAATCTTCCTCTCTGAGGATTTGGCCCGATTCCCAATTGCTTTTCGTCAATCTGTGGGATGGGAGGACTCATTTCAGTTTTGTTACTCAGGTGTCCCACCAAAAGAGGAATTCCAAAGCAAAGCCGTGGGGAAGACTGAAGGGACAACCGGAACTATGGTTAAAAATTGGGGCCTAGGGGCATGGCAAGCCCAATATGCTATCCTTTCATCCAGCCACTGAGTGGCCTTACTTGAGGACTGGGCTCAGCCTGAGGGTCACAATTTGTGTTTGTAAACAATGTGGCCCGTGAGCATGGGCGGGGCCTCATGGGCCACACTGGTTTCAAAGACACTGAACGTTTGACAACATGCCAACCACAAGGTTTCTTGCCATGGGGAAGGAGTTCTGATTTCTGCATCACCTTCAACCTGGGCAGTTATTGGAGATAAGGTCTAGGTTCTGAAACCTTAAAACCGAGGTTGGGAAGAGATGACGACCTAAGGCCATGGGGGCTCGATGTGCTCAGTGTGCGGCCAGCTGTCTGGGAGGGGCCAGGGGTCCAGACTCAGGCTGTGTCAGAAAGGGCATTAGTGCCCTGGTCAGCCTATGTATTTGGGGTACAGCCAATGTCGGTGCAGGTTGATCCTCATTTGGGGTTACTGGTTAGCCCCAGAGGACAATGTTTTTTTATCTGGAGGGCAGGCAGAGTGCTGCATTGTAGTTATGGATTGCCAAACTGGAGGGCTTGTGGGCCAGTAGTCTGACGACAAAAGTCTGAGAACACAAGCTAGGCTTAGGTTTCTGGGTGAGGCCATCGCAGGCACAATCTACAGACCTGAATCGAGATCTCGTGCATCTGAAGTCAGGGCGAGGATCAGACGATCACTCAGGTTGTAGTTTCTGTCCCTGATGGCCCCTTCATGAATGGGGGGGCGATCACGAGGCCATGGGGGTTTTCCCACGATGGGAGTTGTGAGAAGCTCCAAACTGCAGAGAGTCTTCTGCAGGACAATTGAGACCTGTTGTTTGGCTCCAGGCCAATGATTCTGAGCAGGGTTCTAAGGATGGATGGCTGGGTAGCCCACCTCGCATTCCAATTGTCTCCTAGCAACAAGACAGGTTAGATCTCCTGGATCTGTGGGGAGCAACCGAGGACGCTGCATTGAAATGGACACCCCTGGGCATGGGTCCTAATGTGCTTTTGTGTCTTAGGAGACCTTGGAATGAAGCGGTGGCACATGGGCCCTAAAGAGTTCTACTAAACAGAGGCTTTGACACAGCTCCAACGTGCAAGTTTCCCATGTGTAGATGAGATGTTTTCTGATGGATGAATCAAGAAACAGCTATATGCTGCTTTTGAAATCCAGGCCTCTGAGGAGAGATGCCTGGAAACCAAAGCAATGGATCTGATTAGTGCCTAGGGGCCTGTTCTTTCCTTTTTACCTCTGGGGACATCTGTCTATGGGTCTGAGTGCAGGAAGGTGCTCTGTAGGGCTCAGATAGCCCCTGTTTTTCCTGGGAAGCCACCACTATTGAGATGGATCAGGGACTTCGGAGGTTTATCCTATTAGAAGGTTTGTGGCCATTGGAATGGGCACACACAATTCCCTTTGAGAGGGAAAGTACAGTCCTCAGGTTTGGCTCCAGGGGCCTGAGCCTGAAGGTTGTGCAGGCCAGGGCTGTTTGGACAGTTGTCTGAAAACACAAACTCGGCTTATGTTTCGGGTCATAGGTATGGCAGGACTGATCTACAGACCATGAGGAGAACTCTTCTGGATTTGAAAGAAGAGCGAGTGTGAGGCTCCTGCTCAAGTTTTTTTCTCTGGATATCGTGTCACTCATGGTCGTGGAATTTCTGGGTGACTTCATGGGAAATGGACGAGTCTTACTCTCTGGGGTTCCGGCACCGTCCAAAGAGTTTGGGGTCATTCTGGGGATGGAAGAAGTCCGTTTTTTTTTTTTGTTGTTGTTGTTGTTTTCTTTTTTAACCTCTGGTGTCCCACCAAATGAGGGATTCCAGAGTAGAGTCCTGGGGAGGGGCGACTGGACAGTCAGAAATCTGGTTAAAAATTGGGGCATAGGGACATGTCAAGCCCATTATGACATCTAATGGTCCAGCCACTGAGAGGACTTACTAGAGGACAGGACTCATGCTGAGGGTCACAATGTGTGTGTATGACCTCGTCGCACTCAAGAAAGGGCGGGGCATCAAGGTGAATGCTGGTTTCTCCTACACTGAACGTTGGACAACGTGCCAACCACAAGGGTTCTTGCCATGGGTAAGGAGGAGTTCTGATTTCTGCATAACATTCACCCCTGGGCAGTGATTGGAGATAAGGTCTCGGTTCAGAAGCCTGAAAACTGAGGTAGGGAAGAGATGATGACCTAAGGCCATGGCGGGTTTTATGTGCTCAGTGTGCGGTCAGCTTTCTGGGTGTTGGTCAGGAGGTCCCGGCTCAGGTTGTGTTCGACAGTGCATTAGTGCCCAGGTTAGACTATATAATTTGGGTAAGGTCGAGTGCTGTGTAGGTTTACCCTCATTTAAGGTGCCTGGGTAGCTCATGAGGCAATAATTTTTTTTTTTCTAGAGGGCCGGCAGAGTGCTGCATTGTGGGTCCGGAATTGCTAAATTTTAGGACTTCGGGGCCAGGAGTTTGAGGACGGAAGTGTGAGAAGACAAGCTAGACTTGGGTTTCAGGGCGAGGGCACGACAGGTACCCCCTGCAGATCTGAACCAATATCTCATGCTTCTGAAGTCAGGGCGAGGATGAGACGTTGGCTCAGTTTGGAGTTCCTGTGCATGCCGGCCGCTTTATGAAGTGAGCGGAATCTCGGGGCCATTGAGGTTTTCCCACGTTGGGAGTTGTGGGATGCCCCCTTCAAGGATTCCTTCTGCGGGACAATTGAGACCTGTTGGACAGCTCCAGGACATCCCATATGGAATGACTCCAGAGCACCGTTCGCGGATGGATGCCTGGGAAGCCCGCCTCACATTCCAATTGTCTCCTAGCAACAAGACAGTTTAGATCTGATGGCTCTGCCGAAGCAACCGGGGTGGCTGAGTTGAAATGGACTTTCCTGAGGATGGGTCCTAATGTGTTTTTGTGTCCATGAGGGCCTTGGAATGGGGCGGTGGCACCGGGACCCTGAAGTACTCTCCTAAGCTTTGGACATGGCTCCCATGCACAGGTTTCCTTGTGGAGACGAGATGAGTTCTGATGGGTGCCTCAGGAAAACCCCTATGCTCGTATTGGAATCAGGCTTTTGAGGACACATGCCTGTAACCCAAAGCAATGGATCCTATTAGGGCCTAGGGTCCTGTCTGGTTCAATCTTCTTCTCTGGGGACATCCATCTTTGGTATGAGTGGAGGTCGATTATCAGCTGGTGTCAGACAGCCCTTGTTTGTTCCGGGCGAACTACACTATTGGGATGGCCTCAGGGACTTTGGAGGTTTCTCCTAATTGGTAAGATTTTGGACCATGGAATGGGCAGAATTCCCATGGATTGGTAGTATCAGTCCTAATGTGTGGCTCCAGGCCCCCAGCCTGGAGGGTGTGTGGCCCAAGACTTTGAGGACAGAAGTCTGAAAACAGAAACTCAGCTTAGGTTTGGGGACGTAGGTATGACAGGCCCGATCGAACAACCATGAGAAGAACTCTTCAGGATATGAAGAAAGTGCGAGTCTGAGGCACTTGCTCAGGCTTTTGTCTCTGGATTTTGTATCAGCGATGGCCGTGAAATGTCGGGGAGGCCTCAAGGGCCATGGACGAATCTTCCTCTCTGAGGATTTGGCCCGATTCCCAATTGCTTTTCGTCAATCTGTGGGATGGGAGGTCTCCTTTCAGGTTTGTTACCTCAGGTGTCCCACCAAAAGAGGAATTCCAAAGCCAAGCCGTGGGGAAGACTGAAGGGACATCCCGAACTATGGTTAAAAATTGGGGCCTAGGGGCATGGCAAGCCCAATATTCTATCTCTTCATCCAGCCGCTGAGTGGCCTTACTTGAGGACTGGGCTCAGCCTGAGCGTCACAATGTGTGTTTGTGACCAATGTGTCCCGCGAGCATGGGCGGGGCCTCATGGGCCACACTGGTTTCAACTACACTGAACGTTGGACAACATGCCAACCACAAGGTTTCTTGCCATGGGGAAGGAGTTCTGATTTCTGCATCACCTTCAACCCTGGGCAGTGATTGGAGATAAGGTCTAGGTTCTGAAACCTGAAAACCGAGGTTGGGAAGAGATGAGGACCTAAGGCCATGGCGGCTCGATGTGCTCAGTGTGCGGCCAGCTGTCTGGGAGGGTCCAGGGGGTCCAGGCTCAGGCTGTGTCAGAAAAGGCATTAGTGCCCTGTTCAGCCTATGTGTTTGGGGTACAGCCAAGGTCGGTGCAGGTTGATCCTCATTTGTGGTTACTGGGTAGCCCCAGAAGACAATGTTTTTCTTCTGGAGGGCAGGAAGAGTGCTGCATTGTAGTTCTGGATTGCCAAACTGGAGGGCTTGTGGGCCAGTAGTCTGACGACAAAAGTCTGAGAACACAAGGTAGGCTTAGGTTTCTGGGTGAGGCCATGGCAGGCACAATCTACAGATCTGAATCGAGATCTCGTGCATCTGAAGTCAGGGCGAGGATCAGACGATCACTCAAGTTGGAGTTTCAGTCCCTGATGGCCGCTTCATGAATGGGGGGGCATCACGAGGCCATGGGGGTTTTCCCACTATGGGAGTTGTGAGAAGCTCCAAACTGCAGAGAGTCTTCTGCAGGACAATTGAGACCTGTTGTTTGGCTCCAGGCCAATGATTCTGAGCAGGGTTCTAAGGATGGATGGCTGGGTAGCCCACCTCGCATTCCAATTGTCTCCTAGCAAAAAAAAAGGTTAGATCTCCTGGATCTGTGGGGAGCTAAGGAAAATGCTGAGTTGAAGTGGACACCCCTGGGGATGGGTCCTAACGTGCTTTTGTGTCTATGGAGACCTTGGAATGAAGCGGTGGCACTGGGGCCCTAAAGGGTTCTCCTAAACAGAGGCTTTGACACAAGTCAAACGTGCAAGTTTCCCATGTGTAGATGAGATGTTTTCTGATGGGTGAGTCAAGAAACAGCTATATGCTGCTTTTGAAATCCAGGCCTCTGAGGAGAGATGCCTGGAAACCAAAGCAATGGTTCTGTATAGTGCCTAGGGGCCTTTTCTTTCCTTTATACCTCTGGGGCCATCTGTCTAGGGGTCTGAGTGCAGGTAGGTGCTCATTTGGGCTCAGATTGCCCCTGTTTTTCCTGGGAAGCCACCACTATTGAGATGGATCAGGGACTTTGGAGGTTTATATTATTAGAAGGGTTGTGGCCATTGGAATGGGCACAAACAATTCCCTTGGAGAGGGCAAGTACAGTCCTCAGGTTTGGCTCCAGGGGCCTGAGCCTGTAGGTTCTGTAGGGCAGGGCTGTTTGGACAGTTGTCTGAAAACAAACTCAGCTTAGGTTTGGGGAAGTAGGTATGGCAGCCCCGATCTACAAACCATGAGAAGAACTCTTCAGGATATGAAGAAAGTGCGAGTCTGAGGCGCTTGCTCAGGCTTCTGTCTCTGGATTTTGTATCAGCGATGGCCGTGGAATGTCGGGGAGGCCTCATGGGCCATGGACGAATCTTCCTCTCTGAGGATTTGGCCCGATTCCCAATTGCTTTTCGTCAATCTTGGGATGGGAGGACTCATTTCAGTTTTGCTACCTCAGGTGTCCCACCAAAAGAGGAATTCCAAAGCCAAGCCGTGGGGAAGACTGAAGGGACATCCCGAACTATGATTAAAAATTGGGGCCTAGGGGCATGGCAAGCCCAATATTCTATCTCTTCATCCAGCCGTTGAGTGGCCTTACTTGAGGACTGGGCTCAGCCTGAGCGTCACAATGGGTGTTTGTGACCAATGTGGCCCGAGAGCATGGGCGGGGCAACATGGGCCACACTGGTTTCAACTACACTGAACGTTGGACAACATGCCAACCACAAGGTTTCTTGCCATGGGGAAGGAGTTCTGATTTCTGCATCACCTTCAACCCTGGGCAGTGATTGGAGATAAGGTCTAGGTTCTGGAACCTGAAAACTGTTGTTGGGAAGAGATGACGACCTAAGGCCATGGCGGCTCGATGTGCTCATTGTGCGGCCAACTGTCTGGGAGGGTCCAAGGGGTACAGGCTCAGGCTGTGTCAGAAAGGGCATTAGTGCCCTGGTCAGCCTATGTATTTGGGGTACAGCCAAGGTCGGTGCAGGTTGATCCTCATTTGGGGTTACTGGGTAGCCCCAGAGGACAACGTTTTTCTTCTGGAGGGCCGGCAGAGTGCTGCATTGTAGTTCTGGAATGCCAAACTGGAGGGCTTGTGGGCCAGTAGTCTGACGACAAAAGTCTGAGAACACAAGCTAGGCTTAGGTTTCTGGGTGAGGCCATGGCAGGCACAATCTACAGATCTGAATCGAGATCTCGTGCATCTGAAGTCAGGGCGAGGATCAGACGATCACTCAGGTTGGAGTTTCTGTCCCTGATGGCCCCTTAATGAATGGGGGGGCATCACGAGGCCATGGGGGTTTTCCCACTATGGGAGTTGTGAGAAGCTCCAAACTGCAGAGAGTCTTCTGCAGGACAATTGAGACCTGTTGTTTGGCTCCAGGCCAATGATTCTGAGCAGGGTTATAAGGATGGATGGCTGGGTAGCCCACCTCGCATTCCAATTGTCTCCTAGCAAAAAAAAAGGTTAGATCTCCTGGATCTGTGGGGAGCAAACGAGGATGCTGATTTGAAGTGGACACCCCTGGGGATGGGTCCTAACGTGCTTTTCTGTCTATGGAGACCTTGGAATGAAGCGGTGGCACTGGGGCCCTAAAGGGTTCTCCTAAACAGATGCTTTGACACATCTCCAACGTGCAAGTTTCCCATGTGTAGATGAGATGTTTTCTGATGTGTGAATCAAGAAACAGCTATATGCTGCTTTTGAAATCCAGGCCTCTGAGGAGAGATGCCTGGAAAACAAAGCAATGGATCTGATTAGTGGCTAGGGGCCTTTTCTTTCCTTTTTACCTCTGGGGACATCTGTCTAGGGGTCTGAGTGCAGGTAGGTGCTCATTTGGGCTCAGATTGCCCCTGTTTTTCCTGGGAAGCCACCACTCTTGAGATGGATCAGGGACTTTGGAGGTTTATCCTATTAGAAGGGTTGTGGCCATTGGAATGGGCACACACAATTCCCTTGGAGAGGGCAAGTACAGTCCTCAGGTTTGGCTCCAGGGGCCCGAGCCTGTAGGTTGTGTAGGCCAGGGCTGTTTGGACAGTTGTCTGAAAACAAATTCAGCTTAGGTTTGGGGAAGTAGGTATGGCAGGCCCGATCTACAAACCATGAGAAGAACTCTTCAGGATATGAAGAAAGTGCGAGACTGAGTCGCTTGTTCAGGCTTTTGTCTCTGGATTTTGTATCAGCGATGGCCGTGGAATGTCGGGGAGGCTTCATGGGCCATGAACGAATCTTCCTCTCTGAGGATTTGGCCCGATTCCCAATTGCTTTTCGTCAATCTGTGGGATGGGAGGACTCATTTCAGGTTTGTTACCTCAGTTGTCCCACCAAAAGAGGAATTCCAAAGCAAAGCCGTGGGGAAGACTGAAGGGACAACGCGAACTATGGCAAGCCCAATATGCTATCTCTTCATCCAGCCACTGAGTGGCCTTACTTGAGGACTGGGCTCAGCCTGAGGGTCACAATGTGTGTTTGTGACCAATGTGGCCGATGAGTTTGGGCGGGGCCTCATGGGCCACACTGGTTTCAACCACACTGAACGTTGGACAACATGCCAAACACAAGTTTCTTGCCATGAGGAAGGAGTTCTGATTTCTGCATCACCTTCAACCTTGGGCAGTGACTGGATATAAGCTCTAGGTTCTGAAACCTGAAAACCGAGGGTGGGAAGAAATGACGACCTAAGGCCACTAAGGCTCGATGTGCTCAGTGTGCCGCCAGCTGTCTGGGACGGGCCAGGGAGTCCAAGCTCAGGTTGTGTGAGAAATGGCATTAGTGCCCTGGTCAGCCTATATATTTGGGGTACAGCCAAGGTCGGTGCAGGTTGATCCTCATTTGGGGTTTCTGGGTAGCCCCAGAGGACAATGTTTTTCTTCTGGAGGGCCGGCAGAGTGCTGCATTGTAGTTCTGGATTGCCAAACTGGAGGGCTTGTGGGCAAGTAGTCTGACGACAAAAGTCTGAGAACACAGCTAGGCTTAGGTTTCTGGGTGAGGCCATGGCGCGCACAATCTACAGACCTGAATCGAGTTCTCGTACATCTGAAGTCAGGGCGAGGATCAGACGATCGCTCAGGTTGGAGTTTCTGTCCCTGATGGCCCCTTCATGAATGGGGGGGGCATCACGAGGCCATGGGTGTTTTCCCACGATGGGAGTTGTGAGAAGCTCCAAACTGCAGAGAGTCTTCTGCAGGACAATTGAGACCTGTTGTTTGGCTCCAGGCCAATGATTCTGAGCAGGGTTCTAAGGATGGATGGCTGGGTAGCCCACCTCGCATTCCAATTGTCTCCTAGCAACAAGACAGGTTAGATCTCCTCGATCTTTGGGGAGCAACCGAGGACGCTGAGTAGAAATGGACACACCTGAGAATGGGTCCTAACGTGCTTTTGTGTCTATGGAGACCTTGGAATGAAGCGGTGGCACTGGGGCCCTAAAGGGTTCTCCTAAACAAAGGCTTTGACACAGCTCCAACGTGCAAGTTTCCCATGTGTAGATGAGATGTTTTCTGATGGGTGAGTCAAGAAACAGCTATATGCTGCTTTTGATATGCAGGCCTCTGAGGAGAGATGCCTGGAAAGCAAAGCAATGGATCTGATTAGTGCCTAGGGGCCTGTTCTTTCCTTTTTACATCTGGGGACATCTGTCTATGGGTCTGAGTGCAGGTAGGTGCTCATTTGGGCTCAGATTGCCCCTGTTTTTCCTGGGAAGCCACCACTCTTGAGATGGATCAGGGACTTTGGAGGTTTATCCTATTAGAAGGGTTGTGGCCATTGGAATGGGCACACACAATTCCCTTGGAGAGGGCAAGTACAGTCCTCAGGTTTGGCTCCAGGGGCCTGAGCCGGTAGGTTGTGCAGGCCAGGGCTGTTTGGACAGTTGTCTGAAAACACAAACTCGGCTTATGTTTCGGGACATAGGTATGGCAGGACTGATCTACAGACCATGAGGAGAACTCTTCGGGATTTGAAAGAAGGGCGAGTGTGAGGCTCTGCTCAAGTTTTTGTCTCTGGATATCGTGTCACTCATGGTCGTGGAATTTCTGGGTGACTTCATGGGAAATGGAGGAGTCTTACTCTCTGGTGGTTTGGCCCCGTCCAAAGAGTTTGCGGTCATTCTGTGGGGTGGAAGAAGTCCGTTTTTTTTTTGTTGTTGTTGTTGTTGTTGTTGTTGTTGTTTTCTTTTTTAACCTCAGGTGTCCCACCAAATGATGGATTCCAGAGTAGAGCCCTGGGGAGGGGCGACTGGACAATCAGAAATCTGGTTAAAAATTGGGGCCTAGGGACATGTCAAGCCCATTATGACATCTAATGGTCCAGTCACTGAGAGGACTTACTAGAGGACAGGACTCATGCTGAGGGTCACAATGCGTGTGTATGCTCTCGTCGCACTACAGAATGGGCGGGGCCTCAGGCTGAATGCTGGTTTCTCCTACACTGAACTTTGGACAACGTGCCAACCACAAGGGTTCTTGCCATGGATAGGAGGAGTTCTGATTTCTGCATCACACTCACCCCTGGGCAGTGATTGGAGATAAGGTCTCGGTTCTGAAGCCTGAAAACTGAGGTAGGGAAGAGATGATGACCTAAGGCCATGGCGAGTTTTATGTGCTCAGTGTGCGGTCAGCTTTCTGGGTGTTGGTCAGGAGGTCCGTGCTCAAGTTCTGTTCGACAGTGCATTAGTGCCCAGGTTAGACTATATAATTTGGGTAAAGTCGAGTGCTGTGTAGGTTTACCGTCATTTAAGGTGCCTGGGCAGCTCATGTGGAAATAATATTTTTTCTAGAGGGCAGGCACAGTGCTGCATTAAGGGTCCGGAATTGCCAAACTTGAGGGCTTCGGGGCCAGGAGTGTGAGGACGGAAGTCTGAGAAGACAAGCTAGACTTGGGTTTCAGGGCGAGGGCACGGCAGGTACCCCCTGCAGATCTGAACCTAATTCTCATGCATCTGAAGTCAGGGCGAGGATCAGACGTTGGCTCAGGTTGGAGTTTCTGAGCATGACGGCCGCTTCGTGAAGGGAGCGGAATCTCGAGGCCATTGAGGTTTTCCCAGGTTGGGAGTTGTGGGATGCCCCCTTCAAGGATTCCTTCTGCGGGACTATTGAGACCTGTTGGACAGCTCCAGGACATCCCATATGGAATGACTCCAGAGCACCGTTCTCGGATGGATGCCTGGGAAGCCCGCCTCGCATTCCAATTGTCTCCTAGCAACAAGACAGTTTAGATCTGATGGCTCTGCCGGAGCAACCGGGGTGGCTGAGTTGAAATGGACTTTCTTGAGAATGGGTCCTAATGTGTTTTTGTGTCCATGAGGGCCTTGGAATGGGGCGGTGGCACCGGGACCCTGAAGTACTCTCCTAAGCTTTGGACATGGCTCCCATGCACAGGTTTCCTTGTGGAGACGAGATGAGTTCTGATGGGTGCCTCAGGAAAACTCCTATGCTCGTATTGGAATCAGGCTTTTGAGGACACATGCCTGAAACTTAAAGCAATGGATCCTATTATGGCCTAGGGTCCTGTCTGGTTCAATCTTCTTCTCTGGGGACATCCATCTATGGTATGAGTGGAGGTCGATTATCAGCTGGTGTCAGACAGCCCTTGTTTGTTCCGGGCGACCTACACTATTGGGATGGCCTCAGGGACTTTGGAGGTTTCTCCTAATTTGTACGATTTTGGACCATGGAATGGGCAGAATTCCCATGGATTGGTAGGCACAGTCCTAATGTGTGGCTCCAGGGGCCCAGCCTGGAGGGTGTGGGGCCCAAGACTTTGAGGACAGAAGTCTGAAAACACAAACTCAGCTTAGGTTTGGGGACGTAGGTATGGCAGGCCCGATCTACAAACCATGAAAAGAACTCTTCAGGCTATGAAGAAAGTGCGAGTCTGAGGCGCTTGCTTATGCTTTTGTCTCTGGATTTTGTATCAGCGATGGCCGTGGAATGTCGGGGAGGCCTCATGGGCCATGGACGAATCGTCCTCTCTGAGGATTTGGCCCGATTCCCAATTGCTTTTCTTCAATCTGTGGGATGGGAGGACTCATTTCAGTTTGGTTACCTCAGGTGTCCCACCAAAAGAGGAATTCCAAAGCCAAGCCGTGGGGAAGACTGAAGGGTCAACCCGAACTATGGTTAAAAATTGGGGCCTAGGGGCATGGCAAGCCCAATATTCTATCTCTTCATCCAGCCGCTGAGTGGCCTTACTTGAGGACTGGGCACAGCCTGAGCGTCACAAAGTGTGTTTGTGACCAATGTGGCCCGCGAGCATGGGCGGGGCCTCATGGGCCACACTGGTTTCAACTACACTGAACGTTGGACAACATGCCAACCACAAGGTTTCTTGCCATGGGGAAGGAGTTCTGATTTCTGCATCACCTTCAACCCTGGGCAGTGATTGGAGATAAGGTCTAGGTTCTGAAACCTGAAAACCGAGGTTGGGAAGAGATGACGACCTAAGGCCATGGCGGCTCGATGTGCTCAGTGTGCGGCCAGCTGTCTGGGAGGGTCCAGGGAGTCCAGGCTCAGGCTGTGTCAGAAAGGGCATTAGTGCCCTGGTCAGCCTACGTATTTGGGGTACAGCCAAGGTCGGTGCAGGTTGATCCTCATTTAGGGTTACTGGGTAGCCCCAGAGGACAATGTTTTTCTTCTGGAGGGCCGGCAGAGTGCTGCATTGTAGTTCTGGATTGCCAAACTGGAGGGCTTGTGGGCCAGTAGTCTGACGACAAAAGTCTTAGAACACAAGCTAGGCTTAGGTTTCTGGGTGAGGCCATGGAAGGCACAATCTACAGACCTGAATCGAGATCTCGTGCATCTGAAGTCAGGGCGAGGATCAGACGATCGCTCAGGTTGGAGTTTCTGTCCCTGATGGGCCCTTCATGAATGGGGGGGGCCATCACGAGGCCATGGGTGATTTCCCACGATGGGAGTTGTGAGAAGCTCCAAACTGCAGAGAGTCTTCTGCAGGACAATTGAGACCTGTTGTTTGGCTCCAGGCCAATGATTCTGAGCTGGGTTCTAAGGATGGATGCCTGGTAGCCCACCTCGCATTCCAATTGTCTCCTAGCAACAAGACAGGTTAGATCTCCTGGATCTGTTGGGAGCAACCGAGGACGCTGAGTTGAAATGGACACCCCTGGGGATGGGTCCTAACGTGCTTTTGTGTCTTTGGAGACCTTGGAATGAAGCGGTGGCACTGGGGCCCTAAAGGGTTCTCCTAAACAAAGGCTTTGACACAGCTCCAACGTGCAAGTTTTCCATGTGTAGATGAGATGTTTTCTGATGGGTGAGTCAAGAAACAGCTATATGCTGCTTTTGAAATCCAGGCCTCTGAGGAGAGATGCCTGGAAACCAAAGCAATGGATCTGATTAGTGCCTAGGGGCCTGTTCTTTCCTTTTTACCTCTGGGGACATCTGTCTATGGGTCTGAGTGCAGGTAGGTGCTCATTTGGGCTCAGATTGCCCCTGTTGTTCCTGGGAAGCCACCTCAATTGAGATGGATCAGGGACTTTGGAGGTTTATCCTATTAGAAGTGTTGTGGCCATTGGAAAGGGCACACACAATTCCCTTGGAGAGGGCAAGTACAGTCCTCAGGTTTGGCTCCAGGGGCCTGAGCCTGTAGGTTGTGTAGGCCAGGGCTGTTTTGACAGTTGTCTGAAAACACAATCTCGGCTTACGTTTCGGGTCATAGGTATGGCAGGACTGATCTACAGACCATGAGGAGAACTCTTCGGGATTTGAAAGAAGGGCGAGTGTGAGGCTCCTGCTCAAGTTTTTGTCTTTGGATATCGTGTCACTCATGGTCGTGCAATTTCTGGGTGACTTCATGGGAAATGGACGAGTCTTACTCTCTGGTGGTTTGGCCCCGTCCAAAGAGTTTGGGGTCATTCTGTGGGCTGGAAGAAGTCCGTTTTTTTGTTGTTGTTGTTGTTGTTGTTGTTTTCTTTTTTAACCTCAGGTGTCCTACCAAATGATGGATTCCAGAGTAGAGCCCTGGTGAGGGGCGACTGGACAATCAGAAATATGGTTAAAAATTGGGGCCTAGGGACATGTCAAGCCCATTATGACATCTAATGGTCCAGCCACTGAGAGGACTTACTAGAGGACAGGACTCATGCTGAGTGTCACAATGCGTGTGTATGCCCTCGTCGCACTCAAGAATGGGCGGGGCCTCAGGTTGAATGCTGGTTTCTCCTACACTGAACGGTGGACAACGTGCCAACAACAAGGGTTCTTGCCATGGGTAAGGAGGAGTTCTGATTTTTGCATCACACTCACCCCTGGGCAGTGATTGGAGATAAGGTCTCGGTTCTGAAGCCTGAAAACTGAGGTAGGGAAGAGATGATGACCTAAGGCCATGGCGGGTTTTATGTGCTCAGTGTGCGGTCAGCTTTCTGGGTTTGGTCAGGAGGACCGGGCTCAGGTTGTGTTCGACAGTGCATTAGTGCCCAGGTTAGGCTATATAATTTGCGTAAAGTCGAGTGCTGTGTAGGTTTACCCGCATTTAAGGTGCCTGGGCAGGTCATGAGGCAATAATTTTTTTTCTAGAGGGGAGGCAGAGTGCTGCATTGTGGGTCCGGAATAGCCAAACATGAGGGCTTCGGGGCCAGGAGTGTGAGGACGGAAGTCTGAGAAGAAAAGCTAGACTTGGGTTTCAGGGCGAGGGCACGGCAGGTACCCCCTGCAGATCTGAACCAATATCTCATGCATTTGAAGTCAGGGCGAGGATCAGACGTTGGCTCAGGTTGGAGTTTCTGTGCAAACGGCCGCTTCATGAAGGGAGCGGAATCTCGTGGCCATTGAGGTTTTCCCACGTTGGGAGTTGTGGGATGCCCCCTTCAAGGGTTCCTTCTACGGGACAATTGAGACCTGTTGGACAGCTCCAGGACATCCCATATGGAATGACTCCAGAGCACCGTTCGCGGATGGATGCCTGGGAAGCCCGCCTCGCATTCCAATTGTCTCCTAGCAACAAGACAGTTTAGATCTGATGGCTCTGCGGGAGCAACAGGGGTGGCTGAGTTGAAATGGACTTTCCTGAGGATGGGTCCTAATGTGTTTTTGTGTCCATGAGGGCCTTGGAATCGGGCGGTGGCACCGGGACCCTGAAGTACTCTCCTAAGCTTTGGACATGGCTCCCATGCACAGGTTTCCTTGTGGAGACGAGATGAGTTCTGATGGGTGCCTCAGGAAAACCCCTATGCTCGTATTGGAATCAGGCTTTTGAGGACACATGCCTGTAACCCAAAGCAATGGATCCTATTATGGCCTAGGGTCCTGTCTGGTTCAATCTTCGTCTCTGTGGACATCCATCTATGGTATGAGTGGAGGTCGATATCAGCTGGTGTCAGACACCCCTTGTTTGTTCCGGGCGACCTACACTATTGGGATGGCCTCAGGGACTTTGGAGGTTTCTCCTAATTTGTACGATTTTGGACCATGGAATGGGCAGAATTCCCATGGATTGGTAGGCACAGTCCTAATGTGTGGCTCCAGGGGCCCAGCCTGGAGGATGTGGGGCCCAAGACTTTGAGGACAGAAGTCTGAAAACACAAACTCAGCTTAGGTTTGGGGACGTAGGTCTGGCAGGCCCGATCTACAAACCATGAAAAGAACTCTTCAGGCTATGAAGAAAGTGCGAGTCTTAGGCGCTTGCTCAGGCTTTTGCCTCTGGATTTTGTATCAGCGATGGCCGTGGAATGTCGGGGAGGCCTCATGGGCCATGGACGAATCTTCCTCTCTGAGTATTTGGCCTGATTCCCAATTGCTTTTCGTCAATCTCTGGGATGGGAGGACTCATTTCAGTTTTGTTACCTCAGGTGTCCCACCAAAAGAGGAATTCCAAAGCCAAGCCGTGGGGAATACTGAAGGGACAACCCGAACTATGGTTAAAAATTGGGGCCTAGGGGCATGGCAAGCCCAATATGCTATCTCTTCATCCAGCCACTGAGTGGCCTTACTTGAGGACTGGGCTCAGCCTGAGCGTCATACTGTGTGTTTGTGACCAATGTGACCCGTGAGCATGGGCGGGGCCTAATGGGCCACAGTGGTTTCAACTACACTGAACGTTGGACAACATGCCAACCACAAGGTTTCTTGCCATGGGGAAGGAGTTCTGATTTCTGCATCAACTTCAACCTTGGGCAGTGATTGGAGATAAGGTCTAGGTTCTGAAACCTGAAAACCGAGGTTGGGAAGAGATGACGACCTAAGGCCATGGCGGCTCGATGTGCTCAGTGAGCGGCCAGCTGTCTGGGAGGGTCCAGGGGGTCCAGGCTCAGGCTGTGTCAGAAAGGGCATTAGTGCCCTGGTCAGCCTATGTATTTGGGGTACAGCCAAGGTCGGTGCAGGTTGATCCTCATTTGGGGTTACTGGGTAGACTCAGAGGACAATGGTTTTCTTCTGGAGGGCCGGCAGTGTGCTGCATTGTAGTTCTGGATTGCCAAACTGGAGGGCTTGTGGGCCAGTAGTCTGACGACAAAAGTCTGAGAACACAAGCCAGGCTTAGGTTTCTGGGTGAGGCCATGGCAGGCACAATCTACAGACCTGAATCGAGATCTCGTGCATCTGAAGTCAGGGCGAGGATCAGACGATCGCTCAGGTTGGAGTTTCTGTCCCTGATGGCCCCTTCATGAATGGGGGGGGGGGGCATCACGAGGCCATGTGTGTTTTCCCACGATGGGAGTTGTGAGAAGCTCCAAACTGCAGAGAGTCTTCTGCAGGACAATTGAGACCTGTTGTTTGGCTCCAGACCAATGATTCTGAGCAGGGTTCTAAGGATGGATGGCGGGGTAGCCCACCTCGCATTCCAATTGTCTCCTAGCAACAAGACAGGTTAGATCTCCTGGATCTGTGGGGAGCAACCGAGGACGCTGAGTTGAAATGGACACCCCTGGGGATGGGTCCTAACGTGCTTTTGTGTCTATGGAGACCTTGGAATAAAGCGGTGGCACTGGGGCCCTAAAGGGTTCTCCTAAACAGAGGCTTTGAAACAGCTCCAACGTGCAAGTTTCTCATGTATAGATGAGATGTTTTCTGATGGGTGAGTCAAGAAACAGCTATATGCTTCTTTTGAAATCCAGGCCTCTGAGGTGAGATGCCTGGAAAGCAAAGCAATGGATCTGATTAGTGCCTAGGGGCCTGTTCTTTCCTTTTTACCTCTGGGGACATCTGTCTATTGGTCTGAGTGCAGGTAGGTGCTCAGTTTGGCTCAGATTGCCCCTGTCTTTCCTGGGAAGCCACCACTATTGTGATGGATCAGGGACTTTGGAGGTTTATCCTATTAGAAGGGTTGTGGCCATTGGAATGGGCACACACAATTTCTTGGAGAGGGCAAGTACAGTCCTCAGGTTTGGCTCCAGCGGCCCGAGCCTGTAAGTTGTGTAGGCCAGGGCTGTTTGGACAGTTGTCTGAAAACACAAACTCGGCTTATGTTTCGGGTCATAGGTATGGCAGGACTGATCTACAGACCATGAGGAGAACTCTTCGGGATTTGAAAGAAGGGCGAGTGTGAGGCTCCTTCTCAAGTTTTTGTCTCTGGATATCGTGTCACTCATGGTCGTGCAATATCTGGGTGACTTCATGGGAAATGGACGAGTCTTACTCTCTGGTGGTTTGGCCCCGTCCAAAGAGTTTGGGGTCATTCTGTGGGCTGGAAGAAGTCCGTTTTTTTGTTGATGTTGTTGTTTTTGTTTTCTTTTTTAACCTCAGGTGTCCCACCAAATGATGGATTCCAGAGTAGAGCCCTGGGGAGGGGCGACTGGACAATCAGAAATCTGGTTAAAAATTGGGGCCTTATGGACATGTCAAGCCCATTATGACATCTAATGGTCCAGCCACTGAGAGGACTTACTAGAGGACAGGACTCATGCTGAGGGTCACAATGTGTGTGTATGACCTCGTCGCACTCAAGAAAGGGCGGGGCATCAAGGTGAATGCTGGTTTCTCCTACACTGAACGTTGGACAACGTGCCAACCACAAGGGTTCTTTCCATGTGTAAGGAGGAGTTCTGATTTCTGCATCACACTCACCCCTGCGCAGTGATTGGAGATAAGGTCTCGGTTCTGAAGCCTGAAAGCTGAGGTAGGGAAGAGATGATGACCTAAGGCCAAGGCGGGTTTTATGTGCTCAGTGTGCGGTCAGCTTTCTGGGTGTTGGTCAGGAGGTCCGGGCTCAGGTTGTGTTCGACAGTGCATTAGTGCCCAGGTTAGACTATATAATTTGGGTAAAGTCGAGTGCTGCGTAGGTTTACCCGCATTTAAGGTGCCTGGGCAGCTCATGAGGCAATAATTTTTTTTCTAGAGGGCAGGCAGAGTGCTGCATTGTGGGTCCGGAATTGCCAAACTTGAGGGCTTCAGGGCCAGGAGTGTGATGCCGGAAGTCTGAGAAGACAAGCTAGACTTGGGTTTCAGGGCGAGGGCACGGCAGGTACCCCCTGCAGATCTGAACCAATATCTCATGCATTTGAAGTCAGGGCGAGGGTCAGACTTTGGCTCAGGTGGGAGTTTCTGAGCATGACGACCGCTTCATGAAGGGAGCGGAATCTCGAGGCCATTGAGGTTTTCCCACGTTGGGAGTTGTGGGATGCCCCCTTCAAGGATTCCTTCTGCGGGACAATTGAGACCTGTTGGACAGCTCCAAACATCCCATATGGAATGACTCCAGAGCACCGTTCGCGGATGGATGCCTGGGAAGCCCGCCGCGCATTCCAATTGTCTCCTAGCAACAAGACAGTTTAGATCTGATGGCTCTGCGGGAGCAACTGGGTTGGCTGAGTTGAAATGGACTTTCCTGAGGATGGGTCCTAATGTGTTTTTGTGTCCATGAGGGCCTTGGAATGGGGCGGTGGCACCGGGACCCTGAAGTACTCTCCTAAGCTTTGGACATGGCTCCCATGCACAGGTTTACTTGTGGAGACGAGATGAGTTCTGATGGGTGCCTCAGGAAACCCCCTATGCTCGTATTGGAATCAGGCTTTTGAGGACACATGCCTGTAACCTAAAGCAATAGATCCTATTATGGCCTAGGGTCCTGTCTGGTTCAATCTTCTTCTCTGGGGACATCCATTTATAGTATGAGTGCAGGTCGATTATCAGCTGGTGTCAGACAGCCCTTGTTTGTTCCGGGCGACCTACACTATTGGGATGGCCTCAGGGACTTTGGAGGTTTCTCCTAATTTGTACGATTTTGGACCATGGAATGGGCAGAATTCCCATGGATTGGTAGGCACAGTCCTATGAGTGGTTCCAGGGTCCCACCCTGGAGGGTGTGGGGCCCAAGATTTGAGGACAGAAGTCTGAAAACACAAACTCAGCTTAGGTTTGGGGACGTTGGTATGGCAGGCCCGATCTACAAACCATGAGAAGAACTCTTCAGGATATGAAGAAAGTGCGAGTCTGAGGCGATTGCTCAGGCTATTGTCTCTGGATTTTGTATCAGCGATGGCCGTGGAATGTCGGGGAGGCCTCATGGGCCATGGACGAATCTTCCTCTCTGAGGATTTGGCCTGATTCCCAATTGCTTTTCGTCAATCTCTGGGATGGGAAGTCTCCTATCAGTTTTGTTACCTCAGGTGTCCCACCAAAAGAGGAATTCCAAAGCCAAGCCGTGGGGAATACTGAAGGGACAACCCGAACTATGGTTAATAATTGGGGCCTAGGGACATGGCAAGCCCAATATGCTATCTCTTCATCCAGCCACTGAGTGGCCTTACTTGAGGACTGGGCTCAGCCTGAGCGTCACAATGTGTGTTTGTGACCAATGTGGCCCGCGAGCATGGGCGGGGCCTCATGGGCCACACTGGTTTCAACTGCACTGAATATTGGACAACATGCCAACCACAAGGTTTCTTGCCATGGGGAAGGAGTTCTGATTTCTGCATCACCTTGAATCCTGGGCAGTGATTGGAGATAAGGTCTAGGTTCTGAAACCTGAAAACCGTGGTTGGGAAGAGATGACGACCTAAGGCCATGGCGGCTGGATGTGCTGAGTGTGCGGCCAGCTGTCTGGAAGGGTCCAGGGGGTCAAGGCTCTGGCTGTGTCAGAAAGGGCATTAGTGCCCTGGTCAGCCTACGTATTTGAATTACAGCCAAGGTCGGTGCAGGTTGATCCTCATTTGGGGTTACTGGGTAGCCCCAGAGGACAATGTTTTTTCTTCTGGAGGGCCGGCAGAGTGCTGCATTGTAGTTCTGGATTGCCAAACTGGAGGGCTTGTGGGCCAGTAGTCTGACGACAAAAGTCTGAGAACACAAGCTAGGCTTAGGTTTCTGGGTGAGGCCATGGCAGGCACAATCTACAGACCTGAATCGAGATCTCGTGCATCTGAAGTCAGGGCGAGGATCAGACGATCGCTAATGTTGGAGTTTCTGTCCCTGATGGCCCCTTCATGAATTTGGGGGGGGCATCACGAGGCCATGGGTGTTTTCCCACGATGGGAGTTGTGAGAAGCTCCAAACTGCAGAGAATCTTCTGCAGGACAATTGAGACCTGTTGTTTGGCTCCAGGCCAATGATTCTGAGCAGGGTTCTAAGGATGGATGCCTGGTAGCCCACCTCGCATTCCAATTGTCTCCTAGCAACCAGGCAGGTTATATCTCCTGGATCTGTGGGGAGCAACCGAGGACGCTGAGTTGAAAGGGACACCCCTGGGGATGGGTCCTAACGTTCTTTTGTGTCTATGGAGACCTTGGAATGAAGCGGTGGCACTGGGGCCCTAAAGGGTTCTCCTAAACAAAGGCTTTGACACAGCTCCAACGTGCAAGTTTCCCATGTGTAGAAGAGATGTTTTCTGATGGGTGAGTCAAGAAACAGCTATATGCTGCTTTTGAAATCCAGGCCTCTGAGGAGAGATGCCTGGAAACCAAAGCAATGGATCTGATTAGTACCTAGAAGCCCGTTCTTTCCTTTTTACCTCTGGGGACATCTGTCTATGGGTCTGAGTGCAGGTAGGTGCTCAGTTGAGCTCAGATCGCCCCTGTTTTTCCTGGGAAGCCACCACTATTGAGATGGATCAGGGACTTTGGAGGTTTATCCTATTAGAAGGGTTGTGGCCATTGGAATGGGCACACACAATTCCCTTGGAGAGGGCAAGTACAGTCCTCAGGTTTGGCTCCAGGGGCCTGAGCCTGTAGGTTGTGTAGGCCAGGGCTGTTTGGACAGTTGTCTGAAAACACAAAACCGGCTTATGTTTCGGGTCATAGGTATGGCAGGACTGATCTACAGACCATGAGGAGAACTCTTCGGGATTTGAAAGAAGGGCGAGTGTGAGGCTCCTGCTCAAGTTTTTGTCTCTGGATATCGTGTCACTCATGGTCGTGCAATTTCTGGGTGACTTCATGGGAAATGGACGAGTCTTACTCTCTGGTGGTTTGGCCCCGTCCAAAGAGTTTGGGGTCATTCTGTGGGCTGGAAGAAGACCGTTTTTTGTTGTTGTTGTTGTTGTTGTTGTTTTCTTTTTTAACCTCAGGTGTCCCACCAAATGATGGATTCCAGAGTAGAGCCCTGGGGACGGGCGACTGGACAATCAGAAATCTGGTTAAAAATTGGGGCCTAGGGACATGTCAAGCCCATTATGACATCTAATGGTCCAGCCACTGAGAGGACTTACTAGAGGACAGGACTCATGCTGAGGGTCACAATGCGTGTGTATGCCCTCGTCGCACTCAAGAATGGGCGGGGCCTCAGGGTGAATGCTGGTTTCTCCTACACTGAACGTTGGACAACGTGCCAACCACAAGGGTTCTTGCCATGGGTAAGGAGGAGTTCTGATTTCTGCATCACACTCACCCCTGGGCAGTGATTGGAGATAAGGTCTCGGTTCTGAAGCCTGAAAACTGAGGTAGGGAAGAGATGATGACCTAAGGCCATGGCGGGTTTTATGTGCTCAGTGTGCGGTCAGCTTTCTGGGTGTTGGTCAGGAGGTCCGGGCTCAGGTTGTGTTCGACAGTGCATTAGTGCCCAGGTCAGACTATATAATTTGGGTAAAGTCGAGTGCTGTGTAGGTTTACCCTCATTTAAGGTGCCTGGGCAGCTCATGAGGCAATAATTTTTTTTCTAGAGGGCAGGCAGAGTGCTGCATTGTGGGTCCGGAATTGCCAAACTTGAGGGCTTCGGGGCCAGGAGTGTGAGGACAGAAGTCTGAGAAGAAAAGCTAGACTTGGGTTTCAGGGCAAGGGCACGGCAGGTACCCCTGCAGATCTGAACCAATATATCATGCATCTGAAGTCAGGGCGAGGATCAGACGTTGGCTCAGGTGGGAGTTTCTGATTATGACGGCCGCTTCATGAAGGGAGCGGAATCTCGAGGCCATTGAGGTTTTCCCACGTTGGGAGTTGTGGGATGCCCCCTTCAAGGATTCCTTCTGCGGGACAATTGAGACCTGTTGGACAGCTCCAGGAAATCCCATATGGAATGACTCCAGAGCACCGTTCGCCCATGGATGCCTGGGAAGCCCGCCTCGCATTCCAATTGTCTCCTAGCAACAAGACAGTTTAGATCTGATGGCTCTGCGGGAGCAACCGGGGTGGCGGAGTTGAAAGGGACTTTCCTGAGGATGGGTCCTAATGTGTTTTTGTGTCCATGAGGGCCTTGGAAACGGGCGGTGGCACCGGGACCCTGAAGTACTCTCCTAAGCTTTGGACATGGCTCCCATGCACAGGTTTCCTTGTGGAGACGAGATGAGTTCTGATGGGTGCCTCAGGAAAACCCCTATGCTCGTATTGGAATCAGGCTTTTGAGGACACATGCCTGTAACCCAAAGGAATAAATCCTATTATGGCCTAGTGTCCTGTCTGGTTCAATCTTCTTCTCTGGGGACATCCATCTATGGTATGAGTGGAGGTCGATTATCAGCTGGCGTTAGACAGCCCTTGTTTGTTCAGGGCGACCAAATATATTGGGATGGCCTCAGGGACTTTGGAGGTTTCTCCTAATTTTTACGATTTTGGACCATGGAATGGGCAGAATTCCCATGGATTGGTAGGCACAGTCCTAATGTGTGGCTCCAGGGGCCCAGCCTGGAGGGTGTGTGGCCCAAGACTTTGAGGACAGAAGTCTGAAAACACAAACTCAGCTTAGTTTTGGGGACGTAGGTATGGCAGGCCTGATCTACACACCATGAGAAGAACTCATCAGGATACGAAGAAAGTGCGAGTCTGAGGTGCTTGCTCAGGCTTTTGTCTCTGGATTTTGTATCAGCAATGGCCGTGGAATGTCGGGGAGGCCTCATGGGCCATGGACGAATCTTCCTCTCTGAGGATTTGGCCCGATTCCCAATTGCTTTTCGTCAATCTGTGGGATGGGAGGACTCATTTCAGTTTTGTTACCTCAGGTGTCCCACCAAAAGAGGAATTCCAAAGCCAAGCCGTGGGGAAGACTGAAGGGACAACCCGAACTATGGTAAAAAATTGGGGCCTAGGGGCATGGCAAGCCCAATATGCTATCTCTTCATCCAGGCACTGAGTGACCTTACTTGAGGACTGGGCTCAGCCTGACGGTCACAATGTGTGTTTGTGACCAATGTGGCCCACGAGATGGGCGGGGCCTCATGGGCCACACTGGTTTCAACTGCACTGAACGTTGGACAACATGCCAACCACAAGGTTTTTTGCCATGGGGGGAAGGAGTTCTGATTTCTGCATCACCTTCAACCCTGGGCAGTGATTGGAGATAAGGTCTAGGTTCTGAAACCTTAAAACCGATGTTGGGAAGAGATGACGACCTAAGGCCATGGCGGCTCGATGTGCTCAGTGTGCGGTCAGCTGTCTGGGAGGGTCCACGGGTTCCAGGCTCAGGCTGTGTCAGAAAGGGCATTAGTGCCCTGGTCAGCCTAAGTATTTAGGGTACAGCCAAGGTCGGTGCAGTTTGATCCTCATTTGGGGTTACTGGGTAGCCCCAGAGGACAATGTTTTTCTTCTGGAGGGCCGGCAGAGTGCTGCATTGTAGTTCTGGATTGCCAAACTGGAGGGCTTGTGGGCCAGTAGTCTGACGACAAAAGTCTGAGAACACAAGCTAGGCTTAGGTTTCTGGGTGAGGCCATGGCAGGCACAATCTACAGACCTGAATCGAGATCTCGTGCATCTGAAATCAGGCGAGTATCAGACTATCGCTCAGGTTGGAGTTTCTGTCCCTGATAACCCCTTCATGATTGGGGGAGGCATCAAGAGGCCATGGGTGTTTTCCCACGAGGGGAGTTGTGAGAAGGTCCAAACTGCAGAGAGTCTTCTGCAGGACAATTGAGACCTGTTGTTTGGCTCCAGGCCAATGATTCTGAGCAGGGTTCTAAGGATGGATGGCGGGGTAGCCCACCTCGCATTCCAATTGTCTCCTAGCAACAAGACAGGTTAGATCTCCTGGATCTGTGGGGAGCAACCGAGGACGCTGAGTTGAAATGGACACCCCTGGGGATGGATCCTAACGTGCTTTTTTGTCTATGGAGACTTTGGAATGAAGCGGTGGCACTGGGGCCCTAAAGGGTCTCCTAAACAGAGGCTTTGACACAGCTCCAACGTGCAAGTTTCCCATGTGTAGATGAGATGTTTTCTGATGGGTGAGTCAAGAAACAGCTATATGCTGCTTTTGAAATCCAGGAATCTGAGGAGAGATGCCTGGAAACCAAAGCAATGGATCTGATGAGTGCCTAGGGGCCTGTTCTTTCCTTTTTACCTCTGGGGACATCTGTCTATGGGTCTGAGTGCAGGTAGGTGCTCATTTGGGCTCAGATTGCCCCTGTTTTTCCTGGGAAGCCACCACTATTGAGATGGATCAGGGACTTTGGAGGTTTATCCTATTAGAAGGGCTGTGGCCATTGGAATGGGCACACACAATTCCCTTGGAGAGGGCAAGTACAGTCCTTAGGTTTGGCTCCAGGGGCCTGAGCCTGTAGGTTGTGTAGGCCAGGGCTGTTTGGACAGTTGTCTGAAAACACAAACTCGGCTTATGTTTCGGGTCATAGGTATGGCAGGACTGATCTACAGACCATGAGGAGAACCCTTCGGGATTTGAAAGAAGGGCGAGTGTGAGGCTCCTGCTCAAGTTTTTGTCTCTGGATATCGTGTCACTCATGGTCGTGCAATTTCTGGGTGACTTCATGGGAAATGGACGAGTCTTACTCTCTGGTGGTTTGGCCCCGTCCAAAGAGTTTCGGTTCATTCTGTGGGCTGGAAGAAGTCCGTTTTTGTTGTTGTTGTTGTTGTTTTCTTTTTTAACCTCAGGTGTCCCACCAAATGATGGATTCCAGAGTAGAGCCCTGGGATGGGGCGACTGGACAATAAGAAATCTGGTTAAAAATTGGGGCCTAGGGACATGTCAAGCCCATTATGACATCTAATGGTCCAGCCACTGAGAGGACTTACTAGAGGACAGGACCTATGCTGAGGGTCACAATGCGTGTGTATGCCCTAGTAACACTCAAGAATGGGTGGGGCCTCAGGGTGAATGCTGGTTTCTCCTAAACTAAACGTTGAACAACGTGCCAACCACAAGGGTTCTTGCCATGGGTAAAGAGGAGTTCTGATTTCTGCATCACACTCACCCCTGGGCAGTGATTGCAGATAAGGTCTCGTTCTGAAGCCTGAAAACTGAGGTAGGGAAGAGATGATGGCCTAAGGCCATGTCGGGATTTATGTGCTCAGTGTGCGGTCAGCTTTCTGGGTGTTGGTCAGGAGGTCCGGGCTCAGGTTGTGTTCGACAGTGCATTAGTGCCCAGGTTAGACTATATAATTTGGGTAAAGTCGAGTGCTGTGTAGGTTTACCCTCATTTAAGGTGCCTGGGCAGATCATGAGGCAATATTTTTTTTCTAGAGGGCAGGCAGAGTGCTGCATTGTGGGTCCGGAATTGCCAAACTTGAGGGCTTCGGGGCCAGGAGTGTGAGGACGGAAGTCTGAGAAGACAAGCTAGACTTGGGTTTCGGGGGGGCATGGCAGGTAGCCCCTGCATATCTGAACCAATATCTCATCCATGTGAAGTCATGGCGAGGATCAGACGTTGGCTCAGGTTGGAGTTTCTGAGCATGACGGCCGCTTCATGAAGGGAGCAGAATCTCGAGCCCATTGAGTTTTTCCCACGTTGGGAGTTGTGGGATACCCCTTCAAGGATTCCTCCTGCGGGACAATTGATACCTGTTGGACAGCTCCAGGACATTCCATATGGAATGACTCCAGAGCACCGTTCGCGGATGGATGCCTGGGTAGCCGGCCTCGCATTCCAATTTTCTCCTAGCAAAAAGACAGTTTAGATCTGATGGCTCTGCGGGAGCAACCGGGGTGGCGGAGTTGAAAGGGACTTTCCTGAGGATGGGTCCTAATGTGTTTTTGTGTCCATGAGGGCCTTGGAATCGGGCGTTGGCACCGGGACCCTGAAGTACTCTCCTAAGCTTTGGACATGGCTCCCATGCACAGTTTCCTTGTGGAGACGAGATGAGTTCTGATGGGTGCCTCAGGAAAACCCCTATGCTCGTATTGGAATCAGTCTTTTGAGGACACATGCCTGTAACCCAAAGCAATGGATCCTATTATGGCCTAGGGTCCTGTCTGGTTCAAACTTCTTCTCTGGGGACATCCATCTATGGTATGAGTGGAGGTCGATTATCAGCTGGTGTCAGACAGCCCTTGTTTGTTCAGGGCGACCAAATATATTGGGATGGCCTCAGGGTCTTTGGAGGTTTCTCCTAATTTGTACGATTTTGGACCATGGAATGGGCAGAATTCCCATGGATTGGTAGGCACAGTCCTAATGTGTGGCTCCAGAAGCCCAGCCTGGTGGGTGTGTGGCCCAAGACTTTGAGGACAGAAGTCTGAAAACACAAACTCAGCTTAGTTTTGGGGACGTAGGTATGGCAGGCCTGATCTACAAACCATGAGAAGAACTCTTCAGGATACGAAGAAAGTGCGAGTCTGAGGTGCTTGCTCAGGCTTTTGTCTCTGGATTTTGTATCAGCGATGGCTGTGGAATGTCGGGGAGGCCTCATGGGCCATGGACGAATCTTCCTCTCTGAGGATTTGGCCCGATTCCCAATTGCTTTTCTTCAATCTGTGGGATGGGAGGACTCATTTCAGGTTTGTTACCTCAGGTGTCCCACCAAAAGAGGAATTCCAAAGCCAAGCCGTGGGGAAGACTGAAGGGACAACCCGAACTATTGTTAAAAATTGGGGCCTAGGGGCATGGCAAGTCCAATATGCTATCTCTTCATCTAGCCACTGAGTGGCCTTACTTGAGGACTGGGCTCAGCCTGAGCGTCACAATGTGTGTTTGTGACCAATGTGGCCCGCGAACATGGGCGGGGCCTCATGGTCCACACTGGTTTCAACTACACTGAACGTTGGACAACATGCCAACCACAAGGTTTCTTGCCATGGGGAAGGAGTTCTGATTTCTGCATCACCTTCAACCCTGGGCAGCGATTGGAGATAAGGTCTAGGTTCTGAAACCTGAAAACCGAGGTTGGGAAGAGATGACGACCTAAGGCCATGGTGGCTCGATGGGCTCGGTTTGCGGCCAGCTGTCTGGGAGGGTCCACGGGATCCAGGCTCAGGCTGTGTCAGAAAGGGCATTAGTGCCCTGGTCAGCCTATGTATTTGGGGTACAGCCAATGTCGGTGCAGGTTGATCCTTATTTGGGGTTACTGGGTAGCCCCAGAGGACAATGTTTTTCTTCTGGAGCGCCGGCAGAGTGCTGCATTGTAGTTCTGGATTGCCAAACTGGAGGGCTTGTGGGCCAGTAGTCTGACGACAAAAGTCTGAGAACACAAGCTAGGCTTAGGTTTCTGGGTGAGGCCATGGCAGGCACAATCTACAGACCTGAATCGAGATCTCGTGCATCTGAAGTCAGGGCGAGGATCAGACCTTCGCTCAGGTTGGAGTTACTGTCCCTGATGGCCCCTTCATGAATGGGGGGGGGCATCACGGGGCCATGGGTGTTTTCCCACGATGGGAGTTGTGAGAATCTCCAAACTGCAGAGAGTCTTCTGCAGGACAATTGAGACCTGTTGTTTGGCTCCAGGCCAATGATTCTGAGCAGGGTTCTAAGGATGGTTGGATGGGTAGCCCACCTCGCATTTCAATTGTCTCCTAGCAACAAGACAGGTTAGATCTGGATCTGTGGGGAGCAACCGTGGACGCTGAGTTGAAATGGACACCCCTGGGGATGGGTCCTAATGTGCTTTTGTGTCTATGGAGACCTTGGAATGAAGCGGTGGCACTGGGGCCCTAAAGGGTTCTCCTAAACAGAGGCTTTGACACAGCCCCATCGTGCAAGTTTCCCATGTGTAGATGAGATGTTTTCTGATGGGTGAGTCAGAAACAGCTATATGCTGCTTTTGAAATCCAGGCCTCTGAGGAGAGATACCTGGAAACCAAAGCAATGGATCTGATTAGTGCCTAGGGGCCTGTTCTTTCCTTTTTACCTCTGGGGACATCTGTCTATGGGTCTGAGTGCAGGTAGGTGCTCATTTGGCCTCAGATTACCCCTGTTTTTCCTGGGAAGCCACCACTATTGAGATGGATCAGGGACTTTGGAGGTTTATCCTATTAGAAGGGTTGTGGCCTTTGGAATGGGCACACACAATTCCCTCTGAGGGGACAAGTACAGTCCTCAGGTTTGGCTCCAGGGGCCTGAGCCTGTAGGTTGTGTAGGCCAGGGCTGTTTGGACAGTTGTGTGAAAACACACACCCTCCATTCTAGGGCCCCTGGAACCACACATCAGGATTGTTCCTGCCCTCTCATAGGGAATTCTTCATATTCCATTGGCCACAACCATATAAATCAGGAGAAATCTCCAATGTCCCTGGGACCATCCCAATATTGTAGGCTGCTTGGAACAAACAGGGGTGATCTGACACTAGCTGAGCAACTAGCTCCACACAGACTCGGAGACAGATGTCCCCACAGAAGAACATTGAACTGGACAGGCCCCTAGGCCCTAATCAGATCCATTGCTTTCGTTTCCAGGCATCTCTTCTAAGAGGCCTGGTTTCCCATACCAGCCTATGGGGTTTCCATAGGCTCCTTCAGAGCCAGTCTTGTCTGCACATTGGAAACTTGCTCGAGGAGCTATGTCAGAACCTCAGAGGCCTGGTTTTCAATACCACCATATGGGGGTTTCCTGAGGCATCAGTCAGAACAAATGTCTTCTCCACATGGGAAACGTGCTCTTTCAAGATGTGTCAAAACCTCCGGCTAGGAAAATCCTTCAGGGCCCCGGTGCCACCACCTCATTCCAAGGTCTCCATGGACACAATCCCACATTAGGACCCATCTGCAGGAGAGTCTATTTCAACTCAGTGCCCTTGGGTGCTCCCCTGGAGCCAGCAGATCGAACCTATCTTGTCACTAGGAGACAATTGGAATGTGAGGCGGGCTGGCTAGGCATCCATCTGTAGAAAACTACTCTGAAGTAATTCCATATGGGACCTCCTGGAGCCATCCAACATGTCACAGCTGTCCTGCAGAAGGAATCCTTGCGCTTTGGAGCACCTCACAACTCCCATCATGGGAAAAGCTCTGTGGCCTCGTGGTGCACTGTCCCCTTCATGAAAGAGCCATCTTGGACAGAAACTCCAACCTAAGCCAACGTCTAATCCTCGCCCTGACTTCAGATGCACGAAATCTTGATTCAACTCTGCAGAGTGTGCCTGCCGAAACCCCGCCCCGAAGCAAAACCTAGCTATTGTTCTCAGACTTCGTCCTCACACTCCGAGCCCACCAGCCCTCCAGTTAGGGAATTCTGGAGAGACACAATGCAGCACTCTGACTGCCCTCCAGAAGGGAAACGTTGTCCTATGGGGCTAACCAGAAACACCAAATGAGGATCAACCTGCATGCCACTTGACTCTACCCCAATTATACAGTTTCGCTTCGGCGTTAATGCCCTGTCTTGCACAGCCTGAGGTCTGAATTTTCAACCGACACCCAGACAGCTGGCTGTACACTGAGCACATCAGACCCGCCATGGCTTTAGGTCATCATCTCTTTTCAACCTTGGTTTTCAGGCTTCAGAACCTAGACCTTATATATACTCACTACCCAGGGGTGAACGTGATGCAGAAATGAAACTCCTTCTTCCTCAAGGCAAGAAACCTTGTGGTTGGCATGTTTTCCAACGTTCAGTGTAGGAGAATCCAGTGTATCCCATGAGTCCCCGCCCATGCTTGAAAAACCGCAATGGGCACAAACACATTGGGACCCTCAGTGTGAGCCCTGTCCTCAAGTAAAGCCTCTCAGGGTCTGGACCAAGAACCCGCATTGCCATCCCTAGTCCCCCAATATTAATGAGAGGTTGAGAGTTCTAATCACCCCTATTCAGGTCTCTGCTCTGGAACCCCTGAGGAAAAAAAATATTGAAGGGTCTCCTCCATCCCCTGAATGAGCCCGAAAACGTGGGATCTGACCAAATCTTAAAAGAGAAAGAATCATCCATGGCCAAAGAGGCCATCCCGTCATTCCATGGCCACCATTGACACAAAATCTAGAGACAAAAGCCTGGAGATATGCCTCACACTTGCCCTTTGTTCATAGCCTGATAAATTCTTCTCACGGTCTATAGATCAGGCATGTCATACCTACGTCCCCAAATCTAAGCTGAGTTTGGGTTTTCAGGTTTCTGTCCCCACTGTCCTGGCCCACACACCCTCCAGGCTGGGGCCCCTGGAGCCATGCCTCAGGACTGTGCCTGCCTTCTCCAAGCAAATTCTGCCCATTCCATTGGCCACAACCCTAAAGATTAGGAGAACACTCCAACGTCCCTGAGGCCTTCCCAATAGTGTTGGCCACTCAGGGCAAACAGGGTGATCTGTCCCAAGATGAGCAACTACCTCAACTCAGATCCATAGACAGATAACCCCAGAGAAGAAGATTGAACCGGACAGGCACCTAGGCCCTAATCAGATTCATTGCTTTTGATTCCAGGCATCTCTCCTCAGAGGCCTGGTTTCCAATACCAGCATATGTGTTCTTCAAGAGGTACCAGTCTGAACAAATCTCATTTCCACATGGGAAACATGCATTTGGAGCTGTGTCACAACCTCCAGTTAAGGGAAACCTTCAGGTCCCAGCAGCCAACACCCCATTCCAAGGTCTCCATGGACACAAACCCGCATTATGACCCATCCGCAGGCGAGTCCATTTCAACACATCCCCTTTGGTTGCTCCCCAAAAGAAGCAGATCGAACCTGCCTTGTCACTAGGAGACAATAGGAATGTGAGGCGGGCACTCCAGGAATCCGTCCTTAGAACCCTGCACTGCCGTGGTTCCGCATGGGAGGTCCTGGAGCAATCTGACCGGTCTCGACTGTCCTGTAGAAGGAATCCTTGCCGATTGGAGCAACTTACAATGCCAATCGTGGGAAAGTCTCCATAGCCCCATGATGCCCCCCACCATCATGAAGGGGCCATCCTGAACAGAAACTTCAACCTGAGCCTACGTCTGATCCTCGCCCTGACTTCAGATGCATGAGATTTAGATTTAGCTCTACAGAGTGTGCCTGCCATGATCTTGACCCAAAACCTAAGCCTAGCTTTTGTTCTCTCACTTCCTTCCTCACAATTCTGGCCCACAAGCCCTCCAGTGTGAGAATTTCTTCGCCACAATGCAGCACTCTTCCTTCCCTCCAGAAGAAAAACGTTGCCCCTGGGGCTACCCAGAAACGCCAAATGAGGATCAACCTGCATGCCACTCAACTTTACTCCAATTATACAGTCTAAGCTTGGCACTAATGCCCTGTCTGACACAGCCTGAGCCTGGACCTCCTGGATGACACCCAGAAAGGTGGTGTCACACCTAAGGACTGTGCCAGTGCTCTCCAAGGGAACTCTGCCCGTTTCATTTGCTACAACCTTACAGATTAGGAGAAACCTCCAATTCCCAAGACGAGCCCAATAGTGTTGGCCTCCCCCAACAAACATGGGTGATCTGACACAAGCTGAGCAGTGACCTCCATTCTGAATCTTAGACAGAGACACTCAGAGGAGAATATTGAAAAGGACAGGCCCCTAGACCGTAATCAGATCCATTGCTTTGGATTCCAGGCATTGTTCCCCAGATGCTTGGTTTCCAATACCAGGTTGTGGGGGTTTCAGAACAAATCTCGTCTCTACATGGGAAACTTGCTCTTTGGAGCTGCATCAAAACCTCAGGTTAGGAGAATTCTTCAGGGCAACAGAGCCACTGCCCCATTCCAAGGGATCCATGGACACAAATCCACATCATGACTGATCCTCATGAGAGTCCATTTCAATTCAGCCCCCTTGGTTGTTCCCCCAGTGACAGCAGATCGAATCCTCCTTTTCACTAGGACACAACTGGAATGCAAGTTGGACTGCCCAGGCATCCATCATTAGAACTGTGCTTTGGAGCATTTCTTATGGGACGTCCTTGATCCATCCAAAAGGTCGTGACTGTCCCGCTGACGGAATCCTTGTGGTTTGGAGCATCACACACTCACAAAGTTGGAAATCTTCCATGGTTTCCTGATGCCCCCCCACCTTCATGAAGGGGACATCATGTACAGAAACTCCAACCTAAGCCAACATCTGATCCTCGCCCTGACTTCAGATGCACGAGATCTCATTTCAGGTCTGTAGAGTGTGCCTGCCATGTCACCGCTGCGAATTCTAAGCTGAACTTGTGTTCTCAGACTTCTGTCCAAAAACACCTGGCCCACAAGCCCTGAAGTTGGCATTTCTGGAGCCAGAATGCAGCACTCTGCCTGCCCTCCAGAAGAAAATCTTTGCCCTATGGGGCCAACCAGAAACCCCAAATGAGGACCAACCTTCACATCACTCGACTGTACCCCAATTATACAGTCTAGCCTGGGGACTAATGCCCTGCATGACACAGCCTGAGCCCAGACCTCATGATGGACACAGACATCTGGCCGCACACTAAGTGCATCGGACCCACCATGGCCTTAGGTCGTCATCTCTTACCAACCTCGGTTTTCAGGCTTCAGAATCTAGACCTTATCTCTACTCACTGCCATGCCGTGTACGTGATGCAGAAATCAGAACTCCTCCTTCCCCATGACCAGAAACCCTGTGGTTGGCATGTTGTCCAACGTGCAGTGTAGGAGAAACCAGCATGGCCCATGAGGCCTCAGACATGCTTGAGGGCTGCGATGGGCACAAACACACATTAGGACCCTAAGCATGAACCCTGGCCTCAAGTAAAGCCTCTCCGGGGCTGGACCAAGAGCCCATATATGGAGATTACCATGCCCCTACTCCCCAAACCTTAACCAGTGCTTGAGAAGTCTAGTCACCCCTACTCAGATCTCTTCTCTAGAATCCCTCCTTGGTGGGACACATGAGGTTAAAAAAAAAATAGAGAAAGGACTCCTACCGTCCAAAGAATGACCGCAAACACTTGGAATTGGGCCAAATTCACAGAGAGAAATACTCGTCCATGGCTGATGAGGCCATCCTGACATTCCACGGCCACCATTGACACAAAATCCGGAGACAAAAGCCTGAAAAAGCGCCACACACTCGCCCTTTGTTCAAAGCCTGAAAAATTCTCACGGTCTGTAGATCGGGCCTGCCATACCTATGTCCCCAAACCTAAGACAAGTTTGTGTTTTCAGACTTCTGTCTCCATTGTCCTGGCCCACACACCCTCAAGGCTTGGCCCCATGGAGCCACACCTCAGGACTGTGCCTGCCCTCTCCATGGGAATTCTGCTCATTCCTTTGGCACAACCTGACAGATTAGGAGAAACATCCGAAGTCCCCGAGGCCACCCCAATATTGAAGGATGTCCGGGACAAACAGGGACCATCTGCCACAAGCTGAGCCACTACCTCCAATCAGACCTGTAGATAGATATCCATAGAAAGGAAGATTGAACAGGACAGGCACCTAGGCCCTAAACGAATTCATTGCTTTTGTTTTCATGTATCTCTCCTCAGAGGCCTGGATTCCAATACCAGCACATGGGGGTTTCTGGAGCTACCAATCAGAACAAATCGCATGCCACATGGGAATCATGCTATATGGAACTGTGTCAAAACCTCCAGTTAGGAGAAAATTTCACGTCACTGGAGCCACCGCCCCATTCCAATGTCTCAATGGACACAATCCCACATTATGACCCATCCTCAGGAGAGTCCATTTCAACACAAACCTGGCGGTTGATCACCCAGTGCCAGCAGATCAAACCTGCTTTGTCACTAGGAGACAATTGGAATGCGAGTTCGTTGCCCAGGTATCCATGTTAGAACTCTGCTCTGGAGAAATTCCTAATGGGGTGTCCTTGATCCATTCAACAGGTCTCAACTGTCCTGAAGAAGGAATCCTTGTGGTTTGCAGCATCACACACTCGCACCGTGGGAAAACCTCCATGGCCTCGTGATGCCTACACCTTCAGGTAGAGGACATCATGGACAGAAACTCCCGTCTGATCCTCGCCCTGACCTCAGATGCATGAGATCTCAATTCAGCTCTGCAGAGTGTGCCTGCCTTGCCCTCGCTCCAAAACCTAAGCCAGCTCGCATTCTCAGACTTCCATCCTCACACTCCTGGCCCACAAGCCTTCCACTTTGGGAATTCTGGAGACAAAATGCAGCACTCTGCCTGCCCTCCAGAAGAGAGACTTTGCCCTAGGGGTCTACCCAGAAACATCAAATGAGGATCAACCTGCAATTCTCTAGACTGTACCCCAATTATACAGTCTAGCCTGGGCACTAATGCCCTGTCTGACACAGCCTGACCCCAGACCTCGTGACCGACACCCAGACACCTGGCCTCACACTGAACACATCGAACATGCCATGGCCTTAGGTCATCATCTCTTCCCAACCTTGGTCTTCAGGCTTCAGAACCTAGACATTATCTCCACTCACAACTAAGTGATGTACGTGATGCAGAAATCAGAACTTCACCTTCCCCATGACCAGAAACCTTGTGGTTGGCATGTTGTCCAACGTTCAGTATATGAGAACCCAGCATGGCCCATGAGGCCTCAGACACGCTTGAGGGCTGCGATGGGCACAAACACACATTAGGACCCTAAGCATGAACCATGGCCTCAAGTAAAGCCTCTGCGGGGCTGGACCAAGAGCCTGCATATGGGACTTGCCATGCCCCTACTCCCCCAATCCTAGCCAGAGCTTGAGAAGTCTAGTCAACCTTATTCAGAGCTCTTTTCTGGAATCCCTCTTTGGTGGGACACATAAGGAAAAAAAAAAAAAAAAAAAAAACCAAGATAAAGAAAAAAAAAAAAAGTAAGGACTCCTACCATCCAAAGAATGACCCCAAACAATTGGAATCTGGCCAAATCCACAGAGAGAAATACTCGTCCATGGTCGATGAGGCCAGCCTGACATTCCACGGCCACCATTGACACAAAATCCGGACACAAAAACCCGAAAAAGCGCCACACACTTGCCCTTTGTTCAGAGCCCCCAAAATTCTCAAGGTCTGTAGATCGGGCCTGCCATACCTATGTCCCCAAACCTAAGCCGAGTTTGTGTTTTCAGATTTCTGTCTCCATTGTCCTCACCCACACATTCTAAAGGCTGGGCCCCATGGAGCCACACCTCAGGACTGTGCCTGCCCTCTCCAAGGGAATTCTGCTCATTCATTTGGCACAACCTGACAGATTAGGAGAATCATCCAAAATCTCTGAGGCCATCCCAATAGTGTAGGATGTCCTGGACATACAGGGACCCTCTGGCACAAGCTGAGCCACTACCTCCAATCAGAACCTTAGACAGATATCCATAGAAAAGAATATTGAACAAGACAGACACCTAGGCCCCAATTGGATCCATTGCTTTTGTTTTCAGGCATCTCTCCTCAGTGGCCTGGATTCCAATACCAGCATAAGGGGGTTTCCAGAGCTACCTATCAGAAAAAATCTCGTCTCCACATGGGAATCTTGCTCTATGGAGCTGTGTCATAACCTCCACTTAGGAGAAAACTTCAGGTCACTGGAGCCACTGCCCCATTTGAATATCTCCATGGACACAATCCCAAATTATGACCCATCCTCAGGAGAGTCCATTTCAACTAAACCCCCTCGGTTGCTACTCCAGAGCCAGCAGATTGAACCTGCCTTGTCGCTAGGAGACAATTGAAATGCGAGTTGGGCTCTTCAGGCATCCATCCTTAGAACCCTGCTCTTGCGTCGTTCCTTATGGGACATCCTTGAGCCATCCAACAGGTCTCGACTGTCCCACAGGAGTCCTTGTGCATGGACCACCTAACAACTCATATCATGGAAAGCTTCCAAGGTCACATGATGCCCCCAATCTTCATGAAGGCAGATCATGGAAAGAAACTCCAACCTGAGCCAACAGCTGATCTTCGCCTTGACTTCAGATGCACGAGATCTTGATTCAGCTCTTCAGAGTGTACCTGCTGTGCCCTCACCCCAAAACCTAAGCGTAGCTAGTGTTCTCCGACTTCCGTCCTCACTCTCCTGGACCACACGCCCTCTATTTTGGGATTTCCGATGACACAGTGCTGCACTCTGCCTGCCCTCTAGAAGAAAAATATTGCCCTATGGGTCTACCCAGAAACCTCAAATGAGGATAAACCTGCACGTCACTCAACTGTACACCAATTATATAGTCTAGCCTGTGCACTAATGCCCTGTCTGACAGAACCTGAGGCCTGAATTCCCAACCGACACCCAGACAGCTTGCAGTACACTGAGAACATCAGAACCGCCATGGCCTTAGGTCGCCATCTCTTTCCAACTTCGGTTTTCAGGCTACAGAATCCTAGACCTTATCTCTACTCACTTCCCATGGGTGAACGTGATGCAGAAATCAGAACTCCTCTTTCCCTCTCGCCAGAATCTTGTGGTTGGCATCTTGTCCAACGTTCAGTGTAGGACCCCTGTAGGGCCTACAGGGGTAGTAGTAGGGCCCCTGAGGGTAGTGTAGGGTCCCTGAGGCCCTGCCTATGCTTAAGAGCTGCGGTGGGCTCAAACACACATTGGGACCCTCAGTTTGAGCCCTGTCCTCAAGTAAAGCCTCTCAGTGGCTGGACCATGAGCCCGCATATGGGGCCTGCCTTGCCCCAAGTCACCCAATCTTAACCAGAGGTAGAGACATCTAGTCACCCCTACTCAGGGCTCTGCTCTGGAATCCCTCTTTGGTGGGACATTTGAGGTAAATAAACACAGAAAGGACTCCTCCCACTCACAGAATGACCCCAATCACTTGGGATTGGGCCATCCCAAGTGATTGGGGTCCAGAGAGAAAGACTCGTCCATGGCCCATGAGGCCAGCCCGACATTCCACGGCCACTATTGACACAAAATCCAGAGACATAAGCTTCAGCAAGCGTTCACACTCACCCTTAGGTCATAGCCCAAAAAATTCTCCTCATAGTCTGTAGATTGGGCCTGCCATACCTACGTCCCCAAACCTAAGCCGAGTTTGTGTTTTCAGACTTCAATCCTGACATCCCTGTCCCACACACCCTCCAGACTGAGGCCCCTGGAGCCACACCTCAGGACTGTGCCTGCCCTCTCCAAGGAAATTCTTCCCATTCCATTGGCCACAACCCTACAGATAAGGAGAAACCTCCAAAGTCCCAGAGGCCATTCCAATAGTGTAGGCCACCCAGGGCAAAGAGGGGCGATCTCTCACAAGCTGAGCAACGACGTCAACTCACCCATAGACAGATAACCCAAGAGAAGAAGATTAAACTGGACTGGCCCCTAGAATGTAATTGGTTCCATTGCTTTTTTTTCTAAGCATCTCTCCTCAGAGGCCTGTTTTCCAATACCAGCATATGGGGGATTCCAGAGATACCAATCAGAACAAATCTTGTCTTCACATGGGAAACTTATCCTTTGGAGCTCTGTAAAAGCCTCCAGTTAGGAGAAACCTTCAGGTAGCCGGAGCAACCGTCCTATTCCAAGGTCTCCATGGACACATACCCGCATTATGACCATTCGGCAGGAGAGTACATTTCAACTCAGCCCCGTCGATTACTCCCCCAGAGGCAGAATATCAAACCTGCCTTGTCGCTAGGAGACAACTGGAATGCAAAGCAGACTCTCTAGGCATCCATCCTTGGAATCCTGCTCTGGCGCCGTTCCATATGGGATGTCCTGGAGCCTTCCAACAGGTCTTGACTGTCCCACAGAAGGAATCCTTGCAGATTGGAGCATCTCACAACTCCTATCGTGGGAAAACCTACATGGCCTCATGAGATGCTCCCCTTTATAAAGGGGCCATCATGGACAGAAACTCCAACCTGAGCAAACTTCTGATGCATTGCTTTGGTTTCTAGGTATCTCTCCTCAGAGGCCTGGTTTCCAATATCAGAATATGGGGGTTTTCTAAGGAAACAATCAGAACAGATCTCATCTCCACATGGGAAACTTGCTCTTTGGAGCTGTGTCAATACCTCAGGTTAGGAGGATCCTTCAGGGCGCTGGCACCATGGCCCAATCCCAAAGGTCTCCAAGGACACAATCTTACATTATGATCCATTCTCAGGAGAGTCCATTTCAAATCAGCCCCCTCGGCTGCTCACCCAGAGCCAGCAGATCAAACCTTCCTTGGCACTAGGAGACAGTTAGAATGGGAGGCGGGCTTCCCAGGCATCCATCCTTAGAACCCTGCTCTGGAGAACTTCTTTATGGGACGTCTTGAATCCAACCAACCTGTCTTGACTGTCTCGCAGAATGAATCCTTGTGGTTTGAAGCATCACACAATAACACTGTGAGAAAACCTCCATTTCCTCATGATGCCCCACACCTTCATAAATGGGCCATCACGGACAGAAACTCCATCCTAAGCCAAAGTCTGATCCTCGCCCTGAATTCAGAAGCATGAGATCTCGATTCAGCACTTGAGAGTGTGCCTGCTGGGCCCTCGCCCTGAAACCTAAGCCTAACTTGTGTTCTCAGACTTCCGTCCTCAGAATCCTGGCCACACCCTTCCAGTTTGGAAATTCTGGAGACACAATGCAGCACTCTGCCTGCCCTCCAGAAGAAAAATGTTGCCCTATAGGGCTAAACAGAAACGCCAAATGAGTAACAACCTGCATGCCACTCGACCATACCCCAATTATACAGTCTAGCCTGTGCACTAAAGCCCTGTCTGACACAGCCTGAGGGCAGACCTCCAGTCCAACACCCAGACAGTTGGCCGTACACTGAGCATATCAAACCCACAATGGCTTTAGGCCATCATCTCTACCCAACCTCAATTTTCACCTTCAGAACCTAAACCTTATCTCCACTCACTGCTCAGGAGTGAACGGGATGCAAGAATCAGAACTTCTCCTTCGCCTTGGCAAGAAACCTAGTGGTTGGCATGTTGTCCAATGTTCATTGTAGGAAAGCAGCATGGACTATGAGGCCCCACCTATCCCTGAGGGCCACAATGTGCACAAACACACATTGTGACCCTCAGCGTGAGCCCTATCCTCATGTAAAGCCTCTTAGTGACTGGAACAACAGCCCACATATGGGGCTTGCCAAGCCCCTAGTCCCCCAATCTCAACCAGAGTTCGAGATGTCTAGTCATCCCTACTCAGGGCTCTACTCGGGTATCCCTCTTTGGTGGGACACCTGAGGTAAAAAAAAAAAAAATACAGAAAGGACTCTTCGCATTCACAGCATGATCCCAACCACTTGGGATCAGGCCAAATCACCAGAGAAAGAATTGTCCATGGCCCTTGAGGACACCCCGACATTCCACGGCCACCATTGACACAAAATCCAGAGACAAAAGCCTGAGCAAGCGCCACATACTCGCCCTTTGTTCATAGCCCGGAAAATTCTCACGGTCTGTAGATCGAGCCTTCTTACATACATCCCCAAACCTAAGCTGAGTTTGTGTTTTCAGACTTCTGTCCCCACAGTCCTGGCCCACACGCCATCCAAGCTGGGGCCCTTGGAGCCACACTTCAGGACTGTGGCTTCCCTCTCCAGGGGAATTCTGCCATTTCCATTGGCCACAACCCTATAGATTAGGAGAATCCTCCAAACTCCCCCAGGCCATCGGAATTGTGTTGGCTGCCCAGGACAAACAGGGATGATCTTTCACAAGTTAGGAAACCAACTCCACTCAGACCCAGAGACAGATATCCCAATAGAATAAGATTGAACTGGAAGGGCACTTAGGCCCTAATCAGATCCATTGCTTTTGATTCCAGTCATCTCTAATCAGAGGCCTGGTTTCCAATACCAGCATATGGGAGATTCCTTAGGCACTCATCAAAACAATTCTCTTCTCTACATAGGAAACATACTCTTTAGAGCTCCATCAAAACCTCCGGTTATGAACATCCCTCAAGGCCCTGGATCAAGCACCCCATTCCAAGGTCTACATGGACACAAATGCACATTATGACCAATCCTCAACTCACCCATTTCAACACACCCACCTCGGTTGCTCCCCTATTTCCAGCAGATCGAACTTGCCTTGGCTCTATGAGACACCTGGAATGGGAGGCAGGCTGCCCAGGCATCCATCCTTAGAACCCTGCTCTGGATAACTTCCTTATGGGATGTCCTGGAGCCATCCAACAGGTCTCGACTGTCCCACAGAAGGAATCATTGTGGTTTGGAGCATCTCACAATTCCCATCGTCGGAAAACCTCCATGTCCTCGTGACACCCTCCCCTTCATGAAGGGGCCGTCATGGACAGAAACTCCGACCTAAGCCAACGTCTGATCCTAGCTCTGTCTTCAGGTATACGGGATCTCGAATCATCTCTGCAGAGGGTGCCTGCCGTCCCCTCACCCCGAAATCTAAGTCTGGCTTGTGTTCTCAGAATTTTTTCCTCACACTCCTGGCCCACAAGCCTTCCAGTTTGGGAATGCTGGAACCACTATGTGGCACTGTGTCTTCCCTCCAGAAGAAAAACGTTGCCCTCTGGGGCTACCCAGTAACCACAAATGAGTACCATCCTGCACGAAACTCGACTGCACCCCAATGATACAGTCTAGCCTGGGCACTTATTCCCTGTCTGCCACAGCCTGAGCCTGCACCTCCCAACCCACACTCAACAGCTGGCCGAACACTGAGCACATCAGACACACCATGGCCTTAGGGCTTCATCTCTTCCCAACCTCAGTTTTCAGGCTTCAGAACCTAGACCTTAAATCCAATCACAGTCCAGGAGTGAAAGTGTTGCAGAAATTAGAACTCCATCTTCCCCATGGCCAGAAAACTTGTGGTTCCCATACTGTGCAACGTTCAGTGTAGGAGGCACCAGCATTGTACTTTAGGCCACGCCCTGACTTGAGGGGATCCTTGGGCACAAAACCACATTGTGAAACTCAGTGTGAGACCTATCCTCAAGGAAGGCCTTTCAGTGTCTGGACCAAGAGCCCACATATGGGGCTTGCCATGTTCTTAGGTCCCAATGTTAACCAGAGGTCTGGTTGTCCACTTGCCCCCACCCACGACTCTGCTCTGGAATCCCTCTTTTGGTGGTCCAACTGAGGTAAAAAAAAAAAAACAAAAAAAAAGTAAACAAAAAAAACAGAAAGGCCTACTCCCTTCCCACAGAATGGCCCCAAACTTTTAGGATCGGGTCAAATCCAGAAAGGGAGCCTCATCGATGGCCCATGAGGACACCCCGACATTCCATGGCAATCGGTGACACATTTCCAGAAAAAAAAAAAAAGCATGAACAAGCACCTCACATTCGCCCTTTGTTCATATCCCGAAGAGGTCTCCTCACGGTCTATAGATCGGCCGGCCATACCTACATCCTAAGTGGAGTTTGTGTTTTCAGACTTTTGTCCAAATAGCCCTGGACCACACACGCTCCACACTTGGGTCCCCGGAGCCACACCTCAGGACTGTGCTTCCCTTTCAAGGGAATTCTTCCCATTCCATTGGCCACAACCTTGCAAATGAGGAAAAACCTCCAAAGTCACCGAGGCCATCCCAATAGTGTAGGCCGCCCAGGACAAACAGGGGTGATCTCAAAACAGCTAAGCAACTACCTCCACTCAGACAACAGATGTCCCCAGAGAAGAATATTGAACGGACAGGCCCCTAGGCCCTAATCAGATCCATTGCTTTGGTGTCCAGGCATCTGTCCTCAGAGGCCTCGTTTCCAATACCAGCATATGCTGGTTTTCTGAGGCACCAATAAGAACAAATCTCGTCTCCCCATGGAAAACTTGCTCATTGGAGCTTTGTCATAACCTCTGGTTAGGAGAATCCTTCAGGGCCCTGGTGCCACTGCCCCATACCAAGGTCTCCATGGACTCAAACCAACATTAAGACCATCCTCAGGAAAGTCCATTTCAACTCAGTCCCCTCTGTTGCTACCCCAAGCCAGCAGATCAAACGTTTCTTGTTGCTAGGAGACAATTGGAATGTGAGGCTGGCTGCCCAGGCATCCATACTTAGAACCCTGTTCTGGAAAAATACCTTATAAGACGTCCTGGAGCCATCCAACAAATCTTAATTGTCCCACAGAAGGAATCCTTGCGGTTTGGAGCATCTCACAACTCCAATAGTGGGAAAACCCCCATGGCCTCATAATGCCCCCCCTTCCTGAAGGGGCCAACATGGACAGAAACTCAAACCTGAGCCAATGTCTGAAACTCGACCTGACTTCAGACGCATGAGATCTCAATTCAGCTCTGCAGAGTGTGCCTGCCATATCCTTGCCCCGAAACCTAAGCCTAGCTTGTGTTCTCAGACTTCCGTCCTCACTCTCCTGGCCCACAAGCCCTCCAGTTTGGGAATTCCGAAGCCACAATGCAGCACTCTGCCTGCCCTCCAGAAGAAAAACTTTGCCCTATGCTGCTAATAAGAAACCCCAAATGATTTTCTAATGCATGCCACTCGATTGTAAAGCAATTATACAGCCCACCCTGTATACTAATGCCCTGTCTGGCACAGCCTGAGACAAGACATCCCAAACGACACCCAGACAGCTGGCCCCAACCTGGACACATAGGACCCGCTATGGCTGTAGGTCATCATCTCTTCCCAACCTCGGTTTTCAGGCTTCAGAACCTAGACCTTATCTCCAATTACTGCCCAGGGGTGAACGTGATGCAGAAATTAGAATTCCTCCTTCCCCATGGCCAGAAACCTTGTGGTTGGCATGTTGTCCAACGTTCAATGTGGGAAAACCTGCATTGTCCGAAAGGCCACGCCAGTGCTTGAGGGCCGCCTAGGGCACAGACATGCATTGTGACCTGCAGCGTGAGTCCCGTATTAAAGTAACGCCTCTCAGTGGCTGGACCAAGATCCTGCATATGGGGCTTGTCATATCCATAGGCCCCCAGGCTTAACCAGAGAGCGAGTATTCCAGTTGTCAGTACCCACTGCTATGCTCTTGAATCCCTCTACTGGGGGGACACATGAAGCAGAAAACAGGACACTTCCCTTCCCACAGAATGACCCCAAACTCTTGGGGGCTGGACATACTACCAGAGAGGGAGACTTCTACGACCCATGAGGCAACTCCTACATTAAACGGCCATTGTGGACAAAACATCCAGAGACAAAAGCCTGAGCGACTGCCTCCCTCTCACCCTTCTTTCATATCCAGAGGAGCTCCCCTCATGGACTGTAGATCAGGCCTGCCGTAACCTCAGCCCCAAACCTGAGCTGAGTTAGGGTTTTTGGATGTCTGTCTGCACAGCCATGGCCCACACAGCCTCCAGGCTGGGGTCTCTGGAGCCACACCACAGAACTGTGCCTGCTCTCTCTTAAGAAACTGCCCATTCCATTGGACACAACTCTACAAAATAGTAGAAACCTCAAGGTCCCCAAGGACATCCCACTACCGCAAGCCGCACTGGACAAATAGGGGCATTATGACACAAGCTGAGCAACTACTACCTCCATGCAGACACACAGACAGATATCCGCAGAGACAGAAGATTGAACCAGACAGCCCCCTAGGCCCTATTATGAACTCTTGCTTTGGTGTCCAGGTATCACTCCTCAGAGGCCTGGGTTCGAAGACCAGCATACGGGGCTTTCCTGAGGCACCAGACAGAAGACCTCTCATCTCCACATGGGAAGCTTCCTTGTTGGAGTTGTGTCAAGCCCTTCGGGTTGGAGAATCCTGCAGAGTCCCTTAGCTACTGCCACATTCCAAGGTCTCCATGGCCACCAACCCACATTATGACTCATCCTCAGGAGAGTCCATTTAAACTCAGCCTTCTCGGTAGCTCACCCAAGAGCCCGCAGATTGAGCGTGCCTTGTCTCGACCAGGCAATGGGAAGGTGAGTTGGCGTTTCTCGGCATCCATGCTTAGGGCCCTGCTCTCGAGTCTTTCTGTATGGGGCATCCTGGAACCATACAATAGTACTCGACTGTCCTGAAGAAGGAAACTTTGAAGTATGGAGCAGCTCACAACTCCCAGCGTAGGGAAATCTCCCTGGCCTCATGACGCCCCCACCCCCTTCAGGAAGGGGCCGTCATGGACACAAACTCCAGCTTGAGGCAACATCTGATAATCGCCCTGACCTCACCTGCAGGAGATCTCGATTCAGCCTCTGCAGAGTGGGCCTGCCTTGCTCTTGGCCCCAAAACTCGTGCTAGCTTGTGTTTTCAGACTTCCTTCCTCACAATCCTGGCCACACCCCTCCAGTTTGGCAATTCTGGAGACACAATGCAGCACTCTGCCTGCCCTCCAGAAGAAAAATGTTGCCCTATAGGGCTAACCAGAAACACCAAATGAGTAACAACCTGCATGCCACTCGACCATACCCCAATTATACAGTCTAGCCTGTGCACTAAAGCCCTGTCTGACACAGCCTGAGGGCAGACCTCCAGTCCAACACCCAGACAGCTGGCCATACACAGAGCATATCACACCCACAATGGCTTTAGGCCATCATCTCTACCCAACCTCAGTTTTCACCTTCAGAACCTAGACCTTATCTCCACTCACTGCTCAGGAGTGAACGGGATGCAAGAATCAGAACTTCTCCTTCGCCTTGGCAAGAAACCTAGTGGTTGGCATGTTGTCCAATGTTCATTGTAGGAGAAAGCAGCATGGACTATGAGGCCCCACCTATCCCAGAGGGCCACAATGTGCACAAACACACATTGTGACCCTCAGCGTGAGCCCTATCCTCATGTAAAGCCTCTTAGTGACTGGAACAACAGCCCACATATGGGGCTTGCCAAGCCCCTAGTCCCCCAATCTCAACCAGAGTTCGAGATGTCTAGTCACCCCGACTCAGGTCTCTACTCGGGAATCCCTCTTTGGTGGGACACCTGAGGTAAAAAAAAAAAAAAATACAGAAAGGACTATTCCCATTCACAGAATGATCCCAACCACTTGGGATCAGGCCAAATCACCAGAGAAAGAATTGTCCATGGCCCTTGAGGACACCCCGACATTCCACGGCCACCATTGACACAAAATCCAGAGACAAAAGCCTGAGCAAGCGCCACATACTCGCCCTTTGTTCATAGCCCGGAAAATTCTCACGGTCTGTAGATCGAGCTTTCATACATACATCCCCAAACCTAAGCTGAGTTTGTGTTTTCAGACTTCTGTCCCCACAGTCCTGGCCCACACAAAATCCAAGCTGGGGCCCCTGGAGCCACACCTCAGGACTGTGGCTTCCCTCTCCAGGGGAATTCTGCCATTTCCATTGGCCACAACCCTATAGATTAGGAGAATCCTCCAAACTCCCCCAGGCCATCGGAATTGTGTTGGCTGCCCAGGACAAACAGGGATGATCTTTCACAAGTTAGGAAAACAACTCCACTCAGACCCAGAGACAGATATCCCCATAGAATAAGATTGAACTGGAAGGGCACTTAGGCCCTAATCAGATCCATTGCTTTTGATTCCAGTCATCTCTCCTCAGAGGCCTGGTTTCCAATACCAGCATATGGGAGATTCCTTAGGCACTCATCAAAACAATTCTCTTCTCTACATAGGAAACATACTCTTTAGAGCTCCATCAAAACCTCCGGTTATGAACATCCCTCAAGGCCCCGGATCAAGCACCCCATTCCAAGGTATACATGGACACAAATGCACATTATGACCAATCCTCAACTCACCCATTTCAACACACCCGCCTCGGTTGCTCCCCTATTTCCAGCAGATCGAACTTGCCTTGGCTCTATGAGACACCTGCAATGGGAGGCAGGCTGCCCAGGCATCCATCCTTAGAACCCTGCTCTGGATAACTTCCTTATGGGATGTCCTGGAGCCATCCAACAGGTCTCGACTGTCCCACAGAAGAAATCATTGTGGTTTGGAGCATCTCACAATTCCCATCGTCGGAAAACCTCCATGTCCTCGTGATACCCTCCCCTTCATGAAGGGGCCATCATGGACAGAAACTCCGACCTAAGCCAACGTCTGATCCTAGCTCTGTCTTTAGGTATACGGGATCTCGAATCATCTCTGCAGAGGGTGCCTGCCGTCCCCTCACCCCGAAATCTAAGTCTGGCTTGTGTTCTCAGAATTTTTTCCTCACACTCCTGGCCCACAAGCCTTCCAGTTTGGGAATGCTGGAACCACTATGTGGCACTGTGTCTTCCCTCCAGAAGAAAAACGTTGCCCTCTGGGGCTACCCAGTAACCACAAATGAGTACCATCCTGCACGAAACTCGACTGCACCCCAATGATACAGTCTAGCCTGGGCACTTATTCCCTGTCTGCCACAGCCTGAGCCTGCACCTCCCAACCCACACTCAACAGCTGGCCGAACACTGAGCACATCAGACACACCATGGCCTTAGGGCTTCATCTCTTCCCAACCTCAGTTTTCAGGCTTCAGAACCTAGACCTTAAATCCAATCACAGTCCAGGAGTGAAAGTGTTGCAGAAATTAGAACTCCATCTTCCCCATGGCCAGAAAACTTGTGGTTCCCATACTGTGCAACGTTCAGTGTAGGAGGCACCAGCATTGTACTTTAGGCCACGTCCTGACTTGAGGGGCTCCTTGGGCACAAAACCACATTGTGAAACTCAGTGTGAGACCTATCCTCAAGGAAGGCCTTTCAGTGTCTGGACCAAGAGCCCACATATGGGGCTTGCCATGTTCTTAGGTCCCAATGTTAACCAGAGGTCTGGTTGTCCACTTGCCCCCACCCACGACTCTGCTCTGGAATCCCTCTTTTGGTGGTCCAACTGAGGTAAAAAAAAAAAAACAAAAAAAAAGTAAACAAAAAAAACAGAAAGGCCTCCTCCCTTCCCACAGAATGGCCCCAAACTTTTAGGATCGGGTCAAATCCAGAAAGGGAGCCTCATCGATGGCCCATGAGGACACCCCGACATTCCATGGCAATCGGTGACACATTTCCAGAAAAAAAAAAAAAAGCATGAACAAGCACCTCACATTCGCCCTTTGTTCATATCCCGAAGAGGTCTCCTCACGGTCTATAGATCGGGCCGGCCATACCTACATCCCCCAACCTAAGTGGAGTTTGTGTTTTCAGACTTTTGTCCAAATAGCCCTGGACCACACACGCTCCACACTTGGGTCCCTGGAGCCACACCTCAGGACTGTGCTTCCCTTTCAAGGGAATTCTTCCCATTCCATTGGCCACAACCTTGCAAATTAGGAAAAACCTCCAAAGTCACCGAGGCCATCCCAATAGTGTAGGCCGCCCAGGACAAACAGGGGTGATCTCAAACCAGCTAAGCAACTACCTCCACTCAGACAACAGATGTCCCCAGAGAAGAATATTGAACGGACAGGCCCCTAGGCCCTAATCAGATCCATTGCTTTGGTGTCCAGGCATCTGTCCTCAGAGGCCTCGTTTCCAATACCAGCATATGGTGGTTTCCTGAGGCACCAATAAGAACAAATCTCGTCTCCCCATGGAAAACTTGCTCATTGGAGCTTTGTCATAACCTCTGGTTAGGAGAATCCTTCAGGGCCCTGGTGCCACTGCCCCATACCAAGGTCTCCATGGACTCAAACCAACATTAAGACCATCCTCAGGAAAGTCCATTTCAACTCAGTCCCCTCTGTTGCTACCCCAAGCCAGCAGATCAAACGTTTCTTGTTGCTAGGAGACAATTGGAATGTGAGGCTGGCTGCCCAGGCATCCATACTTAGAACCCTGTTCTGGAAAAATACCTTATAAGACGTCCTGGAGCCATCCAACAAATCTTAATTGTCCCACAGAAGGAATCCTTGCGGTTTGGAGCATCTCACAACTCCAATAGTGGGAAAACCCCCATGGCCTCATAATGCCCCCCCTTCCTGAAGGGGCCAACATGGACAGAAACTCAAACCTGAGCCAATGTCTGAAACTCGACCTGACTTCAGACGCATGAGATCTCAATTCAGCTCTGCAGAGTGTGCCTGCCATATCCTTGCCCCGAAACCTAAGCCTAGCTTGTGTTCTCAGACTTCCGTCCTCACTCTCCTGGCCCACAAGCCCTCCAGTTTGGGAATTCCGAAGCCACAATGCAACACTCTGCCTGCCCTCCAGAAGAAAAACTTTGCCCTATGCTGCTAATAAGAAACCCCAAATGATTTTCTAATGCATGCCACTCGATTGTAAAGCAATTATACAGCCCACACTGTATACTAATGCCCTGTCTGGCACAGCCTGAGACAAGACATCCCAAACGACACCCAGACAGCTGGCCCCAACCTGGACACATAGGACCCGCTATGGCTGTAGGTCGTCATCTCTTCCCAACCTCGGTTTTCAGGCTTCAGAACCTAGACCTTATCTCCAATCACTGCCCAGGGGTGAACGTGATGCAGAAATTAGAATTCCTCCTTCCCCATGGCCAGAAAACTTGTGGTTGGCATGTTGTCCAACGTTCAATGTGGGAAAACCTGCATTGTCCGAAAGGCCACGCCAGTGCTTGAGGGCCGCCTAGGGCACAGACATGCATTGTGACCTGCAGCGTGAGTCCCGTATTAAAGTAACGCCTCTCAGTGGCTGGACCAAGATCCTGCATATGGGGCTTGTCATATCCATAGGCCCCCAGGCTTAACCAGAGGGCGAGTATTCCAGTTGTCAGTACCCACTGCTATGCTCTAGAATCCCTCTACTGGGGGGACACATGAAGCAGAAAACAGGACACTTCCCTTCCCACAGAATGACCCCAAACTCTTGGGGGCTGGACATACTACCAGAGAGGGAGACTTCTACGACCCATGAGGCAACTCCTACATTAACCGGCCATTGTGGACAAAACATCCAGAGACAAAAGCCTGAGCGACTGCCTCCCTCTCACCCTTCTTTCATATCCAGAGGAGCTCCCCTCATGGACTGTAGATCAGGCCTGCCGTAACCTCGGCCCCAAACCTGAGCTGAGTTAGGGTTTTTGGATGTCTGTCTGCACAGCCATGGCCCACACAGCCTCCAGGCTGGGGTCTCTGGAGCCACACCACAGAACTGTGCCTGCTCTCTCTTAAGAAACTGCCCATTCCATTGGCCACAACTCTACAAAATAGTAGAAACCTCAAGGTCCCCAAGGACATCCCACTACCGCAAGCCGCACTGGACAAATAGGGGCATTATGACACAAGCTGAGCAACTACTACCTCCATGCAGACACACAGACAGATATCCGCAGAGACAGAAGATTGAACCAGACAGGCCCCTAGGCCCTATTATGAACTCTTGCTTTGGTGTCCAGGTATCACTCCTCAGAGGCCTGGGTTCGAAGACCAGCATACGGGGCTTTCCTGAGGCACCAGACAGAAGACCTCTCATCTCCACATGGGAAGCTTCCTTGTTGGAGTTGTGTCAAGCCCTTCGGGTTAGAGAATCCTGCAGAGCTCCTTAGCTACTGCCATATTCCAAGGTCTCCATGGCCACCAACCCACATTATGACTCATCCTCAGGAGAGTCCATTTAAACTCAGCCTTCTCGGTAGCTCACCCAAGAGCCCGCAGATTGAGCGTGCCTTGTCTCGACCAGGCAATGGGAAGGTGAGTTGGCGTTTCTCGGCATCCATGCTTAGGCCCCTGCTCTCCAGTCGTTCTGTATGGGGCATCAAGGGACCATCCAATAGTACTCGACTGTCCTGAAGAAGGAAACTTTGAAGTTTGGAGCAGCTCACAACTCCCAGCGTAGGGAAACTTCCCTGGCCTCATGACGCCCCCACCCCCTTCATGTAAGGGCCGTCATGGACACAAACTGAAGCTTGAGGCAACATCTGATACTCGCCCTGACCTCACCTGCAGGAAATCTCGATTCAGCCTCTGCAGAGTGGGCCTGCCATGCTCTTGGCCCCAAAACTCGTGCTAGCTTGTTTTTTCAGACTTCCTTCCTCACAATCCTGGCCACACCCCTCCAGTTTGGCAATTCTGGAGACACAATGCAGCACTCTGCCTGCCCTCCAGAAGAAAAATGTTGCCCTATAGGGCTAACCAGAAACGCCAAATGAGTAACAACCTGCATGCCACTCGACCATACCCCAATTATACAGTCTAGCCTGTGCACTAAAGCCCGTCTGACACAGCCTGAGGGCAGACCTCCAGTCCAACACCCAGACAGCTGGCCATACACAGAGCATATCACACCCACAATGGCTTTAGGCCATCATCTCTACCCAACCTCAGTTTTCACCTTCAGAACCTAGACCTTATCTAGACTCACTGCTCAGGAGTGAACGGGATGCAAGAATCAGAACTTCTCCTTCGCCTTGGCAAGAAACCTAGTGGTTGGCATGTTGTCCAATGTTCATTGTAGGAGAAAGCAGCATGGACTATGAGGCCCCACCTATCCCAGAGGGCCACAATGAGCACAAACATACATTGTGACCCTCAGCGTGAGCCCTATCCTCATGTAAAGCCTCTTAGTGACTGGAACAACAGCCCACATATGGGGCTTGCCAAGCCCCTAGTCCCCCAATCTCAACCAGAGTTCGAGATGTCTAGTCACCCCTACTCAGGGCTCTACTCGGGAATCCCTCTTTGGTGGGACACCTGAGGGAAAAAAAAAAAATACAGAAAGGACTCTTCCCATTCACAGCATGATCCCAACCACTTGGGATCAGCCCAAATTACCAGAGAAAGAATTGTCCATGGCCCTTGAGGACACCCCGACATTCCACGGCCACCATTGACACAAAATCCAGAGACAAAAGCCTGAGCAAGCGCCACATACTCGCCCTTTGTTCATAGCCCGGAAAATTCTCACGGTCTGTAGATTGAGCTTTCATACATACATCCCCAAACCTAAGCTGAGTTTGTGTTTTCAGACTTCTGTCCCCACAGTCCTGGCCCACACAAAATTCAAGCTGGGGCCCCTGGAGCCACACCTCAGGACTGTGGCTTCCCTCTCCAGGGGAATTCTGCCATTTCCATTGGCCACAACCCTATAGATTAGGAGAATCCTCCAAACTCCCCCAGGCCATCGGAATTGTGTTGGCTGCCCAGGACAAACAGGGATGATCTTTCACAAGTTAGGAAACCAACTCCACTCAGACCCAGAGACAGATATCCCCATAGAATAAGATTGAACTGGAAGGGCACTTAGGCCCTAATCAGATCCATTGCTTTTGATTCCAGTCATCTCTCCTCAGAGGCCTGGTTTCCAATACCAGCATATGGGAGATTCCTTAGGCACTCATCAAAACAATTCTCTTCTCTACATAGGAAATATACTCTTTAGAGCTCCATCAAAACCTCCGGTTATGAACATCCCTCAAGGCCCCGGATCAAGCACCCCATTCCAAGGTCTACATGGACGCAAATGCACATTATGACCCATCCTCAACTCACCCATTTCAACACACCCGCCTCGGTTGCTCCCCTAGATCCAGCAGATCGAACTTGCCTTGGCTCTATGAGACACCTGGAATGGGAGGCAGGCTGCCCAGGCATCCATCCTTAGAAAACTGCTCTGGATAACTTCCTTATGGGATGTCCTGGAGCCATCCAACAGGTCTCGACTGTCCCACAGAAGGAATCATTGTGGTTTGGAGCATCTCACAATTCCCATCGTGGGCAAACCTCCATGTCCTCGTGACACTCTCCCTTCATGAAGGGGCCATCATGGACAGAAACTCCGACCTAAGAAAATGTCTGATCCTAGCTCTGTCTTCAGGTGTACGGGATCTTGAATCATCTCTAGAGGGTGCCTGCCGTCCCCTCACCCCGAAATCTAAGTCTGGCTTGTGTTCTCAGAATTTTTTCCTCACACTCCTGGCCCACAAGCCTTCCAGTTTGAGAATTCTGGAGCCACTATGTGGCACTGTGTCTTCCCTCCAGAAGAAAAACGTTTCCCTCTGGGGCTACCCAGTAACCACAAATGAGTACCATTCTGCACGAAACTCGACTGCACCCCAATGATACAGTCTAGCCTGGGCACTAATTCCCTGTCTGCCACAGCCTGAGCCTGCACCTCCCAACCCACACTCAACAGCTGGCCGAACACTGAGCACATCGGACACACCATGGCCTTAGGTCTTCATCTCTTCCCAACCTCAGTTTTCAGGCTTCAGAACCTAGACCTTAAATTCAATCACAGTCCAGGAGTGAAAGTGTTGCAGAAATTAGAACTCCATCTTCCCCATTGCCAGAAAACTTGTGGTTCCCATACTGTGCAACGTTCAGTTTAGGAGAAACCAGCAAGGTACATTAGGCCACGCCCTGACTTGAAGGGCTCCTTGGGCACTAAAACACATTGTGAAACTCAGTGTGAGACCTATCCTCAAGCAAGGCCTCTCAGTGTCTGGACCAAGAGCCCACATATGGGGCTTGCCATGTTCTTAGGTCCCAATGTTAACCAGAGTTCTGGTTGTGCAGTTGCCCCCACCAACGACTCTGCTCTGGAATCCCTCTTTTGGTGGACCACCTGAGGTTAAAAAAACAAAAAACAAAAAACAAAAAAAAAATAAACAAACAAAAAAAAGGCCTCCTCCCGCCCCACAGAATGACCCCAATCTTTTGGGATCGGGTCAAATCCCCAGAAGGGAGCCTCATCGATGGACCATGAGGACACCGCGACATTCCATGGCAATCGGTGACACATTTCCAGAAAAAAAAAAAAAAGAAAACCATGAGCATGGACATCACATTCGCCCTTTGTTCATATCCCGAAGAGGTCTCCTCACGGTCTATAGATGGGGCCGGCCATACCTACATCCCCCAACCTAAGAGGAGTTTGTGTTTTCAGACTTTTGTCCAAATAGCGCTGGACCACACACGCTCCACACTTGGGTCCCTGGAGCCACACCTCAGGACTGTGCTTCCCTTTCAAGGGAATTCTTCCCATTCCATTGGCCACTACCTTGCAAATTAGGACAAACCTCCAAAGTCACCGAGGCCATCCCAATAGTGTAGGCTGCCCAGGACAAACAGGGGTGATCTCAAACCAGCTGAGCAACTACCTCCACTCAGACAACAGATGTCCCCAGAGAAGAATATTGAACCGGACAGGCCCCTAGGCCCTAATCAGATCCATTGCTTTGGTTTCCAGGCATCTCTCCTCAGAGGCCTCGTTTCCAATACCAGCATATGGTGGTTTCCTGAGGCACCAATAAGAACAAATCTCGTCTCCCCATGGAAACTTGCTCATTGGAGCTTTGTCATAACCTCTGGTTAGGAGAATCCTTCAGGGCCCTGGTGCCACTGCCCCATACCAAGGTCTCCATGGACTCAAACCACCATTAAGACCATCCTCAGGAAAGTCCATATCAACTCAGCCCACTCTGTTGCTACCCCAAGCCAGCAGATCAAACGTTTCTTGTTGCTAGGAGACAATTGGAATGTGAGGCTGGCTGCCCAGGCATCCATACTTAGAACCCTGTTCTGGAAAAATACCTTATAAGACGTCCTGGAGCCATCCAACAAATCTTAATTGTCCCACAGAAGGAATCCTTGCGGTTTGGAGCATCTCACAACTCCAATAGTGGGAAAACCCCCATGGCCACATAATGCCCCCCCCTTCTTGATGGGGCCAACAAGGACAGAAACTCAAACCTGAGCCAAAGTCTGAACCTCGACCTGACTTCAGACGCATGAGATCTCAATTCAGCTCTGCAGATTGTCCCTGCCATGTCCTTGCCCCGAAACCTAAGCCTAGCTTGTGTTCTCAGACTTCTGTCCTCACTCTCCTGGCCCACAAGCCCTCCAGTTTGGGAATTCCGAAGCCACAATGCAACACTCTGCCTGCCCTCCAGAAGAAAAACTTTGCCCTATGCTGCTAATAAGAAACCCCAAATGATTTTCTAATGCATGCCACTCGATTGTATAGCAATTATACAGCCCACCCTGTATACTAATGCCCTGTCTGGCACAGCCTGAGACAAGACATCCCAAACGACACCCAGACACCTGGCCCCAACCTGGACACATAGGACCCGCTATGGCTGTAGGTCGTCATCTCTTCCCAACCTCGGTTTTCAGGCTTCAGAACCTAGACCTTATCTCCAATCACTGCCCAGGGGTGAACGTGATGCAGAAATTAGAATTCCTCCTTCCCCATGGCCAGAAACCTTGTGGTTGGCATGTTGTCCAACGTTCAATGTGGGAAAACCTGCATTGTCCGAAAGGCCACGCCAGTGCTTGAGGGCCGCCTAGGGCACAGACATGCATTGTGACCTGCAGCGTGAGTCCTGTATTAAAGTAACGCCTCTCAGTGGCTGGACCAAGATCCTGCATATGGGGCTTGTCATATCCATAGGCCCCCAGGCTTAACCAGAGGGCGAGTATTCCAGTTGTCAGTACCCACTGCTATGCTCTTGAATCCCTCTACTGGGGGGACACATGAAGCAGAAAACAGGACACTTCCCTTCCCACAGAATGACCCCAAACTCTTGGGGGCTGGACAAACTACCAGAGAGGGAGACTTCTACGACCCATGAGGCAACTCCTACATTAACCGGCCATTGTGGACAAAACATCCAGAGACAAAAGCCTGAGCGACTGCCTCCCTCTCACCCTTCTTTCATATCCAGAGGAGCTATCCTCATGGACTCTAGATCAGGCCTGCCGTAACCTCGGCCCCAAACCTGAGCTGAGTTAGGGTTTTTGGATGTCTGTCTGCACAGCCATGGCCCACACAGCCTCCAGGCTGGGGTCTCTGGAGCCACACCACAGAACTGTGCCTGCTCTCTCCTAAGAAACTGCCCATTCCATTGGCCACAACTCTACAAAATAGTAGAAACCTCAAGGTCCCCAAGGACATCCCACTACCACAATCCGCACTGGACAAATAGGGGCATTATGACACAAGCTGAGCAACTACTACCTCTATGCAGACACACAGACAGATATCCGCAGAGACAGAAGATTGAACCAGACAGGCCCCTAGGCCCTATTATGAACTCTTGCTTTGGTGTCCAGGTATCACTCCTAAGAGGCCTGGGTTCGAAGACCAGCATACGGGGCTTTCCTGAGGCACCAGACAGAAGACCTCTCATCTCCACATGGGAAGCTTCCTTGTTGGAGTTGTGTCAAGCCCTACGGGTTGGAGAATCCTGCAGAGTCCCTTAGCTACTGCCACATTCCAAGGTCTCCATGGCCACCAACCCACATTATGACTCATCCTCAGGAGAGTCCATTTAAACTCAGCCTTCTGGGTAGCTCACCCAAGAGCCCGCAGATTGAGCGTGCCTTGTCTCGACCAGGCAATGGGAAGGTGAGTTGGCGTTTCTCGGCATCCATGCTTAGGCCCCTGCTATCGAGTCTTTCTGTATGGGGCATCCTGGAACCATCCAATCGTACTCGACTGTCCTGAAGAAGGAAACTTTGACGTTTGGAGCAGCTCACAACTCCCAGCGTAGGGAAACCTCCCTGGCCTCATGACGCCCCCACCCCCTTCAGGAAGGGGCCGTCATGGACACAAACTCCAGCTTGAGGCAACATCTAATAATCGCCCTGACCTCAACTGCAGGAGATCTCGATTCAGCCTTTGCAGAGTGGGCCTGCCATGCTCTTGGCCCCAAAACTCGTGCTAGCTTGTTTTTTCAGACTTCCTTCCTCACAATCCTGGCCACACCCCTCCAGTTTGGCAATTCTGGAGACACAATGCAGCACTCTGCCTGCCCTCCAGAAGAAAAATGTTGCCCTATAGGGCTAACCAGAAACGCCAAATGAGTAACAACCTGCATGCCACTCGACCATACCCCAATTATACAGTCTAGCCTGTGCACTAAAGCCCTGTCTGACACAGCCTGAGGGCAGACCTCCAGTCCAACACCCAGACAGCTGGCCGTACACAGAGCATATCACACCCACAATGGCTTTAGGGCATCAACTCTACCCAACCTCAGTTTTCACCATCAGAACCTAGACCTTATCTAGACTCACTGCTCAGGAGTGAACGTGATGCAAGAATCAGAACTTCTCCTTCGCCTTGGCAAGAAACCTAGTGGTTGGCATGTTGTCCAATGTTCATTATAGGAGAAAGCAGCATGGACTATGAGGCCCCACCTATCCCTGAGGGCCACAATTTGCACAAACACACATTGAGACCCTCAGCGTGAGCCCTATCCTCATGTAAAGCCTCTTAGTGACTTTAACAACAGCCCACATATGGGGCTTGCCAAGCCCCTAGTCCCCCAATCTCAACCAGATTTCGAGATGTCTAGTCACCCCTACTCAGGGCTCTACTCTGGAATCCCTCTTTGGTGGGACACCTGAGGTAAAAAAAAAAATATATATATATATATATATATATATATATATATATATATATATATATATACAGAAAAGACTCTTCCAATCCACAGAATGATCCCAACCACTTGGGATCAGGCCATATGACCAGAGAAAGAATTGTCCATGGCCCTTGAGGACATCCCGAAATTCCACGGCCACCGTTGACACAAAATCCAGAGACAAAACCCTGAGCAAGCGCCACATACTCGCCCTTTGTTCATAGCCCGGAAAATTCTCACGGTCTGTTGATCGAGCCTTCATACATACATACCAAAACATAAGCTGAGTTTGTGTTTTCAGAATACTGTCCCCACAGTCCTGGCCCACAGACCATCCAAGCTGGGGCCCCTGGAGCCACACCTCAGGACTGTGGCTTCCCTCTCCAGGGGAATTCTGCCATTTCCATTGGCCACAACCCTATAGATTAGGAGAATCCTCCAAACTCCCCCAGGCCATCTGAATTGTGTTGGCTGCCCAGGACACACAGGGATTATCTTTCACAAGTTATGAAACCACCTCCACTCAGACCCAGACACAGATATCCCCATAGAATAAGATTGAACTGGACGGGCACTTAGGCCCTAATCAGATCCATTGCTTTTGATTCCAGTCATCTCTCCTGAGAGTCCTGGTTTCCAATACCAGCATATGGGAGATTCCTTAGGCACTCATCAAAACAATTCTCTTCTCTACATAGGAAACATACTCTTTAGAGCTCCATCAAAACCTCCGGTTATGAACATCCCTCAAGGTCCCGGATCAAGCACCCCATTCCAAGGTCTACATGGACACAAATGCACATTATGACACATCCTCAACTCACCCATTTCAAAACACCCGCCTCGGTTGCTCCCCTAGATCCAGCAGATCGAACTTGCCTTGACACTATGAGACACCTGGAATGGGAGGCAGACTGCCCAGGCATCCATCCTTAGAACCCTGCTCTGGATAACTTCCTTATGGGATGTCCTGGAGCCATCCAACATGTCTCGACTGTCCCACAGAAGGAATCATTGTGGTTTGGAGCATCTCACAATTCCCATCGTGGGAAAACCTCCATGTCCTCGTTACACCCTCCCCTTCATGAAGGGGCCGTCATGGACAGAAACTCCGACCTAAGAAAACGTCTGATCCTAGCTCTGTCTTCAGGTATACGGGATCTCAAATCATCTCTGCAGAGGGTGCGTGCCGTCCCCTCACCCCGAAATCTAAGTCTGGCTTGTGTTCTCAGAATTTTTTCCTCACACTCCTGGCCCACAAGCCTTCCAGTTTGGGAATCCTGGAGCCACTATGTGGCACTGTGTCTTCCCTCCAGAAGAAAAACGTTGCCCTCTGGGGCTACCCAGTAACCACAAATGAGTACCATCCTGCACGAAACTCGACTGCACCCCAATGATACAGTCTAGCCTGGGCACTTATTCCCTGTCTTCCACAGCCTGAGCCTGCACCTCCCAACCCACACTCAACAGCTGGCCGAACACTGAGCACATCAGACACACCATGGCCTTAGGGCTTCATCTCTTCCCAACCTCAGTTTTCAGGCTTCAGAACCTAGACCTTAAATCCAATCACAGTCCAGGAGAGAAAGTGTTGCAGAAATTAGAACTCCATCTTCCCCATTGCCAGAAAACTTGTGGTTCCCATACTGTGCAACGTTCAGTGTAGGAGAAACCAGCATGGTACATTAGGCCACGCCCTGACTTGAGGGGCTCCTTGGGCACAAAAACACATTGTGAAACTCAGTGTGAGACCTATCCTCAAGGAAGGCCTCTCAGTGTCTGTACCAAGAGCCCACATATGGGGCTTGCCATGTTCTTAGGTCCCAATGTTAACCAGAGGTCTGGTTGTCCAGTTGCCCTCACCCACGACTCTGCTCGGGAATCCCTCTTTTGGTGGTCCACCTGAGAGTAAAAAAAAAAATAAACAAAAAAAAAAAAAACAGAAAGGCCCCCTCCCTTCCCACAGAATGACCCCAAACTCTTGGGATCGGGTCAAATCCCCAGAATGGGAGCTTCATCAATGGCCCATGAGGACACCCCGACATTCCATGGCAATCGGTGACACATTTCCAGAAAAAAAAAAAAAAAAAGCATGAGCATGCACATCACATTCGCCCTTTGTTCATATCCCGAAGAGGTCTCCTTACGGTCTATAGATCGGGCCGGCCATACTTACATCCCCCAACCTAAGAGGAGTTTGTGTTTTCAGACTTTTGTCCAAATAGCGCTGGACCACACACGCTCCACACTTGGGTCCCTGGAGCCACACCTCAGGACTGTGCTTCCCTTTCAAGGGAATTCTTCCCATTCCATTGGCTACAACCTTGCAAATTAGGACAAACCTCCAAAGTCACCGAGGCCATCCCAATAGTGTAGGCTGCCCAGGACAAAAAGGGGTGATCTCAAACCAGCTGAGCAACTACCTCCACTCAGACAACAGATGTCCCCAGAAAAGAATATTGAACCGGATAGGCCCCTAGGCCCTAATCAGATTCATTGCTTTGGTTTCCAGGCCTCTCTCCTCAGAGGCCTCGTTTCCAATAACAGCATATGGTGGTTTCCTGAGGCACCAATAAGAACAAATCTCGTCTCCCCATGGAAAACTTGCTCATTGGAGCTTTGTCATAACCTCTGGTTAGGAGAATCCTTCAGGGCCCTGGTGCCACTGCCCCATACCAAGGTCTCCATGGACTCAAACCAACATTAAGACCATCCTCAGGAAAGTCCATTTCAACTCATCCCCCTCTGTTGCTACCCCCAGCCAGCAGATCAAACGTTTCTTGTTGCTAGGAGACAATTGGAATGTGAGGCTGGCTGCCCAGGCATCCATACTTAGAACCCTGTTCTGGAAAAGTACCTTATAAGACGTCCTGGAGCCATCCAACAAATCTTAATTGTCCCACAGAAGGAATCCTTGCGGTTTGGAGCATCTCACAACTCCAAAAGTGGGAAAACCCCCATGGCCTCATAATGCCCCCCCTTCCTGAAGGGGCCAACATGGACAGGAACTCAAACCTGAGCCAAAGTCTGAACCTCGACCTGACTTCAGACGCATGAGATCTCAATTCAGCTCTGCAGAGTGTGCCTGCCATGTCCTTGCCCCGAAACCTAAGCCTAGCTTGTGTTCTCAGACTTCCGTCCTCACTCTCCTGGCCCACAAGCCCTCCAGTTTGGGAATTCCGAAGCCACAATGCAGCACTCTGCCTGCCCTCCAGAAGAAAAACTTTGCCCTATGCTGCTAATAAGAAACCCCAAATGATTTTCTAATGCATGCCACTCGATTGTAAAGCAATTATACAGCCCACCCTGTATACTAATGCCCTGTCTGGCACAGCCTGAGACAAGACATCCCAAACGACACCCAGACAGCTGGCCCCAACCTGGACACATAGGACCCGCTATGGCTGTAGGTCGTCATCTCTTCCCAACCTCGGTTTTCAGGCTTCAGAACCTAGACCTTATCTCCAATCACTGCCCAGGGGTGAACGTGATGCAGAAATTAGAATTCCTCCTTCCCCATGGCCAGAAACCTTGTGGTTGGCATGTTGTCCAATGTTCCTTGTACTAGAAAGCAGCATGGACTATGAGGCCCCACCTATCCCTGAGGGCCATAATTTGCACAAACACACATTGTGACCCTCAGCGTGAGCCCTATCCTCATGTAAAGCCTCTTAGTGACTGGAACAACAGCCCACATATGGGGCTTGCCAGGCCCCTAGTCCCCCAATCTCAACCAGAGTTCGAGATGTCTAGTCATCCCTACTCAGGGCTCTTCTCTGGAATCCCTCTTTGCTGGGACACCTGAGGTAAAAAAAAAAAAAATATATATATATACAGAAAGGACTCTTCCAATCCACAGAATGATCCCAACTGCTTGGGATCAGGCCATATCACCAGAGAAAGAATTGTCCATGGCCCTTGAGAACATCCTGAAATTCCACGGCCACCGTTAACACAAAATCCAGAGACAAAACCCTGAGCAAGCGCCACATACTCGCCCTTTGTTCATAGACCGGAAAATTCTCACGGTCTGTTGATCGAGCCTTCATACATACATACCCAAACATAAGCTGAGTTTGTGTTTTCAGACTTCTGTCCCCACAGTCCTGGCCCACAGACCATCCAAGCTGGGGCCCCTGGAGCCACACCTCAGGACTGTGGCTTCCCTCTCCAGGGGAATTCTGCCATTTCCATTGGCCACAACCCTATAGATTAGGAGAATCCTCCAAACTCCCCCAGGCCATCCGAATTGGGTTGGCTGCCCAGGACAAACAGGGATGATCTTTCACAAGTTAGGAAACTACCACCACTCAGACACAGAGACAGATATCCCCATAGAATTAGATTGAACTGGACAGGCACTTATGTCCTAATCAGATCCATTGCTTTTGATTCCAGTCATCTCCCCTCAGAGGCCTGGTTTCCAATACCAGCATATGGGAGATTCCTTAGGCACTCATCAAAACAATTCTCTTCTCTACATAGGAAACATACTCTTTAGAGCTCCATCAAAACCTCCGGTTATGAACATCCCTCAAGGCCCCGGATCAAGCACCCCATTCCAAGGTCTACATGGACACAAATGCACATTATGACCCATCCTCAACTCACCCATTTCAAAACACCCGCCTCGGTTGCTCCCCTGATCCAGCAGATCGAATATGCCTTGGCTCTATGAGACACCTGGAATGGGAGGCAGGCTGCCCAGGCATCCATCCTTAGAACCCTGCTCTGGATAATTTCCTTATGGGATGTCCTGGAGCCATCCAACAGGTCTCGACTGTTCCACAGAAGGAATCATTGCGGTTTGGAGCATCTCACAATTCCCATCGTGGGAAAACCTCCATGTCCTCGTTACACCCTCCCCTTCATGAAGGGGCCGTCGTGGACAGAGACTCCGATCTAAGCCAACGTCTGATCCTAGCTCTGTCTTCAGGTATACGGGATCTCTAATCATCTCTGCAGAGGGTGCCTGCCGTCCCCTCACCCCGAAATCTAAGTCTGGCTTGTGTTCTCAGAATTTTTTCCACACACTCCTGGCCCACAAGCCTTCCAGTTTGGGAATTCTGGAGACACTATGTGGCACTGTGTCTTCCCTCCAGAAGAAAAACTTTGCCATCTGGGGCTACCCAGTAACCACAAATGAGTACCATCCTGCACGAAACTCGACTGCACCCCAATGATACAGTCTAGCCTGGGCACTAATTCCCTGTCTGCCACAGCCTGAGCCTGCACCTCCCAACCCACATTCAACAGCTGGCCGAACACTGAGCACATCAGCCACACCATGGCCTTAGGGCTTCATCTCTTCCCAACCTCAGTTTTCAGGCTTCAGAACCGAGACCTTAAATCCAATCACAGTCCAGGAGTGAAATTGTTGCAGAAATTAGAACTCCATCTTCCCCATTGCCAGAAAACTTGTGGTTCCCGTACTGTGCAACGTTCAGTGTAGGAGAAACCAGCATGGTACATTAGGCCACGCCTTGACTTGAGGGGCTCCTTGGGCACAAAAACACATTGTGAAACTCAGTGTGAGACCTATCCTCAAGGAAGGCCTCTCAGTGTCTGGACCAAGAGCCCACATATGGGGCTTGCCATGTTCTTAGGTCCCAATGTTAACCATAGTTATGGTTGTGCAGTTGCCCCCACCCACGACTCTGCTCTGGAATCCCTCTTTTGGTGGTCCACCTGAGGTAAAAACACAAAAAACAAAAACAAATAAAATAAACAAAAAAAAACAGACAGGCCTCCTCCCTTCCCACAGAATGACCCCAAACTCTTGGGTTCGGGTCAAATCCCCAGAAAGGGAGCCTCATCGATGGACCATGAGGACACCCCGACATTCCATGGCAATCGTGACACATTTCCAGAAAAAAAAAAAAAAAAACATGAGCATGCACATCACATTCGCCCTTTGTTCATATCCCGAAGAGGTCTCCTCACGGTCTATAGATCGGGACGGCCATACCTACATCCTCCAACCTAAGTGGAGTTTGTGTTTTCAGACATTTGTCCAAATAGCCCTGGACCACACACGCTCCACACTTGGGTCCCTGGAGCCACACCTCAGGACTGTGCTTCCCTTTCAAGGGAATTCTTCCCATTCCATTGGCCACAACCTTGCAAATTAGGAAAAACCTCCAAAGTCACCGAGGCCATCCCAATAGTGTAGGCCGCCCATGACAAACAGGGGTGATCTCAAACCAGCTGAGCAACTAGCTCCACTCAGACAACAGATGTCCCCAGAGAAGAATATTGAACCGGACAGGCCCCTAGGCCCTAATCAGATCCATTGCTTTGGTTTCCAGGCATCTCTCCTCAGAGGCCTCGTTTCCAATACCAGCATATGGTGGTTTCCTGAGGCACCAATAAGAACAAATCTCGTCTCCCCATGGAAACTTGCTCATTGGAGCTTTGTCATAACCTCTGGTTAGGAGAATCCTTGAGGGCCCTAATGCTACTACCCCATACCTAGGTCTCCATGGACTCAAACCAACATTAAGACCATCCTCAGGAAAGTCCATTTCTACTCAGCCCCCTCTGTTGCTACCCCAAGCCAGCAGATCAAACGTTTCTTGTTGCTAGGAGACAATTGGAATGTGAGGCTGGCTGCCCAGGCATCCATACTTAGAACCCTGTTCTGGAAAAATACCTTATAAGACGTCCTGGAGCCATCCAACAAATCTTAATTGTCCCACAGAAGGAATCCTTGCGGTTTGGAACATCTCACAACTCCAATAGTGGGAAAACCCCCATGGCCTCATAATGCCGCCCCTTCCTGAAAAGGCCAACATGGACAGAAACTCAAACCTGAGCCAAAGTCTGAACCTCGACCTGACTTCAGACGCATGAGATCTCAATTCAGCTCTGCAGAGTGTGCCTGCCATGTCCTTGCCCCAAAACCTAAGCCTAGCTTGTGTTCTCAGACTTCTGTCCTCACTCTCCTGGCCCACAAGCCCTCCAGTTTGGGAATTCCGAAGCCACAATGCAGCACTCTGCCTGCCCTCCAGAAGAAAAACTTTGCCCTATGCTGCTAATAAGAAACCCCAAATGATTTTCTAATGCATGCCACTCGATTGTAAAGCAATTATACAGCCCACCCTGTATACTAATGCCCTGTCTGGCACAGCCTGAGACAAGACATCCCAAACGACACCCAGACAGCTGGCCCCAACCTGGACACATAGGACCCGCTATGGCTGTAGGTCGTCATCTCTTCCCAACCTCGGTTTTCAGGCTTCAGAACCTAGACCTTATCTCCAATCACTGCCCAGGGGTGAACGTGATGCAGAAATTAGAATTCCTCCTTCCCCATGGCCAGAAACCTTGTGGTTGGCATGTTGTCCAACGTTCAATGTGGGAAAACCTGCATTGTCCGAAAGGCCACGCCAGTGCTTGAGGGCCGCCTAGGGCACAGACATGCATTGTGACCTGCAGCGTGAGTCCCGTATTAAAGTAACGCCTCTCAGTGGCTGGACCAAGATCCTGCATATGGGGCTTGTCATATCCATAGGCCCCCAGGCTTAACCAGAGGGCGAGTATTCCAGTTGTCAGTACCCACTGCTATGCTCTAGAATCCCTCTACTGGGGGGACACATGAAGCAGAAAACTGGACACTTCCCTTCCCACAGAATGAACCCAAACTCTTGGGGGCTGGACAAACTACCAGAGAGGGAGACTTCTACGACCCGTGAGGCAACTCCTACATTAACCGGCCATTGTGGACAAAACATCCAGAGACAAAAGCCTGAGCGACTGCCTCCCTATCACCCTTCTTTCATATCCAGAGGAGCTCCCCTCATGGACTGTAGATCAGGCCTGCCGTAACCTCGGCCCCAAACCTGAGCTGAGTTAGGGTTTTTGGATGTCTGTCTGTACAGCCATGGCCCACACAGCCTCCAGGCTGGGGTCTCTGGAGCCACACCACAGAACTGTGCCTGCTCTCTCCTAAGAAACTGCCCATTCCATTGGCCACAACTCTACAAAATAGTAGAAACCTCAAGGTCCCCAAGGACATCCCACTACCGCAAGCCGCACTGGACAAATAGGGGCATTATGACACAAGCTGAGCAACTACTACCTCCATGCAGACACACAGACAGATATCCGCAGAGACAGAAGATTGAACCAGACAGGCCCCGAGGCCCTATTATGAACTCTTGCTTTGGTGTCCAGGTATCACTCCTCAGAGGCCTGGGTTCGAAGACCAGCATACGGGGCTTTCCTGAGGCACCAGACAGAAGACCTCTCATCTCCACATGGGAAGCTTCCTTGTTGGAGTTGTGTCAAGCCCTTCGGGTTAGAGAATCCTGCAGAGCTCCTTAGCTACTGCCATATTCCAAGGTCTCCATGGCCACCAACCCACATTATGACTCATCCTCAGGAGAGTCCATTTAAACTCAGCCTTCTGGGTAGCTCACCCAAGAGCCCGCAGATTGAGCGTGCCTTGTCTCGACCAGGCAATGGGAAGGTGAGTTGGCGTTTCTCGGCATCCATGCTTAGGCCCCTGCTCTCCAGTCTTTCTGTATGGGGCATCAAGGGACCATCCAATAGTACTCGACTGTCCTGAAGAAGGAAACTTTGAAGTTTGGAGCAGCTCACAACTCCCAGCGTAGGGAAACCTCCCTGGCCTCATGACGCCCCCACCCCCTTCATGTAAGGGCCGTCATGGACACAAACTGAAGCTTGAGGCAACATCTGATACTCGCCCTGACCTCACCTGCAGGAGATCTCGATTCAGCATCTGCAGAGTGGGCCTGCCATGCTCTTGGCCCCAAAACTCGTGCTAGCTTGTTTTTTCAGACTTCCTTCCTCACAATCCTGGCCACACCCCTCCAGTTTGGCAATTCTGGAGACACAATGCAGCACTCTGCCTGCCCTCCAGAAGAAAAATGTTGCCCTATAGGGCTAACCAGAAACGCCAAATGAGTAACAACCTGCATGCCACTCGACCATACCCCAATTATACAGTCTAGCCTGTGCACTAAAGCCCTGTCTGACACAGCCTGAGGGCAGACCTCCAGTCCAACACCCAGACAGCTGGCCGTACACAGAGCATATCACACCCACAATGGCTTTAGGGCATCAACTCTACCCAACCTCAGTTTTCACCATCAGAACCTAGACCTTATCTAGACTCACTGCTCAGGAGTGAACGTGATGCAAGAATCAGAACTTCTCCTTCGCCTTGGCAAGAAACCTAGTGGTTGGCATGTTGTCCAATGTTCATTGTAGGAGAAAGCAGCATGGACTATGAGGCCCCACCTATCCCTGAGGGCCACAATTTGCACAAACACACATTGAGACCCTCAGCGTGAGCCCTATCCTCATGTAAAGCCTCTTAGTGACTGGAACAACAGCCCACATATGGGGCTTGCCAAGCCCCTAGTCCCCCAATCTCAACCAGATTTCGAGATGTCTAGTCACCCCTACTCAGGGCTCTACTCTGGAATCCCTCTTTGGTGGGACACCTGAGGTAAAAAAAAAAAAAAATATATATATATATATATATATATATATATATATATATATATATATATATATATATATATATACAGAAAAGACTCTTCCAATCCACAGAATGATCCCAACCACTTGGGATCAGGCCATATGACCAGAGAAAGAATTGTCCATGGCCCTTGAGGACATCGGGAAATTCCACGGCCACCGTTGACACAAAATCCAGAGACAAAACCCTGAGCAAGCGCCACATACTCGCCCTTTGTTCATAGCCCGGAAAATTCTCACGGTCTGTTGATCGAGCCTTCATACATACATACCAAAACATAAGCTGAGTTTGTGTTTTCAGAATACTGTCCCCACAGTCCTGGCCCACAGACCATCCAAGCTGGGGCCCCTGGAGCCACACCTCAGGACTGTGGCTTCCCTCTCCAGTGGAATTCTGCCATTTCCATTGGCCACAACCCTATAGATTAGGAGAATCCTCCAAACTCCCCCAGGCCATCTGAATTGTGTTGGCTGCCCAGGACACACAGGGATTATCTTTCACAAGTTATGAAACCACCTCCACTCAGACCCAGACACAGATATCCCCATAGAATAAGATTGAACTGGACGGGCACTTAGGCCCTAATCAGATCCATTGCTTTTGATTCCAGTCATCTCTCCTGAGAGTCCTGGTTTCCAATACCAGCATATGGGAGATTCCTTAGGCACTCATCAAAACAATTCTCTTCTCTACATAGGAAACATACTCTTTAGAGCTCCATCAAAACCTCCGGTTATGAACATCCCTCAAGGTCCCGGATCAAGCACCCCATTCCAAGGTCTACATGGACACAAATGCACATTATGACACATCCTCAACTCACCCATTTCAAAACACCCGCCTCGGTTGCTCCCCTAGATCCAGCAGATCGAACTTGCCTTGACACTATGAGACACCTGGAATGGGAGGCAGACTGCCCAGGCATCCATCCTTAGAACCCTGCTCTGGATAACTTCCTTATGGGATGTCCTGGAGCCATCCAACATGTCTCGACTGTCCCACAGAAGGAATCATTGTGGTTTGGAGCATCTCACAATTCCCATCGTGGGAAAACCTCCATGTCCTCGTTACACCCTCCCCTTCATGAAGGGGCCGTCATGGACAGAAACTCCGACCTAAGAAAACGTCTGATCCTAGCTCTGTCTTCAGGTATACGGGATCTCAAATCATCTCTGCAGAGGGTGCCTGCCGTCCCCTCACCCCGAAATCTAAGTCTGGCTTGTGTTCTCAGAATTTTTTCCTCACACTCCTGGCCCACAAGCCTTCCAGTTTGGGAATCCTGGAGCCACTATGTGGCACTGTGTCTTCCCTCCAGAAGAAAAACGTTGCCCTCTGGGGCTACCCAGTAACCACAAATGAGTACCATCCTGCACGAAACTCGACTGCACCCCAATGATACAGTCTAGCCTGGGCACTTATTCCCTGTCTTCCACAGCCTGAGCCTGCACCTCCCAACCCACACTCAACAGCTGGCCGAATACTGAGCACATCAGACACACCATGGCCTTAGGGCTTCATCTCTTCCCAACCTCAGTTTTCAGGCTTCAGAACCTAGACCTTAAATCCAATCACAGTCCAGGAGAGAAAGTGTTGCAGAAATTAGAACTCCATCTTCCCCATTGCCAGAAAACTTGTGGTTCCCATACTGTGCAACGTTCAGTGTAGGAGAAACCAGCATGGTACATTAGGCCACGCCCTGACTTGAGGGGCTCCTTGGGCACAAAAACACATTGTGAAACTCAGTGTGAGACCTATCCTCAAGGAAGGCCTCTCAGTGTCTGTACCAAGAGCCCACATAAGGGGCTTGCCATGTTCTTAGGTCCCAATGTTAACCAGAGGTCTGGTTGTCCAGTTGCCCTCACCCACGACTCTGCTCGGGAATCCCTCTTTTGGTGGTCCACCTGAGAGTAAAAAAAAAAATAAACAAAAAAAAAAAAAAACAGAAAGGCCCCCTCCCTTCCCACAGAATGACCCCAAACTCTTGGGATCGGGTCAAATCCCCAGAATGGGAGCTTCATCAATGGCCCATGAGGACACCCCGACATTCCATGGCAATCGGTGACACATTTCCAGAAAAAAAAAAAAAAAAGCATGAGCATGCACATCACATTCGCCCTTTGTTCATATCCCGAAGAGGTCTCCTTACGGTCTATAGATCGGGCCGGCCATACTTACATCCCCCAACCTAAGAGGAGTTTGTGTTTTCAGACTTTTGTCCAAATAGCGCTGGACCACACACGCTCCACACTTGGGTCCCTGGAGCCACACCTCAGGACTGTGCTTCCCTTTCAAGGGAATTCTTCCCATTCCATTGGCCACAACCTTGCAAATTAGGACAAACCTCCAAAGTCACCGAGGCCATCCCAATAGTGTAGGCTGCCCAGGACAAAAAGGGGTGATCTCAAACCAGCTGAGCAACTACCTCCACTCAGACAACAGATGTCCCCAGAAAAGAATATTGAACCGGATAGGCCCCTAGGCCCTAATCAGATTCATTGCTTTGGTTTCCAGGCCTCTCTCCTCAGAGGCCTCGTTTCCAATAACAGCATATGGTGGTTTCCTGAGGCACCAATAAGAACAAATCTCGTCTCCCCATGGAAAACTTGCTCATTGGAGCTTTGTCATAACCTCTGGTTAGGAGAATCCTTCAGGGCCCTGGTGCCACTGCCCCATACCAAGGTCTCCATGGACTCAAACCAACATTAAGACCATCCTCAGGAAAGTCCATTTCAACTCATCCCCCTCTGTTGCTACCCCCAGCCAGCAGATCAAACGTTTCTTGTTGCTAGGAGACAATTGGAATGTGAGGCTGGCTGCCCAGGCATCCATACTTAGAACCCTGTTCTGGAAAAGTACCTTATAAGACGTCCTGGAGCCATCCAACAAATCTTAATTGTCCCACAGAAGGAATCCTTGCGGTTTGGAGCATCTCACAACTCCAAAAGTGGGAAAACCCCCATGGCCTCATAATGCCCCCCCTTCCTGAAGGGGCCAACATGGACAGGAACTCAAACCTGAGCCAAAGTCTGAACCTCGACCTGACTTCAGACGCATGAGATCTCAATTCAGCTCTGCAGAGTGTGCCTGCCATGTCCTTGCCCCGAAACCTAAGCCTAGCTTGTGTTCTCAGACTTCCGTCCTCACTCTCCTGGCCCACAAGCCCTCCAGTTTGGGAATTCCGAAGCCACAATGCAGCACTCTGCCTGCCCTCCAGAAGAAAAACTTTGCCCTATGCTGCTAATAAGAAACCCCAAATGATTTTCTAATGCATGCCACTCGATTGTAAAGCAATTATACAGCCCACCCTGTATACTAATGCCCTGTCTGGCACAGCCTGAGACAAGACATCCCAAACGACACCCAGACAGCTGGCCCCAACCTGGACACATAGGACCCGCTATGGCTGTAGGTCGTCATCTCTTCCCAACCTCGGTTTTCAGGCTTCAGAACCTAGACCTTATCTCCAATCACTGCCCAGGGGTGAACGTGATGCAGAAATTAGAATTCCTCCTTCCCCATGGCCAGAAACCTTGTGGTTGGCATGTTGTCCAATGTTCCTTGTACTAGAAACCAGCATGGACTATGAGGCCCCACCTATCCCTGAGGGCCATAATTTGCACAAACACACATTGTGACCCTCAGCGTGAGCCCTATCCTCATGTAAAGCCTCTTAGTGACTGGAACAACAGCCCACATATGGGGCTTGCCAGGCCCCTACTCCCCCAATCTCAACCAGAGTTCGAGATGTCTAGTCACCCCTACTCAGGGCTCTTCTCTGGAATCCCTCTTTGCTGGGACACCTGAGGTAAAAAAAAAAAAAAAAAATATATATATATATATATATATATATATATATACAGAAAGGACTCTTCCAATCCACAGAATGATCCCAACTGCTTGGGATCAGGCCATATCACCAGAGAAAGTATTGTCCATGGCCCTTGAGAACATCCTGAAATTCCACGGCCACCGTTAACACAAAATCCAGAGACAAAACCCTGAGCAAGCGCCACATACTCGCCCTTTGTTCATAGACCGGAAAATTCTCACGGTCTGTTGATCGAGCCTTCATACATACATACCCAAACATAAGCTGAGTTTGTGTTTTCAGACTGCTGTCCCCACAGTCCTGGCCCACAGACCATCCAAGCTGGGGCCCCTGGAGCCACACCTCAGGACTGTGGCTTCCCTCTCCAGGGGAATTCTGCCATTTCCATTGGCCACAACCCTATAGATTAGGAGAATCCTCCAAACTCCCCCAGGCCATCCGAATTGGGTTGGCTGCCCAGGACAAACAGGGATAATCTTTCACAACTTAGGAAACTACCACCACTCAGACACAGAGACAGATATCCCCATAGAATTAGATTGAACTGGACAGGCACTTATGTCCTAATCAGATCCATTGCTTTTGATTCCAGTCATCTCCCCTCAGAGGCCTGGTTTCCAATACCAGCATATGGGAGATTCCTTAGGCACTCATCAAAACAATTCTCTTCTCTACATAGGAAACATACTCTTTAGAGCTCCATCAAAACCTCCGGTTATGAACATCCCTCAAGGCCCCGGATCAAGCACCCCATTCCAAGGTCTACATGGACACAAATGCACATTATGACCCATCCTCAACTCACCCATTTCAAAACACCCGCCTCGGTTGCTCCCCTGATCCAGCAGATCGAATATGCCTTGGCTCTATGAGACACCTGGAATGGGAGGCAGGCTGCCCAGGCATCCATCCTTAGAACCCTGCTCTGGATAATTTCCTTATGGGATGTCCTGGAGCCATCCAACAGGTCTCGACTGTCCCACAGAAGGAATCATTGCGGTTTGGAGCATCTCACAATTCCCATCGTGGGAAAACCTCCATGTCCTCGTTACACCCTCCCCTTCATGAAGGGGCCGTCGTGGACAGAGACTCCGATCTAAGCCAACGTCTGATCCTAGCTCTGTCTTCAGGTATACGGGATCTCTAATCATCTCTGCAGAGGGTGCCTGCCGTCCCCTCACCCCGAAATCTAAGTCTGGCTTGTGTTCTCAGAATTTTTTCCACACACTCCTGGCCCACAAGCCTTCCAGTTTGGGAATTCTGGAGACACTATGTGGCACTGTGTCTTCCCTCCAGAAGAAAAACTTTGCCCTCTGGGGCTACCCAGTAACCACAAATGAGTACCATCCTGCACGAAACTCGACTGCACCCCAATGATACAGTCTAGCCTGGGCACTAATTCCCTGTCTGCCACAGCCTGAGCCTGCACCTCCCAACCCACACTCAACAGCTGGCCGAACACTGAGCACATCAGCCACACCATGGCCTTAGGGCTTCATCTCTTCCCAACCTCAGTTTTCAGGCTTCAGAACCGAGACCTTAAATCCAATCACAGTCCAGGAGTGAAATTGTTGCAGAAATTAGAACTCCATCTTCCCCATTGCCAGAAAACTTGTGGTTCCCATACTGTGCAACGTTCAGTGTAGGAGAAACCAGCATGGTACATTAGGCCACGCCTTGACTTGAGGGGCTCCTTGGGCACAAAAACACATTGTGAAACTCAGTGTGAGACCTATCCTCAAGGAAGGCCTCTCAGTGTCTGGACCAAGAGCCCACATATGAGGCTTGCCATGTTCTTAGGTCCCAATGTTAACCATAGTTATGGTTGTGCAGTTGCCCCCACCCACGACTCTGCTCTGGAATCCCTCTTTTGGTGGTCCACCTGAGGTAAAAACACAAAAAACAAAAACAAATAAAATAAACAAAAAAAAAACAGACAGGCCTCCTCCCTTCCCACAGAATGACCCCAAACTCTTGGGTTCGGGTCAAATCCCCAGAAAGGGAGCCTCATCGATGGACCATGAGGACACCCCGACATTCCATGGCAATCGGTGACACATTTCCAGAAAAAAAAAAAAAAAAACATGAGCATGCACATCACATTCGCCCTTTGTTCATATCCCGAAGAGGTCTCCTCACGGTCTATAGATCGGGACGGCCATACCTCCATCCTCCAACCTAAGTGGAGTTTGTGTTTTCAGACATTTGTCCAAATAGCCCTGGACCACACACGCTCCACACTTGGGTCCCTGGAGCCACACCTCAGGACTGTGCTTCCCTTTCAAGGGAATTCTTCCCATTCCATTGGCCACAACCTTGCAAATTAGGAAAAACCTCCAAAGTCACCGAGGCCATCCCAATAGTGTAGGCCGCCCAGGACAAACAGGGGTGATCTCAAACCAGCTGAGCAACTACCTCCACTCAGACAACAGATGTCCCCAGAGAAGAATATTGAACCGGACAGGCCCCTAGGCCCTAATCAGATCCATTGCTTTGGTTTCCAGGCATCTCTCCTCAGAGGCCTCGTTTCCAATACCAGCATATGGTGGTTTCCTGAGGCACCAATAAGAACAAATCTCGTCTCCCCATGGAAACTTGCTCATTGGAGCTTTGTCATAACCTCTGGTTAGGAGAATCCTTCAGGGCCCTGGTGCCACTACCCCATACCTAGGTCTCCATGGACTCAAACCAACATTAAGACCATCCTCAGGAAAGTCCATTTCTACTCAGCCCCCTCTGTTGCTACCCCCAGCCAGCAGATCAAACGTTTCTTGTTGCTAGGAGACAATTGGAATGTGAGGCTGGCTGCCCAGGCATCCATACATAGAACCCTCTTCTGGAAAAATACCTTATAAGACGTCCTGGAGCCATCCAACAAATCTTAATTGTCCCACAGAAGGAATCCTTGCGGTTTGGAACATCTCACAACTCCAATAGTGGGAAAACCCCCATGGCCTCATAATGCCGCCCCTTCCTGATGGGGCCAACATGGACAGAAACTCAAACCTGAGCCAAAGTCTGAACCTCGACCTGACTTCAGACGCATGAGATCTCAATTCAGCTCTGCAGAGTGTGCCTGCCATGTCCTTGCCCCAAAACCTAAGCCTAGCTTGTGTTCTCAGACTTCTGTCCTCACTCTCCTGGCCCACAAGCCCTCCAGTTTGGGAATTCCGAAGCCACAATGCAGCACTCTGCCTGCCCTCCAGAAGAAAAACTTTGCCCTATGCTGCTAATAAGAAACCCCAAATGATTTTCTAATGCATGCCACTCGATTGTAAAGCAATTATACAGCCCACCCTGTATACTAATGCCCTGTCTGGCACAGCCTGAGACAAGACATCCCAAACGACACCCAGACAGCTGGCCCCAACCTGGACACATAGGACCCGCTATGGCTGTAGGTCGTCATCTCTTCCCAACCTCGGTTTTCAGGCTTCAGAACCTAGACCTTATCTCCAATCACTGCCCAGGGGTGAACGTGATGCAGAAATTAGAATTCCTCCTTCCCCATGGCCAGAAACCTTGTGGTTGGCATGTTGTCCAACGTTCAATGTGGGAAAACCTGCATTGTCCGAAAGGCCACGCCAGTGCTTGAGGGCCGCCTAGGGCACAGACATGCATTGTGACCTGCAGCGTGAGTCCCGTATTAAAGTAACGCCTCTCAGGGGCTGGACCAAGATCCTGCATATGGGGCTTGTCATATCCATAGGCCCCCAGGCTTAACCAGAGGGCGAGTATTCCAGTTGTCAGTACCCACTGCTATGCTCTAGAATCCCTCTACTGGGGGGACACATGAAGCAGAAAACTGGACACTTCCCTTCCCACAGAATGAACCCAAACTCTTGGGGGCTGGACAAACTACCAGAGAGGGAGACTTCTACGACCCGTGAGGCAACTCCTACATTAACCGGCCATTGTGGACAAAACATCCAGAGACAAAAGCCTGAGCGACTGCCTCCCTATCACCCTTCTTTCATATCCAGAGGACCTCACCTCATGGACTGTAGATCAGGCCTGCCGTAACCTCGGCCCCAAACCTGAGCTGAGTTAGGGTTTTTGGATGTCTGTCTGTACAGCCATGGCCCACACAGCCTCCAGGCTGGGGTCTCTGGTGCCACACCACAGAACTGTGCCTGCTCTCTCCTAAGAAACTGCCCATTCCATTGGCCACAACTCTACAAAATAGTAGAAACCTCAAGGTCCCCAAGGACATCCCACTACCGCAAGCCGCACTGGACAAATAGGGGCATTATGACACAAGCTGAGCAACTACTACCTCCATGCAGACACACAGACAGATATCCGCAGAGACAGAAGATTGAACCAGACAGGCCCCGAGGCCCTATTATGAACTCTTGCTTTGGTGTCCAGGTATCACTCCTCAGAGGCCTGGGTTCGAAGACCAGCATACGGGGCTTTCCTGAGGCACCAGACAGAAGACCTCTCATCTCCACATGGGAAGCTTCCTTGTTGGAGTTGTGTCAAGCCCTTCGGGTTAGAGAATCCTGCAGAGCTCCTTAGCTACTGCCATATTCCAAGGTCTCCATGGCCACCAACCCACATTATGACTCATCCTCAGGAGAGTCCATTTAAACTCAGCCTTCTGGGTAGCTCACCCAAGAGCCCGCAGATTGAGCGTGCCTTGTCTCGACCAGGCAATGGGAAGGTGAGTTGGCGTTTCTCGGCATCCATGCTTAGGCCCCTGCTCTCCAGTCTTTCTGTATGGGGCATCAAGGGACCATCCAATAGTACTCGACTGTCCTGAAGAAGGAAACTTTGAAGTTTGGAGCAGCTCACAACTCCCAGCGTAGGGAAACCTCCCTGGCCTCATGACGCCCCCACCCCCTTCATGTAAGGGCCGTCATGGACACAAACTGAAGCTTGAGGCAACATCTGATACTCGCCCTGACCTCACCTGCAGGAGATCTCGATTCAGCATCTGCAGAGTGGGCCTGCCATGCTCTTGGCCCCAAAACTCATGCTAGCTTGTTTTTTCAGACTTCCTTCCTCACAATCCTGGCCACACCCCTCCAGTTTGGCAATTCTGGAGACACAATGCAGCACTCTGCCTGCCCTCCAGAAGAAAAATGTTGCCCTATAGGGCTAACCAGAAACGCCAAATGAGTAACAACCTGCATGCCACTCGACCATACCCCAATTATACAGTCTAGCCTGTGCACTAAAGCCCTGTCTGACACAGCCTGAGGGCAGACCTCCAGTCCAACACCCAGACAGCTGGCCGTACACAGAGCATATCACACCCACAATGGCTTTAGGGCATCAACTCTACCCAACCTCAGTTTTCACCATCAGAACCTAGACCTTATCTAGACTCACTGCTCAGGAGTGAACGTGATGCAAGAATCAGAACTTCTCCTTCGCCTTGGCAAGAAACCTAGTGGTTGGCATGTTGTCTAATGTTCATTGTAGGAGAAAGCAGCATGGACTATGAGGCCCCACCTATCCCTGAGGGCCACAATTTGCACAAACACACATTGAGACCCTCAGCGTGAGCCCTATCCTCATGTAAAGCCTCTTAGTGACTGGAACAACAGCCCACATATGGGGCTTGCCAAGCCCCTAGTCCCCCAATCTCAACCAGATTTCGAGATGTCTAGTCACCCCTACTCAGGGCTCTACTCTGGAATCCCTCTTTGGTGGGACACCTGAGGTAAAAAAAAAAATATATATATATATATATATATATATATATATATATATATACAGAAAAGACTCTTCCAATCCACAGAATGATCCCAACCACTTGGGATCAGGCCATATGACCAGAGAAAGAATTGTCCATGGCCCTTGAGGACATCGGGAAATTCCACGGCCACCGTTGACACAAAATCCAGAGACAAAACCCTGAGCAAGCGCCACATACTCGCCCTTTGTTCATAGCCCGGAAAATTCTCACGGTCTGTTGATCGAGCCTTCATACATACATACCAAAACATAAGCTGAGTTTGTGTTTTCAGAATACTGTCCCCACAGTCCTGGCCCACAGACCATCCAAGCTGGGGCCCCTGGAGCCACACCTCAGGACTGTGGCTTCCCTCTCCAGGGGAATTCTGCCATTTCCATTGGCCACAACCCTATAGATTAGGAGAATCCTCCAAACTCCCCCAGGCCATCTGAATTGTGTTGGCTGCCCAGGACACACAGGGATGATCTTTCACAAGTTATGAAACCACCTCCACTCAGACCCAGACACAGATATCCCCATAGAATAAGATTGAACTGGACGGGCACTTAGGCCCTAATCAGATCCATTGCTTTTGATTCCAGTCATCTCTCCTGAGAGTCCTGGTTTCCAATACCAGCATATGGGAGATTCCTTAGGCACTCATCAAAACAATTCTCTTCTCTACATAGGAAACATACTCTTTAGAGCTCCATCAAAACCTCCGGTTATGAACATCCCTCAAGGTCCCGGATCAAGCACCCCATTCCAAGGTCTACATGGACACAAATGCACATTATGACACATCCTCAACTCACCCATTTCAAAACACCCGCCTCGGTTGCTCCCCTAGATCCAGCAGATCGAACTTGCCTTGACACTATGAGACACCTGGAATGGGAGGTAGACTGCCCAGGCATCCATCCTTAGAACCCTGCTCTGGATAACTTCCTTATGGGATGTCCTGGAGCCATCCAACAGGTCTCGACTGTCCCACAGAAGGAATCATTGTTGTTTGGAGCATCTCACAATTCCCATCGTGGGAAAACCTCCATGTCCTCGTTACACCCTCCCCTTCATGAAGGGGCCGTCATGGACAGAAACTCCGACCTAAGAAAACGTCTGATCCTAGCTCTGTCTTCAGGTATACGGGATCTCAAATCCTCTCTGCAGAGGGTGCCTGCCGTCCCCTCACCCCGAAATCTAAGTCTGGCTTGTGTTCTCAGAATTTTTTCCTCACACTCCTGGCCCACAAGCCTTCCAGTTTGGGAATCCTGGAGCCACTATGTGGCACTGTGTCTTCCCTCCAGAAGAAAAACGTTGCCCTCTGGGGCTACCCAGTAACCACAAATGAGTACCATCCTGCACGAAACTCGACTGCACCCCAATGATACAGTCTAGCCTGGGCACTTATTCCCTGTCTTCCACAGCCTGAGCCTGCACCTCCCAACCCACACTCAACAGCTGGCCGAACACTGAGCACATCAGACACACCATGGCCTTAGGGCTTCATCTCTTCCCAACCTCAGTTTTCAGGCTTCAGAACCTAGACCTTAAATCCAATCACAGTCCAGGAGAGAAAGTGTTGCAGAAATTAGAACTCCATCTTCCCCATTGCCAGAAAACTTGTGGTTCCCATACTGTGCAACGTTCAGTGTAGGAGAAACCAGCATGGTACATTAGGCCACGCCCTGACTTGAGGGGCTCCTTGGGCACAAAAACACATTGTGAAACTCAGTGTGAGACCTATCCTCAAGGAAGGCCTCTCAGTGTCTGTACCAAGAGCCCACATAAGGGGCTTGCCATGTTCTTAGGTCCCAATGTTAACCAGAGGTCTGGTTGTCCAGTTGCCCTCACCCACGACTCTGCTCGGGAATCCCTCTTTTGGTGGTCCACCTGAGAGTAAAAAAAAAAATAAACAAACAAAAAAAAAAAAAACAGAAAGGCCCCCTCCCTTCCCACAGAATGACCCCAAACTCTTGGGATCAGGTCAAATCCCCAGAATGGGAGCTTCATCAATGGCCCATGAGGACACCCCGAAATTCCATGGCAATCGGTGACACATTTCCAGAAAAAAAAAAAAAAAGCATGAGCATGCACATCACATTCGCCCTTTGTTCATATCCCGAAGAGGTCTCCTTACGGTCTATAGATCGGGCCGGCCATACTTCCATCCCCCAACCTAAGAGGAGTTTGTGTTTTCAGACTTTTGTCCAAATAGCGCTGGACCACACACGCTCCACACTTAGGTCCCTGGAGCCACACCTCAGGACTGTGCTTCCCTTTCAAGGGAATTCTTCCCATTCCATTGGCCACAACCTTGCAAATTAGGACAAACCTCCAAAGTCACCGAGGCCATCCCAATAGTGTAGGCTGCTCAGGACAAAAAGGGGTGATCTCAAACCAGCTGAGCAACTACCTCCACTCAGACAACAGATGTCCCCAGAAAAGAATATTGAACCGGATAGGCCCCTAGGCCCTAATCAGATTCATTGCTTTGGTTTCCAGGCCTCTCTCCTCAGAGGCCTCGTTTCCAATAACAGCATATGGTGGTTTCCTGAGGCACCAATAAGAACAAATCTCGTCTCCCCATGGAAAACTTGCTCATTGGAGCTCTGTCATAACCTCTGGTTAGGAGAATCCTTCAGGGCCCTGGTGCCACTGCCCCATACCAAGGTCTCCATGGACTCAAACCAACATTAAGACCATCCTCAGGAAAGTCCATTTCAACTCATCCCCCTCTGTTGCTACCCCCAGCCAGCAGATCAAACGTTTCTTGTTGCTAGGAGACAATTGGAATGTGAGGCTGGCTGCCCAGGCATCCATACTTAGAACCCTGTTCTGGAAAAGTACCTTATAAGACGTCATGGAGCCATCCAACAAATCTTAATTGTCCCACAGAAGGAATCCTTGCGGTTTGGAGCATCTCACAACTCCAAAAGTGGGAAAACCCCCATGGCCTCATAATGCCCCCCCTTCCTGAAGGGGCCAACATGGACAGGAACACAAACCTGAGCCAAAGTCTGAACCTCGACCTGACTTCAGACGCATGAGATCTCAATTCAGCTCTGCAGAGTGTGCCTGCCATGTCCTTGCCCCGAAACCTAAACCTAGCTTGTGTTCTCAGACTTCTGTCCTCACTCTCCTGGCCCACAAGCCCTCCAGTTTGGGAATTCCGAAGCCACAATGCAGCACTCTGCCTGCCCTCCAGAAGAAAAACTTTGCCCTATGCTGCTAATAAGAAACCCCAAATGATTTTCTAATGCATGCCACTCGATTGTAAAGCAATTATACAGCCCACCCTGTATACTAATGCCCTGTCTGGCACAGCCTGAGACAAGACATCCCAAACGACACCCAGACAGCTGGCCCCAACCTGGACACATAGGACCCGCTATGGCTGTAGGTCGTCATCTCTTCCCAACCTCGGTTTTCAGGCTTCAGAACCTAGACCTTATCTCCAATCACTGCCCAGGGGTGAACGTGATGCAGAAATTAGAATTCCTCCTTCCCCATGGCCAGAAACCTTGTGGTTGGCATGTTGTCCAATGTTCCTTGTACTAGAAAGCAGCATGGACTATGAGGCCCCACCTATCCCTGAGGGCCATAATTTGCACAAACACACATTGTGACCCTCAGCGTGAGCCCTATCCTCATGTAAAGCCTCTTAGTGACTGGAACAACAGCCCACATATGGGGCTTGCCAGGCCCCTAGTCCCCCAATCTCAACCAGAGTTCGAGATGTCTAGTCACCCCTACTCAGGGCTCTTCTCTGGAATCCCTCTTTGCTGGGACACCTGAGGTAAAAAAAAAAAAAAAAAAAAAAAAATATATATATATATATATATATATATATATATATATACACAGAAAGGACTCTTCCAATCCACAGAATGATCCCAACTGCTTGGGATCAGGCCATATCACCAGAGAAAGTATTGTCCATGGCCCTTGAGAACATCCTGAAATTCCACGGCCACCGTTAACACAAAATCCAGAGACAAAACCCTGAGCAAGCGCCACATACTCGCCCTTTGTTCATAGACCGGAAAATTCTCACGGTCTGTTGATCGAGCCTTCATACATACATACCCAAACATAACATAAGCTGAGTTTGTGTTTTCAGACTTCTGTCCCCACAGTCCTGGCCCACAGACCATCCAAGCTGGGGCCCCTGGAGCCACACCTCAGGACTGTGGCTTCCCTCTCCAGGGGAATTCTGCCATTTCCATTGGCCACAACCCTATAGATTAGGAGAATCCTCCAAACTCCCCCAGGCCATCCGAATTGGGTTGGCTGCCCAGGACAAACAGGGATGATCTTTCACAAGTTAGGAAGCTACCACCACTCAGACACAGAGACAGATATCCCCATAGAATTAGATTGAACTGGACAGGCACTTATGTCCTAATCAGATCCATTGCTTTTGATTCCAGTCATCTCCCCTCAGAGGCCTGGTTTCCAATACCAGCATATGGGAGATTCCTTAGGCACTCATCAAAACAATTCTCTTCTCTACATAGGAAACATACTCTTTAGAGCTCCATCAAAACCTCCGGTTATGAACATCCCTCAAGGCCCCGGATCAAGCACCCCATTCCAAGGTCTACATGGACACAAATGCACATTATGACCCATCCTCAACTCACCCATTTCAAAACACCCGCCTCGGTTGCTCCCCTGATCCAGCAGATCGAATATGCCTTGGCTCTATGAGACACCTGGAATGGGAGGCAGGCTGCCCAGGCATCCATCCTTAGAACCCTGCTCTGGATAATTTCCTTATGGGATGTCCTGGAGCCATCCAACAGGTCTCGACTGTTCCACAGAAGGAATCATTGCGGTTTGGAGCATCTCACAATTCCCATCGTGGGAAAACCTCCATGTCCTCGTTACACCCTCCCCTTCATGAAGGGGCCGTCGTGGACAGAGACTCCGATCTAAGCCAACGTCTGATCCTAGCTCTGTCTTCAGGTATACGGGATCTCTAATCATCTCTGCAGAGGGTGCCTGCCGTCCCCTCACCCCGAAATCTAAGTCTGGCTTGTGTTCTCAGAATTTTTTCCACACACTCCTGGCCCACAAGCCTTCCAGTTTGGGAATTCTGGAGACACTATGTGGCACTGTGTCTTCCCTCCAGAAGAAAAACTTTGCCCTCTGGGGCTACCCAGTAACCACAAATGAGTACCATCCTGCACGAAACTCGACTGCACCCCAATGATACAGTCTAGCCTGGGCACTAATTCCCTGTCTGCCACAGCCTGAGCCTGCACCTCCCAACCCACACTCAACAGCTGGCCGAACACTGAGCACATCAGACACACCATGGCCTTAGGGCTTCATCTCTTCCCAACCTCAGTTTTCAGGCTTCAGAACCGAGACCTTAAATCCAATCACAGTCCAGGAGTGAAATTGTTGCAGAAATTAGAACTCCATCTTCCCCATTGCCAGAAAACTTGTGGTTCCCATACTGTGCAACGTTCAGTGTAGGAGAAACCAGCATGGTACATTAGGCCACGCCTTGACTTGAGGGGCTCCTTGGGCACAAAAACACATTGTGAAACTCAGTGTGAGACCTATCCTCAAGGAAGGCCTCTCAGTGTCTGGACCAAGAGCCCACATATGGGGCTTGCCATGTTCTTAGGTCCCAATGTTAACCATAGTTATGGTTGTGCAGTTGCCCCCACCCACGACTCTGCTCTGGAATCCCTCTTTTGGTGGTCCACCTGAGGTAAAAACACAAAAAACAAAAACAAATAAAATAAACAAAAAAAAACAGACAGGCCTCCTCCCTTCCCACAGAATGACCCCAAACTCTTGGGTTCGGGTCAAATCCCCAGAAAGGGAGCCTCATCGATGGAGCATGAGGACACCCCGACATTCCATGGCAATCGGTGACACATTTCCAGAAAAAAAAAAAAAAAACATGAGCATGCACATCACATTCGCCCTTTGTTCATATCCCGAAGAGGTCTCCTCACGGTCTATAGATCGGGACGGCCATACCTACATCCTCCAACCTAAGTGGAGTTTGTGTTTTCAGACATTTGTCCAAATAGCCCTGGACCACACACGCTCCACACTTGGGTCCCTGGAGCCACACCTCACTACTGTGCTTCCCTTTCAAGGGAATTCTTCCCATTCCATTGGCCACAACCTTGCAAATTAGGAAAAACCTCCAAAGTCACCGAGGCCATCCCAATAGTGTAGGCCGCCCATGACAAACAGGGGTGATCTCAAACCAGCTGAGCAACTAGCTCCACTCAGACAACAGATGTCCCCAGAGAAGAATATTGAACCGGACAGGCCCCTAGGCCCTAATCAGATCCATTGCTTTGGTTTCCAGGCATCTCTCCTCAGAGGCCTCGTTTCCAATACCAGCATATGGTGGTTTCCTGAGGCACCAATAAGAACAAATCTCGTCTCCCCATGGAAACTTGCTCATTGGAGCTTTGTCATAACCTCTGGTTAGGAGAATCCTTCAGGGCCCTGGTGCTACTACCCCATACCTAGGTCTCCATGGACTCAAACCAACATTAAGACCATCCTCAGGAAAGTCCATTTCTACTCAGCCCCCTCTGTTGCTACCCCAAGCCAGCAGATCAAACGTTTCTTGTTGCTAGGAGACAATTGGAATGTGAGGCTGGCTGCCCAGGCATCCATACTTAGAACCCTGTTCTGGAAAAATACCTTATAAGACGTCCTGGAGCTATCCAACAAATCTTAATTGTCCCACAGAAGGAATCCTTGCGGTTTGGAACATCTCACAACTCCAATAGTGGGAAAACCCCCATGGCCTCATAATGCCGCCCCTTCCTGAAAAGGCCAACATGGACAGAAACTCAAACCTGAGCCAAAGTCTGAACCTCGACCTGACTTCAGACGCATGAGATCTCAATTCAGCTCTGCAGAGTGTGCCTGCCATGTCCTTGCCCCAAAACCTAAGCCTAGCTTGTGTTCTCAGACTTCTGTCCTCACTCTCCTGGCCCACAAGCCCTCCAGTTTGGGAATTCCGAAGCCACAATGCAGCACTCTGCCTGCCCTCCAGAAGAAAAACTTTGCCCTATGCTGCTAATAAGAAACCCCAAATGATTTTCTAATGCATGCCACTCGATTGTAAAGCAATTATACAGCCCACCCTGTATACTAATGCCCTGTCTGGCACAGCCTGAGACAAGACATCCCAAACGACACCCAGACAGCTGGCCCCAACCTGGACACATAGGACCCGCTATGGCTGTAGGTCGTCATCTCTTCCCAACCTCGGTTTTCAGGCTTCAGAACCTAGACCTTATCTCCAATCACTGCCCAGGGGTGAACGTGATGCAGAAATTAGAATTCCTCCTTCCCCATGGCCAGAAACCTTGTGGTTGGCATGTTGTCCAACGTTCAATGTGGGAAAACCTGCATTGTCCGAAAGGCCACGCCAGTGCTTGAGGGCCGCCTAGGGCACAGACATGCATTGTGACCTGCAGCGTGAGTCCCGTATTAAAGTAACGCCTCTCAGTGGCTGGACCAAGATCCTGCATATGGGGCTTGTCATATCCATAGGCCCCCAGGCTTAACCAGAGGGCGAGTATTCCAGTTGTCAGTACCCACTGCTATGCTCTAGAATCCCTCTACTGGGGGGACACATGAAGCAGAAAACTGGACACTTCCCTTCCCACAGAATGAACCCAAACTCTTGGGGGCTGGACAAACTACCAGAGAGGGAGACTTCTACGACCCGTGAGGCAACTCCTACATTAACCGGCCATTGTGGACAAAACATCCAGAGACAAAAGCCTGAGCGACTGCCTCCCTATCACCCTTCTTTCATATCCAGAGGACCTCCCCTCATGGACTGTAGATCAGGCCTGCCGTAACCTCGGCCCCAAACCTGAGCTGAGTTAGGGTTTTTGGATGTCTGTCTGTACAGCCATGGCCCACACAGCCTCCAGGCTGGGGTCTCTGGAGCCACACCACAGAACTGTGCCTGCTCTCTCCTAAGAAACTGCCCATTCCATTGGCCACAACTCTACAAAATAGTAGAAACCTCAAGGTCCCCAAGGACATCCCACTACCGCAAGCCGCACTGGACAAATAGGGGCATTATGACACAAGCTGAGCACTACTACCTCCATGCAGACACACAGACAGATATCCGCAGAGACAGAAGATTGAACCAGACAGGCCCCGAGGCCCTATTATGAACTCTTGCTTTGGTGTCCAGGTATCACTCCTCAGAGGCCTGGGTTCGAAGACCAGCATACGGGGCTTTCCTGAGGCACCAGACAGAAGACCTCTCATCTCCACATGGGAAGCTTCCTTGTTGGAGTTGTGTCAAGCCCTTCGGGTTAGAGAATCCTGCAGAGCTCCTTAGCTACTGCCATATTCCAAGGTCTCCATGGCCACCAACCCACATTATGACTCATCCTCAGGAGAGTCCATTTAAACTCAGCCTTCTGGGTAGCTCACCCAAGAGCCCGCAGATTGAGCGTGCCTTGTCTCGACCAGGCAATGGGAAGGTGAGTTGGCGTTTCTCGGCATCCATGCTTAGGCCCCTGCTCTCCAGTCTTTCTGTATGGGGCATCAAGGGACCATCCAATAGTACTCGACTGTCCTGAAGAAGGAAACTTTGAAGTTTGGAGCAGCTCACAACTCCCAGCGTAGGGAAACCTCCCTGGCCTCATGACGCCCCCACCCCCTTCATGTAAGGGCCGTCATGGACACAAACTGAAGCTTGAGGCAACATCTGATACTCGCCCTGACCTCACCTGCAGGAGATCTCGATTCAGCCTCTGCAGAGTGGGCCTGCCATGCTCTTGGCCCCAAAACTCGTGCTAGCTTGTTTTTTCAGACTTCCTTCCTCACAATCCTGGCCACACCCCTCCAGTTTGGCAATTCTGGAGACACAATGCAGCACTCTGCCTGCCCTCCAGAAGAAAAATGTTGCCCTATAGGGCTAACCAGAAACGCCAAATGAGTAACAACCTGCATGCCACTCGACCATACCCCAATTATACAGTCTAGCCTGTGCACTAAAGCCCTGTCTGACACAGCCTGAGGGCAGACCTCCAGTCCAACACCCAGACAGCTGGCCATACACAGAGCATATCACACCCACAATGGCTTTAGGCCATCATCTCTACCCAACCTCAGTTTTCACCTTCAGAACCTAGACCTTATCTCCACTCACTGTTCAGGAGTGAACGTGATGGAAGATTCAGAACTTCTCCTTCGCCTTGGCAAGAAACCTAGTGGTTGGCATGTTTTCCAACGTTCAGTGTAGTTGAAACCAGTGTGGCCCATGAGACCCCGCCCATGTTTATGGGCCACATTGGTCACAAACACACATTGTGTCCCTCAGCCTGATCCCAGGCCTCAGGTAAGGCCTTTCAGTGGCTGGATGAAGAGACAGCATATTGGGCTTGCCATGCCCCTATGCCCCAAATTTTACCCATAGTTCGGGTTCTCCCTTCACTTTTCCCCAGGGCTCTTCTTTGGAATTACTCTTTTGGCGGGACACCTGAGGTAACAAACCTGAAAGGAGTCCTCCCATTCCACAGATTGATGAAAAACAATTGGGATCGGGCCAAATTCACAGAGTGGAAAATTCGTCCATGGCCCATGAGGCCTCCCCGACATTCCACGGCCATCTCTGATACAAAATCCAGAGACAAAAGCCTGAGCAAGCGCCTCAGACTCGCTCTCTCTTCATATCCGGAAGAGTTCTTCTCATGGTTTATAGATCGGGCCTGCCATACCTACGTCCCCAAACCTAAGCTGAGTTTGTGTTTTCAGACTTCTGTCCTCAAAGTCCTGGGCCACACACCCTCCAGGCTGGGGCCCCTGGAGTCACACATTAGGACTGTGCCAACCCAATCCATGGGATTTCTGCCAATGCCATTGTCCAAAACAGTAAAATTTGGAGAACCCTACAAATCCCTGAGGCCATCCAATAGTGCAGGTCGCCCGGGACAAACAAGGGCGGTCTGATACCTGCTGAGCTCTACCTCCACTCATACCATAAATGGATGTCCCCTGAGAAGAAGATTGAACCAGACTGGACCCTAGGCCATAATCGGATACATTGCTTTGGATTACAGGCATGTCTCCTCAAAAGCCTGGATTCCAATACCAGCATAGAAGTTTTCCTGAGGCAGCCATCAAAACAAATCTCGTCTCCACAAGGAACCTTGTGCATCGAGCTATGTCAAAAGCTTAGGAGAATACTTCAGGGTCCCGGTGCCACCGCCCCTTTTTAAGGCCCTCATGGACACAAACACACATTAGGACCCATCCTCAGGAAAGTCCATATCAAGTCAGCCGCCCCGGTTGCTCCCGCAGAGCCATCAGATCTAAACTGTCTTGTTGCTGGGAGACATTTGGAATGCGAGGCCGGCTTCCCAGGCATCCATCCTCGAACAGTGCCCTGATGTCCTGAAGCTGCCCAACAGGTCTCAATTGTCCCGCAGAAGGAATCCTTGATGGGGGCATCCCACAACTCCCAACGTGGGAAAAACTCCATGGCCTTGAGATTCCGCTCCCTTCATATAGGGTCCGTCATGCACAGAAACTCCAACCTGAGCCAACGTCTGATCCTCGCCCTGACTTCAGATGCATGAGATATTGGTTCAGATCTACAGTGGTACCTGCCGTGTCCTCGCCCTGAAAACCAAGTCTAGCTTGTGTTCTCAGACTTCCGTCCTCACACTCCTCTACACGAAGCCCTCAAGTTTAGCAATTCCGGACTGACAATGAAGCACTCTGCCTGCCCTCTAGAAAAAAAAATTGGCCTAATGAGCTGCCCAGACAACTTATATGAGGATAAATCTACATGGCACTCGACTGTACCCAAATTATATAGTCAAACCTGGGCACTAATGCACTGTCTGACACAACCTGAGCCCGGACCTCCTGACCAACACCCAGACAGCTGACCGCACACTGAGCACATCAGACCCGCCATGGCCTTAGGTCATCATCTCTTCCCTACCTCATTTTTTAGGCTTCAGAACCTAGACCTTATCTCCAATCACTGCCCAGGGGTGCCTGTGATGCAGAAATCAGAACTCTTTCTTACCCATGGCAAGAAACCTTGTGGTTGGCATGTTGTCCAACGTTCAGTGTAGGAGAAACCAGGATTCACCATGAGGCCCTGCCCATTCTTGTTTGCGAAGTGGGCATAGACACGCATTGTGACCCTCAGCGTGAGTCCTGTCCTCTAGTAAGTCCTCTCAGTGGCTCGACTATTAGATGTCATAATGGGCTTGACATGTCCCTAGGCCACGATTTTTAACCAGATTTCTGGTTGTCCGTTCGGCCCTCCCCAGGGCTCTACTCTGGAATCCCTCATTTGGTGGGACACCTGAGGTTAAAAAACAAAACATGGCAAATCAACAACAACAACAAAACGGACTTCTTCCATCCCACAGAATGACCCCAAACTCTTTGGACGGGGCCAAACCCCCAGAGTGTAAGACTCGTTCATTTCCCATGAAGTCACCAGGGAATTTCACGACCATGAGTGACACGATATCCAGAGACAAAAACTTGAGCACGAGCCTCACACTCCCCCCTTATTCATATCCCGAAGAGTTCTCCTCATGGTCTGTAGATCAATCCTGCCATATCTATGACCTGAAACATAAGCTGCGTTTGTGTTTTCAGACGACTGTCCAAACAGCTCTGCCTACACACCCTACAGGCTCAGGCCCCTGGAGCCAAACCGGAGGAGTGTACTTGCCCTCTCCAAGGGAATTGTATGTGCCCATTCCAATGGCCACAACCCTACTAATAGGATAAACCTGCAAACTCCCTGAGGCCATCCCAATAGTGGTTGCTTCCCAGGACAAACTCGGACAATCTGAGCCCATCTGAGCACCGACATGCACTCAGACGCATAGACTGATGTTCCCAGAGGTAAAAAGGTATGAACAGGCCCCTAGGCACTATTCGGATTCATTGTTGTGGTATCCAGTCATCTCTCCTCAGAGGCTTGGATTTCAATACCAGCATATGGCTGTTTCCTGACTCATCCGGCATAAAAAATCTCATCTATATATGGGAAACTTGCACGTTGGAGCTGTGTCAAAGCCTCTGTTTGAAAAAACCCTTCAGGACCCCAGTGCCACCGCTTCATTCCAAGGTCTCCATAGACACAAAAACATATTAGGATCCATCCACAGGAGAATCCATTTCAACTCAGATCCAGATTGCTCGCCCAGATCCAGCAGATATAACCTGTCTTGTTGCTAGGACACAATTGGAATGCAAGGTGGGCTACCCAGGCATCCATCCTTAGAACCCTGCTCGGAATCGTTGGCCTGGAGCCAACCAACATGTCTCAATTGTCCTGCACAAGAATCTTTGCAGTTTGGAGCTTCTCACAACTAACATCGTGGGAAAACCCCCATGGCCTCTTGACCCCCCCGCCCCTTCATGAAGGGGCCATCAGGGACAGAAACACCAACCTGAGCGATCTTCTGATCCTCGCCCTGACTTCAGAAGCACGAGATCTCGATTCAGGTCTGTAGATTGTTCCTGCCTTGTCCTCACCCAGAAACCTAAGCCTAGCTTGTGTTCTCAGATTTCCGTCTTCAGACTACTGGCCCACAAGCCTCCAGTTTGCAAACCAGAACTATAATGCAGCACTCTTCCACCCTTCAGGAAGAAAAACATTGCCCTGTGGGGCTACCCAGAAACTCCAAATGAGGATCAACCTGCACGCCATTCGACTGTACCCCAAATATATAGGCTGACCTGGGCACTATTGCCCTTTCTACACAGCCTGAGCCTGGACTTCCTGGCCCCACCCAGAAAGCTGGTCGAACACTGAGCACGCCGGACGAGCCATGTCCTTAGGTCGTCATCTCTTCCCAACCTCGATTCTCAAGTTTCAGAACCTAGACCTTATCTCCAATCACTGCCCAGGCTTGTAAGTGATGCAGAAATCACAACTCCTTCCCCGTGGCTAGAAACCATGTGGTTGGCATGTTTTCCAATGTTCATTGTAGTTGAAACCAGTGTGGCCCATGAGGCCCCGCCCATGTTTATGGGCCACATTGGTCACAAACACACATTGTGACCCTCAGCCTGATCCCAGTCCTCAGGTAAGGCCTCTCAGTGGCTGGATGAAGAGACAGCATATTGGGCTTGCCATGCCCCTAGGCCCCAAATTTTACCCATAGTTCGGGTTGTCCCTTCGCTTTTCCACAGGGCTCTTCTTTGGAATTCCTCTTTTGGCGGGACATCTAAGGTAACCAACCTGAAAGGAGACCTCCCATTCCACAGATTGACGAAAAAGAATTGGGATCGGGCCAATTCCACAGAGAGGAAGATTCGTCAATGTCCCATGAGGTTTCCCAGACAATCCACGGCCATCACGGATACCGAATCTAGAGACAAAAGACTGAACAAGCACCTCAGACTCGCTCTTTCTTCATATCCTGAAGAGTTCTTCTCATGGTTTATAGATCGGGCCTGCCATACCTACGTCTCCAAACCTAAGCTGAGTTTATGTTTTCAGACTTCTGTCCTCAAAGTCCTGGGCCACACACCCTCCACGCTGCGGTCCCTGGAGCCACACATAAGGACTGTGCCTACCCAATCCATGGGAACTCTGCCCATTCCATTGTCCAAAACCGTAAAATTAGGAGAACCCTCCAAATCCCTGAGGTCATCCCAATAGTGCAGGTCGCCCGTGACAAACAAGCGCGGTCTGATAGCAGCTGAGCATCAACCTCCACTCATACCATAGATGGATGTCTGCAGAGAAGAATATTGAACCAGACAGGACCCTGGCCATATCGGATCCATTGCTTTGGTTACAGGCATGTCTCCTCAAAAGCCTGGATTCCAATACCAGCATAGGGGTTTTCCTGAGGCAGCAATCAGAACAAATCTCGTCTCCACAAGGAAACATGTGCATCGAGCTATGTCAAAAGCTTAGGAGAATACTTCAGGGTCCTGGTGCCACGGCCCCATTCCAAGGCCCCATGGACACAAACACACATTAGGACCCATCCTCAGGAAAGTCCATATCAAGTCAGCCACCCCGGTTGCTCCTGCAGAGCCATCAGATCTAAACTGGCTTGTTGCTAGGAGACAATTGGAATGCGAGGCTGGCTTCCCAAGCATCCTCCCTCGAACGGTGCTCTGGAGTCATTCCATATGGGATGTCCTGGAGCTGCCCAAAGGTCTCAATTGTCCCGCAGAAGGAATTCTTGAAGGGGGCAACCCACAACTCCCACGTGGGAAAAACTCCATGGACACGAGATTCCAGCTCCCTTCATGAAGGGGCCGTCAGGCACAGAAACTCCAACCTAAGCCAAAGTCTAATTCTCTCCCTGACTTGAAATGGATGAGATATTGGTTCAGATCTGCAGGGGGTACCTGCCGTGCCCTTGCCCTGAGCCCAAGTATAGCTTTTGTTCTCAGAATTCCGACCTCACTCTCCTGGCCTCAAAGCCCTCATGATTGGTAAATCCGGTCCCACAATGCAGCACATGGCCTGCTTTCTGGAAAAAAAATATTGCCTAAAGAGCTGCCAAGGCACCTTATATGAAGATAAACCTACACGGTACTCGACTTTGCCCGAATTATATAGTCTAACCTGGGCACTAATGCACTGTCTGACACAACCTGAGCCCGGACTTCCTGACCAACACCCAGACAGCTGACCGCACACTGAGCACATCAGAACCGCCATGGCCTTAGGTCATCATCTCTTCCCTACCTCAGTTTTCAGGCCTCAGAAACTAGACTTTATCTCCAATCACTGCCCAGGGGTGAGTGTGATGCAGAAATCAGAACTTCTCTTTACACATGGCAAGAAACCTTGTGGTTGGCATGTTGTCCAACGTTCATTGTAGGAGAAACTAGCATTCACCCTGAGGCCCGCCTATTCTTGAGTGCGACGAGGGCATAAATATGCATTGTGACCCTCAGGGTGAGTCCTGTCCTCTAGTAAGTCCTCTCAGAGCCTGGATCACTAGATGTCATAATGGGCTTGACATAGCCCTAGGCCCCAATTTTTAACCAGATTTCTGGTTGTCCAGTCACCCCTCCCCAGAGCTCTACTCTGGAATTCCTCATTTGGTGGGACAACGGAGGTTAAAAAATGAAACAAAACAAAGCAACAACAACAAAAAAAAAACGACTTCTTCCATCCCACAGAATGACCCCAACCTCTTTGGAAGGGGCCAAATCCCCAGAGAGTAAGACTCGTCCATTTCCCATGAAGTCACTCGGAAATTTCACGACCATGAGTGACATGATATGCAGAGACAAAAACATGAGCAATAGCCTCACACTCGCTTTTTTTTCATATACCAAAATGTTCTCCTCATGGTCTGTAGATCAGTCATGCCCTACCTATGACCCGAAACAGAAGTCGAGTTTGTGTTTTCAGACAACTGTCCAAACAGCCCTTGCTTACACACCCTATAGGCTTCAGGCCCCTGAAGCCAAACCTGAGGACTGTTCTTGCCCTCGCAAGGGAATTGTGTGAGCCCATTCCAATGGTGACAACGCAACTAAAAGTATAAACCTTTAAATTCCCTGATGCCATCCCATAGTGTTGGCTTCCAAGGACAAACACGGGCAATCTGAGTTCATCTGAGCACCTACCTGCACTCTGACCCATAGATAGATGTCGCCCGAGGTAAAAAGAAACCAACAGGCCCCTAGGCACTAATCGGATTCATTGCTTTGGTTTCCAGGCATCTCTCCTCAGAGGCCTGGATTTCAATACCAGAATATGGCTGTTTCTTGACTCACCCATCAGAACAAATCTCCTCTACACATCGGAAACTTGCATGGTGGAGCTGTGTCAAACCTCTGTTTAGGAGAAGCCTTCAGGGCCCTAGTGCCACCGCTTAATGCCACAGTCTCCATAGACACAAAAACATATTAGGACACATCCACAGGAGAGTCAATTTCAACTCAGCCTCCTCGGTTGCTCCCCGAGATCCAACAGATCTAGCCTATCTTGTAGCTAGGAGAATATTGGAATGCGAGGTGGGCTACCCAGCCATCCATCCTTAGAACCCTGCTCAGAATCGTTGGCCTGGAGCCAACCAACTGGTCTCAATTGTCCCACAGTAGAATCTTTGCAGTTTGGAGCTTCTCACAACTCCCATGGTGGGAAAACCCCCACGGCCTCGTGATTCCCCCCCTTTATGAAGGGGCCATCAGGGACAGAAAGTCAAACCTGAGGCATCGTCTGATGCTCAACCTGACTTCAGGTGCACGAGATCTCGATTCAGGTCTGTAGATTGTGCCTGCCATGTCCTCACCCATAAAACCTAAGCCTAGCTTGTGTTCTCAGAGTTCCGTCCTCAGACTACCGGCCCACAAGCCCTCCAGTTTGGCAATCCGGAAGTACAATGCAGCACTCTGTGGGCCCTCCAAGAGAAACATTGCCCTCTGGGGCTACCTAGAAACCCCAAATGAAGATCAACCTGCACGCCATTTGGCTGTACACCAAATATATAGGCTGATCTGGGCATCATTGCCTTCTCTGACACAGCCTGAGCTGGACCTCCTGGCCCCACCCAGACAGCTGGCCGCACACTAGGCACATTGGAACCGCCATGGCCTTAGTTCGTCATCTCTTCCCAACCTCGGTTTTCAGGCTTCAGTACCTAGACCTTATCTCTAATCACTGCCCAGGTTTGAAAATGTTGCAGAAATCAGTACTCGTTCCCTTGGCAAGAAACCTCGTGGTTGGCATGTTGTCCAACGTTCAGTGTAGTTGAAACCAGTGTGGCACATGAGACCCAGCCCATGCTTGAGGGCCACATTGGTCTCAAACACACATTGTGACCCTCAGCCTGAGCCCGGTCCTCAGGCAAGGCCTCTCAGTGGCTGCATGAAGAAACAGCATATTGGACTTGCCATGCCCCTAGACCCCAATTTTTAACCATAGTTTGGGTTGTCCCTTCGCTCTTGCCCAGGGCTCTGCTTTGGAATTCCTCTTTTGGTGGGACACCTCAGGTAACAAACCTGAAAGGAGTCCTCCCATCCCACAGATTCACGAAAAAGAATTGTGATCGGACCAGATCCACAGAGATTAAGATTCGTCCATGGCCCAGGAGGCCTCCCCGACATTCCTCGGCCATCGCTGATACAAAATCCAGAGACAAAAGCCTGAGCAAGCGCCTCAGACTCGCTCTTTCTTCATATCCTGAAGAGTTCTTCTCCTGGTTTGTAGGTCGGGCTTGCCATAACTACGTTCACAAACCTAAGATGAGTTTGTGTTTTTTGTTTTCTGTCCTCAAATTCCTGGGCCACATACCCTCCAGACTGAGCCCCTGGAGCCACACATTAGTACTGTGCCTACCCAATCCATGGGAATTCTGCCCATGCCATTGTCTCAAACCGTTCAAATTAGGAGAACCCTCCATAGTCCCTGAGGCCATCCCAATGGTGTAGGTTGTCCCGGACAAACAAGGGCCGTCTGACACCAGCTGAGCATCAACCTCCACTCATACCATAGATGGATGTCCCCAGAGAAGAAGATTGAACCAGGCAGGACCCTAGGACATAATGGGATCCATAGCTTTGGTTTACAGGCATGTCTCCTCAAAAGCCTGGATTCCAATACCAGCATAGGGCTTCTCCTGAGGCACCCATCAGAACAAATTTCGTCTCCACAAGGAAACTTGTGCATGGGAGCTATGTCAAAGGCTTAGGAGAATACTTCAGGGTGCCGGTGCCACCGCCCCATTCCAAGGCCCTCAGGGACACAAACAAACATTAGGACCCATCCTCCGGAAAGTCCATTTCAACTCAGCCACCCCGGTAACACCTGCTGAGCCATCAGATCTATACTGTCTTGTTGCTAGAAGAAAATTGGAATGCGAGGCGGGCTTCCCAGGCATTCATCCTCGAATGGTGCTCTAGAGTCATTCCATATGTGATGTCCTGGAGCTGTCCAACAGGTCTCAATTGTCCCGCAGAAGGAATCTTTGAAGGGCCATCTCACAACTTCCAACGTGGGAAAACCTCCATGGCCTAGAGATTCCACTCCCTTCATGAATGGACCGTCATGTACAGAAACTCCAACCAGAGCCAATGTCTGATCCTCGCCCTGAATTCAGATGCATGAGATATTGGTTCAGATCTGCCGAGGTACCTGCCGTGCCCTCGACCTGAAACCCAAGTCTAGCTTGTGTTCTCAGACTTCCGTCCTCACACTCCTGGCCCAGAAGACCTCAAGTTTGGCAATTCCGAACCCACTGTGCAGCACTCTGCCTGCCCTCTAGAAAAAAAATATTGCCTAATGAGCTGCCCAGGCACATCATATGAGGATAAACCTACACTCCACTTGACTGTACGTAAATTATATACTCTAAGCTGTGCACTAATGCACGGTCTGACACACCTGAGCCCGGTCCTCCTGACTAACACACAGACAGCTGACCACACACTGAGCACAACAGTCCAGCCATGGCCCTCGGACATCATCTCTTCCATACCTCAGTTTTCAGGCTTCAGAACCTACCTTTTCTCCAATCACTGCCCAGGGGTGATGGTATGTAGAAATCAGAACTCCTCCTTACCCATATCAAGAAACCTTGTGGTTGGCATGTTGTCCAACGTTCAGTGTAGGAGAAACCAGCATTCACCCTGAGGCCCAGCCCATTCTCAAGTGCGACGAGGGCATAAACACACCAAACTCTTTGGATGAGGCCAACCTTCTAAAGAGTAAGACTCGTCTATTTTCCATGAAGTCACCCGGAAATTTCACGACCATGAGTCACAGGATATCCAGAGATAAACTTGAGCAAGAGCCTCACACTCGCCCTTTTTTCATATCCCGAAGAGTTCTTCTCATGTTCTGTAGATCAGTCCTGCCTTACCTATGACCCGAAACATAAGCCGAGGTTGTGTTTTCAGACAACTGTCCAAACAGCCCTGGCCTACACACCCCAAAGGCTCAGGCCCTTGGAGCCAAACCTGAGGACTGTACTTGCCCTCTCCAAGGGAATTGTGTGTACCCATTCCAATGGCCACAATCCTACTAATAGGATAAACCTCCAAAGTTCCTGAGGCCATCCCAATAGTGGTGGCTTCCCAGGACAAACAGGAGCAATCTGAGCACATCAGAGCACCTACCCGCACTCAGACCCATAGACTGATGTCCCCAGAGGAAAAAAGGAATGAACAGACCACTAGGCACTAATCGGATCCATTGCTATGGTTTCCAGGTATGTCTCCTCAGAGGCCTGGATTTCAATACCAGCATATGGCTGTTTCTTGACTCACCCATCAGAACAAATCTCATCTACATATGGGAAACTTGCACGGTGGAGCTGTGTCAAAGTCTCTGTTTAGAAGAACCCATCAGGGACCCAGTGCCACCGCTTCATTCCAAGGTCTCCATAGACACAAAAACATATTAGGACACATCCACAGGAGAGTCAATTTCAACTCAGCCTCCTCAGTTGCTCCCCCAGATCCAGCAGATCTAACCTTTCTTGTAGCTAGGAGAAAATTGGAATGCCAGGTGGGGTACCCAGCCATCCATCCTCAGAACCATGCTTGGAATCCTTGGCCTGGCGCCAACTAACAGGTCTCAATTGTCCTGGAGAAGAATCTTTGTAGTTTGGAGCTTCTCACAACTCCCATCGTGCGAAAACCCCCATGGCCTCTTGATTCCCCCCCTTCATGAAGGGGCCATCAGGGACAGAATGTCCAACCTGAAGATCGTCTGATCCTCACCCTAACTTCAAATGCACGAGATCTCGATTCAGGTCTGTAGATTGTGCCTGCCATGTCCTCACGCATAAAAACTAAGCCTAGCTTGTGTTCTCAGACTTCAGTCCTCAGACTACTGGCCCACAAGCCCTCCAGTTTGGCAATCCAGAAGTACAATGCGGCACTCTGCCTGCTCCCTGGAAGAAGAACATTGCCCTCTGGGGCTACCCAGAAACCCCAAATGAGGATCAACCTGCACGCCATTTGGCTGTACACCAAATATATAGGCTGAAGTGGGCACAATTGCCCATTCTGACACAGCCTGATCCTGGAACTCCTGGCCCCACCCAGACAGCTGGCCGCACACTGAGCACATCGGACCCGCCATGGCCTTAGGTCGTCATCTCTACCCAACCTCGGTTTTCAGGCTTCAGAACCTTGACCTTATCTCCAATCACTGCCCAGGTTTGAAAATGTTGCAGAAATCCGAACTCGTTCCCTTGGCAAGAAACCTCGTGGTTGGCATGTTGTCCAACGTTCAGTGTAGTTGAAACCAGTGTGGCACATGAGACCCAGCCCATGCTTGAGGGCCACATTGGTCTCAAACACACATTGTGACCCTCAGCCTGAGCCCGGTCCTCAGGCAAGGCCTCTCAGTGGCTGCATGAAGAAACAGCATATTGGGCTTGCCATGCCCCTAGACCCTAATTTTTAACCATATTTCGGGTTGTCCCTTCACTCTTGCGCAGGGCTCTGCTTTGGAATTCCTCTTTTGGTGGGACACCTCAGGTAACAAACCTTAAAGGAGTCCACCCATCCCACAGATTCACGAAAAAGAATTGGGATAGGGCCAAATCCACAGAGAGGAAGATTCGTCCATGGCCCATGAGGCCGCCTCGACATTCCACGGCCATCGCTGATACAAAATCCAGAGACAAAAGCCTAACTAAGCGCCTCAGACTCGCTCTTTCTTCATATCCTGAAGAGTTCTTCTCATGATTTGTAGTTCGGCCGTGCCATACCTACGTTCCCAAACCTAAGCTGAGTTTGTGTTTTTGAGTATTGTCCTCAAAGTCCTGGGCCACACACCCTCCAGGCTGGGCCCCTGGAACCACACATTAAGACTGTGCCTAACCAATCCATGGGAATTCTGCCCATTCCATTATCCAAAACCGTACAAATTAGGAGAAACCTCCAAATTCCCTGAGGCCATACCAATGGTGTAGGTTGTCTGGGACAAAAAAGGGCCGTCTGACACCAGCTGAGCATCTACCTCCACTCATACCATAGATGGATGTCCCCAGAGAAGAAGATTGACCAGACAGGACCCCAGGCCATAATGGGATCCATAGCTTTGGTTTACAGGCATGTCTCCTCAAAAGCCTGGTTTCCAATACCAGCTGAGGGCTTCTCCTGAGGCACCCATCAGAACAAATCTCGTCTACACATGGGAAACTTGCATGTTGGAGCTCTCTCAAAGCCTCTGGTTAGAAGGACATTTCAGGTTCCCGGTGCCAGCGCCTCATTCCAAGGTCTCCATGGAGACACACCCACATTAGGACCCATCCACAGGAGAGTCCATTTCAACTCAGCCCCCTCAGTTGCTCCCCCTGATCCAGCAGATCTAACCCGTCTTGTCGCTAGGAGATGATTGGAATGAGAGGCAGGCTTCCCAGACATCCATACTTAGAACCATTCTCAGAATTATGCTGTATGGGAAGTCCTGGAGCCAACCAACAGGTCTCAATAGTCCCGCAGAAGAATCTTTACTGTTTGGAGCATCTCACAACTCCCATCGTGGGCAAACCTCCATGGCCTCGTGATCCCGCCCCCTGTGCTTCATGAAGGGGCCATCAGGGACAGAAGCTCCAACCTGAGCGATCGTCTGATCCTCGCCCTGACTTCAGATGCAGGACATCTTGATTCAGCTCTGCAGAGTGTGTCTGCCGTGCCCTTGCCCAGAAACGTAAGTCTAGTTTGTGTTCTCAACTTCCATCCTCACATTCCTGGCCCACAAGCCCTCCAGTTTGGCAATTCCAGAACTACAAGGCAGCACTCTGCCTGCTTTCCGGAAGAAAAACATTGCCCTCTGGGGCTACCCAGATTCCCCAAATGAGGATCAACCTGCATGCCACTTGACTGGACCCCAATTATACAGGCTGCCCTAGGCACTACTGCCCTTTCTGGCACAGCCTGAGACTGAACCTCCTGGCTCGCACCCACCCAGCTAGCCACACACTGAGCACATCAGACCCGCCATGGCCTTAGGTCATCATCTCTTTCCAACCTCGGTTTTCAGGCTTCAGAACCTAAACCTTATCTCCAGTCACCACCCAGGGTTGAACATGATGCAGGAATCAGAACTCCTTCCCCATGGCAAGAAACCTTGTGGTTGGCATGTTGTCCAACGTAAAATGTAGTTGAAACCAGTGTGGCCCATGAGGCCCTGCAGATGCTTGAGGACCAAGTCGTTAACAAACATGCATTCTGACCCTCAACGTGAGCCCAGTTCTCAAGTAAGGCCTCTCAGGGGCTGGACCAAAAGACAGCATATTGGGCTTGTCATGCCCCTAGGCCCCAATTTTTAACCAGATTTCTGGTTGTCCAGTCTCCCCTCCCCAGGGCTCGGCTTTGGAATCCCTCTTTTGGTGGGACACCTGAGGTAACAAAACTGAAAGGACTCCTCCCATCCCACAGTTTGACCCAAAACAATTGGAATCGGGCCAAATCCACTGAGCGGAAGACTCGTCCATGGCCCATGAGGCCTCCCGGACATTCCACGCCCATCGTTGACACAAAATCCAGAAACAAAAGCCTGAACAAGTGCCTCACAATCTCTCTTTCTTCATATCTGGAAGAATTCTCCTCACGGTCTGTAGATCGGGCCTGCCATACCTACGTCCCTAAACCTAAACTGAGTTTGTGTTTTAGACTTCTGTCTCCACAGTCCTGAGGCACACACCCTGCAGGCTGGGGCCCCTGGAGCCACATCAAAACTGTGCCTTCCCTCTCCACGGGAATTCTGCCCATTCCATTGTCCATAATCATAAAATTAGGAGAAACCTCCAAAGTCCCCAAGGCCTTCACAATAGTGTAGGCCGCCTGGGACAAACAAGGGCCATCTGACACCAGCTGAGCATCTAACTCCACTAATACCTTAGATGGATGTACACAGAGAAGAAGATTCAACCGGACAGGCCCCTAGGCTCTAAATGGAGCCATTGCTTTGGTTTCCAGTTATCTCTCTTCAGAGGCCTATATTCCAATAACAGTATATGGGGGTTTCCTGAGGCACCAATCAGAACAAATCTCGTCTCCACATGGGAAACTTGTCCTTTGGAGATGTCTCAAAACCTCCGGTTAGGAGAATCCTTCAGGGCCCATGCACCAACGCCCCATTCCAAGGTCTCCATGGACACAAACCCACATTAGCATCCATCCTCAGGAGAGTCCATTTCAACTCAGCCCCCTTGGTTGCTCTGACAGAGCCAGCATATCAAACCTGTCTATTTGCTAGGAGACAACTGCAATGTGAGGAGGGCTTCCCATGCATCCATCCTAAGATCCCTGCTCTGGTGTCATTCTGTATGGTATGTACTGGAGTGATACAAAAGGTCTCAATTGTTGATCAGAAGGAATCCTTGTTGTTTGGAGCATCTCACAACTCCCATTGTGGGTAAACCTCCATGGACGGGAGATGCTGTCCCCTTCATAAAGTGGCCAGAATGGACATAAATTCAAACCTAAGCCTAGGTTTGAACCTTGCCCTGACTTCAGATTCATGATATCCCGATTCAGATCTGCAGAGGGTGCCTGCCGTGCCCTCGCCCAGAACCTACGCCTAACATGTGTTCTCAGACTTCCGTTCTCACACTCCCCGTCCACAAGGCATCCACTTTGGAAATTCCGGAGCCACAATGCAGCACTCTGCCTGTTCTCCAGAAGAAAAACATTGCCCTTGGGGCTACCCAGAAATGCCAAATAAAGATCAACCTGCACGGCACTCAGTTGTACCCCAATTATACAATCTACCCTGGGCACTTATGCCCTGTCTGACACAGCCCAAGCTTGGACCTCCCGACCAACACCCAGACAGCTGGCTCCACGCTGAGCATATCGGACCCGACATGGTCTTAGGTCGTCATCTCTTCCCAACCTCGGTTTTCAGACTTCACAACCTAGACCTTATCTCCAATCACTGCCCAGGGGTGAATGACATGCAGAAATCAGAATTAACACTTCCCCATGGCAAGAACTCATGTGGTTGACATGTTGACTATCATTCAGTGTAGGAGAAACAAGCATGCACCATGAGTCCCCACCCATGCTTGAGTACCACAAGGGCATAAACACGCATTGTGACCCTCAGCATGAGTTCTGTCCTCAATGAAGGCCTCTCAGTGGCTGGACCATTAGAAGGCATATTGGGCTTGCCATGCCCCTAGGCCCGTATTTTTAGTTAGATTTCTTGTTGTCCAGGGCTCTGCTCTGGAATCCCTCTTTTGGTGGGACACCTTAGTTAACAAAACTGAATCCCACAGATTAACCCAAAACAATTGGGATCTGGCCAAATCCACAGAGAGAAAGACTCTTCCATGGCCCATGAGGACTCCTCGACATTCCACAGCCATCATTGACACAAAATCCAGGGGCAAAAGCCTGACAAGTGTCACACTTTCACCCTTTATTCATATCCCAAAAAGTTCTCCTCATAGTCTGTAAATCGGTCCTGCCATACCTACGTCCCAAAACCTAAGCTGAGTTTGTGTTTTCAGACATCTGTCCCCACAGTCCTTGCCCACACACCCTCAAGGCTGGGCCCTTGGAGCCACACATCAGGTCTGTGCCTGCCCACTCCACAGGAATTCTGCCCATGCCATTGTCCATAATCATACAATTTAGGAGAAACCTCCAAAGTCCCCGAGGCCATCCCTATAGTGTAGGCCGCCCGGAAAAACAGGAGCGGTCTGACACCAGCTGAGCAACTACCTCCATTTCATAAAATAGACAGATGTCGACAGAGAAGAAGATTGAACCAGAGAGGCTCCTAGGACCTAATTGGATGCATTGCTGTGGTTTCTATGTATCTCTCCTCAGAGGCCTGGTTCTAATACCAGCATATGTGGGTTTCCTGAGGCACCAATTAGAACAAATCTTGTCTCCACATGGAAAACTTGCTCTTTCGAGTTGTTTCAAAATCTCCGGTTAGAATCCTTTAGAGCCCTGGGGCCACCACCCCATTCCAACGTCCTCATGGACACAAACACACATTAAGACCCATCTTCAGGAGAGTCCATTTCAACTCAGCTCCCACGATTGCTCCTGCATAGCCATCAGATCGTACCTGTCTTGTGGCAGGGAGACAATTGGTGTAAGAGGCAGTCTGCTCAGGCATCCATCCTTAGAACCCGGCTCTGGAGTCATTCCATATGGGATGTCCTGGAGCCATCCAACAGGTCTCAATTTTCCCGCAGAAGGAATCCTTGCAGTTTGGAGCATCCCACAACTCCCAACGTGGGAAAACCTCCATGGCCTCGAGATTCCACCCCTTTGATGAAGAGGCCATCATGGACAGAAACTCCAACCTGCGCCTAAGTCTGATCCTCGTCCTGACTTCAGATGAATGAGATTTTGATTCGGATCTGCAGAGGGTGCCTGCCGTGCCCTCGCCCTGAAACTTAAGTCTAGCTTATGATCTCAGACTTACGTCCTCACACTCCTGGTCCCGACGCCCTTAAGTTTGGCAATTCTGGACCCACAATGCTGCACTCTGCCTGCCCACCAGAAGAAAAATGTTGCCCCAGTGAGCTTCCCTGACACAATAAATGAGGATGAACCTACATGGAACTCAACTGTACCCAAATTATACAGTCTAACCTGGGCACTAATGCACTGTCTGACACAGCCTGAATCCATACCTCCTGAAGAACACCCAGAAAGCTGACCGCACACTGAGCACATCGGACCCTCCATGACCTTAGGTTATCATCTCATCCCAACCTCGATTTTCTGGATTCAGAACTTAGATCTTATCTCCAGTCACTGCCCAGGGGTGAACATGATGCAGAAATCAGAATTCCTCCTTCCCCATGGAAAGAAACCTTGTGGTTCGTATGTTGTCCAAAGTTCAGTGTAGGAGAATCAAGCATGGCCCATGAGTCCCCGCCCATGCTTGATGCCTACATTGGGCACAAACATGCATTGTGACCCTCAGTGTGAGCACTGTACTCAAGTAAGAACTCTCAGTGGCTGGACCAAGGTACCCCATATGGGGATTGCCATGCCCTTAGGCCCCCAATCTTATACAGAGTTCGGGTTGTCCAGTCGCCCCTTCCCAGGGTTCTTCTCTGGAATCCCTCTTTAGTGGCACACCTGAGGTAAAAAAAAAAAAAAAAAAAAAAAAAAAAAAAAAACAGAATGGACTCCTCCCATCCCACGGAATGACCCCAAAATATTGGGATCATCCAAATCCCCATAGAGGAACTCTCACCCATGGTCCATGAGGACGCCCCTACATTCCACGGCCATCAGTGACACAAAATCCAGAGTCAAAAGCCTGAGCAAGTGCCTCACACTCACTCTTTGTTCATATCCTGAAGAGTTCTCCTCAAGGTCTATAGATCGGGCCTCCCATACCTATGTCCCCAAACCTAAGACGAGTTTCTGTTTTCAGACTTCTGTCCCCACAGCTCTGACCCACACACCCTCCATGCTTGAGCCCCTAGAGCCACACCTCAGGATTGTGCCTTCCCTCCCCAAAGGAATTCTGCCCATTTCATTGGCCACAAACTTGCAAATTAGGAGAAACCTCCAAAGTCAAAGTGGCCATCCCAATAGTGTAGACTGCCCAGGACAAATAGGGGCAATCTGACACCAGCTGAGGAACTACCTCCACTCAATCCCATAGACAGATGAACCGAGAGAAGAAGATTAAACCAGACAGGCCCCAGGCCCTAATCAGATCCATTGCCTTGGTTTCCAGGCATCTCTCCTCAGAGTTCTGGTTTCCAATACCAGCATATTGGGGGTTACTGAAGCACCAATGAGAACAAATCTTGTTTCCCCATGGGAAAAATGCTTCTTGGAGCTGTGTCTAAACCTCTGGTTAGGAGCATCCTTCAGAGCCCTGGTGCCACTGCCCCATTCCAAGGTCTCCATGGACACAATCCCACATTATGACCGAACCTCAGGAGAATGCATTTCAACTCAGCCCCCTCGGCTGCTACATCATAGGCAGCAATCAAACGTGCCATTTCGCTAGGAGACAATTGGAATGCAAGGCCGGATGCCCAGGCATCCATCCTTAGAACCCTGCTCTGCAATTGTTCCATATGGGATGCCCTGGAGCCATCCAACAGGTTTCAACTGACCCGCAGAAAATCCTTGTGGTTTGGAGCATTTCACTACTGCCATCATGGGAAAACACCAATGGCGGTGTGATGACCCCCCTTCATGAAGGGGCCATCATGGACAGAAACTCCAACCTGAGCCAACATATGAACCTCGCCCTGACCTCAGATGCATGAAATCTCAATTTAGCTCTGCAGAGTGTGCCTGCCATGTCCTCGCCCTGAAACCAAAGCAAAGCTTCAGTTCTCAGACTTACATCCTTGCATTCCTGGCCCCAAGGACTCCAGTTTGGCAGTTCCGGAGCCAGAATGCAGCACTCTGCCTGCCCTCCAGAAGAAAGACTTTGCCCTATGGGGCTACGGAGAAACCCCAAATAATTATCTTCTGCATGCCACTCAACTGTACCCCAATTATACAGCGTATCTGGGCACGAATGCCCTGTCTGGCACAGCCTGAGTGCAGACCTCTGAACGACACCTAGAAAGCTGGCCCCAAACTGAACACATCGGACCCGCCATGGCCTTAGGTCGTCATCTCTTTCAAACCTCGGTTTTCAGGCTTCAGAACCTAGATTTTATCTCCAATTAGTGCCTAGAGGTGAACGTGATGCAGAAATCAAAACTCCTCCTTCCCCATGGCAAGAAACCCTGAGGTTGGCATGTCCAAGGTTCAGTGTAGGAGAAACCTGCAAGCTCAATGAAGTCCCGCCCAATATTGGGGACCACCTTGGGCACAAACACACATTGTGACCCTCAGCATGAGTCCACTATTCAAGTAACGTCTCTCAGTGGCTGGACCAAGAATCTGCATATGGGCTTGCCATGCCCATAGGACCCCAGGCCTAACCAGAGGGTGGGTATTTCAGTTGTATGTACCCAGTGCTCTGCTCTAGAATCCCTCTATTGTGGGAACACATGAGGCAGAAAACAGGACTCCTCCCTTCCCACAAAATGACCCCAATCTCTTGGGAGCCGGACAAATCACCAGAGAGGGAGACTTCCATGGCCCATGAGACCATGCTTACATTAAATGACCATCATGAATACAACATCCAGAGACATAAGCTTGAACGACCGCCTCTCACTCGCCTTACTTTCTAATCACAATTAACTCCCCTCACGGACTGTAGATCACTCCTGCCATAACCTCAGCCCCAAACCTCAGCCGAGTTTGTGTTTTTGGATGTCTGTCCCCACAGCCCTGGCCCACACAGCCGCCAGGCTGGGGCCTCTGGAGCCACACCACAGGACTGACCTGCTCTCTCCAAGGAGACTATGCCCATTCCATTGCCCATAACCCCCCAGAATAGGAGAAACCTCAAGGCCCCCAAGGACATCCCACTACTATAAGCCTCTCTGGACAAAGGCATCCTGACACTAGCTGAGCAACTACCTCCATGCAGAAACACAGACAGATGTCGGCAGAGACAGTAGATTGAACCAGACAGGCCCCTGGGCCCTAATCTGAACTCTTGCTTTGGTTTCCAGGTGTCACTCCTCAGAGGCCTGGGTTTGAAGACCAGCATCTGGGGCTTTCCTGAGACACCAAACAGAACAACTATCGTCTCCACATGGGAAGCTTCATTGTTGGAGCTGTGTCAAACCCTTCGGTTTGGAGAAACCTGCAGAGTCCCTGAGCCACCGCCACATTCCAAGGTCTCCATGGCCACCAACCCACAGTATGACTCATCCTCAGGAGAGTCCATTTCAACTCAGCCCTCTGAGAAACCCGCCCAAGAGCCTGCAGATTGAGCCTGCCTTGCCCCAAGCAGCCAGTGGGAATGTGAGGTGGCATTTGCAGACATTCATGCTTAGACCCCTTCTCTCGAGTCTTTCTGTAGGGGTCATCCTAGAACCATCTCATAGTACTCGACTGTCCTACAGAGGAAACCTTGATGTTTGGGGCAGCTCATAACTCCCAGCGTTGGGAAACCTCCCTGGCCTCATGACGCCCCCACCCCCTTCAGGAAGGGGCCATAATGGACACAAACTCCAACCTGAGGCAACGTCTGATACTCGCCCTGACCTCAGATGCAGGAGATCTTGATTCAGTCTCTGCAGAGTGGGCCTGCCATGCCCTCGGCCCCAAACCTAACGCTAGCTTGTGTTTTCAGACTACCCTCTTCACAAACCTGGCAAACAAGCCCTCCAGACTGGGAATTCCAGAACCACAACACAGTTTTCTGCCTGCCCACCAGAAGAAAAACGTTGCCCTATGGGGCTCTCCAGAAACCACAAATGAGAACCAACCTGCTCTGGCCTCGACCGCACCCTAACTGGAAAAGCTACCCTGGTCAGTAATGCTCTGTCTGACACAGCCTGACGTCCCGACAGACAAGGAAACAGCTGGCTGCACACTAAGCACATCAGACAGGCCATGGCCTTATGCTGTCATCTCTTCCCAACCTGGGTTTTCAGACATCTGACCCTAGATATTATATCAAATCCTGGCAAACGTGGGTAACTGAAGCACAAATCAGATCTTCTCCTTCCCCATGGCTGGAAAGCTTGCTGTTGGCATGGAGTCATACCTTCAGTGTAGGAGAAACCTTCATGGCCCCTGAGGCCAAGCCTAAACTTGAGTGCCTCCTTGGGTACAAACTCGCATTGGGACCATCAGCATGGGCCCCATGTCGAAGTAAGGTCTCTCAGGGCCTGGACCAAGAGCCCGCATATGGGGCTTGCCAAGCCCCTATGATCCCAATCTTCACAAGAGCTCGAGTATTCCATTTGCTCGAACCCAGGACTGTGATCTGGAGTCCCTCTCCTGGAAGAACACCTGAGCCAGACAGCAGGACTCCACCCTTCCCACAAAATGTCCCCAAAATCTTAAGAGCTGGACCAACTCCTCAGAGAGGGAGACTCTTCCATAGCCCCTGAGGTCACCCCTACATTCCACGGCTATGGGAGACAAAACATCCAAAGACAAAAGCTTGCGTGACTGCCTCCCATTTGCCCTTCTTTCATAAGCTGAGGATCTCCTCTCACGGTCTGTGGGTCCATCCTGCCATGCTCTCGGCTCCGCACCCAAGCCGAGTTTGTGTTTTCAGAATTCTGTGCCCACAGCCCGGACCCACACACCCTCCAGGCTAGGGCCTATGGAGACACACTGAAGGACTGTGCCAGTCCTCTCCAAGAAAACTGTACCCAATCCATTGGCCACAACCCTAGAGATTAGGAAAATCCAATAAGGTCTCCAAGGCCATGCCTCGGCCATGGACTAAGAGGGGCACTCTGACACCAGCTGAGCAACTATCTCCACTTAGATACTCAGACAGTGTCCCCAGAGACAGAAGATTGAAACGGACAGGCATCTAGGCTCTAATCTGAACCCTAGCTTTGGTTTCCAGGTGTCTCTACTCAGAGAACTGGTTTGAAGACCAGTATCTGGGGCTTTTCTGAGGCACCAAAGAGAACCTGTCTCATCTCGACATAGGGATCTCTTTTTAATTGGAGCAATATTACACCCTTCGGTTAGGCGAATACTTCATGGCCCCTGAGCTGCCAACATATTCCAAGGTCTCCATGCACACAAACCCACATTATGACCCATCCGCAGGAGAGTCCATTTCAATTCAGCCCCCTAGTTAGCTCGCCCCAGAGCCAGTAGTTCAAACATGTCTTGTCACAAAGAGCCAATGGGAATGTGAGGTATGCTGTACAGGCATCCATCCTTCGAATCCTGCTCTCCAGTCTTTCCGTATGGGACATCCTGGAGCCATTCAACAGGACTCGACTGTCCAGCAGATGGAAAGCTTGTGGTATGGGTCAACGCACAAACTAGAGTTTGTGCTGGTGTCTAAGGTGCTGTGCAGGATTCTCCAATCTTGAGGGTTTGGCACAGGTCGAAGGGCATGGTTTCCTACTGGGGACAGGAGATATTCTATTGTGTGGCTCAGGGACCACATGTTGTATCCTAAGTTGGTATTTCAGAACAGGACCCTGAGGACAGATGCCTGAAAACCTAATCTAGTGTTCCAATGACGTCCTAGGAGCATGTCAGGTACAATCTTCTGACCCAGGAACATTGAAATGGCTGTCTGCTTGGATGTAGGTGATCAGGGCGTTTCAGACTGGCATTTGTGTCCAGTGCTGCCGACAATATTGGGTCGGGCTCAGGGCTCTTGCGTGTTTCTCCTAAACTGGAAGGTTTGGGCAGGTTTGACGGGCACAGTTTCCTTGGGGATGGCAGGCCTAGTCATGTGTTGTGGATCCAGAGACCCTGTCCTGGAGGGCATATGAGCCATGGTTTTGGGAGAGAAGTCTGCAAACACAAATGTGGGTTATGGTTAGTGGAAAGGTGATCACAGGCCCAATGAGTAGATCTGGAGTGCAGCTTGTCAGGAGTTGTAATTAGGGTGACTGGAAGGCAGTAGCACAGGCTTTTCTCTCTATATTGTGTGTCCAGGATGGCCTCGGAATGCAGGTATAGTCTCATGGGTCCATGGGAAACTTTTCCTCTCTATGGATCTGTGCAGCTCATAGTTTGGTGGCTTTTTTGGGGAAGGGAAGAGTGTTGTTTTCCATCTTATGGGTGCCCCCAAACAGGGATTCCAGATACAGGCTCTTTTTCTGGGCATCTGGGACTTCCCACCAAGGGTTAGGATTTGCACCTAGGGGTGTATGAGGCCTGCAATGCGGGATCATGTTGGTGCAACTGAGAGGGATTGTTTGAAAGCTTGCTCAGGCTGAGTCTCACAATGCCTGTTTGCTCCCATGGCGGCCCTCAGGAGTGGGAGTGGTCTCATTGGTCATATATCTGGCTCCCTCTTAGAGAGTTGGACACCCAACCCAACAGCCAAATGTCCTGCCATGAGGAAGGATGAGTTCTCTTCCGTCAGGTTCCTCTGTGCTTCAGGTTGCCCCATTGGCAGGGTTTCCAGCAAGGTCTCGAGATAGGTGCCTGAATACCAAGGATGGGTGGAGATGACGTACTTGGGCCATAGCAATCCCAAATGCTAGATATGAGGCCTAAAACTCGGTCGGGGCTCAGGCTCTGTCAGACACAGCGCTAGTGGCCATGGCAGCCTTTATATCAGAGTAGATTCGAGGGCGGAGCAGATTGATCCTCATGTGGAGTTTCTTGGGAAGATTCCCAGGCATTTGTTCATTCAATAGGAAAGGCAGAATGCTGTGTTGTGGCTCCAGATTTCCCAATCACGAGAGCTTGGGGACCAGTCAGTTTTGGGTGGAATTGTAAACAAAAGCTATGGTTCAATTCAGTGCCAAGCAGAAGGCAGTTCCAATTTGTAGCAGTTTACTCGAGACATCCAGCACTGGAATAAGGGTGGATGTCAGATGCTTGCTCACACTAGAGTTTTTGTCTATGATGACCGACAAGTGGAGGGGTGGTATAAAGAGGCCATGGAGGAGTTCACATGCTGAGGCCTGTGAACTGCTGCAAAAAGTAACATTTCTTTGTACAGAGTAGTTGAAGTCTGGTTTGTTTACTCTAGGTTTCCCCATGTGGAAAGTTTTTGAAGAAGAGCTCTCCGGCATGGATGCCAGGAAAGCACACCTCCATTGACAATTGCAGCTGAGGAACATGGCAGATTCGTTCTGGTGGCTCTGGGACAAAGTGCCAAGGCCTTGAGTTGACATGGGATCTCTTGCAGATGGGTCACAATGCTTGTTTGTTACCAGGGAGAACTTATAATGTGCTGGTTGCTAAGGTGCCATGCAGGATTCTCCTACCCTGAGGGTTTGGCACAGGTCGAAGAGCATGGTATTCTTTTGGGGACAGGGGATGTTCTGTCGTGTGGCTCAGAGAAAACATGATGTGTCATAGATTGGTATTTTAGAACAGGCCCCTGAGGACAGATGCCTGAAAACCAAATGGGGTTCCATTGAGAGCCTAGGGGCATTTTAGGTTCAATCGTCTATCTCACGATCATTGACTTGGCTATTTCCCTGGATGTAGGTGATAAGGGTGTTTCAGACTGCGCATTTCCATCCCGACTGGCCGGCAATATTGGTGTGGGCTCAGGGGCCACACAGGTTTCTCCTAATCTGGAAGGTTTGGGCAAATCTGATATGCACAGTGTCCTTGGGGTTGGCAGCCAGAGTTCTGTGGTGTGGCTCCAGAGATCACATTCTGGTGGGCATGAGAGCCATGGTTTTGGGAGAGAAGTCTGCAAACACAAATACAAATTAGGGTGAGTGGCGAGGTGATCACAGGCCCAATGCGTAGACCTGGAGGGAAGCTCGTCATGAACTATAATTAGGGAGACTGGAAGGCAGTAGCACAGGCTTTTCTCTCTGGATTGTGTGTCCAGGATGGCCTTGGAATGCAGGTGTGGTCTCATGGGTCCATGGGAGTCTTTTCCTCTCTATGGATCCTGGTGGCTCTCCATAGTTTGGTGGCTTTTTCGGGGAAGGGGAGAGTGATGTTTTCCACCTTATGGGTGCCCCAAAACAGGGATTCCAGAGACGGGCTCTGGTTCATGGCATCTGGGACATTACAACAAGTGCTAGGATTTGGGCTTAGGGCATATTAGGCCTGCAATGCGGGTTCATGGTGGTGCAACAGAGAAGGATTGTTTGAAAGCATGCTCAGGCTGAGGGTCACAAGGCCTGTTTGCCTCCAGGGCATCCCTGAGGCGTTTGTGTGGTCTCACTGGACTTGTAAATGACTCCCCCTTTCAGGGTTGAACACCCATCCTAACAGCCAAGTTTCCTGATATGAAGAAGGAGGAGTTCTCTATTGTGCTTCAGGATGCCCCATTATCAGGGATTCCAGCAAAGGTCTGGGGACAGGTGCCTGAATACCAAGGATGGGTAGAGATGAAATACTTGAGCCATGGCATTCCCAAATACTAGATGTGGGGCTCAAACTCTGGTGACTGACACTAGGTCTGGGCTCAGGCTCTGTCAGACACAGCACTAGTGGCCAGGGCAACCTATAAATCAGGGTCCCTCCGATATAGGGCCGAGCAGATTGATCCTCATGTGGGGTTTCTGGCCAGACTCACCAGGCACTTGTTTCTATCGGGAAGGCAGAATGCTGTGTTGTGTCTCCATAATTCGCTATCAAGAAGGCTTGGGGACCAGTCGGGTGAGGAAGGAATTGTAAACACAAGCTACAGTTCAATTCACTGCCAAGCGGAAGGCAGTTCCTGTGTCCAGCAGCTTTTTCGAGATATCCAGCACCTTAGTAAGGGAGGACGTCGGATATTTGCTCACACTGGAGTTTGTGTCTATGATGACTGACAAATGGAGGGGTGGCGTCAAGAAGCCATGGAGGGATTTTCACGTTGAGACTCATGAGCTGCTCCAAATAGCAAGGTTTTGTTCTACTGGACAGGTGGAGTGTGGTTTATTTGCTCCAGGGTCCCCCATGTGGAAAGTTTGGGTAGCAGAGCTCTACCGCATGGATGCCTGGAATGTTCAACTTCATTGACCATTGCAACTGAAGAACATGGCAGCTTTATTCTGGTGTCTCTGTAGCAAAGTACCAAGTCCTTGATTTGACATGGAATCTCTTGAAGATGGGCCACACAGCTGGTTTGTTACCAGGTAGATCTTAGAATGTGCTGGTGGCTTAGTAGTTGTGCAGGAATCTACTACTCTGGGATTTTGCACAGATTGTAGGGCACGGTTTCCTTCTGGGGACAGGAGATGTTCTGTTGTGTGGCCCAGCCACCACATGTTGTATCATAAGTTCGCATTCTAGAACAGGCCTCTGAGGACACATGTCTGAAAACCGAATCAATGGTTCCAATGACGTCCTAGGGGCATGTTAGGTTCATTATTCTGACTCAGGACCATTGACTTGGCTGTGTTCCTGGATGTAGGAGATCAGGGTATTTCAGACTGTGCATTTGTGTTCAGAGCGGCCGCCGAAATTGGGGTAGGCCCAGAGGCCTTGTAGGTTTCTCCTAATCTAGACAGTTTGGGCAACTGTGATGGAAACAGTTTCCTTGTGGATGGCAGGGACAGTCCTGCAGTGTGGATCCAGAGACCCCATCCTGGAGGGCATGTGTGCCATGGTTTTGGTAGATAAGTCTGCAAACACAAATTCGAATTAGGGTGAGTGGCGAGGTGATCACAGGCCCAATGCATATACCTTGAGAGCAGCTCATCTGGAACTGTAATTAGGGTGAATGGAAGGCAGTAGCACAGGCTTTTCTCTCCGGATTGTGTGTCCAGGATGGCCTCGGAATGCAGGTGTGTTCTCATGGGTCCATGGGAGACATTGCCTCTCTATGGATCCTGGTGGCTCCTCATAATTTGGTGACATTTTTGGGGAAGGGATGAGTGCTGTTTTCCATCTGAAGGGTGCACCAAAACAAAAATTCCAGAGATGGTCTCTGGGTCTGGGCACCTCGAAAATCCCACCAAGTTTTATGATTTGAACCTACAGGCATACCAGGCCTGAAATGAGGGATCATTGTGGTGAATCTGAGAGGGATTTTTTGAAAGCATGCTCAGGGTGAGGGTCACAATGCCTGTTTGTGCCAAGGGTAGTCCTCAGGAGTGTGTGTGGTGTCATTGATGTTGTAACTGGCTCCCCCTTTGAGGGTAGAACACCCATCCCAAAAGCCAGGTTTATTGCCATGGGGAAAGAAGAGTTCTCTATTGTGCTTCAAGTTCCCTAATTGGCAGGGATCCCTGCCAAGGTCTGGGGACAGATGCCTGAATATGAAGGATGGGTAGAGATGACATACTTTGGCCATGGCAATCCCAAATGCTAGATATGGGGCCTGCTCTTTAGTGGCTGAAACTCAGTCGAGCTCAGGCTCTGTCAGACACGGCACTAGTGGCCATGGCAGCCTATAAATCGGTGTTGACTCGAGGGCCGACCTGATTGATCCTCATGTGGGTTTTCAGGGCAGACTCACCAGGCATTTCTTCATTCGATGGGGAAGGCAGAATGCTGCGTTGTGGCCCCAGATTTCCCTATCAAGAGGGCTTAGGGACCAGTCAGGTGAGGATGGAATTGTAAACACAAGCTATGGTTCAATTCAGTGCCAAGTGGAAGGCAGTTCCAATGTACAGTGGTTTATTCAAGACATCCAGCACCGGGATAAGGGTGCATGTCAGATGTTTGCTTAGACTGGAGTTTGTGTCTATGATGACCGACCAATGGAGTGGTGGCATCAAGAGGCCATGGAGCAGTTTACACGCTGAGGCCTGTGAGTTGATCCAAACATAAGGTTTCCTTCTACTGGACAGGGGAGGTCTGGTTTGTTTACACCAGGTTCCCCCATGTGCAAAGTTTGGTTAGCATAGTACTCGCACGTGGATACTGGAAAGCACACCTACATTGACCATTGCACCTAAGGAACATGGCAGGTTCTTTCTGGTTGCTCTAGGGCAAAGTACCAAGGCCTGGATTCTAATAAAGTTGGGTCACAATGCAGTTTTGTTACCACGGAAATCTTACTATGTGCTGGTGGCTAAGGGGCCATGTATGATTAGTCTATCCTGATGGTTTGACACCGGTCGAAGAACATGGTTTCTTTCTGGGTATCGGAGATGTTCTGTTGTGGGGCTCACGGACCAAATGTTGTATCATAAGTTGGTATTCCAGAACAGGCCTCTGAGGACAGATGCCTAAAAACTTCATCTAGGGTTCCAATGAAGTCCAAGGGGAATTTCAGGTTGAATCATCAGACTCAGGACCATTGACTTCGGTGTCTGCCTATATGTAGGCAACCAGGGTGTTTCTGACTGTGCCTTTGTGTACAGAGTGGCCTCCAATATTGGGGTGGGCTCTGGGGCCTTGCAGGTTTCTCCTAATCTTGAAGGTTTAGGCAAATTTGTGGGCACGGTTTCCTTGGGGGTGGCAGGCACAGTCCTGTGGTGTGGCTCCAGAGACTCCATCGTGGAGGGCATGTAAGCCATGGTTTTGGGAGAGAAGTCTGCAATCACAAACTCGGATTAGGTTGAGTTGCGAGGTGATCGTAGGCCCAATGCATAGACCTGGAGGGCAGATCGTCAGGAACTGTAAATCACGTACCTCGAAGGCACTAGCACTGGCTTTTATATCTGGATTGTGTGTCCATGATAGCCTTGGAATGCAGGTGTGTTCTAATGTTTCCATGAGAGTATTTTCCTCTCTACGGATCCTGGAAGCTCCCAATAGTATGGTGGCTTTCTCGTTTGAATGGAAGAGTGCTGTTTTCAATCTTAGATGTTCCACAAAAAGGGATTCCAGAGAAGGGCTGTGAGTCTGGGTGCTTGGAAAATTACACCAGGATTAGGATTTGGGCCTAGGGGAGTACCAGGCCTACAATGTGTGACTTGGAGGTACAACTGAGAGCGTTTGTTTGAAAGCATGCTAGTCTGAGTGTCACAATGCCTGATGTGATTAGGGCAGCCCTTATGAGTGGGAGTTGTCTCCTTGGCCATGCAGCTGGCTACCACTTTAATGTAGGACACCCATCCCAACTACCAGGATTCCTGCCATGGAAAAGGAAGAATTCTCTATTGTGCCTCAGGTTCCCCCATTAGCAGGTATTCTAGCAAATGTCTGGGGACAGATGCCTGAATACCAAGGATGGGTAGAGATGAGGGACCTGAGACATGGCCAGTCTCACATGCCCGACTCTCTGAGTAGCTGACATGAATTGAGCACTCAGGCTCTGTCAGAAACAGAACTAGTGGTCAGGGCTGAGTATGAATCAGGGATCCCTCAAGGGCTGAGCAGATTGATCCTCATGCAGAGTTTCTGGGCAGAATCACCATGCCCTTCTTCTTTCTAAGGGGAAGGCAAAAAGCTGCGTTGTGGCCCCAGAATTCCCTATCAAGCGGGCTTGGGGACCAGTAGGGTGAGGATGGAATTGTAAACTCAAGCTAAGGTTCAATTCAGTGCCAAGCAAAAGGCAGTTCCATTGTGTAGTGTCTGATTCCAGATATCCAGCACCTGAGTAAAGGTGAAAGTCAGACATTTCCTCATGCTGGAGTTTATGTCTATGATGACCGATGAATGGAGGGGTGGCGTCAAGAGACCATGGAGGATTTCACATGCTGGGGCTTGTGAGATGCTTCAAACAGCAAAGTTTCCTTCTACCAGACAGGGGGAGTCTGGTTTATTTGCTCCAGGGTCCCCCATGTGGAAAGTTTGGGTAGCAGAGCACTCCCACGTGGATGCCTGAAAAGCACACCTCCATTAAAATTGCAGCTGAGAAACATGGCCAATTCGTTCTGGTGGCTCTTGGGCGAATTACCAAGGCCTGGAGTTGACATGAAGTCTCATGAAGATGGGTCATAATGCAGGTTTGTTACCATGGAGACCTTAGAGTGTGCTGGTGGCTAAGGGACCATGTAGGATTCATCTACCCTGAGGGTTTGACACTGGTCAAAGGGCACGGTTCCTTCTCGGACCAGAGATGTTCTGATGTGGGGCTAACGGACCAAATGTATCATAATTTGGTATTGCAGAACAGGCCTCTGAGGATAGATGCCTGAAAATTTAATCTAGGGTTCCAATAAAATCCTAACGGAATGTCAGGTTCAATCCTCTGACTCAGTATCATTGACTTCAAAGTCTGCCTAGATGTAGGTGATCAGGGTGTTCCAGACTGTGCATTTGTGTACAGAGTGGCAACCAGTATTGGGGTGGGCTCAGGGGCCTTGCAGGTTTCTCCTAATCTGGAAAGATAGGGCAATTTGATGGGCACAGTTTCCTTGGCAATGGTGGGCATAGTCCTGTGGTGTGGCTCCAAAGACCCCATGCTGGAGGGCATGAGAGCCATGGTTTTCGGAGGGAAGTCTGCAAACACAAATGCGGGTTAGGTTTAGTGGCGAAGTGATTGTAGGCCCAATGCATACTCCTGGAGGGAAGCTCCGTGTGAAATGTAAATCGCATGCCTCAAAGGAGGTAGCACAGGCTTTTTTATCTGGATTGTGTATCCACGATGGACTAAGAATGCAGGTGTGGTCTCAGGTGTCCATGGGTGATATTTCCTCTCAAGTATCCTGGCGGCTCCTTATAATGTGGTGGCTTTCTCAGAGAGGAAAGAGTTCTGTTTTCCATATTAAGGGTGTCCCATAACAGGGATTGCAGAGAAGTGCTCTGGCTCTGGGCACCTGGAAATACTCACCAAGGGTTATGATTTGGGCATAGGGGCTTACCAGGCCTCCAATGCAAGTCCTGGAGATACAACTGAGAGCGTTTGTTTGAAAGCATGCTCAGGTTGAGGGTCACTATGCAAGCTTTTGCATAGGGTGGCCCTCAGGAATGGGGGTGGTCTCAATGGCCATTCAGTAGGCTAACACTCTGAGTGTTGGACACCCTTCCGAACTTACAGGAATCCTGCCATGGGGAATGAGGATTTCTCTATTGTGATTCAGGTTCCCTCATTGGTAGGGATTCCAGGAAAGGTCTGGGGACACATGCCTGAATACCAAGGATGGGTAAAGATGACGGCTCTGTTCCGTGGCCAGTCTAACATGCGGGATATGGGCCCCGCCTTCTAGGTGGCTGACACGAGGTCGGGGCTTAGGCTCTGTCAGACACAACACTAGGGGCCAGGGCTGTCTATAATTCAGGGTTCCCTCAAGGGACAAGTAGATTGATCATAATGTGGAGTTTCTGGGCAGACTCACCAGGCCCTTCTTCTTTCTATTGGGAAGGCAGAATGCTGTGTTGTGGCTGCAGAATTCCCTATCATGAGGGCTTGTAGACCAGTAGGGTGAGGATGGAATTGTAAACCCAAGCTATGAATAAATTCAGTGACAAGCGAATGGCATTTCCAGTGTGCAGCGGCTGATTCGAATATCCAGCACCTGAGTAAGAGCAGACGTCAGATGTTTGCTCAAGCTGGAGTTTGTGTCTATAATGACCGACAAATGGAGAGGAGTTGAAAAGAGGTCATAGAGGATTTCCCACACTTGAGCTTGTGAGATGCTCCAAACAGCCAGGTTTCCTTCTACAGGACAGGGCAGTCAGATTTGTTTGCTCGAGAGTCCCCCATGTGGAAAGTTTGGGTAGCAGAGCACTCCCACATGGATGCCTGGAAAGCACACTTCCACTGAACATTGCAGCTGAGGAACATGACAGGTTCTTTCTGAAGGCTCTGGGGTGAAGTACCAAGGCCTGTAGTTGACATGGAATCTCATGAAGATGGCTCACAATGCTGGCTTGTTACCAGTGAGATCTTAGAATCTGCTGGTGGCTACGGGCCAAGTAGAATTCATCTACCCTGAGGGTTTGACACAGTTCCAAGAGCACGGCTTCCATCTAGAGAAAGGAGATGTTCTGTTGTGGGGATCAGGGACCATATGTTGTATCTTAAGTTGGTACTCCAGAACAGGTCTCTGATTACAGATGCCTGAAAACCTAATCAGGGGTTACAATGAGGTCATAGGAGCATGTCAGGTTCAATCTTCTGACTGAGAAACACTGACTTGGGTATCTGCCTGGATTCAGGTGATCAGCGTATTTCAGACTGCACATTTGTGTCCAGAGGGGCCTCCAGTATTGGGGTGGGCTCAGGGGCCTTGCAGGTTTCTCCTTATCTCGAAGTTTTAGGCAAATGTGACAGACACATTTTCCTTGGGGATGGCAGGCACAGTCCTTTGGTGTGGCTCCAGAGACCCCATCCTGGAGGAAATATGAGCCATGGTTTCGGGATAGAAGTCTGTAAGCACAAACTCGGGTTAAGGTTAGCGGTGAGGTGATCGCAGGCCCAATGCATAGACCTGGAGGGCAGCTCGTCTGGAACTATAAATTGGTTGCCTTGAAGGTGGTAGCACAGGCTTGTGTATCTGGCTTTTGTGTCCAGGATGGCCTCGGAATACAGGTGTGGTCTCATGGATCCATGGGAGATTTTTCCTCTCAAGGATCCTAGCGGCTCCCTATACTATGGTGGCTTTCTTGGCGAAGGGGAGAGTGCTATTTTCCATCTTAGGGGTGTCCCAAAACAGGGATTCCAGAGACAGGCTGTGTTTCTGGGCCCCTGAAAAATCCCACCAGGTGTTAGGATTTGTGCTTAGGGGCATATCAGGCCTGCAAATTTGGATTCTGGAATGCAACTGAGAGTGTTTGTTTGAAAGCATGCTCATGTTGGGGGTCACAATGCCTGCTTGTGTCCAGGGCGGCCCTCATGAGTGGGCGGGTTATCATTGGCCATTCAGCTGGCTACCACTCTGAGGTCTGGAAACCCATCCCAAGAGCCATCATTCATGCCATGGGGAAGGAGGATTTCCCTATTGTGCTTCTGGTTCCCCCATTGGCAGGGATTTCAGCAAATGTCTGGGGACAGATGCCTGAATCAAGAATGGGTAGAGATGACAGCCCTGGGACATGGCTGGTCTCACTATAAATGGGGTTCACTCGAGGGTTGAGTAGATTTATCCTCATGTAGGGTTTCTGGGCAGTCTCTCCAGGCTGTTTTTTCTTGCTATGGGGAAGGCAGAATGCTGTGTTGTGGCTTCAGAATTCCCTATCAAGAGAGCTTACTGAACACCAGGGTGAGGATGGAATTGCAAACCCAAGCTACTTTTTTTTTTCAAGATTTTATTTATTTGTCAGAGAGCGAGCGAGAGCAAGCACAGGCAGACAGAGTGGAAGGCAGAGTCAGACGGAGAAGCAGGCTCCCTGCGGAGCAAGGAGCCTGATGTGGGACTCGATCCCAGGACGCTGGGATCATGACCTGAGCCGAAGGCAGCTGTTTAACCAACTGAGCCAACCAGGCGTCCCGCCAAGCTACTTTTAAATTCAGTGCCAAGCATAAGGCAATTCCAGTGTGTAGCAGCTGATTCAAATATCCAGCACTTGAGTAAGTGCAGATGTCAGTTGATTGCTCACGCTGGAGTTAGTGTCTATGATGACCAACAAATGGATGGGTGGCCTCAAGAGGCCATGGAGGATTACCCACCCTCAGGCTTGAGATACTCAATACAGCAAAGATTCCTTTTACCGTACAGGGGAGTCTGGTTTGTTTCCTCCAGGGTTCCCCATGTGGAAAGTTGGTATCAGAGCACTCCTGCTGGATGCCTGGAAAGTACACCTACATTGACCATGGCAGCAGAGGAACATGGCAGTTTCATTCTGGTGGCTCTGGGCCGAAGTACCAAGGGCTGGAGTTGTCATGGAGTCTCATGTAGATGGGTCACAATGCTGGTATGTTGTCAGGGAGATCATAGAATGTGCTGGTTGTCAGGGGGCCTTGAAGGATTCATCTACCCAGAGTGTTTGACACAGGTCCAGAGCACAGCTTTCTTCTAAGGACAGGAGATGTTCTTTTGTGTGGCTCAGTGACCGACCATATTGTATCATACATTGATATTCAGAACAGCCTTCTGAGTACAGATACCTGAAAACCTATTCTAGTGTTCCAGTGAATCCTAGGAGCATGTCAGGTTCAATCTTCTGTCTGAGGACCATTGACTTGGATATCAGCCTGGATGTAGGTGATATGGTGTGTCAGACTGTGCATTTGCGTACAGAGTGGCCTCCAATATTGGGCTGGGCTTAGGGGCCTTGCAGGTTTCTCCTAATCTAGAGGGTTTGTTTAATAGTGACAATCACATTTTCCTTTGGGAAGACAGGTACAATCCCGTGGTGTGGCTCCAGTTATCACAAACTGGAGGGCATGTGAGCCATGGTTTTGGGAGGGAAGTCTGAAAACACAAACTTGGGTTAGGGTTAGTGGCAAGGTTATCACAGGCCCAATGCATAGACATGGATGGCAGCTCTTCAGGAACTGTTAATCGGGTGACTCAAAGGCAGAATCACAGGCTTTTTTCTCTGTATTGTGTGCAGGATGGCCTCAGAATGCAGTTGTGGCCTCATGGGTCCATGGGAGATTTTTCCTCTCTAAGGATCCTGGTGGCTCCCAATAGTTGGTGGCTTTTTCGGGGAAGGGAAGAGTGCTGTTTTTCATGTTAGGGGTGCCCCAAAATATGGATTCCAGAGACGGACTCTGGGTTTAGTCCCCTGGAAAATCCCACCAAGTGTTAGGATTTGGGCCTAGTGGCTTACCAGGCCTGCATGCAGGATCCTGGAGGTGCAACTGAGAGGTCTTGTTTGAAATCATTCTCAGGCTGAGGGTCACAATACTTGCTTATGCCCAGGTGGCCCTCATGAGTGGGCGTGGTCACATTGGCCATGCAGCTGGCTCCCACTTTGAGGGTTGGAAAACCATCCCAACAGCCAGAATCCTGCCATGGGGAAAGAGGAGTTCTCTATAGTGCTTCAGGTTCCCCCATTAGCGGGGATTCCAGCAAAGGTCTGGGGACAGAGGCCTGAATACCAAGGATGGGTAAAGATGATGGACATGGGCCATGGCCAGTATCAAATCGTGGATATTGGCCCCGATCACTGGGTGGCTGACACTAGGTCTTGGCTCAGGCTCTGTCAGACACAGCACTAGTGCCCAGGGCAGCCTATAAATTGGGGTTCCTCAAGTGCCGAGCAGATTGATCCTCATGTATGGTTTCTGGGCAGACTCACCAGGCCCTTCTTGTTTGTAAGGGGAAGGCAGAATGCTGCTTTGTGGCTCTAGAATTCACTATCAAGAGGGCTTGTGGACCAGGAGGCTGAGGATGGAATTGTAAACCTAAGCTATGGTTACATTCTGTATCAAGCAAAAGGAATTTCCAGTGTGCAATGTTTGAATCCAATATTCAGCACTTGAGTGAGGGTGGATGTCAGATATTTGCTCATGCTGGAGTTTGTGTCTATGATGACACAAAAATGGAGGGGTGGCGTCAAGAGGTTATGGAGGATTTCCCAATCTGGTGTTTTTGAGATGCTCCAAACAGCAAGGTTTCCTTCTACCAGACAGGGGCAGTCTGATTTGTTTCCTCCATGGTTCCCCATGTCGAAAGATCGGATAGCATAGATCTCCCACATGGGTGACTGGAAAGCACACCTTCATTGACCATGACAGCGAAGGAACATGGCATCTGGTGGCTTTGAGGCGAAGAAATAAAGACTGGATTGGACATGGAACCTCATGAAGATGGGTCAAAATGTTGGTTTGTTACCAGGGAGATCTTAGAATGTGCTGGTGGTTAATGGGCCACGCAGGATTCATCTAGCCTGAGGATTTGACACAGGCCCAAGAGCCCGGATTGCTTCTGGGGGCAGGAGATATTCTGTTGTGGGGCTCAGCGGCCATATGTTGTATCATAAATTGGTAATCCAGAACAGGTCTCTGAGGACAGAAGCCTGAAAACCTAATAAAGGGTTTGAATGAGGCCCTAGGGGAATGTCATTTAATCTTCTGACTCAGGATCATTGACTCTGGTGTCTGACTGAATGCAGGTGATGAGGGTGTTTCAGACTGTGCATTTGTGTCCAGAGTGGCATCCAATACTAGGGTTGGCTCATGTTTCTTGCAGGTTTCTCCTTATATGGGGTTTTTGGACAACTGTGATGGGCAGTTTCCTTGGGGATTGCAGGAACTGTCCTGTGGTGTGACTCCAGAGACCCCATCCTGGAGGACATGTGCGCCATGATTTTGAGAGAGAAGTCTGCAAACACAAACTTAGGTTAGGGTTAGTGGCAAGGTGATCATAGTCCCAATCCATAGACCAGGAGGGCAGCAAGTCTGGAACTGTAAATCACGTAACTCAAAGGTGGTAGCACAGGTAATTGTATCTGGATTTAATTTCCAGAATGGCCTTTATTGCAGGTGTTGTCTCAAGGGTCCATGGGAGATTTCTCCTCTCAAGGATCCTGGCGGTTCTCAATAGTTTGTTGGATTTCTCTGGGAAGGGATGAGTACTGTTTTCCAGCTTAGGTGTGCCCCAAAACAGGCATTCCAGAGATGAGCTCTGGGTCTAAGTGCTTGGAAAATCCCACCAAGGGTTAATATTTAGGCCTAGGGCCATACCAGGCCTGCAATGCGGGATCCTGGAGGTGCAACTGAGAGCGTTTGTTTGAATGTATGGTCAAGCTGAGGGTCCCAATGCCTGCTTGTGCCCCGGAGGCCATCAGGATTGGGCGATGTCTACTCAGCCATGCAGCCAGTTCCCATTCCTAGGGTTGGACACCCATCCAAAAGCCAGGATTCCTGCCATGGCGAAGGATGAATTCTCTATTGTGCTTCAGGTCCCCCCATTGGTAGGGATTCCAGCTAAGATCTAGGGGACAGATGCCTGAATACCAAGGATGGGTAGTAATGACAGCCCTGGGCCATGGCCGGTCTCACATGGTTAATGTGGGCCCCACCCTCTGGGTTGCTGACACGAGGTAGGGGCTCAGGCTCTGTCAGACACAGCACTAGTGGCTAGGGCAAACTATAAATAGGGGTTCCCTCCTGGGCTGAGTATATTGATCTTAATGTGCAGTTTATGGGCAGACTCACCAGGTCCTTCTATCTATGAAGAAGGCAGAATGTTGCGTTGTGGCTCCAGAATTCCCTATCAAGAGATATGGCAGACCAGTAGGGTGAGGATGAAATTGTAGTCTGAAGCTAGGCTTAAATTCATTGCAAAGCGAAAGGCAGTTCCAGTGTGCAGCAGCTGATTCCAATATCAGCGCCTGAATATGGGCGGATGTCAGATGTTTGCTCAGGCTGGAGTTTGTGTCTATGATGACCAACAAATGGAGAGGTGGCGTCAAGAGGCCATGGAGGATTTCCCACCCTGGGGCTCAGGGGCCATAATTTGTATCATAAGTTGGTATTCCAGAAGAGGCCTCTGAGGACAGGTGCCTGAAAAGTTAATCCCTCTTCCAATGAGGTCCTAGGGCCATGTCAGGTTCAATTATCTGACTCAGGACCATTGATTTGGGTGTCTGCCTGGATGGAGGTGATCAGGGTGTTTCAGACTGTGCATTTGCATCCAGAGCAGCCTCCAATATTGGGATGTGCTCAGGAGCCTTCCAGGTTTCTCCTAATCAGGAGGGTTTGGGCAACTGTGATGGGCCCAGTTTCCTTGGGGATGGCAAGCACAGTCTTGTGGTGTGACTCTAGGGGCCCCATCCTGGAGGACATGTGAGCAATGGTTTTTAGAGAGAGATCTGCAAACACAAACTCGGGATAAGGTTAATGGAGAGGTGTTCACAGCCCCAATCCAAAGATCTGGAGGGCAGCACGTCAGGAACTGTAAATCAGGTGACTCGAAGCCAGTAGCACAGTCTCTTGTATCTGGATAGCATATCCACGCTGGCCTCGGAATACAGGTGTGGACTCATGGGACCATGGGAGATTCTTCTTCTCAAGGATCCTGGGGGATCCCATTAGTTTGGTGGCTTTCTCAGGGAAGTGAAGAGTGCTGTTTTCCATCTTAGGGGTGCCTCAAAACAGGGATTCCAGTGACGGGCTCTGGGTATGTGCACATGGAACATCCCACGATGTGTTAGGATTTGGGCTTAAGGGCATATCAGGCCTGCAATGCAGGATCCTGGAGGTGCAACTAAGAGCATTTTTTGAAGGCTTGATCAAGCTGAGGGTTACAATGGCTACTTGTGCCCAGGGCAGCCCTCATGAGTGGGCATTGTCTCCTTGGCCATGCAGCTGGCTCCCACTTTGAGGTTTGGACACCCATATCAACAGCCAGGATTCCTACCATGGGGAAGGAGGAGTTCTCTATTGTGCTTTAGGTTACCCCATTGGTAGGGATTACATAAAAGGTCTGGGGACAGGTGCCTGAATACCAAGGATGGGTAGAGATGATGGACTTGGGCCCTGGCCAATCTCACATGCTGGATATGGGCTCATATCTCTGGGTGCCTGAAACTAGGTCTTGGCTCAGGCTCTGTCAGACACAGTACTAGTACTAGTACTAGTACTAGTGCCCAGGACAGCCTATAAATCAAGGTTCCATCGAGTGCCAAGTAGATTGAACCTCATGTGGAGTTTCTGGGAAGATTCACCAGGCCCTATTTCTTTCTAGTGGGAATGCAGAATGTTGCCTTGTGGCTCCAAATTCCCTCTCTAGAGGGCTTGCAGACCAGGAGGCTGAGGATGGAATTCTAAACCCAAGCTATTGTTAAATTCAGTGTCAAGTGAAACGCAGTTCCAGTGTGCAATAGTGGAATAGAAAATGCAGAATCTAAATAACGGCAGATTTCAGAGGTTTTCTCATGCTGGAGTTTTTGTCTATGATGACTGACAAATGGAGGGGTTGTGTCAAGGGCCATGAAGGATTTCTCCTGCTGGTGCTTCTGAGATGCTCCAAACAGAGGGTTCCCTTCTACTGGTCAGTGGCAGTCTGGTTTGTTTGCTCCAGGGTCCCACATGTGGAAAGAATAAGTAGAAGAGCACTCCCACATGGATGCCTGGAAAGCACACCTCCACTGACCATATCAGGTGAGGAACATGGCAGGTTTATTCTGGTGGCTCTGGGGCGAATTACCAAGGAGTTGAAGTGACATGGAATCTCATGAAGATGGATCACAATGCTGTTTGTTTGTTACCAGAGAGATCTTAGAATGTGCTGGGGGCTAAGGGGCTGTGCATAATTCATATACCCCGACCCTTGACACAAGTTGAAGAGCACGAATTCCATCTGGGGACAGGAGATATTCTATTGTGGGGTTCAGGGACCAATATTCTGACTCAGGACCATTGACTTGGGTGTCTTCCTGGATGGAGGTGATCAGGGTGTTGTACACTGTGCATTTGTGTCCAGAGTGGCCTCCAATATTGGACTGGGCTCAGGGGACTTGCAGGTCTCTCCTAATCTGGAGGGTTTGGGCAACTGTGATGGACACAGTTTCATTGGGGATAGCAGGATCTTTCCTGTGGTGTGGCTACAGAGACCCATCATAGAGGGCATGTGAGCCATGGTTTTGGGAAAGAAGTCTGCAAACACAAACTTGGGGTAGGGTTAATGGCGAGGTGATCACAGGCCCAATGCGTAGATCTGTAGGGCAGCTCGTCTGGAACTGTAAACCAGGTGATTCGAAGGTGGTAGCATAGTCTCTTGTATCTGGATTGTGTGTCCTGGATGGCCTCGGAATGAAGGTGTGTTCTTATGGAGCCCTGGGAGATTTTTCCTCTCTACGCATCCTGGCAGCTCCTAATAGTTTTCTCAGGGGAGGGAAGAGTGCTGTTTTCCATCATAGGGGTGCTTCAAAACAGAGATTCCAGAGACGGGCTCTGGTTATGTTGGCATGGAAAATCCCACGAAGTGTTAGGATTTGGTCCTAAGGGCATACCAGGCCTGCGATGCGGGACCCTGCAGAAACAACTGAGAGCATTTGTTTGAATGCATGCTAAGGTTGAGGGACACAATGCCTGCTTTGGCCCAGGCGGCCCTTATGATTGGGCGTTGTCTCATTGGCCATGCACCTGGTTCTAATTCTGAGGGTTGGGCACCCATAGCAACAGCCAGGCTTCCTGCCATGGGGAAGGAGGAGTTCTCAATTGTGCTTCAGGTTCCCCCACTGGTAGGGATTCCAGCAAAGGTCTGGGATAGTTGCCGGAATACCAAGGATGGGTAGAGATGACTGGGCCATGGCCAGTCCCACATGCTGGATAAGGGCCCCACACTCTGGGTGGCTGACACGAGGTTGGGGCTCAGGCTCTCTCAGACACAGCGCTAGTGGCCAGCGCAAAGTATAAATCGGGGTTCCCTCGAGGGCCAAGTAGATTGATCTTCATGGGGAGTTTCTGGGCAGACTCACCAGGCCCTTCTTCTTTCTATGGGGAAGGCAGAATGTTGCGTTTTGTCTCCCTAATTCCCTCTCAAGAGGACTTGCAGTCCAGTAGGGTGGGGGTGGAATTGTAAAACCAAACTATGCAAGAATACAGTGTCAAGTGAAAGGTATTTCCAGTGTGCGTGACTGATTCGAATATCCAGCACCTGAGTAAGAGCAGATGTCAGATGTTTGCTCATGCTGGAATTTGTGTCTATGATGACTAACAAATGGAGGGTTGGCATCAAGAGAATGTGGAGGACTTCCCAGGCTGGGGCTTGTGAGATGCTCCAAACAACCAAGGTTTCCTTCAACCTGACAGGAGCAGTCTTATTTGTTTGCTCTAGGGTTCCCTATGTGGAATTTTTGTGTAGCAGAGAACTACCTCTTGGATGCCTAGAAAGCACACGTCCATTGACCTTTGTACCTGAGGAACATGGCAGATTCGTTTCATGGCTCTTGGGCAAAGTACCAACACCTTGAGTTGGCATCAAGTCTCAGGAAGTTGGGTCACAATGCTGGTTTGTTACCAGGGAGATCATAGAAGGTGCTGGGGCTAATGGGTCATGCAGGATCCATCTACCCTGAAAGTTGGACATAGATCCAAGAGCACATTTTCCTTCTGGAGACAGGAGATGTTCTGTTGTGGGAATAAGGGACCACATGTTGTATCATAACTTGGTATTCCAGAACAGGACTCTGAGAACAGATGTCTGAAGACCCAATCTAGGGTTCCAGTGAAGTCCTAGGGGCATGTCAGGTTCAATCATCTGACTCAGAACCATTGACTTGGCTTTCTGCCTTGATGGAGGTGCTCAGGGTGTTTCAGACTGCACGTTTGCATCCAGAGCAACCTCCAATATTGGGGTGTGTTCAGGGGCCTGGCAGGTTTCTCCTAATCTGGAGGGTTTGGACAACCTGATGGGCACAGTTTTCTTGGGGATGGCAGGAACTTTCCTGTGATGTGGCTTGAGGGACCACATCTTGGTGGGCATGTAAGCCATGGTTTTGGGAGAGAAGTCGGCAAACACAAACTGGGGTTAGGGTTAGTGTCGAGATGATCACAGGCCCAATGCATAGACATGGAGGGCAGCTCGTCAGGAAATGTAAATAGGATGACTCGAAGGCGGTAGCAAAGACTTTTCTCTCTGGATTGTGTGGACAGGATGGCCTCGGAATGCAGGTTTGTTTTCATGGGTCCATGGGAGATTTTTTCTCTCTAAGGATCCTGGCGGCTCCCAATAGTTTGGTGCCTTTCTCAGGGAAGGGAAGAGTGCTGTTTTCCATCTTAATGGTGCCCCAAACAGGGATTCTGAGACGGACTCTGGGTCTGGGCACCTGGAAAATCCCACCAAGGGTTAGGATTTGGGCCTAGGTGCATACCAGGCCTGCAATGCTGGTACTGGAGGAGCTACTGAGAGTGTTTGTTGGAAAACATGCTCAGGCTGAGGATCACCATGCCTGCCTGTGCCCATGTCGGCCCTCAGGAGTGGGCATGGTCTCCTTGGCCATGCAGCTGGCTCCCACGCTGAGGGTTGGACAACCAATATTCCTGCCATGGGGAAGGAGGTGTTCTCTATTGTGTTTCAGGTTCGCCATTGGCAGGAATTCCAGCAAAGTTTGGGGGACAGATGACTGGATACCAAGGATGGGTACAGATGATGGCCCAGGGCCATGGCCGATCTCTCATGCTAAATATGGGCCCTCAACTCTGGGTGGCTGACACGAGGTCGGGGCTTAGACTCTGTCAGACACAGCACTAGTGGTCAGGGAAATCTATTAATCAGGGTTGCCTCGTGGTCTGAGTAGATTGATCCTCATGTGAGGTTTCTGGGCAGACTCAACCGGTCCTTCTTCTTTCTATGTGGAAGGCAGAATACTGCGTTGTGGCTCCAGAATTCCCTATCAAGAGATATTGTGGACCAGTGTGGTGAGGATAGAATAGTAATACAAAGCTATGGTTAAGTTCAGTGAAAAGCAAAAGGCAGTTCCAGTGTGCAGCTGCCGTTTCGAATATCCAGCACCTGAGTAAGGGTGGATGTCAGATGTTTGCTCACACTGGAGTTTGTGTCTGTGATTACCCACAAATGGAAGGGTGGCGTCAAGAGGCCATGGAGGATTTCCCATGCTGGGGCTTGTGAGATGCTCCAAATAGCAAAGTTTCTTTCTACCGGACAGGAGAAGTCTGGTTTGTTTTCTCTGGTTTCTCCATGTGGAAAGTTTTGTAGCAGAGAACCCCACAGGGATGCCTGGAAATCACCCCTCAATTGACCATTGCACCTGAGGAACATGGCAGGTGCATTCTGGTGGCTCTGGGGCAATATATCGAGACCTTAAGTTGACATGGAGTCTCATGAAGATGGGGCACAATGATGGTTTGTTACCAGGAATATCAGAATGTGCTGGTTGCTAAGGGGCCATTCAGGATCCAAATACCCTAAGGGTATGACACAATTCCAGGAGCATGGCTTCCTTTTTGGGGAGGATATATTCTGTTCTGTGGCTCAGGGACTATATATTTTATCATAAGTTGATATTCCAGAGCAGGCCTCTGATGACAGATACCTGTAAACCTAATCTAGTGTGCCAATGAAGTCCTCGGGGCATGTCAGGTTCAATCTTCTGACTCACGAGCATTGACTTGGGTGTCTGCCTGTATGGAGGTGATCAGGGTGTCTCAGACTGTGCATTTGTGCCCAGAGCAGCCTCCATTATTTGGCTGCGCTCAGGGGCCTTGCAGGTTTCTCCTAATCTAAAGGTATCGGGCAAAAGTGATGGGCACAGTTTCCTTGAGGATCTCATGCACAGTCTTGTGGTGTGGCTTCAGATGCCAGAACCTGGAGGTCATGTGAGCCATGGTTTTAGGAAGGAAGTCTGCAAACACAAACTCAGTTTAGGTTAATGGCAAGGTGATTGCAGGCCCAATGCATAGACCTGGAAGGCAGCTCGTCAGGAACTGTAAATCCGATGACTCAAAGGTGATAGCACATGATATGTATCTGGATTGTATGTCCAGGATGGCCTCGGAATGCAGGTGTGTTCTCATGGGTCTATGGCAGATTTTTCCACTCAAGGATCCTGGTGGCTACCAAGAGTTTGGTGACTATCTCGGGGAAGGTAAGAGTGCTGTTTTCCATCTTAAGGGTCCCCCAAAATAGGGATTCCAGAGATGGGCTCTGTGTCTGGGCCCCTGTAAAATCCCACCAGGGTTAGGATTTGGGCCTAGGTGTGTACTAGGCCTGCAATTCGGGGTCCCAGAGATGCAATTGAGAGCGTTTGGTTGAAAGCATGCTCAGGCTGAGGTCACAATGCCTGCTTGTGCCCGGGGAAGCCATCATGAGTGCACATGGTCTCCTTGGCCATGGAGCTGCCTTCCACTTTGAGGGTTGAGCAACTATCCCAACTGTCAGAATACCTTCCATGGGGAAGGAGGAGTTCTCTATTGTGCTTCAGGTTCCCCCAATGGCAAGGATTTCAGCAAAGGTGTGGGTACAGATGCCTGAATACCAAGAATAGAAGAGAAGACAGACTTGGGCCATAGCTGGTCTCACATGCTGTATATGGGCCCTGATCTCTCAGTGGCTGACACTAGGTCCTGGCTCCGGCTATGTCAGACACAGCACTAGTGCCCAGGGCAGCCTATGAATCAGGGTTCCGTCTAGCACCGAGAAGATTGACCATCATATGGAGTTTCTGGGCAGACTCTCCAGGCCCTTTTTCTTTCTATGGGGAAGGCAGAATATTGTGTTGTAGCTCCAGAATTCCCTCACAATAGGGCTTGTGGACCAGTAGGCTGAGGATGGAATTGTAAACCCAAGCTATGGCTTAATTCAATCAAACTAAAGGCAGTTCCAGTGTGCAGCGATCGAATTGAAATCCAGCACCTGAGTAAGGGCAGATGTCAGATGTTTGCTCATGCTGGAGTTTGTGTCTATGATGACTGACAAATGGAGTGGTGGCTTCAAGAGGAAATGGAGGATTTCCCACGCTGGGGCTTGTGAGATGCTCCAAACAGAAGGTTTCCTTCTACCGGACAGGGGCATTCTGTTTTTTTGTCTCAAGGGTCCCCGCCAATTGCAAAGTTTGTGTAGCAGAGCACCCCTGTATGGTTGCCTGGAAACCACACCTCCACTGACCATTGCAGCTTAGGAACATGGCAAGTTCATTCTGGTGGCTCTGGGGCGAAGTACTAAGGGCTTATTTCTACATGGAATGTCATGAATATGGGTAACAATGCTGTTTTGTTACCTGGGAATTCTTAGCCTGTCATCTGTACACATCCTTGGTATTAAGGCAACTTTCCACAGACCTTTCCTGTAACCCTGCCAATGGGGGAACCTGAAGCACAATAGAGAACTCCTCTTTCCATTGCAGGAAGCCTGGCTGTTGCAATGGGTGTCCAACCCTCAAATTGGGATCCAGCTATATGGCCAATGAGACTACGCCCTCTCCTGAGGGCCCCCCTGGGCACAAAGAGGCATGATGACCCTCAGCCTGAGCATGCTTTCAAACAAGCCCTCTCTGTTACACCATTAGGATCCTGCATTGCAGGCCTGGAATGCCCCTAGGCCCAAATCCTAACACTTGGTGGGATATCCGGGCACCCAGACCCAGAGCCCGTCTCTGGAATCCCTGTTTTGGCATAAGCCTAAGTTGGAAAACAGCATTCTTCCCTGTTTTGGAGCACCCCTAAGATGGAAAAGAGCACTCTTTTCTTCTCTGAAAAACCACCAATCTATGGAGATCCACCAGGATCCTTAGAGAGGAAAAGTCTCCCATTGAACCATGAGACCACGTCTACATTCAGAGCCCATCCTGGACACACAATCCAGATAGAAAAGCCTGTGCTACCAGCTTTCAGTCACCCTAATTACAGTTCCTGACGTGATGCCTTCTAGGTCTATGCATTGGACCTGCCATCACCTTGCCACTATCCCTGACCCAAATTTGTGTTTTCAGACTTCCCTCCCAAAACCATGGCTCTCATATCCTCAAGGAGGTGGTCTCTGAAGCCTTACCACAGGACTGGGCCTGCCATCCCCAAGGAAACTGTGCCCATCACAGTTCCCCAAAGCCTCCAAGTTAGGAGAAACCTGCAAGGCCCCTGAGCCCACCCCAATATTGGAAGTGGCTCTGGATGCAAATGCACAGTCTGAAACACCCTGATCACCTACATCCAGTCAGACAACCATATCAATGGTCCTTAGTAAGAAAATTGAACCTGATGGGCACCAAGGACATCATTGGATCTCTAGATTAGGTTGCCAGCATCAATCCTCAGAGGCCTGTTCTTGAATACCAAGTCAGGATACAACATATGTACCCTGAGCCACAAAACAGAACATCTCCTCTCCCAAGATGGAAACTGTGCACATCGACCTGTGCCAAACCCTCAGCGTGGCCCTTAGCCACCAATACATTCTAAGACCTCCCTTGTAACAAACCAGTTTTGGGACACATCTGTAAGAGATTCCAAGTCAACTCAAGGCCTTGGTACTTGGCACCAGAACCACCAAAACGAACCTGTCATGTTCCTCAGCTGCAATGGTCATTGGACGTGTGCTTTCCAGTCATCCATGCGGGAGGGCTCTGCTACGCAAACTTCCACTTGAGGGACCCTGGAGGAAAAAAAAAACAGACTCCTCCTGTCCATTAGAAGGAAACCTTGTTGTTTGGAGCATCTCACAATCTTAAGCGTGGGTAATCCTCCATTGCCTCCTGAAGCCACCCCTCCATTAGTCGTCATCCTAGACACAAACTCAAGTGTGAGCAAATATCTGACATCTGCCCTTACTCAGGTGCTGGATATCTCGTATAAGCTGCTGCACATTGAAACTGACTTCCGCTTGGCACTCAATTTAAGCATAGCTGGTGTTTACAATTGCATTCTCACCCTATTTGTCCCCAAACCCTCTTGATAGGGAATTCTGGATCCATAAGGCAGCATTCTGCCTGCCCCACAGAAAGAAGTGCTTCGTGAGTCTCGCCAGAAACCCTACATGAGGATCAATTTACTCGGCCCTGGAGAGAACCCCAATATATAGACTTCTCTGGCCACTAGTGCTGTGTCTGACACAGCCTGAGCCCAGACCTCGTGTCAGCCACCCAGAGAGCGGGGCCCATATCCAGCATGTGAGAACGGCCATGGCCCAAATCTGTCATCTCTATGCATCCTTGGTATTCAGGCATCTGTCCCCAGACCTTTGCTGTAATCCCTGCCTATGGGGGAACATGAAGCACAATAGATATTTCCTCCTTCCCCATGGCTGGAAACCTGGCCATTGGAATGTGTGTCCATCCCTCAGTGTGGGAGCCAGAAAATGGACAATGGGACCACGCCCACTCCTCAGGGCCACCCTGGGCACAAACAGGCATTGTAATGCTCAGCCTGAGCATGTTTCCAAACAAGCCCTCTCAGTTGCACCACCAAGATCCTGCATTGCAGGCCTGGTCTGCCCATAAGCCCAAATCCCAACCCTTGGTGGGATTTTCCAGGCGCCTAGACCCAGAGCCCATCTCTGGAATCTCTGTTTTGGGGCACACCTAAGATCGAAAATAGCAGTCTTCCCATACCAAAAAGTCATCAAAATATTGGGAGCCGCCTGTATCCTTAGAGGAAAAATCTCCCATGGACCCATGAGGCCACAGCTACATTCTGACGTCACCCTAGACACACAATCCAGATATAAAAGCCTGTGCTTCTGCCTTCGGGTCATTCCAGTTACTGTTCCTGACGAGTAGCCTTCCAGGTCTACACATTGCCCTGTGATAACCTAGCCACTAAACCTAACCCAAGTTTGTGTTTGCAGACTTCCCTCCCAGAACCATGGCTCACATGCCCTCCAGGGTGGAGTCTCTGGAGCCACACAACAGGACTGTGCTTGCCATCCCCATGGAAATTGTGCATGTCAGTTAACCAAACCCTCCAGAGTTGGTTGAAACATTCAAGGCCCCTGTGGCCACCCCAATATTTGAGGTTACTCTGGACATAAGTGCACAGTCTGAAACGCCCTGATCACCTACATCCTGGCAGACACCCAAGTCAACTGTCCTAAGTCTGAAGATTGAACCTCTCATGCCCCTGGGACTCATTGGAACCCTAGATTAGGTTGTCGGGCATCTGTCTTCAGAGGCCTGTTCTTGAATAGGAACTTATGATACGGCATGTGGTCCCTGAGCCACAAAACACTACATCTCCTGTCCCCAGAAGGTAACCGTGCTCTTCGACCTGTGTTAAACCCTCAGGGTAGGAGAATCCTGCAGGCACCTTAGCCACCAACACATTCTAAGATCTACCTGGTAAAAAAAAACCAGCATTGTAACCCATCTTCAAGAGATTCCATGTCAACTCAAGACCTTGGTGCTTCGCCCCAGAAGCACCGTAAAGAACCTGCATGTTCCTCAGCTGCATTGGTCAATGGAGGTGTGCTTTCCAGGCATCCATGTGGAAGGGCTCTGCTACCTATACTTTTCACATGGGGGGCCCTGCAGAAAACATACCAGACTCTAACTGTCCAGTAGAAAAAACAACCTTGCTGTTTGGAGCATCTCACATGCATCAGCCTCTTGATGCCACTCCTCCATTCGGTCATCAGAGACACAAACTCCAGTGCGCGTAAACATCTGAAATCCACCTTTACTCAGGTGCTGGATATTTCATTTGTTGGCCACGATAGATACAAACTCTATCATGAGCAGACATCTGACCCTCGCCTGTACTCAGATGCTGGAGATCTCGAAAAAAACCACTGCACATTGGAACGGCCATGTTCTCGGCACTGAGATTAAGCATAGATTGTGTTTTCTGCCTTCTGTTCTCACACTCCTCGCCTTCAAGTCCCCCATATTGGGAATTTGGGAGCCACAATGCAGCCTTCTGCCTGCCCACCAGAAAAAAGAGGTGCCCTATGGGTCTGCATGAAACTCCATATAAGGTTCCACCAGCACAGCCCTCTATAGCACCACAATATCATAGGCCACCTTGTGAACTAATGCTCTGTCTGACACAGCTCGAGCCCCGACCTCCTGGTAGCCACCTAGATAGCGGGACCCATATCTGGCAGGTGTGACCTGCCTTGACCTGAGTCCTTCATCTCAAACCAACCTGGTTATTCACGTACCAGTCCCAGAAAATAGCTCAAATTACTGTGCATGGGGGAATCTGAAGCACAAAAGAGTACTCCTCCTTCCTCATAGAAGGAAAATTAAATGTTGATATGGTGGTCCAACCCTCATATTGGGATCCAGGTGCATGGAACAAGAGCCAATGCCCACTCAGGATGGGCATCTGGGCACAAACAGGCATTGTGACCCTTACCCTGAGACCCATTTCCAACAAGTCTCCATGGGAGCTGAACCAAAGCCCCACAGAGCCAGGCAGTCAAGCCTCTAGGCCCAAATACTAAGCCTTTGTAGGGTTATCCAGGCACAGGGACCTATAACCCATCTCTGGAATCCCTGTGTTGACGGAAACACTGAAACAGTAAACCACGCTCTCTCCTTCTCAGTGAGACACCAAACTCTTGGGTGCTGGGCAGAATCCCCAGAGAGGTAGAATATTCCATGGACACATGAGGACACACCACCATTCCAAGGCCATCCTAGACACAATCCAGACAGAAAAGCCTTTGCTCCTGCCTCCCAGCCACACGAATTTCAAATCCTGAGGAGCTGCCCTCAGCGTCTGCAGATCGGGGCTGCCATCACCTCCCTCCTAATTGATACACAATTTTGTGTCTGAAGACTTTGGTCCCAGAGCCCTTAACCACATTCCCTGCAGGATGGGGCTGACAGAACCACACTACATCACTGGGCCTGATCTCTGGATGAAATTCTGCCTTCTCAGTTGCACAAACCCTCCAGATTAGGAAAAGCCTGCAAGGCCCCTGAGCCCACCCCAATTTCATAGGCCACTCTGGAAAAAATGCACAGTCTGACACAGCCTGAGCATCTACCTCCAGGAAGACTCACAGGTCAAAGTCCCTAAGTCCGAAGGTTGAGGATGACATGCCCCTACAACCTCATAAGAACCCTAGCCTAGATATTCAGGCCTCTGTGCCCAGAGGCCTGGTCTTGAAATCCAACATATGATTCGACATGTGGTCCCTGAGCCATACAAGAGAACCCCTCCTGTCCCGAGAAGGGAACCTGGCTCCTGGGAACTGGGTCTAACCCTCAGGTAGGAGAATCCTGCATGGCCACAGACCCACAACCACATTCTTTTTTTATATATAGATTTTATTTATTTATTTGACAGAGAGAGATCACAAGTAGGCATAAAGGAAGGCAGAGAGAGAGAGAGGAAGAAGCAGGCTCCCTGCTGAGCAGAGAGCCCGATGCGGGACTCAATCCCAGGACCCTGAGATCATGACCTGAGCCGAAGGCAGCGGCTTAGCCCAGTGAGCCACCCAGGCACCCTCACCACCACATTTTAAGGTCTCCCTGGACACCAAGCATCATTGTGACTCATTAGACTGAGAACATCCGTCAACTTAGATCACTTGGAAATTTGAACAAAAACCAGCAGATCAAGCCTGCAATGTTCCTCAGCTGCAATGGTCATGCAAGGAAGACTTCCCAGGCCCCCATTCAGAGACCTCTGCTGTCGAATCTTTCTATATGGGGGACCCTGGAGCCTTGTAAGCGGACTTCCCCTGTCCCACAGTAGGACACCTTGCTGTTTGGAGCAGCTCACAAGGTCCTGCTTGGGAAAATCTCCAAGAATTCTTGAGGCCACCCCACAATTCGTTGACCATCATGGATGCAAACCCAGCGTGAGCAGACATCTGACCCTCGCCCATACTCAGGTGCTGGAAATCTCGAAACAACCACTGCACAATGGAATGGTCCTGTGGTCGGCACTGAGCTTATCCGTGGCTTGTGTTTTCAGACTTCTGTCTTCACACTCCTCGCCTACAAGCCCTCCATATTGGGAATTCTGAAGCCACAGTGCAGCTTTCTGCCTGCCCACCAGAAAGAAGAAGTGCCCTATGGGTCTTCGCAGAAACCCACATGAGGATCCTCCTGCACGGCCCTCAATGGCACCCCAATATAATAGACCGACCTCTGCATAAATTGTCTGTCTGACATCGCCTGATCACCGACCTCCTGTCAGCCACCCAGATAGTGGGCCCCATAACTCCAGGTGGGTCCAACCTGGATATTCAGGTACCTGTCCCAGACTTAGCTCAAATACCTGCCCATAGGGGACTCGGAAGCACAAAAGAGTGCTCCTCCTTCCCCATGGCCAGAAAACTGAATGTTGAGATGGCTGTACAACCCTGAGTGGGAACCAGGTGCATGGTCCATGAGACCACGCCTACACAGGATGGGCAGCTGGGCACAAACAGGCATTGTGACCCTCAGAATGAGACCCCTTTCCAAAGATCCCCCTTGGGATCTGGACCAGGAACCCAAATCGAAGCTTTGGTTAAGTTTTCCCAGTGTCTGGACCCAGAAACCATCTCTGGAATCCCTGTTTGGACAGGATCCCAGAGATGGAATACAGTCTTTTCCTCTTCCCCAGAAAGAAATCAAACTCTTGGGTGCCAAGCAGAATCACCAGAGTGGAAGAATATCCCATGGACACATGAGGTCACCCCTCCATTTAGTGGCCATCCTAGACACACAATCCAGACAGAAAAGCCTGTGCTCCTCCCTCCCAGCCACCTGAATTTCAAATCCCGAGGAGCTTCCCTCAGGGTCTTCAGATTCGGACTGCCATCACCTCACTCCTATCTCTTATCCGAGGTTGTGTCTAAAGTCTTTGGTCCCAAAGTCCTGACACACATGACCTCCAGGATGGGGCCTAGAGAAACACATTACATCACTGGCCCTGCTCTCCTGAGGAAACCCTGCCCATCTCAGTTTCCCAAAATGTCCAGATTAGGAGAAAACTGCAAGGCCCCTTCTGAACCCCAATATCATAGGCCACTCTGGAAAAAGTGCACAGCCTGACACAGCCTCAGCACCTACCTCCAGGATGACATGCAGGCCAATGGCACTTAGTCCGAAGATTGAAACTTCCATGGCCCTAAAACCTCATCAGAACCCTAGCTTATGTTTTGAGGTCTCTCTCCCTAGAGGGCTGTTCTGGAAATTCAAGCATATGGTCCAACCTGTGGTCCGTGAGCCATACAAGAGCACACCTCCTGTCCCAAGAAGGAAACCTGGCTCCTGGGTACTGGGTCTAATCCTAAGGATAGAGAATCCTCAATGGTCAGAGAGCCGCCACCACATTCTAAGGTCTCCGTGGACACCAAGCAGCATTGGGACCTGTTAGACTGAGAACTTCCATCAACGAAAATCACTTGGAACTTGGAATCAGTGTCATTGGTTCAAGCTTACCCTGTTCCTCAGCTGCAATGGTAACACGAGATTGGCTTCCCAGGCCTCCATTCAGAGAGCATTGCTATCGAATCTTCCATATGGGGGACCCTGGAGCCCTGTAAGAAGACTTCTGCTGTCCCTTAGTAGGACACCTTGATGTTTGGAGCAGCTCACAAGCTCCAGCTTGGAAAAACCTCCAAGAATTCTTGAGGCCTCCCCACCATTTGTTGGCCATCATGGATACAAACTCCAGCGTGAGCAGACATCTTCCCCTCGCCTAGGTGCTGAAGATCTCGAAACAACTGCTGTACATTGGAATAGACATGTGCTCGGCACTGAGCGTAACCGTAGCTTATGTTTTCATACTTCTGTCCTCACACTCCTCGCCTGCAAACCCTCCAACTTGGATATTCTGGAGCCGTAATGCAGCCATCTGCCTGCTCACCAGATAGAAGAAGTGAAGAAAGGGTCTGTGCAAAAATCCCCCATGAGGATCCAGTTGCACAGCTCTCAAAAGCACCCCAATATCATAGGCCGAACTCTCCACGAATGTTCTGTCTGACACAGCTCGAGCCCGAGCTCCTGACAGCCACCCAGAAAGCAGGCCTCATTTTCTGCAGGTGGGTCCTGCCTTGGCCCGAGGACCTCATCTCAAAGTGAACTGGGTATTCAGGCCCCTGTCCCAGAACTTAGCTCAAATTCCTGCCCATGGGGGAACCTGAAGCATAAAAAAGTACCCCTCCTTCCCCATGGCAGGAAAACTGAATGTTGAGATGGCAGTCCAACCCTCAGAGTGGGAGCCAAGTGCATAGCCCATGAGGTCACACCCACTCAGCATGGGCATCTGGGCAAAAACAGGCATTGTGACCCTCAGATTGAGACCCATTTCCAACAAGAACACTCGGGAGCTGTACCAGGAAAACATAGAGCAGGACCCTAGGCCCAAATCCTAAGCCTTGTTGCGGTGATCCAGGCTCCAGAACCCAGGACCCATCTCTGGAAAGGCTGTTTGGACGGGATCCCTGACTCATAAAACTGCGCTCCTCCCATCCCCCAGAAATACACCAAACTCTTGGGTGCCGAGCAGATTTCCCAGAGAGGTAGAATCTCACATGGACCCATGAGGCCACCCCTCCATTTCGTGGCCATCATAGACAAACAAGTCAGACAGAAAAGACTGTGCTCCTGCCTCACGGCCGTCCGAATTTCATATCTGGAGATGCTTCGCTCAGGGTCTGCAGATTGGGTCTGCCATCACCTCGAGCTTAACTCTTACCCGAGTTTGTGTCTGAAGACTTTGGACCGTTAGTCCTGACCCATATGCCCTCCAGGATGGGGCCTCCAGGAACACACAACAGCACTGGGCCAGCTCTCCCAAGGAATGTCAGCCTGTCTCAGTTTCCCAACCCACCAGATTAAGAGAAAATTGCAAGGCCCCTAATACCACCCCAATTCCATAGGAAGCTCCAGAAAAAATGCATAGTCTGACACAGCCTCAGAATATACCTCCAGGAAGACACCCAGGTCAATGGGAAGGGATGAAATGGCCTAACCCATGGCAGGTTCGATGTGCTGGGTGTGAAGCCAACTGTCTCAATGTCTCTCACAAGGTCTGGGCTCAGGCTATGTAAGACAGAGCACAGTGTTTAGGGTAGCCTATGCAATTGGGGTGTTGCCGAGGGCTGAGCAGGTTGATTTTCATTTGGGGTTTCTGAGCAATGCCATAGACAATGTTTTTCTTTGGGGGGCAGGCAGAGTGCTTCGTTCTGGAACCAGAATTCCCAATCATGAGGGTTTGGGCCAGGAGTGCTAGGGTAGAGTCTGAAAACAAAACATAGGGTGAGGTGGGGAGCAGGCCCACTCTGCAAAGGCTGAAAGGATATCTCATGCATCTGAAGTCAGGCTGAGGATCAGACATTGGCTGAGCTTGGATTGTGCCCTTGATGGCACCTTCATGAAGCAGGTGCCTCATGAGGCCAACGAAGATTTCCCACGCTGAGTTTGGAGGTTGCCACAAACCACAAGGTTTCCTTCTGCGAGACAGTCGAGTCCTGTTGAATGGCTCCAGTACATACCATACGGAAGGACTGAAGAGGAGGGTTCAAAGGATGGATCCCTTAACAACATGCCTCGCATTCCCTTTGGCCATTAACGACAAGATATGTTTGTTCTGCTGGCTCTGGGGCAAGCTAACCAGTGGGCTGAGTTGAAATGGCCTCTCCTGAGGATGCGTCATAATGTGGGTTTCTGTCCATGGAGACCTTGGAATGTGATGGTTGTACTGTGGCCCTGCAGAATTCTCCGACCAGAAGGGTTTGATACAGATCCAGTAAGAAAGCACTCCATGTGGAGACGAGAGAGGTTTGGTTTGGAGCCTCAGAAAAACCTAATATGCTGGTATAAGAAACCAGTCCTCTGAGGACAGACACATGAAAACTAAAGCTAAGGTTCATATTAAAGCCCAAGGGCCTGTCCATTTCAATCTTCTGTCTCTGGGGACACTGTCTGAAAGTCTAAGTGGTGATAATGGCTCAGCTGGAGTCAGAGTACCCCTTTTAGTCCAGGGCAGCCTACACTATCAGGATGGCCTCAGGGGCCTTGGAACTTTTCCCTAACCTGTAGGGTTGTGGTCAATGGATTGGGCACACTTTCCTTGGAGATGGCAGGCACAATCTTTCACTGTGGCTCCAGATGCCCTAGCCTGGAGGGTGTGTGGGTCCAGGCTGTGGGCACATAAGTCTGAAAACAAAAACTCAGCTTATGAGTGGCGCCGAGGGTATGGCAGGCCGGATGTACAGATAAAGAGTGAGCTCCTTGGCTTGTGAATCAAGGGCGAGATTCCTTCAGGCTTTTGTGTCTGGATGCGTCCAGGATAGCCGTGGATTGTAGGGAGTGGCCTCAGTGACTGTGGACGAGTAAACTCTCTGGGGATTTGTCCCAGCTAACAGGAGTTTGGGGTCATTTTGTGGGAAGGGTGGAGTCCTGTTGTCTGGCTCATGTGTCTCTCCAAGAAAGTGATTCCAGAGCAGAGCCCCAGGAACAGGGGGGAGACTGGAAAACTCAAACACTGGTGAGGATTGGGTGTATAGGGGCTTGGCACGCCCCATATGAGGGCTCTTGGTCAAGGCCCTGACAGGCCTTTCTTTGATATTGGGCTCATGCTGAGGGTCACAGAGTGAATTTGTGCCCAAGGCAGCACTCAAGTTTGGGCGTGGTTTCAGGGGAAATGAAGGTTTCTCCCACCCTGAAGGTGTGACTCCATGCCAAGAGCAAGCCTTACAGCCATTGGGAAGAAGGAGTTCTGATTTGTGCTTCAGATGCCCAACTGTGTGGGGAATTGATATAATATCTGGGTTTAGATATCGGAAAACCAAGGTTAGGAAGAGATAACGGCATAAGACCATGGCGTGTCAGAAGTGCTAGGTGTGTGGCCAGCTGTCTCCTTGCCTGTCTGGACGTCTGGCATCAGGCTGTGAAAGGCAGAGCATTAGTGCCCAGAGCAGCCTATCAAATCTGAGTGCCGTCGAGGCAAGAGCAGGTTGATCCTCATCTGGGTTTTATGGAAAGCCCCACAAGGAAACGTTTTCTACGGGTGTGCAGTAACTGGGCAGGCTTGTGGTTCTGCAAATCCTACTCTGGAGGGATTGTTTGCCAGGAGTGTGAGGAAGGAAGTCTGAAAACACAAGCTAGCACGAGTTTTGGGACCGAGGGCACGGCAGGCCACTCTGCAGAGGCTGAATCAAGATCTCCTGCATTGCGGTCATGTCTACTATGAGACGTGCTTCAAGCTAGAGATTTGAACATGATGGCCTCTCCCTGAAGGAAATGGGGGCTTCATAAGGCCCGGCAGGTTTGCCGTTTTCTCCTACACTGAAGGTTTGACTCACTGCCAGCAGCAAGGTTTCTTGCCATGTGGAAGGAGGGGTTTTGACTTATGCATCAGGTTCCCCCCTGTGCAGGGATTGGAGATAAGGTCTAGGTTCCGATGACTGAAAACCCAGGTTGGGAATGGATGGTGGCCTAAGGCAGTGGCTGGTCCAATGTGCTGGGTGTGCAGCCAGCTGTGTCGGTGTCTGTTGGAAGGTCTGGGCTCAGGCTATTTGCGAAAGAGCATCAGTGTTTAAGGTAGCCTATGCAATTGGGGTGTTGCCGAGGGCCAAGCAGTTTGATCCTCATTTGGGGTTTCTGTGCAGCACCATAGACAATGTTTTTCTCCTGGGAGGCAGGAAGAGTGCTTCAGTGTGGCCCCAGAATTCCCAGTAGGGAGGGTTTGTGGGCCAGGAGTGTGAGGACGGAAGTCTGAAAACACAAGCTAGTGTGAGGATTGGAGCCAAGGGCAGAGCAGGCCCACTCTGCAGAGGCTGAATCAAAATCTCCTGCATCTGAAGTCAGGCTGAGGATCAGACGTTGGCTGAGGCTGGAGTATGTGTCCATGATGGCACCTTCATGAAGCGGGGGCCTCATGAGACCAAGGAAGTTTTCCCACATTGAGTTTGGAGGTTGCCCCAAACCACAAGGTTTCCTTCTGCGGGACATTCGAGTCCTGTTGCATGGCTCCAGGACATACCATACGGAAGGACTGGAGAGCAGGGTTCGAAGGATGGATCACTGTACAGCATGCCTCGCATTCCCCTTGGCCAGAAGCGACAAAATATGTTTGATCTGCTGCCTCTGGGGCACGCTACCCAGGGGGCTGTGTTGAAAAAGCCTCTCCTGAGGATGCGTCATAATGTGCGTTTGGAGTCCATGGAGACCTTGGAATGTGCTGGTTGTTCAGTGGCCCTGCGGAACTCTCCTACCTGAAGGGCTTGATACATCCCCAGTAAGAAAGCACCCATGTGGAGACGAGAGAGGTTTGGTTTGGTGCCTCAGAAAAGCCCCGTGTGCTGGTCTACGAAAACAGTCCTCTGAGGACGGACACATGGAAACCAAAGAAAGGTTCAGATTAGGGCCTGGGGGCCTGTCCATTTAAACCTTCTGTCTCTGGGGACACTGTCTGAGAGTCTAAGTGGAGATAGTTGATCCGCTGGTGTCAGAGAGCCCCTCTTAGTCCAGGGTGGCCTCCACTATTGATGGCCTCAGGGGCTTGGAGCTTTTCCCTAACTTGTGGTCATGGATTGGGCACACTTTCCTTGGAGAGGGCAGGCACAATTTTTCGCTGTGGCTCCAGAGGCCCTCGCCTGGGGGTTGTGTGTGTCCAGGCTGTGGGCACAGAAGTCTGAAAACACAAACTCAGCTTAAGAGTGGCGCCTAGGGTATGGCAGGCCTGATGTACAGCCCGAGAGGGAGCTCCGGGGCCTCTGAAACAAGGGCGAGTGGGAGGCATTCCTTCAGGCTTTTGTCTCTGGATGTTGTGTCCGGGATAGCCGTGGATTGGAGGGGGGCCTTAGGATCTGTGGAGGGGTATCCCTCCCTTGGGATTTTTCCCAGTTCCCAAGAGTTTGGGGTCATTTTGTGGGAAGGGTGGAGTCGTGTTGTCTGGCTCATGGGTCTCTCCAAGAAAGGGATTCAAGGGCAGAGCCCCAGGTACAGGTGGGGCGACTGGAAAACTCAAAACCTGGTGAGGATTGGGTCATAGGGGCTTGGCAAGACCCATATGGGGGCTCTTGTTCTAGGCCCTCACAGGCCTTTCTTTGACATGGGGCTCATGCTGAGGGTCACAGTGTGAATTTGTGCCCAAGCAGCACTCAAGTTTGGGCGTGGAATCAGGGGCCATGAAGGATTCTCCCACCCTGAAGCTGTGACTCCATGCCAAGAGCAAGCTTTACAGCCATGGGGAAGGAGGAGTTCTGTTTTGTGCTTGCGATACCCAGCTGTGTGGAGAATTGATATAATGTCTAGGTTCAGATATCTGAAAACCAAGGTTAGGAAGAGGTGACCGCATAAGGCCATGGCGTGTCCGAAGTGCTGGGTGTGCGGCCAGCTGTCTCCTTGCCTGTTTGGACGTCTGGCTTCAGGCTGTGTCAGACAGAGCATGAGTGCCCTGAGCAGCCTATCTAGATCGGGTACCATCGAGGCTCGAGCAGGTTGATCCTCATCTGGGTTTTCTGGAGAGCCCCACAGGGAAACGTTTTTCTTCCGTTGGGCAGACACTGGGCTGGGTTGTGGTTCTGGAGTTCCTAGTCCGGAGGGCTTGTTTGCCAGGAGTGTGAGGAAGGAAGTCTCAAAACACAAGCTTCCATGAGGTTGGGACCGAGGGCACGGCAGGGCCACTCTGCAGAGGCTGAATCGAGATCTCCTGCACTGAGGTCATGTCAACCATGAGACGTGCCTCAGGCTAGAGTTTTTGTCCAGCATGGCCTCTTCCTGAAGGGTGTGGGGGCTACATGAGGCCAGGGAGGTTTGCCTACGATGGGATTTGTGAACTGCTCCAAACCTCAAGGTTTTTCCTTCTGCACGACAGTCGAGTCCTATTGGATGGTTCCAAGAGGCCCCATACGGAAAGACTCGAGAGCAGGTGTCTAAGCATGGATGCCTGGGAACGCCACCTCATATTCCCACTCTTTAGTCAGGACAAGGCAGGCTCAATCTGCGGGCTCCTGGTTGAGCTACCCAGAGGGGAAAGTTGGAATGGACTCTCCTGAAGATGAGTCCTACTGTGGCTTGGTGGCCTGGGAGACCTTGGAATGTGGAGGTGGCTCAGGGACTCTGCAGGATTCTCCAACATGAGGTGTTTGACACGGCTCCAACAAGGAAACTTCCCATGTGGAGACGAGAGGAGTTCTGTTCCGTGCCTCAGGAAAGCCCCATACCCTGTTCTTCGAACCAAAGCCTCTGAGGAGTGACACCTGGGAACCACGCAAGAGTTGAGTTTAGGGCCTAAGGGCCTGTCCTGCTCAACCTTCTATCTCCGTTGACATCTGTGTTCATGCCTTCGTGGAGGTAGCTGCTCAGCTTGTGTCCGAATGCCCCTGTGTGTCCAGTGACTCTCCCAGTAGTGGGATGTCCTCGGGGGCCTTGAGGTTTCTCATATTCTGAAAGTGTTTGGCCAAAGGAATGGACACAGTTTCCCAGGAGACAGGAGGCATAGTCCTGTGGAATGGCTCCAGAGGACCCAGCCAAGAGGCTGTGTTTGCCAGGGCTGTGGGGTCAGATGGCTGAAAAAGCAAACTTGGCTCAGCTAGGGGCCAAGGTAATGGCAGGCCTGATCTCCAACCCGTGAGGGGAGATGCTCTGGATATCAAAGGAGAGCAAGTGAGAGGCAGTCGCTCAGGCTTTTGTATCTGGGTGTTGGGTTCACAGTGGCCCTTCATGGTTGGGGTTGCTCAGGGGCCGAGGAACAGCCTTCCTCTCGGGGAATTGTCCAAGCTCCCAAGTGTTTGGGTTCATTCTGTGGGAAGGGAAGAGTACTGTTTTCTACCACAGGGGACCCCCCAGGAGAGGGACTCTAGAGCACACCAGTGGGTTCCCTCAACTGGAATACAAACCATCTAGTTAGTCCTGGGTGCCTATGGGCAAGGCAAGCCACATATGCGGGCTTTTGGTCCAGTCACTGAGAGGGGTTACTTGAATACGGTTCTCACGCTGAGGGCCACAATGTGTGTTTGTGCCCAAGGCGGACCTCACGCTTGGGCGTGGCATCATAGGCCATGCCGTTTTCTCCTACACTGAAGGTTTGACTCACTGCCAGCAGCAAGATTTCTTGCCATGGGGAATGAAGGGTTCTGACTTGTGCATCAGGTTCCCCCTGTGCAGGGATTGGAGATAAGGTCTAGGTTCAGATAACTGAAAACCCAGGTTGGGAATGGATGGTGGCCTAAGGCAGTGGCGGGTCCAATGTGCTGGGTGTGCAGCCAGCTGTGTCGGTGTCTGTTGGAAGGTCTGGGCTCAGGCTTTTGCGACAGAGCATCAGTGTTTAAGGTAGCCTATGCAATTGGGGTGTTGCCGAGGGCAAAGCAGTTTGATCCTCATTTGGGATTTCTGTGCAGCACCATAGACAATGCTTTTCTCCTGGGAGGCAGGAAGAGTGCTTCAGTGTGGCCCCAGAATTCCCAGTAGGGAGGGTTTGTGGGCCAGGAGTGTGAGGACGGAAGTCTGAAAACACAAGCTAGGGTGAGGATTGGAGCCAAGGGCAGAGCAGGCCCAATCTACAGAGGCTGAATCAAAATCTCCTGCATCTGAAGTCAGGCTGAGGATCAGACGTTGGCTGAGGCTGGAGCATGTGTCCCTGATGGCACCTTCATGAAGCGGGGGCATCATGAGGCCAAGGAAGTGTCCCACGCTGAGTTTGGAGGATGCCCCAACCACAAGGTTTCCTTCTGCGGGACATTCGAGTCCTGTTGCATGGCTCCAGGACATACCATATGGAAGGACTGGAGAGCAGGGTTCGAAGGATGGATCCCTGTACAGCATGCCTCGCATTCCCCTTGGCCATAAGCGACAAAATATGTTTGATCTGCTGCCTCTGGGGCACGCTACCCAGGGGGCTGTGTTGAAAAAGCCTCTCCTGAGGATGCGTCATAATGTGCGTTTGGAGTCCATGGAGACCTTGGAATGTGCTGGTTGTTCAGTGGCCCTGCGGAACTCTCCTACCTGAAGGGTTTGATACATCCCCATTTAGATCTCCCCATGTGGAGACGAGAGAGCTTTGGTTTGATGCCTCAGAAAAGGCCCGTGTGCCGGTCTACGAAAACAGTCCTCTGAGGACGGACACATGGAAACCAAAGCAAAGGTTCAGATTAGGGCCTGTGGGCCTGTCCATTTCAACCTTCGGTCTCTGGGGACACTCTCTGAGAGTCTAAGTGGTGATAGTAGCTCAGCTGGTGTCAGAGAGCCCCTCTTAGTCCAGGGTGGCCTATACTATTGATGGCCTCAGGGACCTTGGAGCTTTTCCCTAACCTGTAGGGTTGTGGTCAATGGATTGGGCACACTTTCCTTGGAGAGGGCAGGCACAATCTTTCGCTGTTTGGTCCAGAGGCCCTAGCCTGGATGTTGTGTGGGTCCAGGCTGTGGGCACAGAAGTCTGAATACACAAACTCAGCTTATGAGTGGCGCCTAGGGTATGGCAGGCAGGATGTACAGCCCGAGAGGGAGCTCCTGGGCCTCTGAAACAAGGGCGAGTGGGAGGCGTTCCTTCAGGCTTTTGTCTCTGGATGTTGTGTCCGGGATAGCCGTGGATTGGAGCGGTGGCCTCAGGTACTGTGGACGAGTATCCCTCTCTGGGGATTTGTCCGAGCTCCCAAGAGTTTGGGGTCATTTTGTGGGAAGGGTGGAGTCGTGTTGTCTGGCTCATGGGTCTCTCCAAGAAAGGGATTCCAGAGCAGAGCTCCAGGTTCGGGCGGGGCGACTGGAAAATTCAAACCGTGGTGAGGATTGGGTGCATAGGGGCTTGGGAAGCCCCATATGTGGGCTCTTGGTCCAGGCCCTGACAGGCCTTTCTTTGACATGGGGCTCATGCTGAGGGTCACAGTGTGAATTTGTGCCCAAGCAGCACTCAAGTTTGGGCGTGGCATCAGGGGCCATGAAGGATTCTCCCACCCTGAAGGTGTGACTCCATGCCAAGAGGAAGCTTGACAGCCATGGGGAAGGAGGAGTTCTGTTTTGTGCTTGCTATACCCAGCTGTGTGGAGAATTGATATAATGTCTAGGTTCAGATATCTGAAAACCAAGGTTAGGATGAGGTGACGGCATAAGACCATGGCGTGTCCGAAGTGCTGGGTGTGCGGCCAGCTGTCTCCTTGTCTGTCTGGACGTCTGGCTTTAGGCTGTGTCAGGCAGAGCATGAGAGCCCAGAGCAGCCTATCCAGTTCGGGTACCGTCGAGGCCCGAGCAGGTTGATCCTCATCTGGGTTTTATGGAGAGCCCCACAGGGAAACGTTTTTCTTCCGTTGGGCAGACACTGGGCTGGGTTTTGGTTCTGGAGTTCCTAGTCCGGAGGGCTTGTTTGCCAGGAGTGTGAGGAAGGAAGTCTGAAAACACAAGCTAGCGTGAGGTTTGGGACCGAGGGCACGGCAGGCCCACTCTGCAGAGGCTGAATCGAGATCTCCTGCACTGAGGTCATGTCAACTATGAGACGTGCCTCAGGCTAGAGTTCTTGTCCAGCATGGCCTCTTCCTGAAGGGTGTGGGGGCTTCATGAGGCCAGAAAGTTTTGCCTACGATGGGATTTGTGAACTGCTCCAAAACTGAAGGTTACCTTCTGCACGACAGTCGAGTCCTATTGGATGGTACCAAGAGGCCCCATATGGAAAGACTCGAGAGCAGGTGTCTAAGCATGGATGCCTGGGAACGCCACCTCATATTCCCACTCTTTAGTCAGGACAAGGCAGGCTCAATCTGCGGGCTCCTGGGTGAGCTACCCAGAGGGGAGAGTTGAAATGGACTCTCCTGAAGATGAGTTATACTGTGGCTTGGTGGCCTGGGAGACCTTGGAATGTGGAGGTGGCTCAGGGATTCTGAAGGATTCACCAACATGAGGTGTTTGACACGGCTCCAACAAGGCAACTTCCCATGTGGAGACGAGAGGAGTTCTGTTCCATGCCTCAGGAAAGCCCCATACCCTGTTCTTCGAACCAAAGCCTCTGAGGAGTGACACCTGGAAACCAAATCAAGAGTTGAGACTATGGCCTAAAGGCCTATCCGGCTCAACCTTCTATCTCTGTTGACATCTGTGTGCATGCATTCATGGATGTAGCTGCTCAGCTTGTGTCCGAATACCCCTGTGAGTCCAGTGAGGCTCCCAGTAGTGGGATGTCCTCGGAGGCCTTGAGGTTTCTCATATTCTGGAGGTGTGTGGCCAAAGGAATGGACACAGTTTCCCAGGAGAGAGCAGGCACGGTACTGTGGTATGGCTCCAGAGGACCCAGCCTAGAGGCTGTGTTTGCCAGGGCTGTGGGGACAGATGTCTGAAAAAGCAAACTTGGCTCAGCTAGGGGCCAATGTAATAGCAGGCCTGATTTCTAGTCCGTGAGGGGAGATCCTCTGGAAATCAAAGTAGGGCAAGTGGGAGGCAGTCACTCAGGATTTTGTCTCTGGGTGTTGCGTTTACAGTGTCCGGTCAGGGTAGGGGTTGTCTCAGAGGCCGAGGAAGAGCCTTCCTCTTTGGGGATTTTCCAAGCTCCCAAGTATTTGTGTTCATTCTGTGGGAATGAAGAGTACTGTTTTCTGCCACAGGGGACCCCCCAGGAGAGGGACTCTAGAGCACAGCAGTGGGTTCCCTCAACTGGAATACACACCATCTAGTTAGTCCTGGGTGCCTATGGGCATGGCAAGCCACATATGCGGGCTCTTGGTCCAGTCACTGAGAGGCGTTACTTGAATAAGGTACTCACGCTGAGGGTCACAATGTGTGTTTGTGCCCAAGGCGGCCCTCACGCTTGGGCGTGGCCTCATGGGCCATGCCCTTTTCTCCTACACTGAAGGTTTGACTCACTGCCAGCAGCAAGGTTTCTTGCCAGGGGGAAGGAGGGGTTCTGACTTGTGCATCAGGTTCCCCCCTGTGCAGGGATTGGAGATAAGGTCTAGGTTCCGATGACTGAAAACCCAGGTTGGGAATGGATGGTGGCCTAAGGCATTGGCGGGTCCAATGTGCTGGGTGTGCAGCCAGCTGTGTCGGTGTCTGTTGGAAGGTCTGGGCTCAGGCTATTTGCGACAGAGCATCACTGTTTAAGGTAGCCTATGCAATTGGGGTGTTGCCGAGGGCCAAGCAGTTTGATCCTCATTTGGGGTTTCTGGGCAGCGCCATAGACAATGTTTTTCTCCTGGGAGGCAGGCACAGTGCTTCATTGTGGCCCCAGAATTGCCAGTAGGGAGGGTTTGTGGGCCAGGAGTGTGAGGACGGAAGTCTGAAAACACAAGCTAGTGTGAGGATTGGAGCCAAGGGCAGAGCAGGCCCACTCTGCAGAGGCTGAATCAAAATCTCCTGCATCTGAAGTCAAGCTGAGGATCAGACGTTGGCTGAGGCTGGAGTATGTGTCCATGATGGCACCTTCATGAAGTGGGGGCCTCATGAGGCCAAGGAAATTTTCCCACGCTGAGTTTGGAGGTTGCCCCAAACCACAAGGTTTCCTTCTGCGGGACATTCGAGTCCTGTTGCATGGCTCCAGGACATACCATATGGAAGGACTGGAGAGCAGGGTTTGAAGGATGGATCCTTGTACAGCATGCCTCGCATTCCCATTGGCTATTAGCGACAAGATATGTTCATCTGCTGCCTCTGGAACACGCGACCCAGGGGGCTGAGTTGAAATGGCCTCTCCTGAGGTGCGTCATAATGTGCGTTTGGGTCCATGGAGACCTTGGAATGTGCTGGTTGTTCAGTGGCCCTGCGGAACTCTCCTACCTGAAGTGTTTGATACATCCCAGTAAGAAAGCTGCCCATGTGGAGATGAGAGAGGTTTGGTTTGGTGCCTCAGCAAAGCCCCATGTGCTGGTCTACGAAAACAGTCCTCTGAGAACGGAAACATGGAAACCAAAGCTAAGGTTCAGATTAGGGCCTGGGGGCCTGTCCATTTCAACCTTCTGTATCTGGGGACACTGTCTGAGACTCTAAGTGGAGATAGTTGCTCCGCTGGTGTCAGAGAGCCCATCTTAGTCCAGGGTGGCCTATACTATTGATGGCCTCAGGGACCTTGGAGCTTTTCCCTAACCTGTAGGGTTGTGGTCAATGGATTGGGCACACTTTGCTTGGAGAGGGCAGGCACAATCTTTCGCTGTTTGGTCCAGAGGCCCTAGCCTGGATGTTGTGTGGGTCCAGGCTGTGGGCACAGAAGTCTGAATACACAAACTCAGCTTATGAGTGGCGCCGAGGGTATGGCAGGCCGGATGTACAGCCCGAGAGGGAGCTCCTGGGCCTCTGAAACAAGGGCGAGTGGGAGGCGTTCCTTCAGGCTTTTGTCTCTGGATGTTGTGTCCGGGATAGCCGTGGATTGGAGCGGTGGCCTCAGGTACTGTGGACGAGTATCCCTCTCTGGGGATTTGTCCCAGCTCCCAAGAGTTTGGGGTCATTTTGTGGGAAGGGTGGAGTCGTGTTGTCTGGCTCATGGGTCTCTCCAAGAAAGGGATTCCAGAGCAGAGCTCCAGGTTCGGGCGGGGCGACTGGAAAATTCAAACCGTGGTGAGGATTGGGTGCATAGGGGCTTGGCAAGCCCCATATGTGGGCTCTTGGTCCAGGCCCTGACAGGCCTTTCTTTGACATGGGGCTCATGCTGAGGGTCACAGTGTGAATTTGTGCCCAAGCAGCACTCAAGTTTGGGCATGGCATCAGGGGCCATGAAGGTTTCTCCCACCCTGAAGGTGTGACTCCATGCCAAGAGCAAGCTTGACAGCCATGGGGAAGGAGGAGTTCTGTTTTGTGCTTGCTATACCCAGCTGTGTGGAGAATTGATATAATGTCTAGGTTCAGATATCTGAAAACCAAGGTTAGGATGAGGTGACGGCATAAGACCATGGCGTGTCCGAAGTGCTGGGTGTGCGGCCAGCTGTCTCCTTGTCTGTCTGGACGTCTGGCTTCAGGCTGTGTCAGGCAGAGCATGAGTGCCCAGAGCAGCCTATCCAGTTCGGGTACCGTCGAGGCCCGAGCCGGTTGATCCTCATCTGGGTTTTCTGGAGAGCCCCACAGGGAAACGTTTTTCTTCCGTTGGGCAGACACTGGGCTGGGTTTTGGTTCTGGAGTTCCTAGTCCAGAGGGCTTTTTTGCCAGGAGTGTTAGGAAGGAAGTCTGAAAACACAAGGTAGCGTGAGGTTTGGGACCGAGGGCACGGCAGGCCCACTCTGCAGAGGCTGAATCGAGATCTCCTGCACTGAGGTCATGTCAACTATGAGACATGCCTCAGGCTAGAGTTCTTGTCCAGCATGTCCTCTTCCTGAAGGGTGTGGGGGCTTCATGAGGCCAGAAAGTTTTGCCTACGATGGGATTTGTGAACTGCTCCAAAACTGAAGGTTACCTTCTGCACGACAGTCGAGTCCTATTGGATGGTACCAAGAGGCCCCATATGGAAAGACTCGAGAGCAGGTGTCTAAGCATGGATGCCTGGGAACGCCACCTCATATTCACACTCTTTAGTCAGGACAAGGCAGGCGCAATCTGCGGGCTCCTGGGTGAGCTACCCAGAGGGGAGAGTTGAAATGGACTCTCCTGAAGATGAGTCCTACTGTGGCTTGGTGGCCTGGGAGACCTTGGAATGTGGAGGTGGCTCAGGGACTCTGCAGGATTCTCCAACATGAGGTGTTTCACACGGCTCCAACAAGGCAACTTCCCATGTGGAGACGAGAGGAGTTCTGTTCCGTGCCTCAGGAAAGCCCCATACCCTGTTCTTCGAACCAAAGCCTCTGAGGAGTGACACCTGGAAACCAAAGCAAGAGTTGAGACTATGGCCTAAAGGCCTGTCCGGCTCAACCTTCTATCTCTGTTTACATCTGTGTGCATGCATTCATGGATGTAGCTGCTCAGCTTGTGTCCGAATGCCCCTGTGAGTCCAGTGAGGCTCCCAGTAGTGGGATGTCCTCGGAGGCCTTGAGGTTTCTCATATTCTGGAGGTGTGTGGCCAAAGGAATGGACACAGTTTCCCAGGAGAGAGCAGGCACGGTCCTGTGCTATGGCTCCAGAGGACCCAGCCTAGAGGCTGTGTTTGCCAGGGCTGTGGGGACAGATGTCTGAAAAAGCAAACTTGGCTCAGCTAGGGGCCAATGTAATGGCAGGCCTGATCTCTAGTCCGTGAGGGGAGATCCTTTGGAAATCAAAGTAGGGCAAGTGGGAGGCAGTCACTCAGGATTTTGTCTCTGGGTGTTGCGTTTACAGTGTCCGGTCAGGGTAGGGGTTGTCTCAGAGGCCGAGGAAGAGCCTTCCTCTCGGGGGATTGTCCAATCTCCCAAGTGTTTGTGTTCATTCTGTGGGAATGAAAAGTACTGTTTTCTGCCACAGGGGACCCACCAGGAGAGGGACTCTAGAGCACAGCAGTGGGTTCCCTCAAATGGAATACACACCATCTAGTTAGTCCTGGGTGCCTATGGGCATGGCAAGCCACATATGCGGGCTCTTGTTCCAGTCACTGAGAGGCGTTACTTGAATAAGGTACTCACGCTGAGGGTCACAATGTGTGTTTGTGCCCAAGGCGGCCCTCACGCTTGGGCGTGGCCTCATGGGCCATGCCATTTTCTCCTACACCGAAGGTTTGACTCACTGCCAGCAGCAAGGTTTCTTGCAAGGGGGAAGGAGGGGTTCTGAATGTGCATCAGGTTCCCCCCTGTGCAGGGATTGGAGATAAGGTCTAGGTTCCGATGACTGAAAACCCAGGTTGGGAATGGATGGTGGCCTAAGGCAGTGGCGGGTCCAATGTGCTGGGTGTGCAGCCAGCTCTGTCGGTGTCTGTTGGAAGGTCTGGGCTCAGGCTATTTGCGACAGAGCATCACTGTTTAAGGTAGCCTATGCAATTGGGGTGTTGCTGAGGGCCAAGCAGTTTGATCCTCATTTGGGGTTTCTGTGCAGCGCCATAGACAATGTTTTTCTCCTGGGAGGCAGGCACAGTGCTTCATTGTGGCCCCAGAATTCCCAGTAGGGAGGGTTTGTGGGCCAGGAGTGTGAGGACGGAAGTCTGAAAACACAAGCTAGTGTGAGGATTGGAGCCAAGGGCAGAGCAGGCCCACTCTGCAGATGCTGAATCAAAATCTCCTGCATCTGAAGTCAGGCTGAGGATCAGACGTTGGCTGAGGCTGCAGTATGTGTCCATGATGGCACCTTCATGAAGTGGGGGCCTCATGAGGCCAAGGAAGTTTTCCCACGCTGAGTTTGGAGGTTGCCCCAAACCACAAGGTTTCCTTCTGCGGGACATTCGAGTCTTGTTGCATGGCTCCAGGACATACCATATGGAAGGACTGGAGAGCAGGGTTCGAAGGATGGATCCCTGTACAGCATGCCTCGCATTCCCATTGGCTATTAGCGACAAGATATGTTTGATCTGCTGCCTCTGGAACACGCGACCCAGGGGGCTGAGTTGAAATGGCCTCTCCTGAGGATGCGTCATAATGTGCGTTTGGGTCCATGGAGACCATGGAATGTGCTGGTTGTTCAGTGGCCCTGCGGAACTCTCCTAACTGAAGTGTTTGATACATCCCAGTAAGAAAGCTGCCCATGTGGAGATGAGAGATGTTTGGTTTGGTGCCTCAGAAAAGCCCCATGTGCTGGTCTACGAAAACAGACCTCTGAGAACGGAAACATGGAAACCAAAGCTAAGGTTCAGATTAGGGCCTGGGGGCCTGTCCATTTCAACCTTCTGTCTCTGGGGACACTGTCTGAGAGTCTAAGTGGAGATAGTTGCTCCGCTGGTGTCAGAGAACCCCTCTTAGTCCAGGGTGGCCTATACTATTGATGGCCTCAGGGACCTTGGAGCTTTTCCCTAACCTGTAGGGTTGTGGTCAATGGATTGGGCACACTTTCCTTGGAGAGGGCAGGCACAATCTTTCGCTGTTTGGTCCAGAGGCCCTAGCCTGGATGTTGTGTGGGTCCAGGCTGTGGGCACAGAAGTCTGAATACACAAACTCAGCTTATGAGTGGCGCCTAGGGTATGGCCGGCCGGATGTACAGCCCGAGAGGGAGCTCCTGGGTCTCTGAAACAAGGGCGAGTGGGAGGCGTTCCTTCAGGCTTTTGTCTCTAGGTGTTGTGTCCGGGATAGCCGTGGATTGGAGCGGTGGCCTCAGGTACTGTGGACGAGTATCCCTCTCTGGGGATTTGTCCCAGCTCCCTAGAGTTTGGGGTCATTTTGTGGGAAGGGTGGAGTCGTGTTGTCTGGCTCATGGGTCTCTCCAAGAAAGGGATTCCAGAGCAGAGCTCCAGGTACGGGCGGGGCGACTGGAAAATTCAAACCGTGGTGAGGATTTGGTGCATAGGTGCTTGGCAAGCCCCATATGTGGGCTCTTGGTCCAGGCCCTGACAGGCCTTTCTTTGACATGGGGCTCATTCTGAGGGTCACAGTGTGAATTTGTGCCCAAGCAGCACTCAAGTTTGGGCGTGGCTTCAGGGGCCATGAAGGTTTCTCCCACCGTGAAGGTGTGACTCCATGCCAAGAGCAAGCTTGACAGCCATGGGGAAGGAGGAGTTCTGTTTTGTGCTTGCTATACCCAGCTGTGTGGAGAATTGATATAATGTCTAGGTTCAGATATCTGAAAACCAAGGTTAGGATGAGGTGACGGCATAAGACCATGGCGTGTCCGAAGTGCTGGGTGTGCGGCCAGCTGTCTCCTTGTCTGTCTGGACGTCTGGCTTCAGGCTGTGTCAGGCAAAGCATGAGTGCCCAGAGCAGCCTATCCAGTTCGGGTACCATCGAGGACCGAGCAGGTTGATCCTCATTGGGTTTTCTGGAGAGCCCCACAGGGAAACGTTTTTCTTCCGTTGGGCAGACACTGGGCTGGGTTTTGGTTACGGAGTTCCTAGTCCAGAGGGCTTGTTTGCCAGGAGTGGGAGGAAGGAAGTCTGAAAACACAAGCTAGCGTGAGGTTTGGGACCGAGGGCACGGCAGGCCCACTCTGCAGAGGCTGAATCGAGATCTCCTGCACTGAGGTCATGTCAACTATGAGACGTGCCTCAGGCTAGAGTTCTTGTCCAGCATGGCCTCTTCCTGAAGGGTGTGGGGGCTTCATGAGGCCAGAAAGTTTTGCCTATGATGGGATTTGTGAACTGCTCCAAAACTGAAGGTTACCTTCTGCACGACAGTCGAGTCCTATTGGATGGTTCCAAGAGGCCCCATATGGAAAGACTCGAGAGCAGGTGTCTAAGCATGGATGCCTGGGAACGCCACCTCATATTCCCACTCTTTAGTCAGGACAAGGCAGGCTCAATCTGCGGGCCCCTGGGTGAGCTACCCAGAGTGGAGAGTTGAAATGGACTATCTGAAGATGAGTCCTACTGTGGCTTGGTGGCCTGGGAGACCTTCGAATGTGGAGGTGGCTCAGGGACTCTGCAGGATTCTCCAATGAGGTGTTTGACACGGCTCCAACAAGGAAACTTCCCATGTGGAGAAGAGAGGAGTTCTGTTCCGTGCCTCAGGAAAGCCCCATACCCTGTTCTTCGAACCAAAGCCTCTGAGGAGTGACACCTGGAAACCAAAGCAAGAGTTGAGACTACGGCCTAAAGGCCTGTCCGGCTCAACCTTCTATCTCTGTTGACATCTGTGTGCATGCATTCATGGATGTAGCTGCTCAGCTTGTGTCCGAATGCCCCTGTGAGTCCAGTGAGGCTCCCAGTAGTGGGATGTCCTCGGAGGCCTTGAGGTTTCTCATAATCTGGAGGTGTGTGGCCAAAGGAATGGACACAGTTTCCCAGGAGAGAGCAGGCACGGTCCTGTGCTATGGCTCCAGAGGACCCAGCCTAGAGGCTGTGTTTGCCAGGGCTGTGGGGACAGATGTCTGAAAAAGCAAACTTGGCTCAGCTAGGGGCCAATGTAATGGCAGGCCTGATCTCTAGTCCCTGAGGGGAGATCCTCTGGAAATCAAAGTAGGGCAAGTGGGAGGCAGTCACTCAGGATTTTGTCTCTGGGTGTTGCATTTACAGTGTCCGGTCGGGTAGGGGTTGTCTCAGAGGCCGAGGAAGAGCCTTCCTCTCGGGGGATTGTCCAAGCTCCCAAGTGTTTGTGTTCATTCTGTGGGAATGAAGAGTACTGTTTTATGCCACAGGGGACACCCCAGGAGAGGGACTCTAGAGCACAGCGGTGGGTTCCCTCAAATGGAATACACACCATCTAGTTAGTCCTGGGTGCCTATGGGCATGGCAAGCCACATATGCGGACTCTTGGTCCAGTCAATGAGAGGCGTTACTTGAATAAGGTACTCACGCTGAGGGTCACAATGTGTGTTTGTGCCCAAGGCGGCCCTCACGCTTGGGCGTGACCTCATGGGCCATGCCGTTTTCTCCTACACTGGAGGTTTGACTCACTGCCAGCAGCAAGGTTTCTTGCCATGGGGAAGGAGGGGTTCTGACTTGTGCATCAGGTTCCCCCCTGTGCAGGGATTGGAGATAAGGTCTAGGTTCCGATGACTGAAAACCCAGGTTGGGAATGGATGGTGGCCTAAGGCAGTGGCGGGTCCAATGTGCTGGGTGTGCAGCCAGCTCTGTCGGTGTCTGTTGGAAGGTCTGGGCTCAGGCTATTTGCGACAGAGCATCACTGTTTAAGGTAGCCTATGCAATTGGGGTGTTGCCGAGGGCCAAGCAGTTTGATCCTCATTTGGGGTTTTTGGGCAGCGCCATAGACAAGGTTTTTCTCCTGGGAGGCAGGCACAGTGCTTCATTGTGGCCCCAGAATTCCCAGTAGGGAGGGTTTGTGGGACAGGAGTGTGAGGACGGAAGTCTGAAAACACAAGCTAGTGTGAGGAATGGAGCCAAGGGCAGAGCAGGCCCACTCTGCAGAGGCTGAATCAAAATCTCCTGCATCTGAAGTCAGGCTGAGGATCAGACGTTGGCTGAGGCTGCAGTATGTGTCCATGATGGCACCTTCATGAAGTGGGGGCCTCATGAGGCCAAGGAAGTTTTCCCACGCTGAGTTTGGAGGTTGCCCCAAACCACAAGGTTTCCTTCTGCGGGACATTCGAGTCCTGTTGCATGGCTCCAGGACATATCATATGGAAGGACTGGAGAGCAGGGTTCGAAGGATGGATCCCTGTACTGCATGCCTCGCATTCCCATTGGCTATTAGCGACAAGATATGTTTGATCTGCTGCCTCTGGAACACGCGACCCAGGGGGCTGAGTTGAAATGGCCTCTCCTGCGGATGCGTCATAATGTGCGTTTGGGTCCATGGAGACCTTGGAATGTGCTGGTTGTTCAGTGGCCCTGCGGAACTCTCCTACCTGAAGTGTTTGATACATCCCAGTAAGAAGGCTGCCCATGTGGAGATGAGAGATGTTTGGTTTGGTGCCTCAGAAAAGCCCCATGTGCTGGTCTACGAAAACAGTCCTCTGAGAACGGAAACATGGAAACCAAAGCTAAGGTTCAGATTAGGGCCTGGGGGCCTGTCCATTTCAACCTTCTGTCTCTGGGGACACTGTCTGAGAGTCTAAGTGGAGATAGTTGCTCCGCTGGTGTCAGAGAACCCCTCTTAGTCCAGGGTGGCCTATACTATTGATGGCCTCAGGGACCTTGGAGCTTTTCCCTAACCTGTAGGGTTGTGGTCAATGGATTGGGCACACTTTGCTTGGAGAGGGCAGGCACAATCTTTCGCTGTTTGGTCCAGAGGCCCTAGCCTGGATGTTGTGTGGGTCCAGGCTGTGGGCACAGAAGTCTGAATACACAAACTCAGCTTATGAGTGGCGCCGAGGGTATGGCAGGCCGGATGTACAGCCCGAGAGGGAGCTCCTGGGCCTCTGAAACAAGGGCGAGTGGGAGGCGTTCCTTCAGGCTTTTGTCTCTGGATGTTGTGTCCGGGATAGCCGTGGATTGGAGCGGTGGCCTCAGGTACTGTGGTCGAGTATCCCTCTCTGGGGATTTGTCCCAGCTCCCAAGAGTTTGGGGTCATTTTGTGGGAAGGGTGGAGTCGTGTTGTCTGGCTCATGGGTCTCTCCAAGAAAGGGATTCCAGAGCAGAGCTCCAGGTACGGGCGGGGCGACTGGAAAATTCAAACAGTGGTGAGGATTGGGTGCATAGGGGCTTGGCAAGCCCCATATGTGGGCTCTTGGTCCAGGCCCTGACAGGCCTTTCTTTGACATGGGGCTCATGCTGAGGGTCACAGTGTGAATTTGTGCCCAAGCAGCACTCAAGTTTGGGCGTGGCTTCAGGGGCCATGAAGGTTTCTCCCACCCTGAAGGTGTGACTCCATGCCAAGAGCAAGCTTGACAGCCATGGGGAAGGAGGAGTTCTGTTTTGTGCTTGCTATACCCAGCTGTGTGGAGAATTGATATAATGTCTAGGTTCAGATATTTGAAAACCTAGGTTAGGATGAGGTGACGGCATAAGACCATGGCGTGTCCGAAGTGCTGTGTGTGCGGCCAGCTGTCTTCTTGTCTGTCTGGACGTCTGGCTTCAGGCTGTGTCAAACAGACCATGAGTGCCCAGAGCAGCCTATCCAGTTCGGGTACCGTCGAGGACCGAGCAGGTTGATCCTCATCTGGGTTTTTTGGAGAGCCCCACAGGGAAACGTTTTTTTTCCGTTGGGCAGACACTGGGCTGGGTTTTGGTTCCGGAGTTCCTAGTCCAGAGGGCTTGTTTGCCAGGAATGTGAGGAAGGAAGTATGAAAACACAAGCTATCGTGAGGTTTGGGACCGAGGGCACGGCAGGCCCACTCTGCAGAGGCTGAATCAAGATCTCCTGCACTGAGGTCATGTCAACTATGAGACGTGCCTCAGGCTAGAGTTCTTGTCCAGCATGGCCTCTTCCTGAAGGGTGTGGGGGCTTCATGAGGCCAGAAAGTTTTGCCTACGATGGGATTTGTGAACTGCTCCAAAACTGAAGGTTACCTTCTGCACGACAGTCGAGTCCTATTGGATGGTTCCAAGAGGCCCCATATGGAAAGACTTGAGAGCAGGTGTCTAAGCATGGATGCCTGGGAACGCCACCTCATATTCCCACTCTTTAGTCAGGACAAGGCAGGCTCAATCTGCGGGCTCCTGGGTGAGCTACCCAGAGGGGAGAGTTGAAATGGACTCTCCAGAAGATGAGTCCTACTGTGGCTTGGTGGCCTGGGAGACCTTGGAATGTGGAGGTGGCTCAGGGACTCTGCAGGATTCTCCAACATGAGGTGTTTGACACGGCTCCAACAAGGCAACTTCCCATGTGGAGACGAGAGGAGTTCTGTTCCATGCCTCAGGAAAGCCCCATACCCTGTTCTTCGAACCAAAGCCTCTGAGGAGTGACACCTGGAAACCAAAGCAAGAGTTGAGACTACGGCCTAAAGGCCTGTCCGGCTCAACCTTCTATCTCTGTTGATATCTGTGTGCATGCATTCATGGATGTAGCTGCTCAGCTTGTGTCCGAATGCCCCTGTGAGTCCAGTGAGGCTCCCAGTAGTGGGATGTCCTCGGAGGCCTTGAGGTTTCTCATATTCTGGAGGTGTGTGGCCAAAGGAATAGACACAGTTTCCCAGGAGAGAGCAGGCACGGTCCTGTGCTATGGCTCCAGAGGACCCAGCCTAGAGGCTGTGTTTGCCAGGGCTGTGGGGACAGATGTCTGAAAAAGCAAACTTGGCTCAGCTAGGGGCCAATGTAATGGCAGGCCTGATCTCTAGTCCGTGAGGGGAGATCCTCTGGAAATCAAAGTAGGGCAAGTGGGAGGCAGTCACTCAGGATTTTGTCTCTGGGTGTTGCGTTTACAGTGTCCGGTCAGGGTAGGGGTTGTTTCAGAGGCCGAGGAAGAGCCTTCCTCTCGGGGGATTGTCCAAGCTCCCAAGTGTTTGTGTTCATTCTGTTTGAATGAAGAGTACTGTTTTCTGCCACAGGGGACCCCCCAAAAGAGGGACTCTAGAGCACAGCAGTGGGTTCCCTCAACTGGAATACACACCATCTAGTTAGTCCTGGTGGGCTAACTATGCGGGCTCTTGGTCCAGTCACTGAGAGGCGCTACTTGAATAAGGTACTCACGCTGAGGGTCACAATGTGTGTTTGTGCCCAAGGCGGCCCTCACGCTTGGGCGTGGCCTCATGGGCCATGCCGTTTTCTCCTACACTGGAGGTTTGACTCACTGCCAGCAGCAAGGTTTCTTGCCATGGGGAAGGAGGGGTTCTGAATGTGCATCAGGTTCCCCCCTGTGCAGGGATTGGAGATAAGGTCTAGGTTCCGATGACTGAAAACCCAGGTTGGGAATGGATGGTGGCCTAAGGCAGTGGCGGGTCCAATGTGCTGGGTGTGCAGCCAGCTGTGTCGGTGTCTGTTGGAAGGTCTGGGCTCAGGCTATTTGCGACAGAGCATCACTGTTTAAGGTAGCCTATGCAATTGGGGTGTTGCCAAGGGCCAAGCAGTTTGATCCTCATTTGGGGTTTCTGGGCAGCGCCATAGACAATGTTTTTCTCCTGGGAGGCAGGCACAGTGCTTCATTGTGGCCCCAGAATTCCCAGTAGGGAGGGTTTGTGGGCCAGGAGTGTGAGGATGGAAGTCTGAAAACACAAGCTAGTGTGAGGAATGGAGCCAAGGGCAGAGCAGGCCCACTCTGCAGAGGCTGAATCAAAATCTCCTGCATCTGAAGTCAGGCTGAGGATCAGACGTTGGCTGAGGCTGCAGTATGTGTCCATGATGGCACCTTCATGAAGTGGGGGCCTCATGAGGCCAAGGAAGTTTTCCCACGCTGAGTTTGGAGGTTGCCCCAAACCACAAGGTTTCCTTCTGCGGGACATTCGAGTCCTGTTGCATGGCTCCAGGACATACCATATGGAAGGACTGGAGAGCAGGGTTCGAAGGATGGAACCCTGTACAGCATGCCTCGCATTCCCATTGGCTATTAGCGACAAGATATGTTTGATCTGCTGCCTCTGGAACACGCGACCCAGGGGGCTGAGTTGAAATGGCCTCTCCTGAGGTGCGTCATAATGTGCGTTTGGGTCCATGGAGACCTTGGAATGTGCTGGTTGTTCAGTGGCCCTGCGGAACTCTCCTACCTGAAGTGTTTGATACATCCCAGTAAGAAAGCTGCCCATGTGGAGATGAGAGATGTTTGGTTTGGTGCCTCAGCAAAGCCCCATGTGCTGGTCTACGAAAACAGTCCTCTGAGAACGGAAACATGGAAACCAAAGCTAAGGTTCAGATTAGGGCCTGGGGGCCTGTCCATTTCAACCTTCTGTATCTGGGGACACTGTCTGAGACTCTAAGTGGAGATAGTTGCTCCGCTGGTGTCAGAGAGCCCATCTTAGTCCAGGGTGGCCTATACTATTGATGGCCTCAGGGACCTTGGAGCTTTTCCCTAACCTGTAGGGTTGTGGTCAATGGATTGGGCACACTTTGCTTGGAGAGGGCAGGCACAATCTTTCGCTGTTTGGTCCAGAGGCCCTAGCCTGGATGTTGTGTGGGTCCAGGCTGTGGGCACAGAAGTCTGAATACACAAACTCAGCTTATGAGTGGCGCCGAGGGTATGGCAGGCCGGATGTACAGCCCGAGAGGGAGCTCCTGGGCCTCTGAAACAAGGGCGAGTGGGAGGCGTTCCTTCAGGCTTTTGTCTCTGGATGTTGTGTCCGGGATAGCCGTGGATTGGAGCGGTGGCCTCAGGTACTGTGGACGAGTATCCCTCTCTGGGGATTTGTCCCAGCTCCCAAGAGTTTGGGGTCATTTTGTGGGAAGGGTGGAGTCGTGTTGTCTGGCTCATGGGTCTCTCCAAGAAAGGGATTCCAGAGCAGAGCTCCAGGTACGGGCGGGGCGACTGGAAAATTCAAACCGTGGTGAGGATTGGGTGCATAGGGGCTTGGCAAGCCCCATATGTGGGCTCTTGGTCCAGGCCCTGACAGGCCTTTCTTTGACATGGGGCTCATGCTGAGGGTCACAGTGTGAATTTGTGCCCAAGCAGCACTCAAGTTTGGGCATGGCATCAGGGGCCATGAAGGTTTCTCCCACCCTGAAGGTGTGACTCCATGCCAAGAGCAAGCTTGACAGCCATGGGGAAGGAGGAGTTCTGTTTTGTGCTTGCTATACCCAGCTGTGTGGAGAATTGATATAATGTCTAGGTTCAGATATCTGAAAACCAAGGTTAGGATGAGGTGACGGCATAAGACCATGGCGTGTCCGAAGTGCTGGGTGTGCGGCCAGCTGTCTCCTTGTCTGTCTGGACGTCTGGCTTCAGGCTGTGTCAGGCAGAGCATGAGTGCCCAGAGCAGCCTATCCAGTTCGGGTACCGTCGAGGCCCGAGCCGGTTGATCCTCATCTGGGTTTTCTGGAGAGCCCCACAGGGAAACGTTTTTCTTCCGTTGGGCAGACACTGGGCTGGGTTTTGGTTCTGGAGTTCCTAGTCCAGAGGGCTTTTTTGCCAGGAGTGTTAGGAAGGAAGTCTGAAAACACAAGGTAGCGTGAGGTTTGGGACCGAGGGCACGGCAGGCCCACTCTGCAGAGGCTGAATCGAGATCTCCTGCACTGAGGTCATGTCAACTATGAGACATGCCTCAGGCTAGAGTTCTTGTCCAGCATGTCCTCTTCCTGAAGGGTGTGGGGGCTTCATGAGGCCAGAAAGTTTTGCCTACGATGGGATTTGTGAACTGCTCCAAAACTGAAGGTTACCTTCTGCACGACAGTCGAGTCCTATTGGATGGTACCAAGAGGCCCCATATGGAAAGACTCGAGAGCAGGTGTCTAAGCATGGATGCCTGGGAACGCCACCTCATATTCACACTCTTTAGTCAGGACAAGGCAGGCGCAATCTGCGGGCTCCTGGGTGAGCTACCCAGAGGGGAGAGTTGAAATGGACTCTCCTGAAGATGAGTCCTACTGTGGCTTGGTGGCCTGGGAGACCTTGGAATGTGGAGGTGGCTCAGGGACTCTGCAGGATTCTCCAACATGAGGTGTTTCACACGGCTCCAACAAGGCAACTTCCCATGTGGAGACGAGAGGAGTTCTGTTCCGTGCCTCAGGAAAGCCCCATACCCTGTTCTTCGAACCAAAGCCTCTGAGGAGTGACACCTGGAAACCAAAGCAAGAGTTGAGACTATGGCCTAAAGGCCTGTCCGGCTCAACCTTCTATCTCTGTTTACATCTGTGTGCATGCATTCATGGATGTAGCTGCTCAGCTTGTGTCCGAATGCCCCTGTGAGTCCAGTGAGGCTCCCAGTAGTGGGATGTCCTCGGAGGCCTTGAGGTTTCTCATATTCTGGAGGTGTGTGGCCAAAGGAATGGACACAGTTTCCCAGGAGAGAGCAGGCACGGTCCTGTGCTATGGCTCCAGAGGACCCAGCCTAGAGGCTGTGTTTGCCAGGGCTGTGGGGACAGATGTCTGAAAAAGCAAACTTGGCTCAGCTAGGGGCCAATGTAATGGCAGGCCTGATCTCTAGTCCGTGAGGGGAGATCCTTTGGAAATCAAAGTAGGGCAAGTGGGAGGCAGTCACTCAGGATTTTGTCTCTGGGTGTTGCGTTTACAGTGTCCGGTCAGGGTAGGGGTTGTCTCAGAGGCCGAGGAAGAGCCTTCCTCTCGGGGGATTGTCCAATCTCCCAAGTGTTTGTGTTCATTCTGTGGGAAAGAAAAGTACTGTTTTCTGCCACAGGGGACCCACCAGGAGAGGGACTCTAGAGCACAGCAGTGGGTTCCCTCAAATGGAATACACACCATCTAGTTAGTCCTGGGTGCCTATGGGCATGGCAAGCCACATATGCGGGCTCTTGTTCCAGTCACTGAGAGGCGTTACTTGAATAAGGTACTCACGCTGAGGGTCACAATGTGTGTTTGTGCCCAAGGCGGCCCTCACGCTTGGGCGTGGCCTCATGGGCCATGCCATTTTCTCCTACACCGAAGGTTTGACTCACTGCCAGCAGCAAGGTTTCTTGCAAGGGGGAAGGAGGGGTTCTGAATGTGCATCAGGTTCCCCCCTGTGCAGGGATTGGAGATAAGGTCTAGGTTCCGATGACTGAAAACCCAGGTTGGGAATGGATGGTGGCCTAAGGCAGTGGCGGGTCCAATGTGCTGGGTGTGCAGCCAGCTCTGTCGGTGTCTGTTGGAAGGTCTGGGCTCAGGCTATTTGCGACAGAGCATCACTGTTTAAGGTAGCCTATGCAATTGGGGTGTTGCTGAGGGCCAAGCAGTTTGATCCTCATTTGGGGTTTCTGTGCAGCGCCATAGACAATGTTTTTCTCCTGGGAGGCAGGCACAGTGCTTCATTGTGGCCCCAGAATTCCCAGTAGGGAGGGTTTGTGGGCCAGGAGTGTGAGGACGGAAGTCTGAAAACACAAGCTAGTGTGAGGATTGGAGCCAAGGGCAGAGCAGGCCCACTCTGCAGATGCTGAATCAAAATCTCCTGCATCTGAAGTCAGGCTGAGGATCAGACGTTGGCTGAGGCTGCAGTATGTGTCCATGATGGCACCTTCATGAAGTGGGGGCCTCATGAGGCCAAGGAAGTTTTCCCACGCTGAGTTTGGAGGTTGCCCCAAACCACAAGGTTTCCTTCTGCGGGACATTCGAGTCCTGTTGCATGGCTCCAGGACATACCATATGGAAGGACTGGAGAGCAGGGTTCGAAGGATGGATCCCTGTACAGCATGCCTCGCATTCCCATTGGCTATTAGCGACAAGATATGTTTGATCTGCTGCCTCTGGAACACGCGACCCAGGGGGCTGAGTTGAAATGGCCTCTCCTGAGGATGCGTCATAATGTGCGTTTGGGTCCATGGAGACCATGGAATGTGCTGGTTGTTCAGTGGCCCTGCGGAACTCTCCTAACTGAAGTGTTTGATACATCCCAGTAAGAAAGCTGCCCATGTGGAGATGAGAGATGTTTGGTTTGGTGCCTCAGAAAAGCCCCATGTGCTGGTCTACGAAAACAGACCTCTGAGAACGGAAACATGGAAACCAAAGCTAAGGTTCAGATTAGGGCCTGGGGGCCTGTCCATTTCAACCTTCTGTCTCTGGGGACACTGTCTGAGAGTCTAAGTGGAGATAGTTGCTCCGCTGGTGTCAGAGAACCCCTCTTAGTCCAGGGTGGCCTATACTATTGATGGCCTCAGGGACCTTGGAGCTTTTCCCTAACCTGTAGGGTTGTGGTCAATGGATTGGGCACACTTTCCTTGGAGAGGGCAGGCACAATCTTTCGCTGTTTGGTCCAGAGGCCCTAGCCTGGATGTTGTGTGGGTCCAGGCTGTGGGCACAGAAGTCTGAATACACAAACTCAGCTTATGAGTGGCGCCTAGGGTATGGCCGGCCGGATGTACAGCCCGAGAGGGAGCTCCTGGGTCTCTGAAACAAGGGCGAGTGGGAGGCGTTCCTTCAGGCTTTTGTCTCTAGGTGTTGTGTCCGGGATAGCCGTGGATTGGAGCGGTGGCCTCAGGTACTGTGGACGAGTATCCCTCTCTGGGGATTTGTCCCAGCTCCCTAGAGTTTGGGGTCATTTTGTGGGAAGGGTGGAGTCGTGTTGTCTGGCTCATGGGTCTCTCCAAGAAAGGGATTCCAGAGCAGAGCTCCAGGTACGGGCGGGGCGACTGGAAAATTCAAACCGTGGTGAGGATTTGGTGCATAGGTGCTTGGCAAGCCCCATATGTGGGCTCTTGGTCCAGGCCCTGACAGGCCTTTCTTTGACATGGGGCTCATTCTGAGGGTCACAGTGTGAATTTGTGCCCAAGCAGCACTCAAGTTTGGGCGTGGCTTCAGGGGCCATGAAGGTTTCTCCCACCGTGAAGGTGTGACTCCATGCCAAGAGCAAGCTTGACAGCCATGGGGAAGGAGGAGTTCTGTTTTGTGCTTGCTATACCCAGCTGTGTGGAGAATTGATATAATGTCTAGGTTCAGATATCTGAAAACCAAGGTTAGGATGAGGTGACGGCATAAGACCATGGCGTGTCCGAAGTGCTGGGTGTGCGGCCAGCTGTCTCCTTGTCTGTCTGGACGTCTGGCTTCAGGCTGTGTCAGGCAAAGCATGAGTGCCCAGAGCAGCCTATCCAGTTCGGGTACCATCGAGGACCGAGCAGGTTGATCCTCATTGGGTTTTCTGGAGAGCCCCACAGGGAAACGTTTTTCTTCCGTTGGGCAGACACTGGGCTGGGTTTTGGTTACGGAATTCCTAGTCCAGAGGGCTTGTTTGCCAGGAGTGGGAGGAAGGAAGTCTGAAAACACAAGCTAGCGTGAGGTTTGGGACCGAGGGCACGGCAGGCCCACTCTGCAGAGGCTGAATCGAGATCTCCTGCACTGAGGTCATGTCAACTATGAGACGTGCCTCAGGCTAGAGTTCTTGTCCAGCATGGCCTCTTCCTGAAGGGTGTGGGGGCTTCATGAGGCCAGAAAGTTTTGCCTATGATGGGATTTGTGAACTGCTCCAAAACTGAAGGTTACCTTCTGCACGACAGTCGAGTCCTATTGGATGGTTCCAAGAGGCCCCATATGGAAAGACTCGAGAGCAGGTGTCTAAGCATGGATGCCTGGGAACGCCACCTCATATTCCCACTCTTTAGTCAGGACAAGGCAGGCTCAATCTGCGGGCCCCTGGGTGAGCTACCCAGAGTGGAGAGTTGAAATGGACTATCTGAAGATGAGTCCTACTGTGGCTTGGTGGCCTGGGAGACCTTCGAATGTGGAGGTGGCTCAGGGACTCTGCAGGATTCTCCAATGAGGTGTTTGACACGGCTCCAACAAGGAAACTTCCCATGTGGAGACGAGAGGAGTTCTGTTCCGTGCCTCAGGAAAGCCCCATACCCTGTTCTTCGAACCAAAGCCTCTGAGGAGTGACACCTGGAAACCAAAGCAAGAGTTGAGACTACGGCCTAAAGGCCTGTCCGGCTCAACCTTCTATCTCTGTTGACATCTGTGTGCATGCATTCATGGATGTAGCTGCTCAGCTTGTGTCCGAATGCCCCTGTGAGTCCAGTGAGGCTCCCAGTAGTGGGATGTCCTCGGAGGCCTTGAGGTTTCTCATAATCTGGAGGTGTGTGGCCAAAGGAATGGACACAGTTTCCCAGGAGAGAGCAGGCACGGTCCTGTGCTATGGCTCCAGAGGACCCAGCCTAGAGGCTGTGTTTGCCAGGGCTGTGGGGACAGATGTCTGAAAAAGCAAACTTGGCTCAGCTAGGGGCCAATGTAATGGCAGGCCTGATCTCTAGTCCCTGAGGGGAGATCCTCTGGAAATCAAAGTAGGGCAAGTGGGAGGCAGTCACTCAGGATTTTGTCTCTGGGTGTTGCATTTACAGTGTCCGGTCGGGTAGGGGTTGTCTCAGAGGCCGAGGAAGAGCCTTCCTCTCGGGGGATTGTCCAAGCTCCCAAGTGTTTGTGTTCATTCTGTGGGAATGAAGAGTACTGTTTTATGCCACAGGGGACACCCCAGGAGAGGGACTCTAGAGCACAGCGGTGGGTTCCCTCAAATGGAATACACACCATCTAGTTAGTCCTGGGTGCCTATGGGCATGGCAAGCCACATATGCGGACTCTTGGTCCAGTCAATGAGAGGCGTTACTTGAATAAGGTACTCACGCTGAGGGTCACAATGTGTGTTTGTGCCCAAGGCGGCCCTCACGCTTGGGCGTGACCTCATGGGCCATGCCGTTTTCTCCTACACTGGAGGTTTGACTCACTGCCAGCAGCAAGGTTTCTTGCCATGGGGAAGGAGGGGTTCTGACTTGTGCATCAGGTTCCCCCCTGTGCAGGGATTGGAGATAAGGTCTAGGTTCCGATGACTGAAAACCCAGGTTGGGAATGGATGGTGGCCTAAGGCAGTGGCGGGTCCAATGTGCTGGGTGTGCAGCCAGCTGTGTCGGTGTCTGTTGGAAGGTCTGGGCTCAGGCTATTTGCGACAGAGCATCACTGTTTAAGGTAGCCTATGCAATTGGGGTGTTGCCGAGGGCCAAGCAGTTTGATCCTCATTTGGGGTTTTTGGGCAGCGCCATAGACAAGGTTTTTCTCCTGGGAGGCAGGCACAGTGCTTCATTGTGGCCCCAGAATTCCCAGTAGGGAGGGTTTGTGGGACAGGAGTGTGAGGACGGAAGTCTGAAAACACAAGCTAGTGTGAGGAATGGAGCCAAGGGCAGAGCAGGCCCACTCTGCAGAGGCTGAATCAAAATCTCCTGCATCTGAAGTCAGGCTGAGGATCAGACGTTGGCTGAGGCTGCAGTATGTGTCCATGATGGCACCTTCATGAAGTGGGGGCCTCATGAGGCCAAGGAAGTTTTCCCACGCTGAGTTTGGAGGTTGCCCCAAACCACAAGGTTTCCTTCTGCGGGACATTCGAGTCCTGTTGCATGGCTCCAGGACATATCATATGGAAGGACTGGAGAGCAGGGTTCGAAGGATGGATCCCTGTACTGCATGCCTCGCATTCCCATTGGCTATTAGCGACAAGATATGTTTGATCTGCTGCCTCTGGAACACGCGACCCAGGGGGCTGAGTTGAAATGGCCTCTCCTGCGGATGCGTCATAATGTGCGTTTGGGTCCATGGAGACCTTGGAATGTGCTGGTTGTTCAGTGGCCCTGCGGAACTCTCCTACCTGAAGTGTTTGATACATCCCAGTAAGAAGGCTGCCCATGTGGAGATGAGAGATGTTTGGTTTGGTGCCTCAGAAAAGCCCCATGTGCTGGTCTACGAAAACAGTCCTCTGAGAACGGAAACATGGAAACCAAAGCTAAGGTTCAGATTAGGGCCTGGGGGCCTGTCCATTTCAACCTTCTGTCTCTGGGGACACTGTCTGAGAGTCTAAGTGGAGATAGTTGCTCCGCTGGTGTCAGAGAACCCCTCTTAGTCCAGGGTGGCCTATACTATTGATGGCCTCAGGGACCTTGGAGCTTTTCCCTAACCTGTAGGGTTGTGGTCAATGGATTGGGCACACTTTGCTTGGAGAGGGCAGGCACAATCTTTCGCTGTTTGGTCCAGAGGCCCTAGCCTGGATGTTGTGTGGGTCCAGGCTGTGGGCACAGAAGTCTGAATACACAAACTCAGCTTATGAGTGGCGCCGAGGGTATGGCAGGCCGGATGTACAGCCCGAGAGGGAGCTCCTGGGCCTCTGAAACAAGGGCGAGTGGGAGGCGTTCCTTCAGGCTTTTGTCTCTGGATGTTGTGTCCGGGATAGCCGTGGATTGGAGCGGTGGCCTCAGGTACTGTGGTCGAGTATCCCTCTCTGGGGATTTGTCCCAGCTCCCAAGAGTTTGGGGTCATTTTGTGGGAAGGGTGGAGTCGTGTTGTCTGGCTCATGGGTCTCTCCAAGAAAGGGATTCCAGAGCAGAGCTCCAGGTACGGGCGGGGCGACTGGAAAATTCAAACAGTGGTGAGGATTGGGTGCATAGGGGCTTGGCAAGCCCCATATGTGGGCTCTTGGTCCAGGCCCTGACAGGCCTTTCTTTGACATGGGGCTCATGCTGAGGGTCACAGTGTGAATTTGTGCCCAAGCAGCACTCAAGTTTGGGCGTGGCTTCAGGGGCCATGAAGGTTTCTCCCACCCTGAAGGTGTGACTCCATGCCAAGAGCAAGCTTGACAGCCATGGGGAAGGAGGAGTTCTGTTTTGTGCTTGCTATACCCAGCTGTGTGGAGAATTGATATAATGTCTAGGTTCAGATATTTGAAAACCTAGGTTAGGATGAGGTGACGGCATAAGACCATGGCGTGTCCGAAGTGCTGTGTGTGCGGCCAGCTGTCTTCTTGTCTGTCTGGACGTCTGGCTTCAGGCTGTGTCAAACAGACCATGAGTGCCCAGAGCAGCCTATCCAGTTCGGGTACCGTCGAGGACCGAGCAGGTTGATCCTCATCTGGGTTTTTTGGAGAGCCCCACAGGGAAACGTTTTTTTTCCGTTGGGCAGACACTGGGCTGGGTTTTGGTTCCGGAGTTCCTAGTCCAGAGGGCTTGTTTGCCAGGAATGTGAGGAAGGAAGTATGAAAACACAAGCTATCGTGAGGTTTGGGACCGAGGGCACGGCAGGCCCACTCTGCAGAGGCTGAATCAAGATCTCCTGCACTGAGGTCATGTCAACTATGAGACGTGCCTCAGGCTAGAGTTCTTGTCCAGCATGGCCTCTTCCTGAAGGGTGTGGGGGCTTCATGAGGCCAGAAAGTTTTGCCTACGATGGGATTTGTGAACTGCTCCAAAACTGAAGGTTACCTTCTGCACGACAGTCGAGTCCTATTGGATGGTTCCAAGAGGCCCCATATGGAAAGACTTGAGAGCAGGTGTCTAAGCATGGATGCCTGGGAACGCCACCTCATATTCCCACTCTTTAGTCAGGACAAGGCAGGCTCAATCTGCGGGCTCCTGGGTGAGCTACCCAGAGGGGAGAGTTGAAATGGACTCTCCAGAAGATGAGTCCTACTGTGGCTTGGTGGCCTGGGAGACCTTGGAATGTGGAGGTGGCTCAGGGACTCTGCAGGATTCTCCAACATGAGGTGTTTGACACGGCTCCAACAAGGCAACTTCCCATGTGGAGACGAGAGGAGTTCTGTTCCATGCCTCAGGAAAGCCCCATACCCTGTTCTTCGAACCAAAGCCTCTGAGGAGTGACACCTGGAAACCAAAGCAAGAGTTGAGACTACGGCCTAAAGGCCTGTCCGGCTCAACCTTCTATCTCTGTTGATATCTGTGTGCATGCATTCATGGATGTAGCTGCTCAGCTTGTGTCCGAATGCCCCTGTGAGTCCAGTGAGGCTCCCAGTAGTGGGATGTCCTCGGAGGCCTTGAGGTTTCTCATATTCTGGAGGTGTGTGGCCAAAGGAATAGACACAGTTTCCCAGGAGAGAGCAGGCACGGTCCTGTGCTATGGCTCCAGAGGACCCAGCCTAGAGGCTGTGTTTGCCAGGGCTGTGGGGACAGATGTCTGAAAAAGCAAACTTGGCTCAGCTAGGGGCCAATGTAATGGCAGGCCTGATCTCTAGTCCGTGAGGGGAGATCCTCTGGAAATCAAAGTAGGGCAAGTGGGAGGCAGTCACTCAGGATTTTGTCTCTGGGTGTTGCGTTTACAGTGTCCGGTCAGGGTAGGGGTTGTTTCAGAGGCCGAGGAAGAGCCTTCCTCTCGGGGGATTGTCCAAGCTCCCAAGTGTTTGTGTTCATTCTGTTTGAATGAAGAGTACTGTTTTCTGCCACAGGGGACCCCCCAAAAGAGGGACTCTAGAGCACAGCAGTGGGTTCCCTCAACTGGAATACACACCATCTAGTTAGTCCTGGTGGGCTAACTATGCGGGCTCTTGGTCCAGTCACTGAGAGGCGCTACTTGAATAAGGTACTCACGCTGAGGGTCACAATGTGTGTTTGTGCCCAAGGCGGCCCTCACGCTTGGGCGTGGCCTCATGGGCCATGCCGTTTTCTCCTACACTGGAGGTTTGACTCACTGCCAGCAGCAAGGTTTCTTGCCATGGGGAAGGAGGGGTTCTGAATGTGCATCAGGTTCCCCCCTGTGCAGGGATTGGAGATAAGGTCTAGGTTCCGATGACTGAAAACCCAGGTTGGGAATGGATGGTGGCCTAAGGCAGTGGCGGGTCCAATGTGCTGGGTGTGCAGCCAGCTGTGTCGGTGTCTGTTGGAAGGTCTGGGCTCAGGCTATTTGCGACAGAGCATCACTGTTTAAGGTAGCCTATGCAATTGGGGTGTTGCCAAGGGCCAAGCAGTTTGATCCTCATTTGGGGTTTCTGGGCAGCGCCATAGACAATGTTTTTCTCCTGGGAGGCAGGCACAGTGCTTCATTGTGGCCCCAGAATTCCCAGTAGGGAGGGTTTGTGGGCCAGGAGTGTGAGGATGGAAGTCTGAAAACACAAGCTAGTGTGAGGAATGGAGCCAAGGGCAGAGCAGGCCCACTCTGCAGAGGCTGAATCAAAATCTCCTGCATCTGAAGTCAGGCTGAGGATCAGACGTTGGCTGAGGCTGCAGTATGTGTCCATGATGGCACCTTCATGAAGTGGGGGCCTCATGAGGCCAAGGAAGTTTTCCCACGCTGAGTTTGGAGGTTGCCCCAAACCACAAGGTTTCCTTCTGCGGGACATTCGAGTCCTGTTGCATGGCTCCAGGACATACCATATGGAAGGACTGGAGAGCAGGGTTCGAAGGATGGAACCCTGTACAGCATGCCTCGCATTCCCATTGGCTATTAGCGACAAGATATGTTTGATCTGCTGCCTCTGGAACACGCGACCCAGGGGGCTGAGTTGAAATGGCCTCTCCTGAGGATGCGTCATAATGTGCGTTTGGGTCCATGGAGACCTTGGAATGTGCTGGTTGTTCAGTGGCCCTGCGGAACTCTCCTACCTGAAGTGTTTGATACATCCCAGTAAGAAAGCTGCCCATGTGGTGATGAGAGAGGTTTGTTTTGGTGCCTCAGAAAAGCCCCATGTGCTGGTCTACGAAAACAGTCCTCTGAGAACGGAAACATGGAAACCAAAGCTAAGGTTCAGATTAGGGCCTGGGGGCCTGTCCATTTCAACCTTCTGTCTCTGGGGACACTGTCTGAGAGTCTAAGTGGAGATAGTTGCTCCGCTGGTGTCAGAGAGCCCCTCTTAGTCCAGGGTTGCCTATACTATTGATGGCCTCAGGGGCCTTGGAGCTTTTCCCTAACCTGTAGGGTTGTCGTCAATGGATTGGGCACACTTTCCTTGGAGAGGACAGGCACAATCTTTCGCTGTGGCCCTAGAGGCCCTATCCTGGAGGTGTGTGGGTCCTGGCTGTGGGCACAGAAGTCTGAATACACAAACTCAGCTTATGAGTGGCGCCTAGGGTATGGCAGGCCGGAGGTACAGCCCGAGAGGGAGCTCCTGGGCCTCTGAAACAAGAGCGAGTGAGAGGCGTTCCAACAGGCTTTTGTCTCTGGATGTTGTTTCCGGGATATCCGTGGATTTGAGGGGTATCCTCAGGGACAGTGGACGAGTATCCCTCTCTGGGGATTTGTCCCAGCTCCCAAGATTGGGGTCGTTTTGTGGAAGGGTGGAGTCGTGTTGTCTGGCTCATGGGTCTCTCCAAGAAAGGGATTCCAGAGCAGAGCCCCAGGTACGGGCATGGCGACTGGAAAATTCAAAACGTGGTGAGGATTGGGTGCATAGGGGCTTGGCAAGCCCCATATGCGCGCTCTTTGTCCAAGCCCTGAGAGGCCTTTCTTTGACATGGGGCTCATGCTGAGGGTCACAGTGTGAATTTGTTCCCAATCAGCACTCACGTTTTGCGTGGCATCAGGGGCCATGAAGGTTTCTCCCACCCTGAAGGTGTGACTCCATGCCAAGAGCAAGCTTTACAGCCATGGGGAAGCAGGACTTCTGTTTTGTGCTTGCGATACCCAGCTGTGTGGAGAATTGATATGATGTCTAGGTTCAGATATCTGAAAACCAAGGTTAGGAAGAGGTGACGGCATAAGACCATGGCGTGTCCGAAGTGTGGGTGTGCGGCCAGCTGTCTCCTTGTCTGTCTGGACGTCTGGCTTCAGGCTGTGTCAGACAAAGCATGAGTGCCTAGAGCAGCCTATCCAGTTCGGGTACCGTCGAGGCCCGAGCAGGTTGATCCTCATCTGGGTTTTCTGGAGAGCCCCACAGGGAAACGTTTTTCTTCCATTGGGCAGACACTGGGCTGGGTTTTGGTTCTGGAGTTCCTAGTCCGGAGGTCTTGTTTTCCAGGAGTGTGAGGAAGGAAGTCTGAAAACACAAGCTAGCGTGAGGTTTGGGACCGAGGGCACGGCAGGCTCACTCTGCAGAGGCTGAATCGAGATCTCCTGCACTGAGGTCATGTCAACTATGAGACGTGCCTCAGGCTAGAGTTTTTGTCCAGCATGTCCTCTTCCTGAAGGGTGTGGGGGCTTCATGAAGCCAGGGAGGTTTGCCTACGATGGGATTTGTGAACTACTCCAAACCTCAAGATTACCTTCTTCTCGACAGTCGAGTCCTATTGGATGGTTCCAGGAGGCCCCATACGGAAAGACTCGAGAGCAGGTGTCAAAGCATGGATGCCTGGGAACGTCACTTCATATTCCCACTGTTTAGTCAGGACAAGTCAGGCTCAATCTGCAGGCTCCTGGGTGAGCTACCTAGAGGGGAGAGTTGAAATGGACTCTCCTGAGGATGAGTTCTACTGTTGCTTGGTGGCCTGGGAGACCTTGGAATGTGGAGGTGGCTCAGGGACTCTGCAGGGTTTTCCAAACTGAGGCGTTTGGCACAGCTACAACAAGGAAGCTTCCCATGTGGAGATGAGAGGAGTTCTGTTCAGTGCCTCAGGAAAGCCCCATATCCTGTTCTTCGAACCAAAGCCTCTGAGGAGTAACACCTGGAACCCAAAGCAAGAGTTGAGATTAGGGCCTAAGGGCCTGTCCGGCTCAACCTTCTATCTCTGTTGACATCTGTGTGCATGCCTTCGTGGAGGTAGCTGCTCAGATTGTGTCCTAATGCCCCTGTGTGTCCAGGGAGGCTCCCAGTAGTGGGATGACCTCGGGGGCCTTGAGGTTTCTCATATTCTGGAGGTGTGTGGCCAAAGGAATGGACACAGTTTCCCAGGAGAGAGCAGGCACAGTCCTGTGGTATGTCTCCAGAGGACCCAGCCTAGAGGCTGTGTTTTCCAGGGCTCTGGGGACTGATGTCTGAAAGAGAAAACTTGGCTCAGGTAGGGGCCAAGGTAATGGCAGGCCTGATCTCCAGTCCGTGAGGGGAGATCCTCTGGATATCAAAGGAGGGCAAGTGGGAGGCAGTCGCTCAGGCTTTTGTCTCTGGGTGTTGCATTCACAGTGTCCGGTCAGGGTAGGGGTTGCCTCAGGGTCCGAGGAAGAGCCTTCCTCTCGGGGGATTGTCCAAGGTCCCAAGTGTTTGGGTTCATTCTGTGGGAAGTGAAGAGTACTGTTTTCTGCCACAGAGGACCTCCCAGGAGAGGGACTCTAGAGCACAGCAGTGGGTTCCCTCAACTGGAATACACACCATCTAGTTAGTCCTGGGTGACTATGTGCATGGCAAGGACTAAATGCAGGATCTTCGTCCCGAACCTGACAGGCCTTTCTTTGTCATGGGGCTCATGCTAGGGTCACAGTGTGAATTTGTGCCCAAGCAGCACTCATGTTTGGGCGTGGCATCAGGGGCCATGAAGGGTTCCCCACGTGAAGGTGTGACTCCATGCGAAGAACAAGCATTACAGCCATGTGGAAGGCAGAGTTCTGATTGTGATTCCGATACTCAAACTCAGCTTTCTTTGGGGACTTCGGTATGGCAGGCCCAACCTACAAACCATGAGAAGAACTCATGAAGATTTGAATATAGAGTGAGTCTGAGGCGCTTGCTCAGGCATTTGTCTCTGGAATTTGTATCAGCGATCTCCGTGGAATGTCGGGGATGCCTCATGGGCCATGGACGAATCTTCCTCTCTGAGGATTTGGCCCGATTCCAAATTGCTTTTCGTCAATCTGTGGGATGGGAGGTCTCCTTTCAGGTTTGTTACCTCAGGTGTCCCACCAAAAGAGGAATTCCAAAGCAAAGCCGTGGGGAAGACTGAAGGGACAACCTGAACTATGGTTAAAAATTGGGGCCTACGGGCATGGCAAGCACAATATGCTATCTCTTCATCCAGCCACTGAGTGGCCTTACTTGAGGACTGGGCTCAGCCTGAGAGTCACAATGTGTGCTTGTGAACAATGTGGCCCGCGAGCATGGGTGGGGCCTCATGGGCCACACTGGTTTCAACTACACTGAACGTTGGACATCATGCCAACCACAAGGTTTCATGCCATGGGGAAGGAGTTCTGATTTCTGCATCATCTTCAACCCTGGACAGTGATTGGAGATAAGGTCTAGGTTCTGAAACCTGAAAACTGAGGTTGGGAAGAGATGACGACCTAAGGCCATGGCGGCTCGATGTGCTCAGTGTGCGGACAGCTGTCTGGCAGGGGCCAGGGGGTCCAGGATCAGGCTGTGTCAGAAAGGGCATTAGTGCCCTGGTCAGCCTATGTATTTGGGGTACAGACAAGGTCGGTGCAGGTTGATCCTCATTTGGGATGACTGGGTAGCCCCAGAGGACAAAGTTTTTCTTCTGGAGGGCCGGCAGAGTGCTGCATTGTAGTTCTGGATTGCCAAACTGGAGGGCTTGTGGGCCAGTAGTCTGACGACAAAAGTCTGAGAACACAAGCTAGGCTTAGGTTTCTGGGTGAGGCCATGGCAGGCACAATCTACAGACCTGAATCGAGATCTCGTGCATCTGAAGTCAGGGCGAGGATCAGACGATCGCTCAGGTAGGAGTTTCTGTCCCTGATGGCCCGTCATAAATGGGGGGTCATCACGAGGCCATGGGGCTTTCCAACGATGGGAGTTGTGAGAAGCTCCAAACTGCAGAGAGTCTTCTGCAGGACAATTGAGACCTGTTGTTTGGCTCCAGGCCAATGATTCTGAGCAGGGTTCTAAGGATGGATGGCTGGGTAGCCCACCTCGCATTCCAATTGTCTCCTAGCAACAAGACAAGTTAGATCTCCTGGATCTGTGAGGAGCAACCGAGGATGCTGAGTTGAAATGGACACCCCTGGGGATGGGTCCTAACGTGCTTTTGTGTCTATGGAGACCTTGGAATGAAGCGGTGGCACTGGGGCCCTAAAGGGTTCTCCTAAACAGAGGCTTTGACACAGCTCCAACGTGCAAGTTTCCCATGTGTAGATGAGATGTTTTCTGATGGGTGAGTCACGAAACAGCTATATGCTGCTTTTGAAATCCAGGCCTCTGAGGAGAGATGCCTGGAAACCAAAGCAATGGATCTGATTAGTGCCTAGGGGCCTGTTCTTTTCTTTTTACCTCTGGGGATATCTGCTATGGGTCTGAGTGCAGGTAGGTGCTCAGTTGGGCTCAGATTGCCCCTGTTTTTCCTGGGAAGCCACCACTATTGAGATGGATCAGGGACTTTGGAGGTTTATCCTATTAGAATGGTTGTGGCCATTGGAATGGGCGCACACAATTCCCTTGGAGAGGGCAAGTACAGTCCTCAGGTTTGGCTCCAGGGGCCTGAGCCTGTAGGTTGTGTAGGCCAGGGCTGTTTGGTCAGTTCTCTGAAAACACAAACTAGGCTTATGTTTCGGGTCATAGTTATGGTAGGACTGATCTACAGACCATGAGGAGAACTCTTCGGGATTTGAAAGAAGGGCTAGTGTGAGGCTCCTGCTCAAGTTTTTGTCTCTGGATATCATGTCACTCATGGTCGTGGAATTTCTGAGTGACTTCATGGGAAATGGACGAGTCTTACTCTCTGGTGGTTTGGCACCGTCCAAAGAGTTTGGGGTCATTCTTTGGGCTGGAAGAAGTCAGTTTTTTTTTTTGTTGTTGTTGTTTTTCTTTTTTAACCTCCGGTGTCCCACCAAATGAGGGATTCCAGAGTAGAGCCCTGGGGAGGGGCGACTGGACAATCAGAAATCTGGTTAATATTGGGGCCTAGGGACATGTCAAGCCCATTATGACATCTAATGGTCCAGCCACTGAGAGGACTTACTAGACTACAGATCTCAAGCTGAGGGTCACAATGTTTGTGTATGCCCTCGTCGCACTCAAGAATGGGCGGGGCCTCAGGGTGAATGCTGGTTTCTTCTACTCTGAACGTTGGACAACGTGCCAACCACAAGGGTTCTTGCCATGGGTAAAGAGGAGTTCTGATTTCTACATCACACTCACCCCTGGGCAGTGATTGGAGATAAGGTCTCAGTTCTGAAGCCTGAAAACTGAGGTAAGGAAGAGATGATGACCTAAGGCCATGGCGGGTTTTTTGTGCTCAGTGTGCGGTCAGCTTTCTGGGTGTTAGTCAGGAGGTCCGGGCTCAGGTTGTGTTCGACAGTGCATTAGTGCCAAGGTTAGACTATATAATTTGGGTAAAGTTGAGTGCTGTGTAGGTTTACCCTCATTTAAGGTGCCTGGGCAGCTCATGAGGCAATAATTTTTTTTTCTAGAGGGCAGGCAGAGTGCCTCATTGTGGGTCCGGAATTGCCAAACTTGAGGGCTTCGGAACCAGGAGTATGAGGACGGAAGTCTGAGAAGACAAGCTAGACTTGGGTTTCAGGGCGAGGGCACGGCATGTACCCCATGCAGATCTGAAAAAATATCTCATGCATCTGAAGTCAGGGCAAGTATCAGACTATGGCTCAGGTTGGAGAATCTGAGCATGACGGCCGCTTCTTGAAGGCAGCGGAATCTCGAGGTCATTGAGGTTTTCCCACGTTGGGAGTTGTGGGATGCCCCCTTCAAGGATTCCTTCTGCGGGACAATTAAGACTTGTTGGACAGCTCCAGGACATCCCATATGGAATGACTCCAGAGCACCGTTCGCGGATGGATGCCTGGGAAGCCCGCCTCGCATTCCAATTGTCTCCTAGCAACAAGACAGTTTAGATCTGATGGCTCTGCGGGAGCAACCGGGTTGTCTGAGTTGAAATGGACTTTCCTGAGGATGGGTCCTAATGTGCTTTTGTGTCCATGAGGGCCTTGGAATGGGGCGGTGGTACCGGGACCCTGAAGTACTCTCCTAAGCTTTGGACATGGCTCCCATGCACAGGTTTCCTTGTGGAGAAGAGATGAGTTCTGATGGGTGCCTCAGGAAAACACATATGCTCGTATTGGAATCAGGCTTTTGAGGACACATGCCTGTATCCCAAAGCAATGGATCCTATTATGGCCTAGGGTCCTGTCTGGTTCAATCTTCTTCTCTGGGGACAACCATCTCTGTTATGAGTATAGGTCGATTATCAGCTGGTCTCAGACAGCCCTTGTTTTTTCTGGGCGACCTACACTATTGGGATGGCCTCAGGGACTTTGGAGGTTTCTCCTAATTTGTACGATTTTGGACCATGGAATGGGCAGAATTCCCATGGATTGGTAGGCACAGTCCGAATGTGTGGCTCCAGTGGCCCAGCCTGGAGGGTGTGTGGCCCAGGACTTTGAGGACAGAAGTCTGAAAACACAAACTCAGCTTAGGTTTGGGGACGTAGGTATGGCAGGCCCGATCTACAAACCATGAGAAGAACTCTTCAGGATATGAAGAAAGTGCGAGTCTGAGGCGCTTGCTCAGGCTTTTGTCTCTGGATTTTGTATCAGCGATGGCCGTGGAATGTCGGGGAGGCCTCATGGGACACGGACGAATCTTCCTCTCTGAGGATTTGGCCCGATTCCCAATTGCTTTTTGTCAATCTGTGGGATGGGAGGACTCATTTCAGTTTTGTTACCTCAGGTGTCCCACCAAAAGAGGAATTCCAAAGCCAAGCCGTGGGGAAGACTGAAGGGACAACCCGAACTATGGTTAAAAATTGGGGCCTAGGGGCATGGCAAGCCCAATATGCTATCTCTTCATCCAGCCACTTAGTGGCCTTACTTGAGGACTGGGCTAAGCCTGAGCGTCACAATGTGTGTTTGTGACCAATGTGGCCCACGAGCATGGGCAGGGCCTCATGGGCCACACTGGTTTCAACTACAATGAACGTTGGACAACATGCCAACCACAAGGTTTCTTGCCATGGGGAAGGAGTTCTGATTTCTGCATCACCTTCAACCCTGGGCAGTGATTGGATATAAGGTCTAGGTTCTGAAACCTGAAAATTGATGTTGGGAAGAGATGACGACCTAAGGCCATGGCGGCTCGATGTGCTCAGTTTGCGGCCAGCTGTCTGGGAGGGGCCAGGGGGTCCAGGCTCAGGCTGTACCAGAAAGGGCATTAGAGCCCTCGTCAGCCTGTGTATTTGGGGTACAGCCAAGGTCGGTGCAGGTTGATCCTCATTTGGGGTTACTGGGTAGCCCCAGAGGACAATGTTTTTCTTCTGGAGGGCCAGCAGAGTTCTGTGTTGTAGATCTGGATTGCCAAACTGGAGGGCTTGTGGGCCAGTAGTCTGACGACAAAAGTCTGAGAACACAAGCTAGGCTTAGGTTTCTGGGTGAGGCCATGGCACACACAATCTACAGACCTGAATCGAGATCTCGTGCATCTGAAGTCAGGGCGAGGATCAGACGATCGCTCAGGTTGGAGTTTCTGACCATGATGGCCCCTTCATGAATGGGGCGGGCATCACGAGGCCATGGGTGTTTTCCCACGATGAGAGTTGTGAGAAGCTCCAAACTGCAGAGAGTCTTCTGCAGGACAATTGAGACCAGTTGTTTGGCTCCAGGCCAATGATTCTGAGCAGGGTTCTAAGGATGGATGGCTGGGTAGCCCACCTCGCATTCCAATTGTCTCCTAGCAACAAGACAGGTTAGATATCCTGGATCTGTGGGGAGCAACCGAGGATCCTGAGTTGAAATGGACACCCCTGGGGATGGGTCCTAACGTGCTTTTGTGTCTATGGAGACCATGGAATGAAGCGGTGGCACTGGGGCCCTAAAGGGTTCTCCTAAACAGAGGCTTTGACACAGCTCCAACGTGCAAGTTTCCCATGTGTAGATGAGATGTTTTCTGATGGGTGAGTCAAGAAACAGCTATATGCTGCTTTTGAAATCCAGGCCTCTGAGGAGAGATGCCTGGAAACCAAAGCAATGGATCTGATTAGTGCCTAGGGGCCTGTTCTTTCCTTTTTACCTCTGGGGACATCTGTCTATGGGTCTGAGTGCAGGTAGGTGCTCAGTTGGGCTCAGATTGCCCCTGTTTTACCTGGGAAGCCACCACTATTGAGATGGATCAGGGACTTTGGAGGTTTATCCTATTAGAAGGGTTGTGGCCATTGGAATGGGCACACACAATTCCCTTGGAGAGGGCAAGTACAGTCCTCAGGTTTGGCTCCAGGGGCCTGAGCCTGTAGGTTGTGTAGGCCAGGGCTGTTTGGACAGTTGTCTGAAAACCCAAACTCGGCTTATGTTTCGGGTCATGGGTATGGCAGAACTGATCTACAGACCATGAGGATAACTCTTCGGGATTTGAAAGAAGGGCGAGTGTGAGGCTCCTGCTCAAGTTTTTGTCTCTGGATATCGTGTCACTCATGGTCGTAGAATTTCTGGGTGACTTCATAGGAAATGGACGAGTCTTACTCTCTGGTGGTTTGGCCCCGTCCAAAGAGTTTGGGGTCATTCTGTGGGCTGGAAGAAGTCCGTTTTTTTTTATTGTTGATTTTTTCTTTTTTAACCTCAGGTGTCCCACCAAATGAGGGATTCCAGAGTAGAGCCCTGGGGAGGGGCGACTGGACCATCAGAAATCTGGTTAAAAATTGGGGCCCAGGGACATGTCAAGCCCATTATGACATCTAATGGTCCAGCCACTGAGAGGACTTACTATAGGACAGGACTTATGATTAGGGTCACAGTGCGTGTGTATGCCCTCGTCGCACTCAAGAATGGGCGGGGCCTCAGGGTGAATGCTGGTTTCTCCTACACTGAACGTTGGACAACGTGCCAACCACAGGGTTCTTGCCATGGGTAAGGAGGAGTTATGATTTCTGCATCACACTCACCCCTGGGAAGTGATTGGAGATAAGGTCTCGGTTCTGAAGCCTGAAAACTGAGGTAGGGATGAGATGATGACCTAAGGCCATGGCGGGTTTTATGTGCTCAGTGTGCGGTCAGCTTTCTGGGTGTTGGTCAGGAGGTCCGGGCTCAGGTTGTGTTCGACAGTGCATTAGTGACCAGGTTAGACTATATAATTTGGGTAAAGTCGAGTGCTGTGTAGGTTTACCCTCATTTAAGGTGCCTGGGCAGCTCATGAGGCAATAATTTTTTTTCTAGAGGGCAGGCAGAGTGCTGCATTGTGGGTCCGGAATTGCCAAAGTTGATGGCTTCGGGGCCAGGAGTGTGAGGACGGAAGTCTGAGAAGACAAGCTAGACTTGGGTTTCAGGGCGAGGGCACGGCATGTACCCCCTGCAGATCTGAACCAATATCTCATGCATCTGAAGTCAGGGCGAGGATCAGACGTTGGCTCAGGTTGGAGTTTCTGAGCATGACGGCCGCTTCATGAAGGGAGCGGAATCTCGAGGCCATTGAGGTTTCCCACGTTGGGAGTTGTGGGATGCCCCCTTCATGGATTCCTTCTGCGGGCCAATTGAGACCTGTTGGACAGCTCCAGGACATCCCATATGGAATGACTCCAGAGCACCGTTCGCGGATGGATGCCTGGGAAGCCCGCCTCGCATTCCAATTGTCTCCTAGCAACAAGACAGTTTAGATCTGATAGCTCTGCGGGAGCAACCGGGGTGGCTGAGTTGAAATGGACTTTCCTGAGGATGGGTCCTAATGTGTTTTTGTGTCCATGAGGGCCTTGGAATGGGGCGGTGGCACCGGGACCCTGAAGTACTCTCCTAAGCTTTGGACATGGCTCCCATGCACAGGTTTCCTTTTAGAGACGAGATGAGTTCTGATGGGTGCCTCAGGAAAACCCCTATGCTCGTATTGGAATCAGGCTTTTGAGGACACATGCCTGTAACCCAAAGCAATGGATCCTATTATGGCCTAGGGTCCTGCCTGGTTCAATCTTCTTCTCTGGGGAAATCCATCTATGGTATGAGTGGAGGTCGATTATCAGCTGTTGTCACACAGCCCATGTTTGTTCCGGGCGACCTACACTATTGGGATGGCCTCAGGGACTTTGGAGATTTCTCCTAATTTGTCCGATTTTGGACCATGGAATGGGCAGAATTCCCATGGATTGGTAGGCACAGTCCTAATGTGTGGCTCCAGGGGCCCAGCCTGGAGGGTGTGTGGCCCAAGACTTTCAGGACAGAAGTCTGAAAACACAAACTCAGCTTAGGTTTGGGGACGTAGGTATGGCAGGCCCGATCTACAAACCATGAGAAGAACTCTTCAGGATATGAAGAATGTGTGAGTCTGAGGCTCTTGCTCAGGCTTTTGTCTCTGGATTTTGTATCAGCGATGGCCGTGGAATGTCAGGGACGCCTCATGGACCATAGACGAATCTTCCTCTCTCAGGATTTGGCCCGATTCCCAATTGCTTTTCGTTAATCTGTGGGATGGGAGGACTCATTTCAATTTTGTTACCTCAGGTGTCCCACCAAAAGAGGAATTCCAAAGCCAAGCCGTGGGGAAGACTGAAGGGACAACCCGAACTATGGTTAAAAATTGGGGCCTAGGGGCATGGCAAGCCCAATATGATATCTCTTCATCCAGCCACTGAGTGGCCTTTCTTGAGGACTGGGCTCAGCCTGAGCGTCACAATGTGTGTTTGTGACCAATGTGGCCCGCGAGCATGGGCGGGGCCTCATGGGCCACACTGGTTTCAACTACACTGAACGTTGGACAACATGCCAACCACAAGGTTTCTTGCAATGGGGAAGGAGTTCTGATTTCTGCATTACCTTCAACCCTGGGCAGTGATTGGAGATAAGGTCTAGGTTCTGAAACCTGAAAACTGATGTTGGGAAGAGATGACGACCTAAGGCCATGGCGGCTCGATGTGCTCAGTGTGCGGCCAGCTGTCTGGGAGGGGCCAGTGGGTCCAGGCTCAGGCTGTGTCAGAAAGGGCATTGTGCCCTGGTCAGCCTATGTATTTGGGGTACAGCCAAGGTCGGTGCAGGTTGATCCTCATTTGGGATTACTGGGTAGCACCAGAGGACAATGTTTTTCTTCTGGAGGGCCGGCAGAGTGCTGCATTGTAGTTCTGGATTGCCAAACTGGAGGGCTTGTGGGCCAGTAGTCTGACGACAAAAGTCTGAGAACACAAGCTAGGCTTAGGTTTCTCGGTGAGGCCATGGCACGCACAATCTACAGACCTGAATCGAGATCTCGTGCATCTGAATTCAGGGCGAGGATCAGACGATCGCTCAGGTTGGAGTTTCTGTCCCTGATGGCCCCTTCATGAATGGGCGGGGGCATCACGAGGCCATGGGGGTTTTCCCACGATGGGAGTTGTGAGAAGCTCCAAACTGCAGAGAGTTTTCTGCAGGACATTTGAGACCTGTTGTTTGGCTCCAGGCCAATGATTCTGAGCAGGGTTCTAAGGATGGATGGCTGGGTAGCCCACCTCGCATTCCAATTGTCTCCTAGCAACAAGACAGGTTAGATATCCTGGATCAGTGGGGAGCAACCGAGGACGCTGTGTTGAAATGGACACCCCTGGGGATGGGTCCTAACGTGCTTTTGTGTCTATGGAGACCTTGGAATGAAGCGGTGGCACTGGGGCCCTAAAGGGTTCTCCTAAACAGAGGCTTTGACTCAGCTCCAACGTGCAAGTTTCCCATGTGTAGATGAGATGTTTTCTGATGGGTGAGTCAAGAAACAGCTATATGCTGCTTTTGAAATCCAGGCCTCTGAGGAGAGATGCCTGGAAACCAAAGCAATGGATTTGATTAGTGCCGAGGGGCCTGTTCATTCCTTCATACCTCTGGGGACATCTGTCTATGGGTCTGAGTGCAGGTAGGTGCTCAGTTGGGCTCACATTGCCCCTGTTTTTCCTGGGAAGCCACCACTATTGAGATGGATCAGGGACTTTGGAGGTTTATCCTATTAGAAGGGTTGTGGCCATTGGAATGGGCACACACAATTCCCTTGGAGAGGGCAAGTACAGTCCTCAGATTTGGCTCCAGGGGCCTGAGCCTGTAGGTTGTGTAGGCCAGGGCTGATTGGACAGTTGTCTGAAAACACAAACTCGGCTTATGTTGCGGGTCATAGGTATGGCAGGACTGATCTACAGACCATGAGGAGAACTCTTCGGGATTTGAAAGAAGGGCGAGTGTGAGGCTCCTGCTCAAGTTTTTGTCTCTGGATATCGTGTCACTCATGGTCGTGGAATTTCTGGGTGTCTTCATGGTAAATGGACGAGTCTTACTCTCTGGTGTTTTGGCCCCGTCCAAAGAGTTTGGGGTCATTCTGTGGGCTGGAAGAAGTCCGTTTTTTTTTTTTTTTATTCTTGTTTTTTTCTTTTTTATCCTCAGGTGTCCCACCAAATGAGGGATTCCAGAGAAGAGCCCTGGGGAGGGGCGACTGGACCATCAGAAATTTGGTTAAAAATTGGGGCCTAGGGACATGTCAAGCCCATTATGACATCTAATGGTCCAGCAACTGAGAGGACTTACTAGAGGACAGGACTCATGCTGAGGGTCACAATGCGTGTGTATGCCCACGTCGCACTCAAGAATGGGCGGGGCCTCAGGGTGAATGCTGGTTTCTCCTACAATGAACGTTGGACAACGTGCCAACCACAGGGTTCTTGCCATGGGTAAGGAGGAGTTCTGATTTCTGCATCACACTCACCCCTGGGCAGTGATTGGAGATAAGGTCTCGGTTCTGAAGCCTGAAACTGAGGTAGGGAAGAGATGATGACCTAAGGCCATGGCGGGTTTTATATGCTCAGTGTGCGGTCAGCTTTCTGGGTGTTGGTCAGGAGGTCCGGGCTCAGGTTGTGTTCGACAGTGCATTAGTGCCCAGGTTAGACTATATAATTTGGGTAAATTCGAGTGCTGTGTAGGTTTACCCTCATTTAAGGTGCCTGGGCAGCTCATGAGGCAATAATTTTTTTTCTAGAGGGCAGGCAGAGTGCTGCATTGTGGGTCCGGAATTGCCAAACTTGAGGGCTTCGGGCCCAGGAGTGTGAGGACGGAAGTCTGAGAAGACAAGCTAGACTTGGGTTTCAGGGCGAGGGCACGGCAGGTACCCCCTGCAGATATGAACCAATATCTCATGCATCTGAAGTCAGGGCGAGGATCAGACGTTGGCTCAGGTTGGAGTTTCTGATCATGACGGCCGCTTCATGAAGAGAGCGGAAACTCGAGGCCATTGAGGTTTTCCCACGTTGGGAGTTGTGGGATGCCCCCTTCATGGATTCCTTCTTCGGGCCAATTGAGACCTGTTGGACAGCTCCAGGACATCCCATATGTAATGACTCCAGAGCACCGTTCGCGGATGGATGCCTGGGAAGCCCGCCTCGCATTCCAATTGTCTCCTAGCAACAAGACAGTTTAGATCTGATGGCTCTGCGGGAGCAACCGGGTTGTCTGAGTTGAAATGGACTTTCCTGAGGATGGGTCCTAATGTGCTTTTGTGTCCATGAGGGCCTTGGAATGGGGCAGTTGCACCAGGACCCTGAAGTACTCTCCTAAGATTTGGACATGGCTCCCATGCACAGGTTTCCTTGTGGAGATGAGATGAGTTCTGATGGGTGCCTCAGGAAAACCCCTATGCTCGTATTGGAATCAGGCTTTTGAGGACACATGCCTGTAACCCAAAGCAATGGATCCTATTATGGCCTAGGGTCCTGTCTGGTTCAATCTTCGTCTCTGTGGACATCCATCTATGGTATGAGTGGAGGTCAATTATCAGCTGGTGTCAGACAGCCCTTGTTTGTTCCGGGCGACCTACACTATTGGGATGGCCTCAGGGACTTTGGAGGTTTCTCCTAATTTGTACGATTTTGTACCATGAAATGGGCAGAATTCCCATGGATTGGTAGGCACAGTCCTAATGTGTGGCTCCAGGGGTCAGGCTGGAGGTTGTGTGGCCCAAGACTTTGGGTACAGAAGTCTGAAAACACTAACTCAGCTTAGGTTTGGGGACGTAGGTATGGCAGGCCCGATCTACAAACCATGAGAAGAACTCTTCAGGATATGAAGAAAGTGCGAGTCTGAGGCGCTTGCTCAGGCTTTTGTCTCTGAATTTTGTATCAGCGATGGCCGTGGAATGTCCGGGAGGCCTCATGGGCCATGGACGAATCTTCCTCTCTGAGGATTTGGCCCGATTCCCAATTGCTTTTTGTCAGTCTGTGGGATGGGAGGACTCATTTCAGTTTTGTTACCTCAGGTGTCCCACCAAAAGAGGAATTCCAAAGCAAATCTGAGGGGAAGACTGAAGGGACAACCCGAACTATGGTTAAAAATTGGGGCCTAGGGGCATGGCAAGCACATTATGCTATCTCTTCATCCAGTCACTGAGTGGCCTTACTTGAGGACTGGGCTCAGCCTGAGCGTCACAATGTGTGTTTGTGACCATTGTGGCCCGTGAGCATGGGCAGGGCCTCATGCGCCACACTGGTTTCAACTACATTGAACGTTGGACAACATGCCAACCAGAAGGTTTCTTGCCATGGGGAAGGAGTTCTGATTTCTGCATCACCTTCAACCCTGGGCAGTGATTGGATATAAGGTCTAGGTTCTGAAACCTTAAAACTGATGTTGGGAAGAGATGACGACCTAAGGCCATGGCAGCTCGATGTGCTCAGTGTGCGGCCAGCTGTCTGGGAGGGGCCAGGGGGTCCAGGCTCAGGCTGTGTCAGAAAGGGCATTAGTGCCCTGGTCAGCCTATGTATTTGGGGTACAGCCAAGGTCGGTGCAGGTTGATCCTCATTTGGGGTTACTGGGTAGCCCTGAAGACAATGTTTTTCTTCTGGAGGGCCGGCAGAGTGCTGCATTGTAGTTCTGGATTGCCAAACTGGAGGGCTTGTGGGCCAGTAGTCTGACGACAAAAGTCTGAGAACACAAGCTAGGCTTAGGTTTCTGGGAGAGGCCATGGCAGGCACAATCTACAGACCTGAATCGATGTCTCGTGCATCTGAAGTCAGGGCGAGGATCAGACGATCGCTCAGGTTGGAGTTTCTGACTCTGATGGCCCCTTCATGAATGGGCGGGGCATCACGAGGCCATGGGTGTTTTCCCACGATGGGAGTTGTGAGAAGCTCCAAACTGCAGAGAGTTTTCTGCAGGACAATTGAGTCCTGTTGTTTGGCTCCAGGCCAATGATTCTGAGCAGGGTTCTAAGGATGGATGGCTGGAAAGCCCACCTCGCATTCCAATTGTCTCCTAGCAACAAGACAGGTTAGATCTCCTGGATCTGTGGGGAGCAACCGAGGACGCTGTGTTGAAATGGACACCCCTGGGGATGGGTCCTAACGTGCTTTTGTGTCTATGGAGACCTTGGAATGAAGCAATGGCACTGGGGCCCTAAAGGGTTCTCCTAAACAGAGGCTTTGACACAGCTCCAACGTGCAAGTTTCCCATGTGTAGATGAGATGTTTTCTGATGGGTGAGTCAAGAAACAGCTATATGCTGCTTTTGAAATCCAGGCCTCTGAGGAGAGATGCCTGGAAACCAAAGCAATGGATCTGATTAGTGCCTAGGGGCCTGTTCTTTCCTTCATACCTCTGGGGACATCTGTCTATGGGTCTGAGTGCAGGTAGGTGCTCAGTTGGGCTCAGATTGCCCCTGTTTTTCCTGGGAAGCCACCACTATTGAGATGGATCAGGGACTTTGGAGGTTTATCCTATTAGAAGGGTTGTGGCCATTGGAATGGGCACACACAATTCCCTTGGAGAGGGCAAGTACAGTCCTCAGGTTTGGCTCCAGGGGCCTGAGCCGGTAGGTTGTGTAGGCCAGGGCTGATTGGACAGTTGTCTGAAAACACAAACTCGGCTTATGTTTCGGGTATAGGTATGGCAGGACTGATCTACAGACCATGAGGAGAACTCTTCAGGATTTGAAAGAAGGGCGAGTGTGAGGCTCCTGCTCAAGTTTTTGTCTCTGGATATCGTGTCACTCATGGACGTGGTATTTCTGGGTGACTTCATGGGAAATGGACGAGTCTTACTCTCTGGTGGTTTGGCCCCGTCCAAAGAGTTTGGGGTCATTCTGTGGGCTGGAAGAAGTCCGTTTTTTTTTTTTTATTCTTGTTTTTTTCTTTTTTATCCTCAGGTGTCCCACCAAATGAGGGATTCCAGAGTAGAGCCCTGGGGAGGGGCGACTGGACCATCAGAAATTTGGTTAAAAATTGGAGCCTAGGGACATGTCAAGCCCATTATGACATCTAATGGTCCAGCAACTGAGAGGACTTACTAGAGGACAGGACTCATGCTGAGGGTGACAATGCGTGTGTATGCCCTCGTCGCACTCAAGAATGGGCGGGGCCTCAGGGTGAATGCTGGTTTCTCCTACACTGAACGTTGGACAACGTGCCGACCACAGGGTTCTTGCCATGGGTAAGGAGGAGTTATGATTTCTGCATCACACTCACCCCTGGGAAGTGATTGGAGATAAGGTCTCGGTTCTGAAGCCTGAAAACTGAGGTAGGGAAGAGATGATGACCTAAGGCCATGGCGGGTTTTATGTGCTCAGTGTGTGGTCAACTCTCTGGGTGTTGGTCAGGAGGTCCGGGCTCAGGTTGTGTTCAACAGTGCATTAGTGCCCAGGTTAGACTATATAATTTGGGTAAAGTCGAGTGCTGTGTAGGTTTACCCTCATTTAAGGTGCCTGGGCAGCTCATGAGGCAATCATTTTTTTTCTAGAGTGCAGGCAGAATGCTGCATTGTGGGTCCGGAATTGCCAAACTTGAGGGCTTCGGGGCCAGGAGTGTGAGGACGGAAGTCTGAGAAGACAAGCTAGACTTGGGTTTCAGGGCGAGGGCACGGCAGGTACCCCCTGCAGATCTGAACCAATATCTCATGCATCTGAAGTCAGGGCGAGGATCAGACGTTGGCTCAGGTTGGAGTTTTTGAGCATGACGGCCGCTTCATGAAGGGAGCGGAATCTCGAGGCCATTGAGGTTTTCCCACGTTGGGAGTTGTGGGATGCCCCCTTCATGGATTCCTTCTGCGGGACAATTGAGACCTGTTGGACAGCTCCAGGACAGCCCATATGGAAGGACTCCAGAGCACCGTTCGCGAATGGATGCCTGGGAAGCCCGCCTCGCATTCCAATTGTCTCCTAGCAACAAGACAGTTTAGATCTGATGGCTCTGCGGGAGCAACCCGGGTGGCTGTGTTGAAATGGACTTTCCTGAGGATGGGTCCTAATGTGTTTTTGTGTCCATGAGGGCCTTGGAATGGGGCGGTGGCACCGGGACCCTGAAGTACTCTCCTAAGCTTTGGACATGGCTCCCATGCACAGGTTTCCTTGTGGAGACGAGATGAGTTCTGATGGGTGCCTCAGGAAAACCCCGATGCTCGTATTGGAATCAGGCTTTTGAGGACACATGCCTGTAACCCAAAGCAATGGATCCTATTATGGCCTAGGGTCCTGTCTGGTTCAATCTTCTTCTCTGGGGACATCCATCTATGGTATGAGTGGAGGTCGATTATCAGCTGGTGTCAGACAGCCCATGTTTGTTCCAGGCGACCTACACTATTGGGATGGCCTCAGGGACTTTGGAGATTTCTCCTAATTTGTACGATTTTGGACCATGGAATGGGCAGAATTCCCATGGATTGGTAGGCACAGTCCTAATGTGTGGCTCCAGGGCCCAGCCTGGAGGGTGTGTGGCCCAAGACTTTGAGGACAGAAGTCTGAAAACACAAACTCAGCTTAGGTTTGGGGACGTAGGTATGGCAGGCCCGATCTACAAACCATGAGAAGAACTCTTCAGGATATGAAGAATGTGTGAGTCTGAGGCTCTTGCTCAGGCTTTTGTCTCTGGATTTTGTATCAGCGATGGCCGTGGAATGTCGGGGACGCCTCATGGGCCATAGACGAATCTTCCTCTCTGAGGATTTGGCCCATTTCCCAATTGCTTATCGTCAATCTGTGGGATGGGAGGACTCATTTCAGTTTTGTTACCTCAGGTGTCCCACCAAAAGAGTAATTCCAAAGCCAAGCCGTGTGGAAGACTGAAGGGACAACCCGAACTATGGTTAAAAATTGGGGCCTAGGGGCATGGCAAGCCCAATATGATATCTCTTCATCCAGCCACTGAGTGGCCTTACTTGAGGACTGGGCTCAGCCTGAGCGTCACAATGTGTGTTTGTGACCAGTGTGGCCCGCGAGCATGGGCGGGGCCTCATGGGCCACACTGGTTTCAACTACACTGAACGTTGGACAACATGCCAACCACAAGGTTTCTTGCCATGGGGAAGGAGTTCTGATTTCTGCATCACCTTCAACCCTGGGTAGTGATTGGATATAAGGTCTAAGTTCTGAAACCTTAAAACTGATGTTGGGAAGAGCTGACGACCTAAGGCCATGGCGGCTCCATGTGCTCAGGGTGCGGCCAGGTGTCTGGGAGGGGCCAGGGGGTCCAGGCTCAGGCTGTGTCAGAAAGGGCATTAGTGCCCTGGTCAGCCTATGTATTTGGGGTACAGCTAAGGTCGGTGCAGGTTGATCCTCATTTGGGATTACTGGGTAGCACCAGAGGACAATGTTTTTCTTCTGGAGGGCCGGCAGAGTGCTGCATTGTAGTTCTGGATTGCCAAACTGGAGGGCTTGTGGGCCAGTAGTCTGACGACAAAAGTCTGAGAACACAAGCTAGGCTTAGGTTTCTCGGTGAGGCCATGGCACGCACAATCTACAGACCTGAATCGAGATCTCGTGCATCTGAAGTCAGGGCGAGGATCAGACGATCGCTCAGGTTGGAGTTTCTGTCCCTGATGGCCCCTTCATGAATGGGCGGGGGCATCACGATGCCATGGGGGTTTTCCCACGATGGGAGTTATGAGAAGCTCAAAAATGCAGAGAGTCTTCTGCAGGACAATTGAAACCTGTTGTTTGGCTCCAGGCCAATGATTCTGAGCAGGGTTCTAAGGATGGATGGCTGGGTAGCCCACCTCGCATTCCAATTGTCTCCTAGCAACAAGACAGGTTAGATCTCCTGGATCTGTGGGGAGCAACCGAGGACGCTGAGTTGAAATGGACACCCCTGGGGATGGGTCCTAACGTGCTTTTGTGTCTATGGAGACCTTGGAATGAAGCGGTGGCACTGGGGCCCTAAAGGGTTCTCCTAAACAGAGGCTTTGACCGAGCTCCAACGTGCAAGTTTCCCATGTGTAGATGAGATGATTTCTGATGGGTGAGTCAAGAAACAGCTATATGCTGCTTTTGAAATCCAGGCCTCTGAGGAGAGATGCCTGGAAACCAAAGCAATGGATCTGTATAGTGCCTAGGGGCCTGTTCTTTCCTTTTTACCTCTGGGGACATCTGTCTATGGGTCTGAGTGCAGGTAGGTGCTCAGTTGGGCTCAGATTGCCCCTGTTGTTCCTGGGAAGCCACCACTATTGAGATGGATCAGGGACTTTGGAGGTTTATCCTATTAGAAGGGCAGTGGCCATTGGAATGGGCACACACAATTCCCTTGGAGAGGGCAAGTACAGTCCTCAGGTTTGGCTCCAGGGGCCTGAGCCTGTAGGTTGTGTAGGCCAGGGCTGTTTGGACAGTTGTCTGAAAACACAAACTCGGCTTATGTTTCGGGTCATAGGTATGGCAGGACTGATCTACAGACCATGAGGAGAACACTTCGGGATTTGAAAGAAGGGCGAGTGTGAGGCTCCTCCTCAAGTTTATGTCTCTGGATATCGTGTCACTCATGGTCGTTGAATTTCTGGGTGACTTCATGGGAAATAGACGAGTCTTACTCTCTGGTTGTTTGGCCCCGTCCAAAGAGTTTGGGGTCATTCTGTGGGCTGGAAGAAGTCCGTTTTTTTTTTATTCTTGTTTTTTTCTTTTTTATCCTCAGGTGTCCCACCAAATGAGGGATTCCAGAGAGAGCCCTGGGGAGGGGTGACTGGACCATCAGAAATTTGGTTAAAAATTGGGACTTGGGACATGTCAAGCCCATTATGACATCTAATGGTCCAGCAACTGAGAGGACTTACTAGAGGACAGGACTCATGCTGAGGGTCACAATGCGTGTGTATGCGCTCGTCGCACTCAAGAATGGGCGGGGCCTCAGGGTGAATGCTGGTTTCTCCTACACTGAACGTTGGACAACGTGCCAACCACAGGGTTCTTGCCATGGGTAAGGAGGAGTTATGATTTCTGCATCACACTCACCCCTGGGAAGTGATTGGAGATAAGGTCTCGGTTCTGAAGCCTGAAAACTGAGGTAGGGAAGAGATGATGACCTAAGGCCATGGCGGGTTTTATGTGCTCAGTGTGCGGTCAGCTTTCTGGGTGTTGGTCAGGAGGTCCGGGCTCAGGTTGTGTTCGACAGTGCATTAGTGCCCAGGTTAGACTATATAATTTGGGTAAAGTCGAGTGCTGTGTAGGTTTACCCTCATTTAAGGTGACTGGGCAGCTCATGAGGCAATCATTTTTTTTCTAGAGTGCAGGCATAGTGCTGCATTGTGGGTCCAGAATTGCCAAACTTGAGGGCTTCGGGGCCAGGAGTGTGAGGACAGAAGTCTGAGAAGACAAGCTAGACTTGGGTTTCAGGGCGAGGGCACGGCAGGTACCCCCTGCAGATCTGAAACAATATCTCATGCATCTGAAGTCAGGGCGAGGATCAGACGTTGGCTCAGGTTGGAGTTTCTGAGCATGACGGCCGCTTCATGAAGGGAGCGGAATCTCGAGGCCATTGAGGTTTTCCCACGTTGGGAGTTGTGGGATGCCCCCTTCATGGATTCCTTCTGCGGGACAATTGAGACCTGTTGGACAGCTCCAGGACATCCCATATGGAATGACTCCAGAGCACCGTTCGCGGATGGATGCCTGGGAAGCCCGCCTCGCATTCCAATTGTCTGCTAGCAACAAGACAGTTTAGATCTCATAGCTCTGCGGGAGCAACCGGGGTGGCTGAGTTGAAATGGACTTTCCTGAGGATGGGTCCTAATGTGTTTTTGTGTCCATGAGGGCCTTGGAATGGGGCGGGTGCACCGGGACCCTGAAGTACTCTCCTAAGTTTGGACATGGCTCCCATGCACAGGTTTCCTTGTGGAGACGAGATGAGTTCTGATGGGTGCCTCAGGATAACACCTATGCTCGTATTGGAATCAGAATTTTAAGGACACATGCCTGTGACCCAAAGCAATGGATCCTATTATGGCCTAGGGTCCTGTCTGGTTCAATCTTCTTCTCTGGGGACATCCATCTATGGTATGAGTGGAGGTCGATTATCAGCTGGTGTCAGACAGCCCTTGTTTGTTCCGGGGGACCTACACTATTGGGATGGCCTCAGGGACTTTGGAGGTTTCTTCTAATTTGTACGATTTTGGACCATGGAATGGGCAGAATTCCCATGGATTGTTAGGCACAGTCCTAATGTGTGGCTCCAGGGGCCCAGCCTGGAGGGTGTGTGGCCCAAGAATTTGAGGACAGAAGTCTGAAGACACAAACTCAGCTTAGGTTTGGGGACGTAGGTATGGCAGGCCCGATCTACACACCATGAGAAGAACTCTTCAGGATATGAAGAAAGTGCGAGTCTGAGGCGCTTGCTCAGACTTTTGTCTCTGGATTTTGTATCAGTGATGGCCGTGGAATGTCGGGGACGCCTCATGGGCCATGGACGAATCTTCCTCTCTGAGGATTTGGCCCGATTCCCAATTGCTTTTCGTCAATCTGTGGGATGGGAGGACTCATTTCAGTTTTGTTACGTCAGGTGTCCCACCAAAAGAGGAATTCCAAAGCCAATCCGTGGGGAAGACTGAAGGGACAACCCGAACTATGGTTAAAAATTGGGGCCTAGGGGCATGGCAAGCCCAATATGATATCTCTTCATCCAGCCACTGAGTGGCCTTACTTGAGGACTGGGCTCAGCCTGAGCGTCACAATGTGTGTTTGTGACCAATGTGGCCCGCGAGCATGGGCGGGGCCTCATGGGCCACACTGGTTTCAACTACACTGAACGTTGGACAACATGCCAACCACAAGGTTTCTTGCCATGGGGAAGGAGTTCTGATTTCTGCATCACCTTCAACCCTGGGCAGTGATTGGAGATAAGGTCTAGGTTCTGAAACCTGAAAACTGATGTTGGGAAGAAATGATGACCTAAGGTCATGGCGGCTCGATGTGCTCAGTGTGCGGCCAGCTGTCTGGGAGGGGCCAGGGGGTCCAGGCTCAGGCTGTGTCAGAAAGGGCATTAGTGCTTTGGTCAGCCTATGTATTTGGGGTACAGCCAAGGTCGGTGCAGGTTGATCCTCATTTGGGGTTACTGGGTAGCCCCAGAAGACAATGTTTTTCTTTTGCAGATCCGGCAGAGTGCTGCATTGTAGTTCTGGATTGCCAAACTGGAGGGCTTGTGGGCCAGTAGTCTGACGACAAAAGTCTGAGAACACAAGCTAAGCTTAGGTTTCTGGGTGAGGCCATGGCACGCACAATCTACAGACGTGAATCGAGGTCTCGTGCATCTGAAGTCAGCGCGAGGATCAGACGATCGCTCAGGTTGGAGATTCTGTCCCTGATGGCTCCTTCATGAATGGTGGGGCCATCACGAGCCATGGGTGTTTTCCCACGATGGGAGTTGTGAGAAGCTCCAAACTGCAGAGAGTCTTCTGCAGGACAATTGAGACCAGTTGTTTGGCTCCAGGCCAATGATTCTGAGCAGGGTTCTAAGTACGGATGGCTGGGTAGCACACCTCGCATTCCAATTGTCTCCTAGCAACAAGACAAGTTAGATCTCCTGGATCTGTGGGGAGCAACAGAGGACACTGAGTTGAAATGGACACCCCTGGGGATGGGTCCTAACGTGCTTTTGTGTCTATGGAGACCTTGGAATGAAGCGGTGGCACTGGGGCCCTAAAGGGTTCTCCTAAACAGAGGCTTTGACAAAGCTCCAACGTGCAAGTTTCCCATGTGTAGATGAGATGTTTTCTGATGGGTGAGTCAAGAAACAGCTATATGCTGCTTTTGAAATCCAGGCCTCTGAGGAGAGATGCCTGGAAACCAAAGCAATGGATCTGATTAGTGCCTAGGGGCCTGTTCTTTCCTTTTTACCTCTGGGAACATCTGTCTATGGGACTGAGTGCAGGTAGGTGCTCAGTTGGGCTCAGATTGCCCCTGTTGTTCCTGGGAAGCCACCACTATTGAGATGGATCAGGGACTTTGGAGGTTTATCCTATTAGAAGGGTAGTGGCCATTGGAATGGGCACACACAATTCCCTTGGAGAGGGCAAGTACAGTCCTCAGGTTTGGCTCCAGAGGCCTGAGCCTGTAGGTTGTGTAGGCCAGGGCTGTTTGGACAGTTGTCTGAAAACACAAACTCGGCTTATGTTTCGGGTCATAGTTATGGCAGGACTGATCTACAGACCATGAGGAGAACACTTTGGGATTTGAAAGAAGGGCGAGTGTGAGGCTCCTGCTCAAGTTTTTGTCTCTGGATATCGTGTCACTCATGTTCGTTGAATTTCTGTGTGACTTCATGCGAAATGGACGAGTCTTACTCTCTGGTGGTTTGGCCCCGTCCAAAGAGTTTGGGGTCATTCTGTGGGCTGGAAGAAGTCCGTTTTTTTTTTTTTTATTCTTGTTTTTTTCTTTTTTATCCTCAGGTGTCCCACCAAATGAGGGATTCCAGAGTAGAGCCCTGGGGAGGGGCGACTGGACCATCAGAAATTTGGTTAAAAATTGGAGCCTAGGGACATGTCAAGCCCATTATGACATCTAATGGTCCAGCAACTGAGAGGACTTACTAGAGGACAGGACTCATGCTGAGGGTCACAATGCGTGTGTATGCCATCGTCGCACTCATGAATGGGCGGGGCCTCAGGGTGAATGCTGGTTTCTCCTACACTGAACGTTGGACAACGTGCCAACCACAGGGTTCTTGCCATGGGTAAGGAGGAGTTATGATTTCTGCATCACACTCACCCCTGGGAAGTGATTGGAGATAAGGTCTCGGTTCTGAAGCCTGAAAACTGAGGTAGGGAAGAGATGATGACCTAAGGCCATGGCGGGTTTTATGTGCTCAGTGTGCGGTCAGCTTTCTGGGTGTTGGTCAGGAGGTCCGGCCTCAGGTTGTGTTCGACAGTGCATTAGTGCCCAGGTTAGACTATATAATTTGGGTAAAGTCGAGTGCTGTGTAGGTTTACCCTCATTTAAGGTGCCTGGGCAGCTCATGAGGCAATCATTTTTTGTCTAGAGGGCAGGCAGAGTGCTGCATTGTGGGTCCGGAATTGCCAAACTTGAGGGCTTCGGGGCCAGGAGTGTGAGGACGGAAGTCTGAGAAGACAAGCTAGACTTGGGTTTCAGGGCGAGGGCACGGCAGGTACCCCCTGCAGATCTGAACGAATATCTCATGCATCTGAAGTCAGGGCGAGGATCAGACGTTGGCTCAGGTTGGAGTTTCTGAGCATGACGGCCGCTTCATGAAGGGAGTGGAAACTCGAGGCCATTGAGGTTTTCCCACGTTGGGAGTTGTGGGATGCCCCCTTCATGGATTCCTTCTGCGGGACAATTGAGACCTGTTGGACAGCTCCAGGACATCCCATATGGAATGACTCCAGAGCACCGTTCGCGGATGGATGCCTGGGAAGCCCGCCTCGCATTCCAATTGTCTCCTAGCAACAAGACAGTTTAGATCTGATGGCTCTGCGGGAGCAACCGGGGTGGCTGAGTTGAAATGGACTTTCCTGAGGATGGGTCCTAATGTGTTTTTGTGTCCATGAGGGCCTTGGAATGGGGCGGTGGCACCGGGACACTGAAGTACTCTCCTAAGCTTTGGACATGGCTCCCATGCACAGGTTTCCTTGTGGAGACGAGATGAGTTCTGATGGGTGCCTCAGGAAAACCCCTATGCTCGTATTGGAATCAGGCTTTTGAGGACACATGCCTGTAACCCAAAGCAATGGATCCTATTATGGCCTAGGGTCCTGTCTGGTTCAATCTTCTTCTCTGGGGACATCCATCTATGGTATGAGTGGAGGTCGATTATCAGCTGGTGTCAGACAGCCCATGTTTGTTCCGGGCGACCTACACTATTGGGATGGCCTCAGGGACTTTGGAGATTTCTCCTAATTTGTACGATTTTGTACCATGGAATGGGCAGAATTCCGATGGATTGGTAGGCACAGTCCTAATGTGTGGCTCCAGGGGCCCAGCCTGGAGGGTGTGTGGCCCAAGACTTTGAGGACAGAAGTCTGAAAACACAAACTCAGCTTAGGTTTGAGGACGTAGGTATGGCCGGCCCGATCTACAAACCATGAGAAGAACTCTTCAGGATATGAAGAAAGTGCGAGTCTGAGGCTCTTGCTCAGGCTTTTGTCTCTGGATTTTGTATCAGCGATGGCCGTGGAATGTCGGGGACGCCTCATGGGCCATGGACGAATCTTCCTCTCTGAGGATTTGGCCCGATTCCCAATTGCTTTTCGTCAATCTGTGGGATGGGAGGACTCATTTCAGTTTTGTTACCTCAGGTGTCCCACCAAAAGAGGAATTCCAAAGCCAAGCCGTGGGGAAGACTGAAGGGACAACCCGAACTATGGTTAAAAATTGGGGCCTAGGGGCATGGCAAGCCCAATATGATATCTCTTCATCCAGCCACTGAGTGGCCTTACTTGAGGACTGGGCTCAGCCTGAGCGTCACAATGTGTGTTTGTGACCAATGTGGCCCGCGAGCATGGGCGGGGCCTCATGGGCCACACTGGTTTCAACTACACTGAACGTTGGACAACATGCCAACCACAAGGTTTCTTGCCATGGGGAAGGAGTTCTGATTTCTGCGTCACCTTCAACCCTGGGCAGTGATTGGAGATAAGGTCTAGGTTCTGAAACCTGAAAACTGATGTTGGGAAGAGATGACGACCTAAGGCTATGGCGGCTCGATGTGCTCAGTGTGCGGCCAGCTGTCTGGGAGGGGCCAGGGGGTCCAGGCTCAGGCTGTGTCAGAAAGGGCATTAGTGCCCTGGTCAGCCTCTGTATTTGGGGTACAGCCAAGGTCGGTGCAGGTTGATCCTCATTTGGGATTACTGGGTAGCACCAGAGGACAATGTTTTTCTTCTGGAGGGCCGGCAGAGTGCTGCATTGTAGTTCTGGATTGCCAAACTGGAGGGCTTGTGGGCCAGTAGTCTGACGACAAAAGTCTGAGAACACAAGCTAGGCTTAGGTTTCTGGGTGAGGCCATGGCACGCACAATCTACAGACCTGAATCGAGATCTCGTGCATCTGAAGTCAGGGCGAGGATCAGACGATCGCTCAGGTTGGAGTTTCTGTCCCTCATGGCCCCTTCATGAATGGGCGGGGGCATCACGAGGCCATGGGTGTTTTCCCACGATGGGAGTTGTGAGAAGCTCCAAACTGCAGAGAGTCTTCTGCAGGACAATTGAGACCTGTTGTTTGGCTCCAGGCCAATGAGTCTGAGCAGGGTTCTAAGGATGGATGGCGGGGTAGCCCACCTCGCATTCCAATTGTCTCCTAGCAACAAGACAGGTTAGATCTCCTGGATCTGTGGGGAGCAACCGAGGACGCTGAGTTGAAATGGACACCCCTGGGGATGGGTCCTAACGTGCTTTTGTGTCTATGGAGACCTTGGATTGAAGCAGTGGCACTGGGGCCCTAAAGGGTTCTCCTAAACAGAGGCTTTGACACAGCTCCAACGTGCAAGTTTCCCATGTGTAGATGAGATGTTTTCTGATGGGTGAGTCAAGAAACAGCTATATGCTGCTTTTGAAATCCAGGCCTCTGAGGCGAGATGCCTGAAACCAAAGCAATGGATCTTATTAGTGCCTAGGGGCCTGTTCTTTCCTTTTTACCTCTGGGGACATCTGTCTATGGGACTGAGTGCAGGTAGGTGCTCAGTTGGGCTCAGATTGCCCCTGTTGTTCCTGGGAAGCCACCACTATTGAGATGGATCAGGGACTTTGGAGGTTTATCCTATTAGAAGGGTTGTGGCCATTGGAATGGGCACACACAATTCCCTTGGAGAGGGCAAGTACAGTCCTCAGGTTTGGCTCCAGGGGCCTGAGCCTGTAGGTTGTGTAGGCTAGGGCTGTTTGGACAGTTGTCTGAAAACACAAACTCGGCTTATGTTTCGGGCAATAGGTATGGCAGGACTGATCTACAGACCATGAGGAGAACACTTCGGGATTTGAAAGAAGGGCGAGTGTGAGGCTCCTGCTCAAGTTTTTGTCTCTGGATATCGTGTCACTCATGGTCGTTGAATTTCTGGGTGACTTCATGGGAAATGGACGAGTCTTACTCTCTGGTGGTTTGGCCCCATCCAAAGAGTTTGGGGTCATTCTGTGGGCTGGAAGAAGTCCGTTTTTTTTTTTTTATTCTTGTTTTTTTCTTTTTTATCCTCAGGTGTCCCACCAAATGAGGGATTCCAGAGTAGAGCCCTGGGGAGGGGCGACTGGACCATCAGAAATTTGGTTAAAAATTGGGGCCTAGGGACATGTCAAGCCCATTATGACATCTAATGGTCCAGCCACTGAGAGGACTTACTAGAGGACAGGACTCATGCTGAGGGTCACAATGCGTGTGTATGCCCTCGTCGCACTCAAGAATGGGTGGGGCCTCAGGGTGAATGCTGGTTTCTCCTACACTGAACGTTGGACAACGTGCCAACCACAGGGTTCTTGCCATGGGTAAGGAGGAGTTATGATTTTTGCATCACACTCACCCCTGGGAAGTGATTGGAGATAAGGTCTCGGTTCTGAAGCCTGAAAACTGAGGTAGGGAAGAGATGATGACCTAAGGCCATGGCGGGTTTTATGTGCTCAGTGTGTGGTCAGCTCTCTGGGTGTTGGTCAGGAGGTCCGGGCTCAGGTTGTGTTCGACAGTGCATTAGTGCCCAGGTTACACTATATAATTTGGGTAAAGTCGAGTGCTGTGTAGGTTTACCCTCATTTAAGGTGCCTGGGCAGCTCATGAGGCAATCATTTTTTGTCTAGAGGGCAGGCAGAGTGCTGCATTGTGGGTCCGGAATTGCCAAACTTGAGGGCTTCGGGGCCAGGAGTGTGAGGACGGAAGTCTGAGAAGACAAGCTAGACTTGGGTTTCAGGGCGAGGGCACGGCAGGTACCCCCTGCAGATCTGAACCAATATCTCATGCATCTGAAGTCAGGGCGAGGATCAGACGTTGGCTCAGGTTGGAGTTTCTGAGCATGACGGCCGCTTCATGAAGGGAGTGGAAACTCGAGGCCATTGAGGTTTTCCCACGTTGGGAGTTGTGGGATGCCCCCTTCATGGATTCCTTCTGCGGGACAATTGAGACCTGTTGGACAGCTCCAGGACATCCCATATGGAATGACTCCAGAGCACCGTTCGCGGATGGATGCCTGGGAAGCCCGCCTCGCATTCTAATTGTCTCCTAGCAACAAGACAGTTTAGATCTGATGGCTCTGCGGGAGCAACCGGGGTGGCTGAGTTGAAATGGACTTTCCTGAGGATGGGTCCTAATGTGTTTTTGTGTCCAAGAGGGACTTGGAATGGGGCGGTGGCACCGGGACCCTGAAGTACTCTCCTAAGCTTTGGACATGGCTCCCATGCACAGGTTTCCTTGTGGAGACGAGATGAGTTCTGATGGGTGCCTCAGGAAAACACCTATGCTCGTATTGGAATCAGGCTTTTGAGGACACATGCCTGTAACCCAAAGCAATGGATCCTATGATGGCCTAGGGTCCTGTCTGGTTCAATCTTCTTCTCTGGGGACATCCATCTATGTTATGAGTGGAGGTCGATTATCAGCTGGTGTCAGACAGCCCATGTTTGTTCCGGGCGACCTACACTATTGGGATGGCCTCAGGGACTTTGGAGATTTCTCCTAATTTGTACGATTTTGTACCATGGAATGGGCAGAATTCCCATGGATTGGTAGGCACAGTCCTAATGTGTGGCTCCAGGGGCCCAGCCTGGAGGGTGTGTGGCCCAAGACTTTGAGGACAGAAGTCTGAAAACGCAAACTCAGCGTAGGTTTGGGGACGTAGGTATGGCCGGCCCGATCTACAAACCATGAGAAGAACTCTTCAGGATATGAAGAAAGTGCGAGTCTGAGGCTCTTGCTCAGGCTTTTGTCTCTGGATTTTGTATCAGCGATGGCCGTGGAATGTCGGGGACGCCTCATGGGCCATGGACGAATCTTCCTCTCTGAGGATTTGGCCCGATTCCCAATTGCTTTTCGTCAATCTGTGGGATGGGAGGACTCATTTCAGGTTTGTTACCTCAGGTGTCCCACCAAAAGAGGAATTCCAAAGCCAAGCCGTGGGGAAGACTGAAGGGACAACCCGAACTATGGTTAAAAATTGGGGCCTAGGGGCATGGCAAGCCCAATATGATATCTCTTCATCCAGCCACTGAGTGGCCTTACTTGAGGACTGGGCTCAGCCTGAGCGTCACAATGTGTGTTTGTGACCAATGTGGCCCGCGAGCATGGGCGGGGCCTCATGGGCCACACTGGTTTCAACTACACTGAACGTTGGACAACATGCCAACCACAAGGTTTCTTGCCATGGGGAAGGAGTTCTGATTTCTGCGTCACCTTCAACCCTGGGCAGTGATTGGAGATAAGGTCTAGGTTCTGAAACCTGAAAACTGATGTTGGGAAGAGATGACGACCTAAGGCCATGGCGGCTCGATGTGCTCAGTGTGCGGCCAGCTGTCTGGGAGGGGCCAGGGGGTCCAGGCTCAGGCTGTGTCAGAAAGGGCATTAGTGCCCTGGTCAGCCTATGTATTTGGGGTACAGCCAAGGTCGGTGCAGGTTGATCCTCATTTGGGATTACTGGGTAGCACCAGAGGACAATGTTTTTCTTCTGGAGGGCCGGCAGAGTGCTGCATTGTAGTTCTGGATTGCCAAACTGGAGGGCTTGTGGGCCAGTAGTCTGACGACAAAAGTCTGAGAACACAAGCTAGGCTTAGGTTTCTGGGTGAGGCCATGGCACGCACAATCTACAGACCTGAATCGAGATCTCGTGCATCTGAAGTCAGGGCGAGGATCAGACGATCGCTCAGGTTGGAGTTTCTGTCCCTGATGGCCCCTTCATGAATGGGCGGGGGCATCACGAGGCCATGGGTGTTTTCCCACGATGGGAGTTGTGAGAAGCTCCAAACTGCAGAGAGTCTTCTGCAGGACAATTGAGACCTGTTGTTTGGCTCCAGGCCATTGAGTCTGAGCAGGGTTCTAAGGATGGATGGCGGGGTAGCCCACCTCGCATTCCAATTGTCTCCTAGCAACAAGACAGGTTAGATCTCCTGGATCTGTGGGGAGCAACCGAGGACGCTGAGTTGAAATGGACACTCCTGGGGATGGGTCCTAACGTGCTTTTGTGTCTATGGAGACCTTGGAATGAAGCGGTGGCACTGGGGCCCTAAAGGGTTCTCCTAAGCAGAGGCTTTGACACAGCTCCAACGTGCAAGTTTCCCATGTGTAGATGAGATGTTTTCTGATGGGTGAGTCAAGAAACAGCTATATGCTGCTTTTGAAATCCAGGCCTCTGAGGCGAGATGCCTGAAACCAAAGCAATGGATCTGATTAGTGCCTAGGGGCCTGTTCTTTCCTTTTTACCTCTGGGGACATCTGTCTATGGGACTGAGTGCAGGTAGGTGCTCAGTTGGGCTCAGATTGCCCCTGTTGTTCCTGGGAAGCCACCACTATTGAGATGGATCAGGGACTTTGGAGGTTTATCCTATTAGAAGGGTAGTGGCCATTGGAATGGGCACACACAATTCCCTTGGAGAGGGCAAGTACAGTCCTCAGGTTTGGCTCCAGGGGCCTGAGCCTGTAGGTTGTGTAGGCTAGGGCTGTTTGGACAGTTGTCTGAAAACACAAACTCGGCTTATGTTTCGGGTCATAGGTATGGCAGGACTGATCTACAGACCATGAGGAGAACACTTCGGGATTTGAAAGAAGGGCGAGTGTGAGGCTCCTGCTCAAGTTTTTGTCTCTGGATATCGTGTCACTCATGGTCGTTGAATTTCTGGGTGACTTCATGGGAAATGGACGAGTCTTACTCTCTGGTGGTTTGGCCCTGTCCAAAGAGTTTGGGGTCATTATGTGGGCTGGAAGAAGTCCGTTTTTTTTTTTTTTATTCTTGTTTTTTTCTTTTTTATCCTCAGGTGTCCCACCAAATGAAGGATTCCAGAGTAGAGTCCTGGGGAGGGGCGACTGGACCATCAGAAATTTGGTTAAAAATTGGGGCCTAGGGACATGTCAAGCCCATTATGACATCTAATGGTCCAGCCACTGAGAGGACTTACTAGAGGACAGGACTCATGCTGAGGGTCACAATGCGTGTGTATGCCCTCGTCGCACTCAAGAATGGGTGGGGCCTCAGGGTGAATGCTGGTTTCTCCTACACTGAACGTTGGACAACGTGCCAACCACAGGGTTCTTGCCATGGGTAAGGAGGAGTTATGATTTCTGCATCACACTCACCCCTGGGAAGTGATTGGAGATAAGGTCTCGGTTCTGAAGCCTGAAAACTGAGGTAGGGAAGAGATGATGACCTAAGGCCATGGCGGGTTTTATGTGCTCAGGGTGTGGTCAGCTCTCTGGGTGTTGGTCAGGAGGTCCGGGCTCAGGTTGTGTTCAACAGTGCATTAGTGCCCAGGTTAGACTATATAATTTGGGTAAAGTCGAGTGCTGTGTAGGTTTACCCTCATTTAAGGTGCCTGGGCAGCTCATGAGGCAATCATTTTTTGTCTAGAGGGCAGGCAGAGTGCTGCATTGTGGGTCCGGAATTGCCAAACTTGAGGGCTTCGGGGCCAGGAGTGTGAGGACGGAAGTCTGAGAAGACAAGCTAGACTTGGGTTTCAGGGCGAGGGCACGGCAGGTACCCCCTGCAGATCTGAAACAATATCTCATGCATCTGAAGTCAGGGCGAGGATCAGACGTTGGCTCAGGTTGGAGTTTCTGAGCATGACGGCCGCTTCATGAAGGGAGTGGAAACTCGAGGCCATTGAGGTTTTCCCACGTTGGGAGTTGTGGGATGCCCCCTTCATGGATTCCTTCTGCGGGACAATTGAGACCTGTTGGACAGCTCCAGGACAGCCCATATGGAATGACTCCAGAGCACCGTTCGCGAATGGATGCCTGGGAAGCTGGCCTCGCATTCTAATTGTCTCCTAGCAACAAGACAGTTTAGATCTGATGGCTCTGCAGGAGCAACCGGGGTGGCTGTGTTGAAATGGACTTTCCTGAGGATGGGTCCTAATGTGTTTTTGTGTCCATGAGGGCCTTGGAATGGGGCGGTGGCACCGGGACCCTGAAGTACTCTCCTAAGCTTTGGACATGGCTCCCATGCACAGGTTTCCTTGTGGAGACGAGATGAGTCTGATGGGTGCCTCAGGAAAACCCCGATGCTCGTATTGGAATCAGCCTTTTGAGGACACATGCCTGTAACCCAACGCAATGGATCCTATTATGGCCTAGGGTCCTCTGGTTCAATCTTCTTCTTTGTGGACATCCATCTATGGTATGAGTGGAGGTCGATTATCAGCTGGTGTCAGACAGCCCATGTTTGTTCCGGGCGACCTACACTATTGGGATGGCCTCAGGGAATTTGGAGATTTCTCCTAATTTGTACGATTTTGGACCATGAAATGGGCAGAATTCCCATGGATTGGTAGGCACAGTCCTAATGTGTGGCTCCAGGGGCCCAGCCTGGAGGGTGTGTGGCCCAAGACTTTGAGGACAGAAGTCTGAAAACACAAACTCAGCTTAGGTTTGAGGACGTAGGTATGGCCGGCCCGATCTACAAACCATGAGAAGAACTCTTCAGGATATGAAGAAAGTGCGAGTCTGAGGCTCTTGCTCAGGCTTTTGTCTCTGGATTTTGTATCAGCGATGGCCGTGGAATGTCGGGGACGCCTCATGGGCCATGGACGAATCTTCCTCTCTGAGGATTTGGCCCGATTCCCAATTGCTTTTCGTCAATCTGTGGGATGGGAGGACTCATTTCAGTTTTGTTACCTCAGGTGTCCCACCAAAAGAGGAATTCCAAAGCCAAGCCGTGGGGAAGACTGAAGGGACAACCCGAACTATGGTTAAAAATTGGGGCCTAGGGGCATGGCAAGCCCAATATGATATCTCTTCATCCAGCCACTGAGTGGCCTTACTTGAGGACTGGGCTCAGCCTGAGCGTCACAATGTGTGTTTGTGACCAATGTGGCCCGCGAGCATGGGCGGGGCCTCATGGGCCACACTGGTTTCAACTACACTGAACGTTGGACAACATGCCAACCACAAGGTTTCTTGCCATGGGGAAGGAGTTCTGATTTCTGCGTCACCTTCAACCCTGGGCAGTGATTGGAGATAAGGTCTAGGTTCTGAAACCTGAAAACTGATGTTGGGAAGAGATGACGACCTAAGGCTATGGCGGCTCGATGTGCTCAGTGTGCGGCCAGCTGTCTGGGAGGGGCCAGGGGGTCCAGGCTCAGGCTGTGTCAGAAAGGGCATTAGTGCCCTGGTCAGCCTCTGTATTTGGGGTACAGCCAAGGTCGGTGCAGGTTGATCCTCATTTGGGATTACTGGGTAGCACCAGAGGACAATGTTTTTCTTCTGGAGGGCCGGCAGAGTGCTGCATTGTAGTTCTGGATTGCCAAACTGGAGGGCTTGTGGGCCAGTAGTCTGACGACAAAAGTCTGAGAACACAAGCTAGGCTTAGGTTTCTGGGTGAGGCCATGGCACGCACAATCTACAGACCTGAATCGAGATCTCGTGCATCTGAAGTCAGGGCGAGGATCAGACGATCGCTCAGGTTGGAGTTTCTGTCCCTCATGGCCCCTTCATGAATGGGCGGGGGCATCACGAGGCCATGGGTGTTTTCCCACGATGGGAGTTGTGAGAAGCTCCAAACTGCAGAGAGTCTTCTGCAGGACAATTGAGACCTGTTGTTTGGCTCCAGGCCAATGAGTCTGAGCAGGGTTCTAAGGATGAATGGCGGGGTAGCCCACCTCGCATTCCAATTGTCTCCTAGCAACAAGACAGGTTAGATCTCCTGGATCTGTGGGGAGCAACCGAGGACGCTGAGTTGAAATGGACACCCCTGGGGATGGGTCCTAACGTGCTTTTGTGTCTATGGAGACCTTGGATTGAAGCGGTGGCACTGGGGCCCTAAAGGGTTCTCCTAAACAGAGGCTTTGACACAGCTCCAACGTGCAAGTTTCCCATGTGTAGATGAGATGTTTTCTGATGGGTGAGTCAAGAAACAGCTATATGCTGCTTTTGAAATCCAGGCCTCTGAGGCGAGATGCCTGAAACCAAAGCAATGGATCTGATTAGTGCCTAGGGGCCTGTTCTTTCCTTTTTACCTCTGGGGACATCTGTCTATGGGACTGAGTGCAGGTAGGTGCTCAGTTGGGCTCAGATTGCCCCTGTTGTTCCTGGGAAGCCACCAATATTGAGATGGATCAGGGACTTTGGAGGTTTATCCTATTAGAAGGGTTGTGGCCATTGGAATGGGCACACACAATTCCCTTGGAGAGGGCAAGTACAGTCCTCAGGTTTGGCTCCAGGGGCCTGAGCCTGTAGGTTGTGTAGGCTAGGGCTGTTTGGACAGTTGTCTGAAAACACAAACTCGGCTTATGTTTCGGGCAATAGGTATGGCAGGACTGATCTACAGACCATGAGGAGAACACTTCGGGATTTGAAAGAAGGGCGAGTGTGAGGCTCCTGCTCAAGTTTTTGTCTCTGGATATCGTGTCACTCATGGTCGTTGAATTTCTGGGTGACTTCAAGGGAAATGGACGAGTCTTACTCTCTGGTGGTTTGGCCCCATCCAAAGAGTTTGGGGTCATTCTGTGGGCTGGAAGAAGTCCGTTTTTTTTTTTTTATTCTTGTTTTTTTCTTTTTTATCCTCAGGTGTCCCACCAAATGAGGGATTCCAGAGTAGAGCCCTGGGGAGGGGCGACTGGACCATCAGAAATTTGGTTAAAAATTGGGGCCTAGGGACATGTCAAGCCCATTATGACATCTAATGGTCCAGCCACTGAGAGGACTTACTAGAGGACAGGACTCATGCTGAGGGTCACAATGCGTGTGTATGCCCTCGTCGCACTCAAGAATGGGTGGGGCCTCAGGGTGAATGCTGGTTTCTCCTACACTGAACGTTGGACAACGTGCCAACCACAGGGTTCTTGCCATGGGTAAGGAGGAGTTATGATTTCTGCATCACACTCACCCCTGGGAAGTGATTGGAGATAAGGTCTCGGTTCTGAAGCCTGAAAACTGAGGTAGGGAAGAGATGATGACCTAAGGCCATGGCGGGTTTTATGTGCTCAGTGTGTGGTCAGCTCTCTGGGTGTTGGTCAGGAGGTCCGGGCTCAGGTTGTGTTCGACAGTGCATTAGTGCCCAGGTTACACTATATAATTTGGGTAAAGTCGAGTGCTGTGTAGGTTTACCCTCATTTAAGGTGCCTGGGCAGCTCATGAGGCAATCATTTTTTGTCTAGAGGGCAGGCAGAGTGCTGCATTGTGGGTCCGGAATTGCCAAACTTGAGGGCTTCGGGGCCAGGAGTGTGAGGACGGAAGTCTGAGAAGACAAGCTAGACTTGGGTTTCAGGGCGAGGGCACGGCAGGTACCCCCTGCAGATCTGAACCAATATCTCATGCATCTGAAGTCAGGGCGAGGATCAGACGTTGGCTCAGGTTGGAGTTTCTGAGCATGACGGCCGCTTCATGAAGGGAGTGGAAACTCGAGGCCATTGAGGTTTTCCCACGTTGGGAGTTGTGGGATGCCCCCTTCATGGATTCCTTCTGCGGGACAATTGAGACCTGTTGGACAGCTCCAGGACATCCCATATGGAATGACTCCAGAGCACCGTTCGCGGATGGATGCCTGGGAAGCCCGCCTCGCATTCTAATTGTCTCCTAGCAACAAGACAGTTTAGATCTGATGGCTCTGCGGGAGCAACCGGGGTGGCTGAGTTGAAATGGACTTTCCTGAGGATGGGTCCTAATGTGTTTTTGTGTCCAAGAGGGACTTGGAATGGGGCGGTGGCACCGGGACCCTGAAGTACTCTCCTAAGCTTTGGACATGGCTCCCATGCACAGGTTTCCTTGTGGAGACGAGATGAGTTCTGATGGGTGCCTCAGGAAAACACCTATGCTCGTATTGGAATCAGGCTTTTGAGGACACATGCCTGTAACCCAAAGCAATGGATCCTATGATGGCCTAGGGTCCTGTCTGGTTCAATCTTCTTCTCTGGGGACATCCATCTATGTTATGAGTGGAGGTCGATTATCAGCTGGTGTCAGACAGCCCATGTTTGTTCCGGGCGACCTACACTATTGGGATGGCCTCAGGGACTTTGGAGATTTCTCCTAATTTGTACGATTTTGTACCATGGAATGGGCAGAATTCCCATGGATTGGTAGGCACAGTCCTAATGTGTGGCTCCAGGGGCCCAGCCTGGAGGGTGTGTGGCCCAAGACTTTGAGGACAGAAGTCTGAAAACGCAAACTCAGCGTAGGTTTGGGGACGTAGGTATGGCCGGCCCGATCTACAAACCATGAGAAGAACTCTTCAGGATATGAAGAAAGTGCGAGTCTGAGGCTCTTGCTCAGGCTTTTGTCTCTGGATTTTGTATCAGCGATGGCCGTGGAATGTCGGGGACGCCTCATGGGCCATGGACGAATCTTCCTCTCTGAGGATTTGGCCCGATTCCCAATTGCTTTTCGTCAATCTGTGGGATGGGAGGACTCATTTCAGGTTTGTTACCTCAGGTGTCCCACCAAAAGAGGAATTCCAAAGCCAAGCCGTGGGGAAGACTGAAGGGACAACCCGAACTATGGTTAAAAATTGGGGCCTAGGGGCATGGCAAGCCCAATATGATATCTCTTCATCCAGCCACTGAGTGGCCTTACTTGAGGACTGGGCTCAGCCTGAGCGTCACAATGTGTGTTTGTGACCAATGTGGCCCGCGAGCATGGGCGGGGCCTCATGGGCCACACTGGTTTCAACTACACTGAACGTTGGACAACATGCCAACCACAAGGTTTCTTGCCATGGGGAAGGAGTTCTGATTTCTGCATCACCTTCAACCCTGGGCAGTGATTGGAGATAAGGTCTAGGTTCTGAAACCTGAAAACTGATGTTGGGAAGAGATGACGACCTAAGGCCATGGCGGCTCGATGTGCTCAGTGTGCGGCCAGCTGTCTGGGAGGGGCCAGGGGTTCCAGGCTCAGGCTGTGTCAGAAAGGGCATTAGTGCCCTGGTCAGCCTATGTATTTGGGGTACAGCCAAGGTCGGTGCAGGTTGATCCTCATTTGGGATTACTGGGTAGCACCAGAGGACAATGTTTTTCTTCTGGAGGGCCGGCAGAGTGCTGCATTGTAGTTCTGGATTGCCAAACTGGAGGGCTTGTGGGCCAGTAGTCTGACGACAAAAGTCTGAGAACACAAGCTAGGCTTAGGTTTCTGGGTGAGGCCATGGCACGCACAATCTACAGACCTGAATCGAGATCTCGTGCATCTGAAGTCAGGGCGAGGATCAGACGATCGCTCAGGTTGGAGTTTCTGTCCCTCATGGCCCCTTCATGAATGGGCGGGGGCATCACGAGGCCATGGGGGTTTTCCCACGATGGGAGTTGTGAGAAGCTCCAAACTGCAGAGAGTCTTCTGCAGGACAATTGAGACCTGTTGTTTGGCTCCAGGCCAATGATTCTGAGCAGGGTTCTAAGGATGGATGGCGGGGTATCCCACCTCGCATTCCAATTGTCTCCTAGCAACAAGACAGGTTAGATCTCCTGGATCTGTGGGGAGCAACCGAGGACGCTGAGTTGAAATGGACACCCCTGGGGATGGGTCCTAACGTGCTTTTGTGTCTATGGAGACCTTGGAATGAAGCGGTGGCACTGGGGCCCTAAAGGGTTCTCCTAAACAGAGGCTTTGACACAGCTCCAACGTGCAAGTTTCCCATGTGTAGATGAGATGTTTTCTGATGGGTGAGTCAAGAAACAGCTATATGCTGCTTTTGAAATCCAGGCCTCTGAGGAGAGATGCCTGGAAACCAAAGCAATGGATCTGATTAGTGCCTAGGGGCCTGTTCTTTCCTTTTTACCTCTGGGGACATCTGTCTATGGGTCTGAGTGCAGGTAGGTGCTCAGTTGGGCTCAGATTGCCCCTGTTGTTCCTGGGAAGCCACCAATATTGAGATGGATCAGGGACTTTGGAGGTTTATCCTATGAGAAGGGTTGTGGCCATTGGAATGGGCACACACAATTCCCTTGGAGAGGGCAAGTACAGTCCTCAGGTTTGGCTCCAGGGGCCTGAGCCTGTAGGGTGTGTAGGCCAGGGCTGTTTGGACAGTTGTCTGAAAACACAAACTCGGCTTATGTTTCGAGTCATAGGTATGGCAGGACTGATCTACAGACCATGAGGAGAACTCTTCGGGATTTGAAAGAAGGGCGAGTGTGAGGCTCCTGCTCAAGTTTTTGTCTCTGGATATCGTGTCACTCATGGTCGTGGACTTTCTGGGTGACTTCATGGGAAATGGACGAGTCTTACTCTCTGGTGGTTTGGCCCCGTCCAAAGAGTTTGGGGTCATTCTGTGGGCTGGAAGAAGTCCGTTTTTTTTTGTTTTATCCTTGTTTTTTTCTTTTTTATCCTCAGGTGTCCCACCAAATGAGCGATTCCAGAGTAGAGCCCTGGGGAGGGGCGACTGGACCATCAGAAATTTGGTTAAAAATTGGGGCCTAGGGACATGTCAAGCCCATTATGACATCTAATGGTCCAGCCACTGAGAGGACTTACTAGAGGACAGGACTCATGCTGAGGGTCACAATGCGTGTGTATGCCCTCGTCGCACTCAAGAATGGGCGGGGCCTCAGGGTGAATGCTGGTTTCTCCTACACTGAACGTTGGACAACGTGCCAACCACAGGGTTCTTGCCATGGGTAAGGAGGAGTTATGATTTCTGCATCACACTCACCCCTGGGAAGTGATTGGAGATAAGGTCTCGGTTCTGAAGCCTGAAAACTGAGGTAGGGAAGAGATGATGACCTAAGGCCATGGCGGGTTTTATGTGCTCAGTGTGCGGTCAGCTTTCTGGGTGTTGGTCAGGAGGTCCGGGCTCAGGTTGTGTTCGACAGTGCATTAGTGCCCAGGTTAGACTATATAATTTGGGTAAAGTCCAGTGCTGTGTAGGTTTACCCTCATTTAAGGTGCCTGGGCAGCTCATGAGGCAATCATTTTTTTTCAGAGGGCAGGCAGAGTGCTGCATTGTGGGTCCGAAATTGCCAAACTTGAGGGCTTCGGGGCCAGGAGTGTGAGGACGGAAGTCTGAGAAGACAAGCTAGACTTGGGTTTCAGGGCGAGGGCACGGCAGGTACCCCCTGCAGGTACCCCTCATGCATCTGAAGTCAGGGCGAGGATCAGACGTTGGCTCAGGTTGGAGTTTCTGAGCATGACGGCCGCTTCATGAAGGGAGCGTAATCTCGAGGCCATTGAGGTTTTCCCACGTTGGGAGTTGTGGGATGCGCCCTTCACGGATTCCTTCTGCGGGACAATTGAGACCTGTTGGACAGCTCCAGGACATCCCATATGGAATGACTCCAGAGCACCGTTCGCGGATGGATGCCTGGGAAGCCCGCCTCGCATTCCAATTGTCTCCTAGCAACAAGACAGTTTAGATCTGATGGCTCTGCGGGAGCAACCGGGGTGACTGAGTTGAAATGGACTTTCCTGAGGATGGGTCCTAATGTGTTTATGTGTCCATGAGGGCCTTGGAATGGGGCGGTGGCACCGGGACCCTGAAGTACTCTCCTAAGCTTTGGACATGGCTCCCATGCACAGGTTTCCTTGTGGAGACGAGATGAGTTCTGATGGGTGCCTCAGGAAAACCCCTATGCTCGTATTGGAATCAGGCTTTTGAGGACACATGCCTGTAACCCAAAGCAATGGATCCTATGATGGCCTAGGGTCCTGTCTGGTTCAATCTTCTCTGGGGACATCCATCTATGGTATGAGTGGAGGTCGATTATCAGCTGGTGTCAGACAGCCCATGTTTGTTCCGGGCGACCTACACTATTGGGATGGCCTCAGGGACTTTGGAGATTTCTCCTAATTTGTACGATTTTGGACCATGGAATGGGCAGAATTCCCATGGATTGGTAGGCACAGTCCTAATGTGTGGCTCCAGGGGCCCAGCCTGGAGGGTGTGTGGCCCAAGACTTTGAGGACAGAAGTCTGAAAACACAAACTCAGCTTAGGTTTGGGGACGTAGGTATGGCCGGCCCGATCTACAAACCATGAGAAGAACTCTTCAGGATATGAAGAAAGTGCGAGTCTGAGGCTCTTGCTCAGGCTTTTGTCTCTGGATTTTGTATCAGCGATGGCCGTGGAATGTCGGGGACGCCTCATGGGCCATGGACGAATCTTCCTCTCTGAGGATTTGGCCCGATTCCCAATTGCTTTTCGTCAATCTGTGGGATGGGAGGACTCATTTCAGTTTTGTTACCTCAGGGGTCCCACCAAAAGAGGAATTCCAAAGCCAAGCCGTGGGGAAGACTGAAGGGACAACCCGAACTATGGTTAAAAATTGGGGCCTAGGGGCATGGCAAGCCCAATATGATATCTCTTCATCCAGCCACTGAGTGGCCTTACTTGAGGACTGGGCTCAGCCTGAGCGTCACAATGTGTGTTTGTGACCAATGTGGCCCGCGAGCATGGGCGGGGCCTCATGGGCCACACTGGTTTCAACTACACTGAACGTTGGACAACATGCCAACCACAAGGTTTCTTGCCATGGGGAAGGAGTTCTGATTTCTGCATCACCTTCAACCCTGGGCAGTGATTGGAGATAAGGTCTAGGTTCTGAAACCTGAAAACTGATGTTGGGAAGAGATGACGACCTAAGGCCATGGCGGCTCGATGTGCTCAGTGTGCGGCCAGCTGTCTGGGAGGGGCCAGGGGTTCCATGCTCAGGCTGTGTCAGAAAGGGCATTAGTGCCCTGGTCAGCCTATGTATTTGGGGTACAGCCAAGGTCGGTGCAGGTTGATCCTCATTTGGGATTACTGGGTAGCACCAGAGGACAATGTTTTTCTTCTGGAGGGCCGGCAGAGTGCTGCATTGTAGTTCTGGATTGCCAAACTGGAGGGCTTGTGGGCCAGTAGTCTGACGACAAAAGTCTGAGAACACAAGCTAGGCTTAGGTTTCTGGGTGAGGCCATGGCACGCACAATCTACAGACCTGAATCGAGATCTCGTGCATCTGAAGTCAGGGCGAGGATCAGACGATCGCTCAGGTTGGAGTTTCTGTCCCTCATGGCCCCTTCATGAATGGGCGGGGGCATCACGAGGCCATGGGTGTTTTCCCACGATGGGAGTTGTGAGAAGCTCCAAACTGCAGAGAGTCTTCTGCAGGACAATTGAGACCTGTTGTTTGGCTCCAGGCCAATGATTCTGAGCAGGGTTCTAAGGATGGATGGCGGGGTAGCCCACCTCGCATTACAATTGTCTCCTAGCAACAAGACAGGTTAGATCTCCTGGATCTGTGGGGAGCAACCGAGGACGCTGAGTTGAAATGGACACCCCTGGGGATGGGTCCTAACGTGCTTTTGTGTCTATGGTGACATTGGAATGAAGCGGTGGCACTGGGGCCCTAAAGGGTTCTCCTAAACAGAGGCTTTGACACAGCTCCAACGTGCAAGTTTCCCATGTGTAGATGAGATGTTTTCTGATGGGTGAGTCAAGAAACAGCTATATGCTGCTTTTGAAATCCAGGCCTCTGAGGAGAGATGCCTGGAAACCAAAGCAATGGATCTGATTAGTGCCTAGGGGCCTGTTCTTTCCTTTTTACTTCTGGGGACATCTGTCTATGGGTCTGAGTGCAGGTAGGTGCTCAGTTGGGCTCAGATTGCCCCTGTTGTTCCTGGGAAGCCACCACTATTGAGATGGATCAGGGACTTTGGAGGTTTATCCTATTAGAATGGTAGTGGCCATTGGAATGGGCACACACAATTCCCTTGGAGAGGGCAAGTACAGTCCTCAGGTTTGGCTCCAGGGGCCTGAGCCTGTAGGTTGTGTAGGCTAGGGCTGTTTGGACAGTTGTCTGAAAACACAAACTCGGCTTATGTTTCGGGTCATAGGTATGGCAGGACTGATCTACAGACCTGAGGAGAACACTTCGGGATTTGAAAGAAGGGCGAGTGTGAGGCTCCTGCTCAAGATTTTGTCTCTGGATATCGTGTCACTCATGGTCGTGGAATTTCTGGGTGACTTCATGGGAAATGGACGAGTCTTACTCTCTGGTGGTTTGGCCCCGTCCAAAGAATTTGGGGTCATTCTGTGGGCTGGAAGAAGTCCGTTTTTTTTTTTTTATTCTTGTTTTTTTCTTTTTTATCCTCAGGTGTCCCACCAAATGAGGGATTCCAGAGTAGAGCCCTGGGGAGGGGCGACTGGAACATCAGAAATTTGGTTAAAAATTGGGGCCTAGGGGCATGTTCAAGCCCATTATGACATCTAATGGTCCAGCCACTGAGAGGACTTACTAGAGGACAGGACTCATGGTGAGGGTCACAATGCATGTGTATGCCCTCGTCGCACTCAAGAATGGGCGGGGCCTCAGGGTGAATGCTGGTTTCTACTACACTGAACGTTGGACAACGTGCCAACCACAGGGTTCTTGCCATGGGTAAGGAGGAGTTCTGATTTCTGCATCACACTCACCCCTTGGAAGTGATTGGAGATAAGGTCTCGGATCTGAAGCCTGAAAACTGAGGTAGGGAAGAGATGATGACCTAAGGCCAATGCGGGTTTTATGTGCTCAGTGTTTGGTCAGCATTCTGGATGTTGGTCAGGAGGTCCAGGCTCAGGTTGTGTTCGACAGTGCATTAGTGCCCAGGTTAGACTATATAATTTGGGTAAAGTCGAGTGCTGTGTAGGTTTACCCTCATTTAAGGTGCCTGGGCAGCTCATGAGGCAATCATTTATTTTTCTAGAGGGCAGGCAGAGTGCTGCATTGTGGGTCCGGAATTGCCAAACTTGAGGGCTTCGGGGCCAGGAGTGTGAGGACGGAAGTCTGAGAAGACAAGCTAGAGTTGGGTTTCAGGGCGAGGGCACGGCAGGTACCCCCTGCAGATCTGAACCAATATCTCATGCATCTGAAGTCAGGGCGAGGATCAGACGTTGGCTCAGGTTGGAGTTTCTGAGCATGACGGCCGCTTCATGAAGGGAGTGGAAACTCGAGGCCATTGAGGTTTTCCCACGTTGGGAGTTGTGGGATGCCCCCTTCATGGATTCCTTCTGCGGGACAATTGAGACCTGTTGGACAGCTCCAGGACATCCCATATGGAATGACTCCAGAGCACCGTTCGCGGATGGATGCCTGGGAAGCCCGCCTCGCATTCCAATTGTCTCCTAGCAACAAGACAGTTTAGATCTGATGGCTCTGCGGGAGCAACCGGGGTGGCTGAGTTGAAATGGACTTTCCTGAGGATGGGTCCTAATGTGTTTTTGTGTCCAAGAGGGCCTTGGAATGGGGCGGTGGCACCGGGACCCTGAAGTACTCTCCTAAGCTTTGGACATGGCTCCCATGCACAGGTTTCCTTGTGGAGACGAGATGAGTTCTGATGGGTGCCTCAGGAAAACCCCTATGCTCGTATTGGAATCAGGCTTTTGAGGACACATGCCTGTAACCCAAAGCAATGGATCCTATGATGGCCTAGGGTCCTGTCTGGTTCAATCTTCTCTGGGGACATCCATCTATGGTATGAGTGGAGGTCGATTATCAGCTGGTGTCAGACAGCCCATGTTTGTTCCGGGCGACCTACACTATTGGGATGGCCTCAGGGACTTTGGAGATTTCTCCTAATTTGTACGATTTTGTACCATGGAATGGGCAGAATTCCCATGGATTGGTAGGCACAGTCCTAATGTGTGGCTCCAGGGGCCCAGCCTGGAGGGTGTGTGGCCCAAGACTTTGAGGACAGAAGTCTGAAAACACAAACTCAGCTTAGGTTTGGGGACGTAGGTATGGCCGGCCCGATCTACAAACCATGAGAAGAACTCTTCAGGATATGAAGAAAGTGCGAGTCTGAGGCGCTTGCTCAGGCTTTTGTCTCTGGATTTTGTATCAGCGATGGCCGTGGAATGTCGGGGACGCCTCATGGGCCATGGACGAATCTTCCTCTCTGAGGATTTGGCCCGATTCCCAATTGCTTTTCGTCAATCTGTGGGATGGGAGGACTCATTTCAGGTTTGTTACCTCAGGTGTCCCACCAAAAGAGGAATTCCAAAGCCAAGCCGTGGGGAAGACTGAAGGGACAACCCGAACTATGGTTAAAAATTGGGGCCTAGGGGCATGGCAAGCCCAATATGATATCTCTTCATCCAGCCACTGAGTGGCCTTACTTGAGGACTGGGCTCAGCCTGAGCGTCACAATGTGTGTTTGTGACCAATGTGGCCCGCGAGCATGGGCGGGGCCTCATGGGCCACACTGGTTTCAACTACACTGAACGTTGGACAACATGCCAACCACAAGGTTTCTTGCCATGGGGAAGGAGTTCTGATTTCTGCATCACCTTCAACCCTGGGCAGTGATTGGAGATAAGGTCTAGGTTCTGAAACCTGAAAACTGATGTTGGGAAGAGATGACGACCTAAGGCCATGGCGGCTCGATGTGCTCAGTGTGCGGCCAGCTGTCTGGGACGGGCCAGGGGTTCCAGGCTCAGGCTGTGTCAGAAAGGGCATTAGTGCCCTGGTCAGCCTATGTATTTGGGGTACAGCCAAGGTCGGTGCAGGTTGATCCTCATTTGGGATTACTGGGTAGCACCAGAGGACAATGTTTTTCTTCTGGAGGGCCGGCAGAGTGCTGCATTGTAGTTCTGGATTGCCAAACTGGAGGGCTTGTGGGCCAGTAGTCTGACGACAAAAGTCTGAGAACACAAGCTAGGCTTAGGTTTCTGGGTGAGGCCATGGCACGCACAATCTACAGACCTGAATCGAGATCTCGTGCATCTGAAGTCAGGGCGAGGATCAGACGATCGCTCAGGTTGGAGTTTCTGTCCCTCATGGCCCCTTCATGAATGGGCGGGGGCATCACGAGGCCATGGGGGTTTTCCCACGATGGGAGTTGTGAGAAGCTCCAAACTGCAGAGAGTCTTCTGCAGGACAATTGAGACCTGTTGTTTGGCTCCAGGCCAATGATTCTGAGCAGGGTTCTAAGGATGGATGGCGGGGTATCCCACCTCGCATTCCAATTGTCTCCTAGCAACAAGACAGGTTAGATCTCCTGGATCTGTGGGTAGCAACCGAGGACGCTGAGTTGAAATGGACACCCCTGGGGATGGGTCCTAACGTGCTTTTGTGTCTATGGAGACCTTGGAATGAAGCGGTGGCACTGGGGCTCTAAAGGGTTCTCCTAAACAGAGGCTTTGACACAGCTCCAACGTGCAAGTTTCCCATGTGTAGATGAGATGTTTTCTGATGGGTGAGTCAAGAAACAGCTATATGCTGCTTTTGAAATCCAGGCCTCTGAGGAGAGATGCCTGGAAACCAAAGCAATGGATCTGATTAGTGCCTAGGGGCCTGTTCTTTCCTTTTTACCTCTGGGGACATCTGTCTATGGGTCTGAGTGCAGGTAGGTGCTCAGTTGGGCTCAGATTGCCCCTGTTGTTCCTGGGAAGCCACCAATATTGAGATGGATCAGGGACTTTGGAGGTTTATCCTATGAGAAGGGTTGTGGCCATTGGAATGGGCACACACAATTCCCTTGGAGAGGGCAAGTACAGTCCTCAGGTTTGGCTCCAGGGGCCTGAGCCTGTAGGGTGTGTAGGCCAGGGCTGTTTGGACAGTTGTCTGAAAACACAAACTCGGCTTATGTTTCGAGTCATAGGTATGGCAGGACTGATCTACAGACCATGAGGAGAACTCTTCGGGATTTGAAAGAAGGGCGAGTGTGAGGCTCCTGCTCAAGTTTTTGTCTCTGGATATCGTGTCACTCATGGTCGTGGACTTTCTGGGTGACTTCATGGGAAATGGACGAGTCTTACTCTCTGGTGGTTTGGCCCCGTCCAAAGAGTTTGGGGTCATTCTGTGGGCTGGAAGAAGTCCGTTTTTTTGTTTTGTTTTGTTTTATCCTTGTTTTTTTCTTTTTTATCCTCAGGTGTCCCACCAAATGAGCGATTCCAGAGTAGAGCCCTGGGGAGGGGCGACTGGACCATCAGAAATTTGGTTAAAAATTGGGGCCTAGGGACATGTCAAGCCCATTATGACATCTAATGGTCCAGCAACTGAGAGGACTTACTAGAGGACAGGACTCATGCTGAGGGTCACAATGCGTGTGTATGCCCTCGTCGCACTCAAGAATGGGCGGGGCCTCAGGGTGAATGCTGGTTTCTCCTACACTGAACGTTGGACAACGTGCCAACCACAGGGTTCTTGCCATGGGTAAGGAGGAGTTATGATTTCTGCATCACACTCACCCCTGGGAAGTGATTGGAGATAAGGTCTCGGTTCTGAAGCCTGAAAACTGAGGTAGGGAAGAGATGATGACCTAAGGCCATGGCGGGTTTTATGTGCTCAGTGTGCGGTCAGCTTTCTGGGTGTTGGTCAGGAGGTCCGGGCTCAGGTTGTGTTCGACAGTGCATTAGTGCCCAGGTTAGACTATATAATTTGGGTAAAGTCCAGTGCTGTGTAGGTTTACCCTCATTTAAGGTGCCTGGGCAGCTCATGAGGCAATCATTTTTTTTCAGAGGGCAGGCAGAGTGCTGCATTGTGGGTCCGAAATTGCCAAACTTGAGGGCTTCGGGGCCAGGAGTGTGAGGACGGAAGTCTGAGAAGACAAGCTAGACTTGGGTTTCAGGGCGAGGGCACGGCAGGTACCCCCTGCAGGTACCCCTCATGCATCTGAAGTCAGGGCGAGGATCAGACGTTGGCTCAGGTTGGAGTTTCTGAGCATGACGGCCGCTTCATGAAGGGAGCGTAATCTCGAGGCCATTGAGGTTTTCCCACGTTGGGAGTTGTGGGATGCGCCCTTCACGGATTCCTTCTGCGGGACAATTGAGACCTGTTGGACAGCTCCAGGACATCCCATATGGAATGACTCCAGAGCACCGTTCGCGGATGGATGCCTGGGAAGCCCGCCTCGCATTCCAATTGTCTCCTAGCAACAAGACAGTTTAGATCTGATGGCTCTGCGGGAGCAACCGGGGTGACTGAGTTGAAATGGACTTTCCTGAGGATGGGTCCTAATGTGTTTATGTGTCCATGAGGGCCTTGGAATGGGGCGGTGGCACCGGGACCCTGAAGTACTCTCCTAAGCTTTGGACATGGCTCCCATGCACAGGTTTCCTTGTGGAGACGAGATGAGTTCTGATGGGTGCCTCAGGAAAACCCCTATGCTCGTATTGGAATCAGGCTTTTGAGGACACATGCCTGTAACCCAAAGCAATGGATCCTATTATGGCCTAGGGTCCTGTCTGGTTCAATCTTCTCTGGGGACATCCATCTATGGTATGAGTGGAGGTCGATTATCAGCTGGTGTCAGACAGCCCATGTTTGTTCCGGGCGACCTACACTATTGGGATGGCCTCAGGGACTTTGGAGATTTCTCCTAATTTGTACGATTTTGTACCATGGAATGGGCAGAATTCCCATGGATTGGTAGGCACAGTCCTAATGTGTGGCTCCAGGGGCCCAGCCTGGAGGGTGTGTGGCCCAAGACTTTGAGGACAGAAGTCTGAAAACACAAACTCAGCTTAGGTTTGGGGACGTAGGTATGGCCGGCCCGATCTACAAACCATGAGAAGAACTCTTCAGGATATGAAGAAAGTGCGAGTCTGAGGCTCTTGCTCAGGCTTTTGTCTCTGGATTTTGTATCAGCGATGGCCGTGGAATGTCGGGGACGCCTCATGGGCCATGGACGAATCTTCCTCTCTGAGGATTTGGCCCGATTCCCAATTGCTTTTCGTCAATCTGTGGGATGGGAGGACTCATTTCAGTTTTGTTACCTCAGGGGTCCCACCAAAAGAGGAATTCCAAAGCCAAGCCGTGGGGAAGACTGAAGGGACAACCCGAACTATGGTTAAAAATTGGGGCCTAGGGGCATGGCAAGCCCAATATGATATCTCTTCATCCAGCCACTGAGTGGCCTTACTTGAGGACTGGGCTCAGCCTGAGCGTCACAATGTGTGTTTGTGACCAATGTGGCCCGCGAGCATGGGCGGGGCCTCATGGGCCACACTGGTTTCAACTACACTGAACGTTGGACAACATGCCAACCACAAGGTTTCTTGCCATGGGGAAGGAGTTCTGATTTCTGCATCACCTTCAACCCTGGGCAGTGATTGGAGATAAGGTCTAGGTTCTGAAACCTGAAAACTGATGTTGGGAAGAGATGACGACCTAAGGCCATGGCGGCTCGATGTGCTCAGTGTGCGGCCAGCTGTCTGGGAGGGGCCAGGGGTTCCATGCTCAGGCTGTGTCAGAAAGGGCATTAGTGCCCTGGTCAGCCTATGTATTTGGGGTACAGCCAAGGTCGGTGCAGGTTGATCCTCATTTGGGATTACTGGGTAGCACCAGAGGACAATGTTTTTCTTCTGGAGGGCCGGCAGAGTGCTGCATTGTAGTTCTGGATTGCCAAACTGGAGGGCTTGTGGGCCAGTAGTCTGACGACAAAAGTCTGAGAACACAAGCTAGGCTTAGGTTTCTGGGTGAGGCCATGGCACGCACAATCTACAGACCTGAATCGAGATCTCGTGCATCTGAAGTCAGGGCGAGGATCAGACGATCGCTCAGGTTGGAGTTTCTGTCCCTGATGGCCCCTTCATGAATGGGCGGGGGCATCACGAGGCCATGGGTGTTTTCCCACGATGGGAGTTGTGAGAAGCTCCAAACTGCAGAGAGTCTTCTGCAGGACAATTGAGACCTGTTGTTTGGCTCCAGGCCAATGATTCTGAGCAGGGTTCTAAGGATGGATGGCGGGGTAGCCCACCTCGCATTACAATTGTCTCCTAGCAACAAGACAGGTTAGATCTCCTGGATCTGTGGGGAGCAACCGAGGACGCTGAGTTGAAATGGACACCCCTGGGGATGGGTCCTAACGTGCTTTTGTGTCTATGGTGACCTTGGAATGAAGCGGTGGCACTGGGGCCCTAAAGGGTTCTCCTAAACAGAGGCTTTGACACAGCTCCAACGTGCAAGTTTCCCATGTGTAGATGAGATGTTTTCTGATGGGTGAGTCAAGAAACAGCTATATGCTGCTTTTGAAATCCAGGCCTCTGAGGAGAGATGCCTGGAAACCAAAGCAATGGATCTGATTAGTGCCTAGGGGCCTGTTCTTTCCTTTTTACCTCTGGGGACATCTGTCTATGGGTCTGAGTGCAGGTAGGTGCTCAGTTGGGCTCAGATTGCCCCTGTTGTTCCTGGGAAGCCACCACTATTGAGATGGATCAGGGACTTTGGAGGTTTATCCTATTAGAATGGTAGTGGCCATTGGAATGGGCACACACAATTCCCTTGGAGAGGGCAAGTACAGTCCTCAGGTTTGGCTCCAGGGGCCTGAGCCTGTAGGTTGTGTAGGCTAGGGCTGTTTGGACAGTTGTCTGAAAACACAAACTCGGCTTATGTTTCGGGTCATAGGTATGGCAGGACTGATCTACAGACCTGAGGAGAACACTTCGGGATTTGAAAGAAGGGCGAGTGTGAGGCTCCTGCTCAAGTTTTTGTCTCTGGATATCGTGTCACTCATGGTCGTGGAATTTCTGGGTGACTTCATGGGAAATGGACGAGTCTTACTCTCTGGTGGTTTGGCCCCGTCCAAAGAGTTTGGGGTCATTTGTGGGCTGGAAGAAGTCCGTTTTTTTTTTTTTTGTTTTGTTTTATCCTTGTTTTTTTCTTTTTTATCCTCAGGTGTCCCACCAAATGAGCGATTCCAGAGTAGAGCCCTGGGGAGGGGCGACTGGAACATCAGAAATTTGGTTAAAAATTGGGGCCTAGGGGCATGTTCAAGCCCATTATGACATCTAATGGTCCAGCCACTGAGAGGACTTACTAGAGGACAGGACTCATGGTGAGGGTCACAATGCATGTGTATGCCCTCGTCGCACTCAAGAATGGGCGGGGCCTCAGGGTGAATGCTGGTTTCTACTACACTGAACGTTGGACAACGTGCCAACCACAGGGTTCTTGCCATGGGTAAGGAGGAGTTCTGATTTCTGCATCACACTCACCCCTTGGAAGTGATTGGAGATAAGGTCTCGGATCTGAAGCCTGAAAACTGAGGTAGGGAAGAGATGATGACCTAAGGCCAATGCGGGTTTTATGTGCTCAGTGTTTGGTCAGCATTCTGGATGTTGGTCAGGAGGTCCAGGCTCAGGTTGTGTTCGACAGTGCATTAGTGCCCAGGCTAGACTATATAATTTGGGTAAAGTCGAGTGCTGTGTAGGTTTACCCTCATTTAAGGTGCCTGGGCAGCTCATGAGGCAAGCATTTTTTTTCTAGAGGGCAGGCAGAGTGCTGCATTGTGGGTCCGGAATTGCCAAACTTGAGGGCTTCGGGGCCAGGAGTGTGAGGACGAAGTCTGAGAAGACAAGCTAGACTTGGGTTTCAGGGCGAGGGCACGGCAGGTACCCCCTGCAGATCTGAACCAATATCTCATGCATCTGAAGTCAGGGCGAGGATCAGACGTTGGCTCAGGTTGGAGTTTCTGAGCATGACGGCCGCTTCATGAAGGGAGTGGAAACTCGAGGCCATTGAGGTTTTCCCACGTTGGGAGTTGTGGGATGCCCCCTTCATGGATTCCTTCTGCGGGACAATTGAGACCTGTTGGACAGCTCCAGGACATCCCATATGGAATGACTCCAGAGCACCGTTCGCGGATGGATGCCTGGGAAGCCCGCCTCGCATTCCAATTGTCTCCTAGCAACAAGACAGTTTAGATCTGATGGCTCTGCGGGAGCAACCGGGGTGGCTGAGTTGAAATGGACTTTCCTGAGGATGGGTCCTAATGTGTTTTTGTGTCCAAGAGGGCCTTGGAATGGGGCGGTGGCACCGGGACCCTGAAGTACTCTCCTAAGCTTTGGACATGGCTCCCATGCACAGGTTTCCTTGTGGAGACGAGATGAGTTCTGATGGGTGCCTCAGGAAAACCCCTATGCTCGTATTGGAATCAGGCTTTTGAGGACACATGCCTGTAACCCAAAGCAATGGATCCTATGATGGCCTAGGGTCCTGTCTGGTTCAATCTTCTCTGGGGACATCCATCTATGGTATGAGTGGAGGTCGATTATCAGCTGGTGTCAGACAGCCCATGTTTGTTCCGGGCGACCTACACTATTGGGATGGCCTCAGGGACTTTGGAGATTTCTCCTAATTTGTACGATTTTGTACCATGGAATGGGCAGAATTCCCATGGATTGGTAGGCACAGTCCTAATGTGTGGCTCCAGGGGCCCAGCCTGGAGGGTGTGTGGCCCAAGACTTTGAGGACAGAAGTCTGAAAACACAAACTCAGCTTAGGTTTGGGGACGTAGGTATGGCCGGCCCGATCTACAAACCATGAGAAGAACTCTTCAGGATATGAAGAAAGTGCGAGTCTGAGGCTCTTGCTCAGGCTTTTGTCTCTGGATTTTGTATCAGCGATGGCCGTGGAATGTCGGGGACGCCTCATGGGCCATGGACGAATCTTCCTCTCTGAGGATTTGGCCCGATTCCCAATTGCTTTTCGTCAATCTGTGGGATGGGAGGACTCATTTCAGTTTTGTTACCTCAGGTGTCCCACCAAAAGAGGAATTCCAAAGCCAAGCCGAGGGGAAGACTGAAGGGACAACCCGAACTATGGTTAAAAATTGGGGCCTAGGGGCATGGCAAGCCCAATATGATATCTCTTCATCCAGCCACTGAGTGGCCTTACTTGAGGACTGGGCTCAGCCTGAGCGTCACAATGTGTGTTTGTGACCAATGTGGCCCGCGAGCATGGGCGGGGCCTCATGGGCCACACTGGTTTCAACTACACTGAACGTTGGACAACATGCCAACCACAAGGTTTCTTGCCATGGGGAAGGAGTTCTGATTTCTGTATCACCTTCAACCCTGGGCAGTGATTGGAGATAAGGTCTAGGTTCTGAAACCTGAAAACTGATGTTGGGAAGAGATGACGACCTAAGGCCATGGCGGCTCGATGTGCTCAGTGTGCGGCCAGCTGTCTGGGAGGGGCCAGGGGTTCCAGGCTCAGGCTGTGTCAGAAAGGGCATTAGTGCCCTGGTCAGCCTATGTATTTGGGGTACAGCCATGGTCGGTGCAGGTTGATCCTCATTTGGGATTACTGGGTAGCACCAGAGGACAATGTTTTTCTTCTGGAGGGCCGGCAGAGTGCTGCATTGTAGTTCTGGATTGCCAAACTGGAGGGCTTGTGGGCCAGTAGTCTGACGACAAAAGTCTGAGAACACAAGCTAGGCTTAGGTTTCTGGGTGAGGCCATGGCACGCACAATCTACAGACCTGAATCGAGATCTCGTGCATCTGAAGTCAGGGCGAGGATCAGACGATCGCTCAGGTTGGAGTTTCTGTCCCTGATGGCCCCTTCATGAATGGGCGGGGGCATCACGAGGCCATGGGGGTTTTCCCACGATGGGAGTTGTGAGAAGCTCCAAACTGCAGAGAGTCTTCTGTAGGACAATTGAGACCTGTTGTTTGGCTCCAGGCCAATGATTCTGAGCAGGGTTCTAAGGATGGATGGCTGGGTAGCCCACCTCGCATTCCAATTGTCTCCCAGCAACAAGACAGGTTAGATCTCCTGGATCTGTGGGGAGCAACCGAGGACGCTGAGTTGAAATGGACACCCCTGGGGATGGGTCCTAACGTGCTTTTGTGTCTATGGAGACCTTGGAATGAAGCGGTGGCACTGGGGCCCTAAAGGGTTCTCCTAAACAGAGGCTTTGACACAGCTCCAACGTGCAAGTTTCCCATGTGTAGATGAGATGTTTTCTGATGGGTGAGTCAAGAAACAGCTATATGCTGCTTTTGAAATCCAGGCCTCTGAGGAGAGATGCCTGGAAACCAAAGCAATGGATCTGATTAGTGCCTAGGGGCCTGTTCTTTCCTTTTTACCTCTGGGGACATCTGTCTATGGGTCTGAGTGCAGGTAGGTGCTCAGTTGGGCTCAGATTGCCCCTGTTGTTCCTGGGAAGCCACCAATATTGAGATGGATCAGGGACTTTGGAGGTTTATCCTATGAGAAGGGTTGTGGCCATTGGAATGGGCACACACAATTCCCTTGGAGAGGGCAAGTACAGTCCTCAGGTTTGGCTCCAGGGGCCTGAGCCTGTAGGGTGTGTAGGCCAGGGCTGTTTGGACAGTTGTCTGAAAACACTAACTCGGCTTATGTTTCGAGTCATAGGTATGGCAGGACTGATCTACAGACCATGAGGAGAACTCTTCGGGAATTGAAAGAAGGGCGAGTGTGAGGCTCCTGCTCAAGTTTTTGTCTCTGGATATCGTGTCACTCACGGTCGTGGACTTTCTGGGTGACTTCATGGGAAATGGACGAGTCTTACTCTCTGGTGGTTTGGCCCCGTCCAAAGAGTTTGGGGTCATTCTGTGGGCTGGAAGAAGTCCGTTTTTTTTTTTGTTTGTTTTGTTTTATCCTTGTTTTTTTCTTTTTTATCCTCAGGTGTCCCACCAAATGAGCGATTCCAGAGTAGAGCCCTGGGGAGGGGCGACTGGACCATCAGAAATTTGGTTAAAAATTGGGGCCTAGGGACATGTCAAGCCCATTATGACATCTAATGGTCCAGCAACTGAGAGGACTTACTAGAGGACAGGACTCATGCTGAGGGTCACAATGCGTGTGTATGCCCTCGTCGCACTCAAGAATGGGCTGGGCCTCAGGGTGAATGCTGGTTTCTCCTACACTGAACGTTGGACAACGTGCCAACCACAGGGTTCTTGCCATGGGTAAGGAGGAGTTATGATTTCTGCATCACACTCACCCCTGGGAAGTGATTGGAGATAAGGTCTCGGTGCTGAAGCCTGAAAACTGAGGTAGGGAAGAGATGATGACCTAAGGCCATGGCGGGTTTTATGTGCTCAGTGTGCGGTCAGCTTTCTGGGTGTTGGTCAGGAGGTCCGGGCTCAGGTTGTGTTCGACAGTGCATTAGTGCCCAGGTTAGACTATATAATTTGGGTAAAGTCCAGTGCTGTGTAGGTTTACCCTCATTTAAGGTGCCTGGGCAGCTCATGAGGCAATAATTTTTTTTCAGAGGGCAGGCAGAGTGCTGCATTGTGGGTCCGAAATTGCCAAACTTGAGGGCTTCGGGGCCAGGAGTGTGAGGACGGAAGTCTGAGAAGACAAGCTAGACTTGGGTTTCAGGGCGAGGGCACGGCAGGTACCCCCGGCAGGTACCCCTCATGCATCTGAAGTCAGGGCGAGGATCAGACGTTGGCTCAGGTTGGAGTTTCTGAGCATGACGGCCGCTTCATGAAGGGAGCGTAATCTCGAGGCCATTGAGGTTTTCCCACTTTGGGAGTTGTGGGATGCCCCCTTCACGGATTCCTTCTGCGGGACAATTGAGACCTGTTGGACAGCTCCAGGACATCCCATATGGAATGACTCCAGAGCACCGTTCGCGGATGGATGCCTGGGAAGCCCGCCTCGCATTCCAATTGTCTCCTAGCAACAAGACAGTTTAGATCTGATGGCTCTGCGGGAGCAACCGGGGTGACTGAGTTGAAATGGACTTTCCTGAGGATGGGTCCTAATGTGTTTATGTGTCCATGAGGGCCTTGGAATGGGGCGGTGGCACCGGGACCCTGAAGTACTCTCCTAAGCTTTGGACATGGCTCCCATGCACAGGTTTCCTTGTGGAGACGAGATGAGTTCTGATGGGTGCCTCAGGAAAACCCCTATGCTCTTATTGGAATCAGGCTTTTGAGGACACATGCCTGTAACCCAAAGCAATGGATCCTATTATGGCCTAGGGTCCTGTCTGGTTCAATCTTCTTCTCTGGGGACATCCATCTATGTTATGAGTGGAGGTCGATTATCAGCTGGTGTCAGACAGCCCATGTTTGTTCCGGGCGACCTACACTATTGGGATGGCCTCAGGGACTTTGGAGATTTCTCCTAATTTGTACGATTTTGTACCATGGAATGGGCAGAATTCCCATGGATTGGTAGGCACAGTCCTAATGTGTGGCTCCAGGGGCCCAGCCTGGAGGGTGTGTGGCCCAAGACTTTGAGGACAGAAGTCTGAAAACGCAAACTCAGCGTAGGTTTGGGGACGTAGGTATGGCCGGCCCGATCTACAAACCATGAGAAGAACTCTTCAGGATATGAAGAAAGTGCGAGTCTGAGGCTCTTGCTCAGGCTTTTGTCTCTGGATTTTGTATCAGCGATGGCCGTGGAATGTCGGGGACGCCTCATGGGCCATGGACGAATCTTCCTCTCTGAGGATTTGGCCCGATTCCCAATTGCTTTTCGTCAATCTGTGGGATGGGAGGACTCATTTCAGGTTTGTTACCTCAGGTGTCCCACCAAAAGAGGAATTCCAAAGCCAAGCCGTGGGGAAGACTGAAGGGACAACCCGAACTATGGTTAAAAATTGGGGCCTAGGGGCATGGCAAGCCCAATATGATATCTCTTCATCCAGCCACTGAGTGGCCTTACTTGAGGACTGGGCTCAGCCTGAGCGTCACAATGTGTGTTTGTGACCAATGTGGCCCGCGAGCATGGGCGGGGCCTCATGGGCCACACTGGTTTCAACTACACTGAACGTTGGACAACATGCCAACCACAAGGTTTCTTGCCATGGGGAAGGAGTTCTGATTTCTGCATCACCTTCAACCCTGGGCAGTGATTGGAGATAAGGTCTAGGTTCTGAAACCTGAAAACTGATGTTGGGAAGAGATGACGACCTAAGGCCATGGCGGCTCGATGTGCTCAGTGTGCGGCCAGCTGTCTGGGAGGGGCCAGGGGTTCCATGCTCAGGCTGTGTCAGAAAGGGCATTAGTGCCCTGGTCAGCCTATGTATTTGGGGTACAGCCAAGGTCGGTGCAGGTTGATCCTCATTTGGGATTACTGGGTAGCACCAGAGGACAATGTTTTTCTTCTGGAGGGCCGGCAGAGTGCTGCATTGTAGTTCTGGATTGCCAAACTGGAGGGCTTGTGGGCCAGTAGTCTGACGACAAAAGTCTGAGAACACAAGCTAGGCTTAGGTTTCTGGGTGAGGCCATGGCACGCACAATCTACAGACCTGAATCGAGATCTCGTGCATCTGAAGTCAGGGCGAGGATCAGACGATCGCTCAGGTTGGAGTTTCTGTCCCTGATGGCCCCTTCATGAATGGGCGGGGGCATCACGAGGCCATGGGGGTTTTCCCACGATGGGAGTTGTGAGAAGCTCCAAACTGCAGAGAGTCTTCTGTAGGACAATTGAGACCTGTTGTTTGGCTCCAGGCCAATGATTCTGAGCAGGGTTCTAAGGATGGATGGCTGGGTAGCCCACCTCGCATTCCAATTGTCTCCCAGCAACAAGACAGGTTAGATCTCCTGGATCTGTGGGGAGCAACCGAGGACGCTGAGTTGAAATGGACACCCCTGGGGATGGGTCCTAACGTGCTTTTGTGTCTATGGAGACCTTGGAATGAAGCGGTGGCACTGGGGCTCTAAAGGGTTCTCCTAAACAGAGGCTTTGACACAGCTCCAACGTGCAAGTTTCCCATGTGTAGATGAGATGTTTTCTGATGGGTGAGTCAAGAAACAGCTATATGCTGCTTTTGAAATCCAGGCCTCTGAGGAGAGATGCCTGAAAACCAAAGCAATGGATCTGATTAGTGCCTAGGGGCCTGTTCTTTCCTTTTTATCTCTGGGGACATCTGTCTATGGGTCTGAGTGCAGGTAGGTGCTCAGTTGGGCTCAGATTGCCCCTGTTTTTCCTGGGAAGTCACCACTATTGAGTTGAATCAGGGACATTGGAGGTTTATCCTATTAGAAGGGTTGTGGCCATTCGAATGGGCACACACAATTCCCTTGGAGAGGGCAAGTACAGTCCTCAGGTTTGGCTCCAGGGGCCTGATCCTGTAGGTTGTGTAGGCCTGGGCTGTTTGGACAGTTGTCTGAAAACACACACCCTCCAGGGTAGGGCCCCTGGAACCACACCTCAGGATTGTTCCTGCCCTCTCAAAGGGAATTCTTCATATTCCATTGGTCACAACCATATAAATCAGGAGAAATCTCCAATGTCCCTGGGACCATACCAATATTGTAGGCCGCTTGGAACAAACAGGGGTGATCTGACACTAGCTGAGCAACTAGCTCCACACCAACTTGGAGACAGATGTCCCCAGAGAAGAACATTGAACTGGACAGGCCCCTAGGCCCTAATCAGATCCATTGCTTTGGTTTCCAGGCATCTCTTCTCAGAGGCCTGGTTTCCAATACCAGCCTATGGGGTTTCCAGAGGCCCCTTCAGAGCAAGTCTTTTCTGCACATTGGAAACTTGCTCGTGGAGCTATGTCAGAACCTCAGAGGCCTGGTTTTCAATACCACCATATGGGGGTTTCCTGAGTCATCAGTCAGAACAAATGTCTTCTCCACATGGGAAACGTGCTCTTTCAATCTGTGTCAAAACCTCCGGCTAGGAAAATCCTTCAGGGCCCCGTTGCCACCACCTCATTCCAAGGTCTCCATGGACACAATCCCACATTAGGACCCATCTGCAGGAGAGTCTATTTCAACTCAGTGCCCTTGGGTGCTCCCCTAGAGCCAGCAGATCGAACCTATCTTGTCACTAGGAGACAATTGGAATGTGAGGCGGGCTGGCTAGGCATCCATCTGTAGAAAACTACTCTGAAGTAATTCCATATGGGACGTCCTGGAGCCATCCAACAGGTCACAGCTGTCCTGCAGAAGGAATCCTTGCGCTTTGGAGCACCTCACCACTCCCATCATGGGAAAAGCTCTGTGGCCTCGTGGTGCACCGTCCCCTTCATGAAAGAGCCATCTTGGACAGAAACTCCAACCTGAGCCAACGTCTAATCCTCGCCCTGACTTCAGATGCACGATACTTGATTCAACTCTGCAGAGTGTGCCTGCCGAAACCCCGCCCCGAAGCAAAACCTAGCTATTGTTCTCAGACTTCGTCCTCACACTCCGAGCCCACCAGCCCTCCAGTTAGGGAATTCTGGAGAGACACAATGCAGCACTCTGACTGCCCTCCAGAAGAGAAACGTTGTCCTATGGGGCTAACCAGAAACACCAAATGAGGATCAACCTGCATGCCACTTGCCTCTACCCCAATTATACAGTTTCGCTTGGGCGTTAATGCCCTTTCTTGCACAGCCTGAGGTCTGAATTCCCAACCGACACCCAGACAGCTGGCTGTACACTGAGCACATCAGACCCGCCATGGCTTTAGGTCATCATCTCTTCCCAACCTTGGTTTTCAGGCTTCAGAACCTAGACCTTATATATACTCACTACCCAGGGGTGAACGTGATGCAGAAATGAAACTCCTTCTTCCTCAAGGCAAGAAACCTTGTGGTTGGCATGTTTTCCAACGTTCAGTGTAGGAGAATCCAGTGTAGCCCATGAGTCCCTGCCCATGCTTGAGAACCGCAATGGGCACAAACACATTGGGACCCTCAGTGTGAGCCCTGTCCTCAAGTAAAGCCTCTCAGGGGCTGGACCAAGAACCCGCATTGCCATCCCAAGTCCCCCAATATTGATGAGAGGTTGAGAGGTCTAGTCACCCCTATTCAGGTCTCTGCTCTGGAACCCCTGAGGAAAAAAATATCGAAGGGTCACCTCCATCCCCTGAATGAGCCCCAAAACATGGGATCTAACCAAATCTTAAAAGAGAAAGAATCATCCATGGCCAAAGAGGCCATCCCGTCATTCCATGGCCACCATTGACACAAAATCTAGAGACAAAACCTGGAGATATGCCTCACACTTGCCCTTTGTTCATAGCCTGAAAAATTCTCCTCACGGTCTATAGATCAGGCCTGTCATACCTACGTCCCCAAACCTAAGCTGAGTTTGGGTTTTCAGATTTCTGTCCCCACTGTCCTGGCCCACACACCCTCCAGGCTGGGGCCCCTGGAGCCATGCCTCAGGACTGTGCCTGCCTTCTCCAAGCAAATTCTGCCCATTCCATTGGCCACAACCCTAAAGATTAGGAGAACACTCCAACGTCCCTGAGGCCATCCCAATAGTGTTGGCCACTCAGGGCAAACAGGGTGATCTGTCCCAAGATGAGCAACTACCTCAACTCAGACCCATAGACAGATAACCCCAGAGAAGAAGATTGAACCGGACAGGCACCTAGGACCTAATCAGATCCATTGCTTTTGATTCCAGGCATCTCTCCTCAGAGGCCTGGTTTCCAATACCAGCATATGTGTTCTTCTGGAGGTACCAGTCTGAACAAATCTCATTTCCACATGGGAAACATGCATTTTGGAGCTGTGTCACAACCTCCAGTTAAGGGAAACCTTCAGGTCCCAGCAGCCAACACCCCATTCCAAGGTCTCCATGGACACAAACCCACATTATGACCCATCCGCAGGCGAGTCCATTTCAACACATCCCCTTTGGTTGCTCCCCAAAAGAAGCAGATCGAACCTTCCTTGTCACTAGGAGACAATAGTAATGTGAGGCGGGCACTCCAGGAATCCATCCTTAGAACCCTGCACTGCCGTGGTTCCGCATGGGACATCCTGGAGCAATCTGACCGGTCTCGACTGTCCCATAGAAGGAATCCTTGCCGATTGGAGCAACATACAATGCCAATCGTGGGAAAGTCTCCATAGCCCCATGATGCCCCCCACCATCATGAAGGGGCCATCCTGAACAGAAACTTCAACCTGAGCCTACGTCTGATCCTCGCCCTGACTTCAGATGCATGAGATTTAGATTTAGCTCTACAGAGTGTGCCTGCCATGATCTTGACCCAAAACCTAAGCCTAGCTTGTGTTCTCACACTTCCTTCCTCACAATTCTGGCCCACAAGCCCTCCAGTGTGAGAATTCCGTCGCCACAATGCAGCACTCTTCCTTCCCTCCAGAAGAAAAACGTTGCCCCTGGGGCTACCCAGAAACGCCAAATGAGGATCAACCTGCATGCCACTCAACTTTACTCCAATTATACAGTCTAAGCTTGGCACTAATGCCCTGTCTGACACAGCCTGAGCCTGGACCTCCTGGATGACACCCAGAAAGGTGGTGTCACACCTAAGGACTGTGCCAGTGCTCTCCAAGGGAACTCTGCCCGTTTCATTTGCCACAACCTTACAGATTAGGAGAAACCTCCAATTCCCAAGACCAGTCCAATAGTGTTGGCCTCCCCAAACAAACATGGGTGATCTGACACAAGCTGAGCAGTGACCTCCATTCTGAATCTTAGACAGAGACACTCAGAGGAGAATATTGAAAAGGACAGGCCCCTAGACCGTAATCAGATCCATTGCTTTGGATTCCAGGCATTGTTCCCCAGATGCTTGGTTTCCAATACCAGGTTGAGGGGGTTTCAGAACAAATCTCGTCTCTACATGGGAAACTTGCTCTTTGGAGCTGCATCAAAACCTCAGGTTAGGAGAATTCTTCAGGGCAACAGAGCCACTGCCCCATTCCAAGGGATCCATGGACACAAATCCACATCGACTGATCCTCATGAGATTCCATTTCAATTCAGCCCCCTCGGTTGTTCCCCCAGTGACAGCAGATCAAATCCTCCTTTTCACTAGGACACAACTGGAATGCAAGTTGGACTGCCCAGGCATCCATCATTAGAACTGTGCTTTGGAGCATTTCTTATGGGACGTCCTTGATCCATCCAAAATGTCGTGACTGTCCCGCTGACGGAATCCTTGTGGTTTGGAGCATCACACACTCACAAAGTTGGAAATCTTCCATGGTTTCCTGATGCCCCCCCCACCTTCATGAAGGGGACATCATGTACAGAAACTCCAACCTAAGCCAACATCTGATCCTCGCCCTGACTTCAGATGCACGAGATCTCATTTCAGGTCTGTAGAGTGTGCCTGCCATGTCACCGCTGCGAATTCAAAGCTGAACTTGTGTTCTCAGACTTCTGTCCTAAAACACCTGGCCCACAAGCCCTGAAGTTGGCAATTCTGGAGCCAGAATGCAGCACTCTGCCTGCCCTCCAGAAGAAAATCTTTGCCCTATGGGGCCAACCAGAAACCCCAAATGAGGACCAACCTTCACATCACTCGACTGTACCCCAATTATACAGTCTAGCCTGGGGACTAATGCCCTCCCTGACACAGCCTGAGCCCAGACCTCATGATGGACACAGACATCTGGCCGCACACTAAGTGCATCGGACCCACCATGGCCTTAGGTTGTCATCTCTTACCAACCTCGGTTTTCAGGCTTCAGAATCTAGACCTTATCTCTACTCACTGCCATGCCGTGTACATGATGCAGAAATCAGAACTCCTCCTTCCCCATGACCAGAAACCCTGTGGTTGGCATGTTGTCCAACGTGCAATGTAGGAGAAACCAGCATGGCCCATGAGGCCTCAGACATGCTTGAGGGCTGTGATGGGCACAAACACACATTAGGATCCTAAGCATGATCCCTGGCCTCAAGTAAAGCCTCTCTGGGGCTGGACCAAGAGCCCACATATGGAGATTACCATGCCCCTACTCCCCAGGCCTTAACCAGTTCTTGAGAAGTCTAGTCACGCCTACTCAGATCTCTTCTCTAGAATCCCTCCTTGGTGGGACACATGAGGTTAAAAAAAAATAGAGAAAGGACTCCTACCGTCCAAAGAATGACCGCAAACACTTGGAATTGGGCCAAATTCACAGAGAGAAATACTCGTCCATGGCTGATGAGGCCATCCTGACATTCCACGGCCACCATTGACACAAAATCCGGAGACAAAAGCCCGAAAAAGCGCCACACACTCGCCCTTTGTTCAAAGCCTGAAAAATTCTCACGGTCTGTAGATCGGGCCTGCCATACCTATGTCCCCAAACCTAAGCCAAGTTTGTGTTTTCAGACTTCTGTCTCCATTGTCCTGGCCCACACACCCTCAAGGCTTGGCCCCATGGAGCCACACCTCAGGACTGTGCCTGCCCTCTCCATGGGAATTCTGCTCATTCCTTTGGCACAACCTGACAGATTAGGAGAAACATCCGAAGTCCCCGAGGCCACCCCAATATTGCAGAATGTCCGGGACAAACAGGGACCATCTGCCACAAGCTGAGCCACTACCTCCAATCAGACCTGTAGATAGATATCCATAGAAAAGAAGATTGAACAGGACAGGCACCTAGGCCCTAAACGGATCCATTGCTTTTGTTTTCACGTATCTCTCCTCAGAAGCCTGGATTCCAATACCAGCACATGGGGGTTTCTAGAGCTACCAATCAGAACAAATCGCATGCCACATGGGAATCATGCTATATGGAACTGTGTCAAAACCTCCAGTTAGGAGAAAATTTCACGTCACTGAAGCCACCGCCCCATTCCAATGTCTCAATGGACACAATCCCACATTATGACCCATCCTCAGGAGAGTCCATTTCAACTCAAACCTGGCGGTTGCTCACCCAGTGCCAGCAGATCAAACCTGCTTTGTCACTAGGAGACAATTGGAATGCGAGTTCGTTGCCCAGGTATCCATTGTTAGAACTCTGCTCTGGAGAAATTCCTAATGGGGTGTCCTTGATCCATTCAACAGGTCTCAACTGTCCTGCAGAAGGAATCCTTGTGGTTTGCAGCATCACACACTCGCACCGTGGGAAAACCTCCATGGCCTCGTGATGCCTCCACCTTCAGGTAGAGGACATCATGGACAGAAACTCCCGTCTGATCCTCGCCCTGACTTCAGATGCATGAGATCTCAATTCAGCTCTGCAGAGTGTGCCTGCCTTTCCCTCGCTCCAAAACCTAAGCCAGCTCACGTTCTCAGACTTCCGTCCTCACACTCCTGGCACACAAGCCTTCCACTTTGGGAATTCTGGAGACAAAATGCAGCACTCTGCCTGCCCTCCAGAAGAGAGACTTTGCCCTAGGGGTCTACCCAGAAACATCAAATGAGGATCAACCTGCAATTCTCTAGACTGTACCCCAATTATACAGTCTAGCCTGGGCACTAATGCCCTGTCTGACACAGCCTGACCCCAGACCTCGTGACCGACACCCAGACACCTGGCCTCACACTGAACACATCGAACATGCCATGGCCTTAGGTCATCATCTCTTCCCAACCTTGGTCTTCAGGCTTCAGAACCTAGACATTATCTCCACTCACAACTAAGTGACGTACGTGATGCAGAAATCAGAACTTCACCTTCCCCATGACCAGAAACCTTGTGGTTGGCATGTTGTCCAACGTTCAGTATATGAGAACCCAGCATGGCCCATGAGGCCTCAGACATGCTTGAGGGCTGCGATGGGCACAAACACACATTAGGACCCTAAGCATGAACCCTGGCCTCAAGTAAAGCCTCTCCGGGGCTGGACCAAGAGCCTGCATATGGGACTTGCCATGCCCCTACTCCCCCAATCCTAGCCAGAGCTTGAGAAGTCTAGTCAACCTTATTCAGAGCTCTTTTCTGGAATCCCTCTTTGGTGGGACACATAAGGTAAAAAAAAAAAAAAAAAAAAAAAAAACAAGATAAAGAAAAAAAAAAGTAAGGACTCCTACCATCCAAAGAATGACCCCAAACACTTGGAATTTGGCCAAATCCACAGAAAGAAATACTCGTCCATGGTCGGTGAGGCCAGCCTGACATTCCACGGCCACCATTGACACAAAATCCGGAAACAAAAACCTGAAAAAGCGCCACACACTTGCCCTTTGTTCAGAGCCCCCAAAATTCTCAAGGTCTGTAGATCGGGCCTGCCATACCTATGTCCCCAAACCTAAGCCGAGTTTGTGTTTTCAGACTTCTGTCTCCATTGTCCTCACCCACACACCCTAAAGGCTGGGCCCCATGGAGCCACACCTCAGGACTGTGCCTGCTCTATCCAAGGGAATTCTGCTCATTCATTTGGCACAACCTGACAGATTAGGAGAATCATCCAAAATCTCTGAGGCTATCCCAATAGTGTAGAATGTCCTGGACATACAGGGACCCTCTGGCACAAGCTGAGCCACTACCTCCAATCAGAACCTTAGACAGATATCCATAGAAAAGAATATTGAACAAGACAGGCACCTAGGCCCTAATTGGATCCATTGCTTTTGTTTTCAGGCATCTCTCCTCAGAGTCCTGGATTCCAATACCAGCATAAGGGGGTTTCCAGAGCTACCTATCAGAAAAAATCTCGTCTCCACATGGGAATCTTGCTCTATGGAGCTGTGTCATAACCTCCAGTTAGGAGAAAACTTCAGGTCACTGGAGCCACTGCCCCATTTGAATATCTCCATGGACACAATCCCAAATTATGACCCATCCTCAGGAGAGTCCATTTCAACTAAACCCCCTCGGTTGCTACCCCAGAGCCAGCAGATTGAACCTGCCTTGTCGCTAGGAGACAATTGAAATGCGAGTTGGGCTCTTCAGGCATCCATCCTTAGAACCCTGCTCTTGCGTCGTTCCTTATGGGACATCCTTGAGCCATCCAACAGGTCTCGACTGTCCCACAGGAGTCCTTGTGCATGGACCACCTAACAACTCATATCATGGAAAGCTTCCAAGGTCACATGATGCCCCCAATCTTCATGAAGGCAGATCATGGAAAGAAACTCCAACCTGAGCCAACAGCTGATCTTCGCCTTGACTTCAGATGCACGAGATCTTGATTCAGCTCTTCAGAGTGTACCTGTTGTGCCCTCACCCCAAAACCTAAGCGTAGCTAGTGTTCTCCGACTTCCGTCCTCACTCTCCTGGACCACACACCCTCTATTTTGGGATTTCCGATGACACAGTGCTGCACTCTGCCTGCCCTCTAGAAGAAAAATATTGCCCTATGGGTCTACCCAGAAACCTCAAATGAGGATAAACCTGCACGTCACTCAACTGTACACCAATTATATAGTCTAGCCTGTGCACTAATGCCCTGTCTGACAGAACCTGAGGCCTGAATTCCCAACCGACACCCAGACAGCTTGCAGTACACTGAGAACATCTGAACCACCATGGCCTTAGGTCGCCATCTCTTTCCAACTTCGGTTTTCAGGCTACAGAATCCTAGACCTTATCTCTACTCACTTCCCATGGGTGAAAGTGATGCAGAAATCAGAACTTCTCCTTCCCTCTCGCCAGAATCTTGTGGTTGGCATCTTGTCCAACGTTCAGTGTAGGACCCCTGTAGGGCCTACAGGGGTAGTAGTAGGGCCCCTGAGGGTAGTGTAGGGTCCCTGAGGCCCTGCCTATGCTTAAGAGCTGCGGTGGGCTCAAACACACATTGGGACCCTCAGTTTGAGCCCTGTCCTCAAGTAAAGCCTCTCAGTGGCTGGACCATGAGCCCGCATATGGGGCCTGCCATGCGCCAAGTCACCCAATCTTAACCAGAGGTAGAGACATCTAGTCATCCCTACTCAGGGCTCTGCTCTGGAATCCCTCTTTGGTGGGACATTTGAGGTAAATAAACACAGAAAGGACTCCTCCCACTCACAGAATGACCCCAATCACTTGGGATTGGGCCATCCCAAGTGATTGGGGTCCAGAGAGAAAGACTCGTCCATGGCCCATGAAGCCAGCCCGACATTCCACGGCCACTATTGACACAAAATCCAGAGACATAAGCTTCAGCAAGCGTTCACACTCACCCTTAGGTCATAGCCCAAAAAATTCTCCTCATAGTCTGTAGATTGGGCCTGCCATACCTACGTCCCCAAACCTAAGCCGAGTTTGTGTTTTCAGACTTCTATCCTGACATCCCTGTCCCACACACCCTCCAGACTGAGGCCCCTGGAGCCACACCTCAGGACTGTGCCTGCCCTCTCCTAGGAAATTCTTCCCATTCCATTGGCCACAACCCTACAGATAAGGAGAAACCTCCAAAGTCCCAGAGGCCATTCCAATAGTGTAGGCCACCCAGGACAAAGAGGGGCGATCTCTCACAAGCTGAGCAAGGACGTCAACTCACCCGTAGACAGATAACCCAAGAGAATAAGATTAAACTGGACTGGCCCCTAGAATGTAATTGGTTCCATTGCTTTTTTTTCTAAGCATCTCTCCTCAGAGGCCTGTTTTCCAATACCAGCATATGGGGGATTCCAGAGATACCAATCAGAACAAATCTTGTCTTCACATGGGAAACTTATCCTTTGGAGCTCTGTAAAAGCCTCCAGTTAGGAGAAACCTTCAGGTAGCCGGAGCAACCGCCCTATTCCAAGGTCTCCATGGACACATACCCGCATTATGACCATTCGGCAGGAGAGTACATTTCAACTCAGCCCCGTCGATTACTCCCCCAGAGGCAGAATATCAAACCTGCCTTGTCGCTAGGAGACAACTGGAATGCAAAGCAGACTCTCTAGGCATCCATCCTTGGAATCCTGCTCTGGCGCCGTTCCATATGGGATGTCCTGGAGCCTTCCAACAGGTCTTGACTGTCCCACAGAAGGAATCCTTGCAGATTGGAGCATCTCACAACTCCTATCGTGGGAAAACCTACATGGCCTCATGAGAGGCTCCCCTTTATAAAGGGGCCATCATGGACAGAAACTCCAACCTGAGCCAACCTCTGATGCATTGCTTTGGTTTCTAGGTATCTCTCCTCAGAGGCCTGGTTTCCAATATCAGAATATGGGGGTTTCCTAAGGAAACAATCAGAACAGATCTCATCTCCACATGGGAAACTTGCTCTTTGGAGCTGTGTCAATACCTCAGGTTAGGAGGATCCTTCAGGGCGCTGGCACCATGGCCCAATCCCAAGGTCTCCAAGGACACAAACTTACATTATGAACCATTCTCAGGAGAGTCCATTTCAAATCAGCCCACTCGGCTGCTCACCCAGAGCCAGCAGATCAAACCTTCCTTGTTACTAGGAGACAGTTAGAATGGGAGGCGGGCTGCCCAGGCATCCATCCTTAGAACCCTGCTCTGGAGAACTTCTTTATGGGACGTCTTGAATCCAACCAACCTGTCTTGACTGTCTCGCAGAATGAATCCTTGTGGTTTGAAGCATCACACAATAACACTGTGAGAAAACATCCATTTCCTCATGATGCACCACACCTTCATAAATGGGCCATCATGGACAGAAACTCCATCCTAACCCAAAGTCTGATCCTCGCCCTGAATTCAGAAGCATGAGATCTCGATTCAGCACTTGAGAGTGTGCCTGCTGGGCCCTCGCCTTGAAACCTAAGCCTATCTTGTGTTCTCAGACTTCCGTCCTCAGAATCCTGGCCAACCCCTCCAGTTTGGAAATTCTGGAGACACAATGCAGCACTCTGCCTGGCCTCCAGAAGAAAAATGTTGCCCTATAGGGCTAACCAGAAACGCCAAATGAGTAACAACCTGCATGCCACTCGACCATACCCCAATTATACAGTCTAGCCTGTGCACTAAAGCCCTGTCTGACACAGCCTGAGGGCAGACCTCCAGTCCAACACCCAGAAAGCTGGCCGTACACAGAACATATCACACCCACAATGGCTTTAGGCCATCATCTCTACCCAACCTCAATTTTCACCTTCAGAACCTAGACCTTATCTACACTCACTGCTCAGGAGTGAACGTGATGCAAGAATCAGGACTTCTCCTTCACCATGGCAAGAAACCTTGTGGTTGGCATGTTGTCCAACGTTCATTGTAGGAGAAAGCAGCATGGACTATGAGGTCCCACCTATCCCTGAGGGCCACAATTTGCACAAACACATATTGTGACCCTCAGCGTGAGCCTTATTTTCTTGTGAAGCCTCTTAGTGACTGGAACAACAGCCCACATATGGGGCTTGCCAAGCCCCTAGTCACCCAATCTCAACCAGAGTTCGAGTTGTCTAGTCACCCGACTCAGGGCTCTGCTCTGGAATCCCTCTTTGGTGGGACACCTGAGGTAAAAAAAAAAAAATACAGAAAGGACTTTTCCCATCCACAGAATGATCCCAACCCCTTGGGATCAGGCCAAATCACCAGAGAAAGAATTGTCCATGGCCCTTGAGGACACCCCGACATTCCACGGCCACCGTTGACACAAAATCCAGGGACAAAAGCCTGAGCAAGTGCCACATACTCGCCCTTTGTTCATAGCCCGGAAAATTCTCACTGTCTGTAGATCGAGCCTTCATACATACATCCCCAAACATAAGCTGAGTTTGTGTTTTCAAACTTCTGTCCCCACAGTCCTGGTCCACACACCATCCAAGCTGGGGCCCCTGGAGCCACACCTCAGGTGTGTGGCTTCCCTCTCCAGGGGAATTCTGCCATTTCCATTGGCCACAACCTTATAGATTAGGAGAAACCTCCAAACTCCCCGAGGCCATCTGAATAGTGTTGGCTGCCCAGGACAAACAGGGATGATCTTTCACAAGTTAGGAAACTACCTCCACTCAGACCCAGAGACAGATATCCCCATAGAATAAGATTGAACTGGACAGGCACTTAGGCCCTAATCAGATCCATTGCTTTTGTTTCCAGGCATCTCTCCTCAGAGGCCTGGTTTCCAATACCAGCATAAGGGGATTACTGAGGCACTCATCAGAAAAATCTCGTCTCCACATAGGAAATGTACTCTTTGGAGCTCTATAAAAACCTCTGTTTAGGAGAATCTTTCAGGGCCCCGGATCAAGCGCCCCATTCCAAGGTCTCCATGGACTTAAACCCACATTATGATCTATCCTCGGGAGCGTCCATGTCAACTCAACTCCCTTGGTTTCTCCCCCAGGGCCTGCAGATCAAACCTGCCTTGTCGCTAGGAGACAACTAGAATGGGAGGTGGGCTGCCTAGGCATCAATCCTTAGAACCCTACTCTGGAGTCATTCCATATGGGACATCCTAGAGCCATCCAACAGGTCTCAAGTGTTCCACAGAAGGAATCTTTGCAGTCTGGAGCATCTCAGAACTCCCATTGTGGGAAAATCTACATGGCCTCTTGAGACGCTCCACTTTATAAAGTGGCCATCATGGACAGAAACTCCAACCTGAGCAAACGTCTGATATTCGCCCTGACTTCAGGTGCATGAGATCATGATTCAGCTCTGCAGAGTGTGCCTTCTGTGCCCTCACTTCAAAAACGAAGCCTAGCTTGTGTTCTCAGACTACAGTCCTCACACCCCTGGCCCAAAAGCCCTACAGTTTGGCAATACTGGGGCCACAATGCAGCACTCTGCCTGCCCTCCCAGAGAAAAAACGTTGCCTTATGGAACTACCTAGAGACCCGAATGAGGATCAATTGAACGCCACTCGACTGCACCCCAAATATACAGTCTACCCTGTCTAATGCCTTGTCTGACACAGCATGAGCCCACACCTCCAGACCTACGCTGAACAGCTGGCCGCACACTGAGCTCATTGGACCCAACAGGTCCTTAGGTCTTCATCTCTTCCCAACCTCAGTTTTCAGGTTTCAGAACCTAGACCTAAACTCCAATCACTGTCCAGGGGTTAACGTGATGCAGAAGTCACAACTCTTCCTTCGCCATGGCCAGAAACCTTGTGGTTGGCATATTCTCCAACGTTCAGTGTCGGAGAATCCAGCGTGGCCCATGAGGCCCTTCCCATGCTTGAGGGCCTTGTTGGCACAAATAGGCATTGTGACCCTCAGCATGAGCCCTGTCCTCAAGGAAGGCCTCTCAGTGTCTGAATCAAGAGCCCACATATTGGACGTGCCATGCCCCTAGGCCCCCAAACTAAAACAGAGGTGGGGTTGTCCAGTTGTCCCTCCCGAGGACTCTGCTCTGGAATCCCTCCTTTATTGGGACACATGAGGTACAAAAAATAAAATAAAATAAAATAAAAAACAGAAAGGACTCCTCCCATCCCACAGAACATACCCAAACTCTTGGGATTGGGTCAAATCCTCAGAGAAGGAAAGCCGTCCACAACCCATGAGGCCACGCCAGCATTCCACCCACATTGTTGACACAAATCCAGAGACAAAATCTGAGCAAGCACCTCAAACTCACACTTTTTCATATCCTGAAGTGTTATCACGGTCTGTAGATTGGGCGTGCCATAACTATGTCCCCAATTCTAAGCGGAGTTTGTGTTTTCAGATTTTTGCTCTACAGGCCTGGCCCACACACCCACAAGGTTGGGCCCCTAGAGCCAAACTCAGAACTTTGCCTGCCCTCTCCAGGGGATTTCTGCCCATTCCATTGACCACAACCCTATAGATTAGGAGAAACTCCAAAGCCCCGAGGCCATTCCAATATTATAGGTCGCCCAGGACAAACAGGGGCGATCTGACACAATCTGAGCAACTACCTCACCTCAGATACTTAGACACGTATCCCCAAAAGAGATTGAACCGGACAGGCACCTAGGCTCTAATCATATCCATTGCTTTTGTTTCCAGTCATCTCTCCTCAAAGACCTGGTTTCCAATACCAGCATATGGGAGATTCCTTAGGCACTCATCAAAACAATTCTCTTCTCTACATAGGAAACATACTCTTTAGAGCTCCATCAAAACCTCCGGTTATGAACATCCCTCAAGGACCCGGATCAAGACCCCATTCCAAGGTCTCCATGGACACAAATGCACATTATGACCCATCCTCAACTCACCCATTTCAACACACCCCCCTCGGTTGCTCCACTAGATCAGGCAGATCGAACTTGCCTTGGCTCTATGAGACACCTGGAATGGGAGGCAGGCTGCCCAGGCATCCATCCTTAGAACCCTGCTCTGGATAACTTCCTTATGGGATGTCCTGGAGCCATCCACCGGTCTCACCTGTCCCACAGAAGGAATCATTGCGGTTTGGAGCATCTCAAAATTCAAATCGTGGGAAAACCTCCATGTCCTCGTGACACCCTCCCATTTATTAAGGGGCCGTCATGGACAGAAACTCCTACCTAAGCCAACATCTGATCCTAGCTCTGTCTTCAGGCATACAAGATCTCGAATCATCTCTGCAGAGGGTGCCTGCCGTCCCTTCACCCCGAAATCTAAGTCTGGCTTGTGTTCTCAGAATATTTTCCTCACACTCCTGGCCCACAAGCCTTCAAGTTTGGGAATTCTGGAGCTAGTATGTGACACTGTGTCTTCCCTCCAGAAGAAAAACGTTGCCCTCTGGGGCTACCCTGTAACCACAAATGAGTACCATCCTGCACGAAACTCGACTGCACCCCAATGATAGAGTCTAGCCTGGGCACTAATTCGCTGTCTGCCACAGCCTGAGCCTGCACCTCCAAACCCACACTCAACAGCTGGCCGAACACTGAGCACATCAGACACACCATGGCCTTAGGGCTTCATCTCTTCCCAACCTCAGTTTTCAGGCTTCAGAACCTAGACCTTAAATCCAATCACAGTCCAGGAGTGAAAGTGTTGCAGAAATTACAACTCCTTCTTCCCCATGGCCAGAAAACTTGTGGTTGCCATATTGTGCAACGTTCTCTGTAGGAGAAACCAGCATGGTACATTAGGCCACGCCCTGACTTGAGGGGCTCCTTGGGCACAAAAACACATTGTGAAACTCAGTGTGAGACCATTCCTCAAGGAAGGCCTCTCAGTGTCTGGACCAAGAGCCCACATATGGGGCTTGCCATGTTCTTAGGTCCTAATGTTAACCAGAGGTCTGGTTGTCCAGTTGCCCCCACCCACGACTCTGCTCTGGAATGCCTCTTTTGGTGGTCCACCTGAGGTTAAAAAAAAAATAATAAAAAAATAAACAAAAAAAAAACCAGAAAGTCCTCCTCCCTTCCGACAGAATGACCCCAAACTCTTGGGATCGGGTCAAGTCCCCAGAAAGGGAGCCTCATCAATGGCCCATGAGGACACCCCGACATTCCATGGCAATCGGTGACACATTTCCAGAAAAAAAAAAAAAAAAGCATGAGCAAGCACCTCACATTCGCCCTTTGTTCATATCCCGAAGAGTTCTCCTCACGGTCTATAGATCGGGCCGGCCATACCTACATCCTCCAACCTAAGTGGAGTTTGTGTTTTCAGACTTTTGTCCAAATAGCACTGGACTACACATGCTCCACACTTGGGTCCCTGGAGCCTCACCTCAGGACTGTGCTTCCCTTTCAAGGGAATTCTTCCCATTCCATTGGCCACAACCTTGCCAATTAGAAAAAACCTAAAAAGTCACCGAGGCTATCCCAATAGTTTAGGCCGCCCAGGACAAACAGGGGTGATCTCAAACCAGCTGAGCAACTACCTCCACTCAGACAACAGATGTCCCCTGAGAAAAATATGGATCCGGACAGGCCCCTAGGCCCTAATCAGATCCATTGCTTTGGTTTCCAGGCATCGCTCCTCAGAGGCCTCGTTTCCAATACCAGAATATGGTGGTTTCCTGAGGCACCAATAAGAACAAATCTCGTCTCCCCATGGAAAACTTGCTCATTGGAGCTTTGTCATAACCTCTGGTTAGGAGAAACTTTCAGGGCCCTGGTGCCACTGCCCCATACCAAGGTCTCCATGGACTCAAACCAACATTAAGACCATCCTCAGGAAAGTCCATTCAACTCAGCCCCCTCTGTTGCTACCCCAAGCCAGCAGATCAAACGTTTCTTGTTGCTAGGAGACAATTGGAATGTGAGGCTGCTGCCCAGGCATCCATACGTAGAACCCTGTTCTGAAAAAATACCTTATAAGACGTCCTGGAGCCATCCAACAAATCTTAATTGTCCCACAGAAGGAATCCTTGCGGTTTGGAGCATCTCACAACTCCAATAGTGGCAAAACCCCCATGGCCTCATAATCCCCCCTCTTCTTGAAGGGGCCAAAATGGAAAGAAACTCAAACCTGAGCCAAAGTCTGATCCTCGACCTAACTTCAGACACATGAGATCTCAATTCAGCTCTGCAGAGTGTGCCTGCCATGCCCTTGCCCCGAAACCTAAGCCTAGTTTGTGTTCTCTGCTTCCGTCCTCACTCTCCTGGCCCACAAGCCCTCCAGTTTGGGAATTCCAATGCCACAATGCAGCACTCTGCCTGCCCTCCAGAAGAAAAACTTTGCCATATGCTGCTAATAAGAAACCCCAAATGATTTTCTAATGCATGTCACTCGATGGTAAAGCAATTATACAGCCTACCCTGTATACTAATGCCCTGTCTGGCACAGCCTGAGACAAGACATCCCAAACGACACCCAGACAGCTGGCCCCAAAATGGACACATAAGACCCGCTATGGCTGTAGGTTGTCATCTCTTCCCAACCTCAGTTTTCAGGCTTCAGAACCTAGACCTTATCTCCAATCACTGCCCAGGGGTGAACGTGATGCAGAAATTAGAATTCCTCCTCCCCATGGCCAGAAACCTTGTGGTTGGCATGTTATCCAACGTTCAATGTGGGAAAACCTGCATTGTCCGAAAGGCCACGCCAGTGCTTGAGGGCCGCCTAGGGCACAGACATGCATTGTGACCTGCAGCGTGAGTCCCTTATTAAAGTAACGCCTCTTAGTGGCTGGACCAAGATCCTGCATATGGGGTTGTCATATCCATAGGCCCCCAGGCTTAACCCGAGGGCGAGTATTCCAGTTGTCAGTACCCACTTCTATGCTCTAGAATCCCTCTACTGGGGGGACACATGAAGCAGAAAACAGGACATTTCCCTTCCCACAGAATGACCCCAAACTCTTGGGGCCTGGAAAACTACCAGAGAGGGAGACTTCTACGACCCATGAGGCAACTCCTACATTAAACGGCCATTGTGGACAAAACATCCAGAGACAAAAGCCTGAGCGACTGCCTCCCTCTCACCCTTCTTTCATATCCAGAGGAGCTCCCCTCATGGACTGTAGATCAGGCCTGCCGTAACCTCGGCCCCAAACCTGAGCTGAGTTAGGGTTTTTGGATGTCTGTCTGCACAGCAATGGCCCACACAGCCTCCAGGCTGGCGTCTCTGGAGCCACACCACAGAACTGTGCCTGCTCTCTCCTAAGTAACTGCCCATTCCATTGGCCACAACTCTACAAAATAGTAGAAACCTCAAGGTCCCCAAGGACATCCCACTACCGCAAGCCGCACTGGACAAATAGGGGCATTATGACACAAGCTGAGCAACTACTACCTCCATGCAGACACACAGACAGATATCCGCAGAGACAGAAGATTGAACCAGACAGGCCCCTAGGCCCTATTATGAACTCTTGCTTTGGTGTCCAGGTATCACTCCTCAGAGGCCTGGGTTCGAAGACCAGCATACGGGGCTTTCCTGAGGCACCAGACATAAGACCTCTCATCTCCACATAGGAAGCTTCCTTGTTGGAGTTGTGTCAAGCCCTTCGGGTTGGAGAATCCTGCAGAGTCCCTTAGCTACTGCCACATTCCAAGGTCTCCATGGCCACCAACCCACATTATGACTCATCCTCAGGAGAGTCCATTTAAACTCAGCCTTCTGGGTAGCTCACCCAAGAGCCCGCAGATTGAGCGTGCCTTGTCTCCACCAGGAAATGGGAAGGTGAGTTGGCGTTTCTCAGCATCCATGCTTAGGCCCCTGCTCTCGAGTCTTTCTGTATGGGGCATCCTGGAACCATCCAATAGTACTCGACTGTCCTGAAGAAGGAAACTTTGAAGTTTGGAGCAGCTCACAACTCCCAGCGTAGGGAAACCTCCCTGGCCTCATGACGCCCCCACCCCCTTCAGGAAGGGGCCGTCATGGACACAAACTCCAGCTTGAGGCAACATCTGATACTCGCCCTGACCTCACCTGCAGGAGATCTCGATTCAGCCCCTGCAGAGTGGGCCTGCCATGCTCTTGGCCCCAAAACTCGTGCTAGCTTGTGTTTTCAGACTTCCTTCCTCACAATCCTGGCCACACCCCTCCAGTTTGGCAATTCTGGAGACACAATGCAGCACTCTGCCTGCCCTCCAGAAGAAAAATGTTGCCCTATAGGGCTAACCGGAAACGCCAAATGAGTAACAACCTGCATGCCACTCGACCATACCCCAATTATACAGTCTAGCCTGTGCACTAAAGCCCTGTCTGACACAGCCTGAGGGCAGACCTCCAGTCCAAACCCAGACAGCTGGCCGTACACAGAGCATAACACACCCACAATGGCTTTAGGCCATCATCTCTACCCAACCTCAGTTTTAACCTTCAGAACCTAGACCTTATCTCCACTCACTGCTCAGGAGTGAACGTGATGCAAGAGTCAGAACTTCTCCTTCGCCTTGGCAAGTAACCTAGTGGTTGGCATGTTGTCCATTGTTCATTGTAGGAGAAAGCAGCATGGACTATGAGGCCCCACCTATCCCTGAGGGCCACAATTTGCACAAACACACATTGTGACCCTCAGCGTGAGCTCTATCCTCATGTAAAGCCTCTTAGTGACTGGAACAACAGCCCACATATGGGGCTTGACAAGCCCCTAGTCCCCCAATCTCAACCAGAGTTCGAGATGTCTAGTCACCCCTACTCAGGGCTCTACTCGGGAATCCCTCGTTGATTGGACACCTGAGGTAAAAAAAAAAATACAGAAAGGACTCTTCCAATCCACAGAATGATCCCAACCCCGTGCGATCAGGCCAAATCACCAGAGAAAGAATTGTCCATGGCCCTTGAGGACACCCCGACATTCCACGGCCACCGTTGACACAAATTCCAGAGACAAAAGCCTGAGCAAGCGCCACATACTCGCCCTTTGTTCATAGCCCGGAAAATTCTCACGGTCTGTATATCGAGCCTTCATACATACATCCCCAAACCTAAGCTGAGTTTGTGTTTTCAGACTTCTGTCCCCACAGGCCTGGCCCACACACCATCCAAGCTGGGGCCCCTGGAGCCACACCTCAGGACTGTGGCTTCCCGCTCCAGGGGAATTCTGCATTTCCATTGGCCACAACCCAATAGATTAGGAGAATCCGCCAAACTCCCCCAGGCCATCCGAATAATGTTGGCTGCCCAGGACACACAGGGATGATCTTTCACAAGGTAGGAAACTACCTCCACTCAGACCCAGAGACAGATATCCCCATAGAATAAGATTGAACTGGACAGGCACTTAGGCCCTAATCAGATCCATTGCTTTTGATTCCAGTCATCTCTCCTCAGAGGCCTGGTTTCCAATACCAGCATATGGGAGATTCCTTAGGCACTCATCAAAACAATTCTCTTCTCTACATAGGAAACATACTCTTTAGAGCTCCATCAAAACCTCCGGTTATGAACATCCCTCAAGGCCCCGGTTCAAGCACCCCATTCCAAGGTCTACATGGACACAAATGCACATTATGACCCATCCTCAACTCACCCATTTCAACACACCCGCCTCGGTTGCTCCCCTAGATCCAGCAGATCGAACTTGCCTTGGCGCTATGAGACACCTGGAATGGGAGGCAGGCTGCTCAGGCATCCATCCTTAGAACCCTGCTCTGGATAACTTCCTTATGGGATGTCCTGGAGCCATCCAACAGGTCTCGACTGTCCCACAGAAGGAATCATTGCGGTTTGGACCATCTCACAATTCCCATCGTGGGAAAACCTCCATGTCCTCGTGACACCCTCCCCTTCTCGAAGGGGCTGTCATGGACAGAAACTTCGACCTAAGCCAACGTCTGATCCTAGCTCTGTCTTCAGGTATACAGGATCACGAATCATCTCTGCAGAGGGTGCCTGCCGTCCCCTCACCCCGAAATCTAAGTCTGGCTTGTGTTCTCAGAATTTTTTCATCACACTCCTGGCCCACAAGCCTTCCAGTTTGGGAATTCTGGAGCCACTATGTGGCACTGTGTCTTCCCTCCAGAAGAAAAACGTTGCCCTCTGGGGCTACCCAGTAACCACAAATGAGTACCATCCTGCACGAAACTCGACTGCACCCCAATGATAGAGTCTAGCCTGGGCACTAATTCCCTGTCTGCCACAGCCTGAGCCTGCACCTCCCAACCCACACTCAACAGCTGGCCGAACACTGAGCACATCAGCCACACCATGGCCTTAGGTCTTCATCTCTTCCCAACCTCAGTTTTTAGGCTTCAGAACCTAGACCTTAAATCCAATCACAGTCCAGGAGTGAAAGTGTTGCAGAAATTAGAACTCCATCTTCCCCATGGCCAGAAAACTTGTGGTTGCCATATTGTGCAACGTTCCCTGTAGGAGAAACCAGCATGGTACATTAGGCCACGCCCTGACTTGAGGTGCTCCTTGGGCACAAAAACACATTGTGAAACTCAGTGTGAGACCATTCCTCAAGGAAGGTCTCTCAGTGTCTGGACCAAGAGCCCACATATGGGGCTTGCCATGTTCTTAGGTCCCAATGTTAACCAGAGGTCTGGTTGTCCAGTCGCCCCTCCCCAGGACTCTGCTCTTGAATCCCTCTTTTGGTGGTCCACCTTAGGTTAAAAAAAAAATAATAATAAAAAAATAAACAAAAAAACAAGAAAGGCCTCCTCCCTTCCCACAGAATGACCCCAAACTCTTGGGATCGGGTCAAATCCCCAGAAAGGGAGCCTCAAAAATGACCCATGAGGACACCCCGACATTCCATGGCAATCGGTGACACAATTCCAGAAAAAAAAAAAAAAAGCATGAGCCAGCACCTCACATTCGCCCTTTGTTCATATCCCGAAGAGTTCTCCTCACGGTCTATAGATCGGGTCGGCCATACCTACATCCCCCAACCTAAGTGGAGTTTGTGTTTTCAGACTTTTGTCCAAATAGCCCTGGACCAAACACGCTCCACAATTGGGTCCCTGGAGCCACACCTCAGGACTGTGCTTCCCTTTCAAGGGAATTCTTCCCATTCCATTGGCCACAACCTTGCAAATGAGGAAAAACCTCCAAAGTCACCGAGGCCATCTTAATAGTGTACGCCGCCCAGGACAAACAGGGGTGATCTCAAACCAGCTGAGCAACTACCTCCACTCAGACAACAGATGTCCCCAGAGAAGAATATTGAACCGGACAGGCCCCTAGGCCCTAATCAGATCCATTGCTTTGGTTTTCAGGCATCTCTCCTCAGAGGCCTCCTTTCCAATACCAGCATATGGTGGTTTCCTGAGGCACCAATAAGAACAAATCTCGTCTCCCCATAGAAAACTTGCTCATTGGAGCTTTGTCATAACCTCTGGTTAGGAGAATCCTTCAGGGCCCTGGTGCCACTGCCCCATACCAAGGTCTCCATGGACTCAAACCAACATTAAGACCATCCTCAGGGAAGTCCATTTCAACTCAGCCCCCTCTGTTGCTACCCCAAGCCAGCAGATCAAACGTTTCTTGTTGCTAGGAGACAATTGGAATGTGAGGCTGGCTGCCCAGGCATTCATACTTAGAACCCTGTTCTGGAAAAATACCTTATAAGACGTCCTGGAGCCATCCAACAAATCTTAATTGTCCCACAGAAGGAATCCTTGCGGTTTGGAGCATCTCACAACTCCAATAGAGGGAAAACACCCATGGGCTCATATGTCCCCCCTTCATGAAGGGGCCAACATGGACAGAAACTCAAACCTGAGCCAAAGTCTGAACCTCGACCTGACTTCAGACGCATGAGATCTCAATTCAGCTCTGCAGAGTGTACCTGCCATGTCCTTGTCCCAAAACCTAAGCCTAGCTTCTTTTCTCAGACTTCCGTCCTCACTCTCCTGGCCCACAAGCCCTCCAGTTTGGGAATTCCGATGCCACAATGCAGCACTCTGCCTGCCCTCCAGAAGAAAAACTTTGCCCTATGCTGCTAATAAGAAACCCCAAATGATTTTCTAATGCATGCCACTTGATTGTAAAGCAATTATACAGCCTACCCTGTATACTAATGCCCTGTCTGGCACAGCCTGAGACAAGACATCCCAAATGATACCCAGACAGCTGGCCCCAACCTGGACACATAGGACCCGCTATGGCTGTAGGTCGTCATCTCTTCCCAACCTCGGTTTTCAGGCTTCAGAACCTAGACCTTATCTCCAATCACTGCCCAGGGGTGAACGTGATGCAGAAATTAGAATTCCTCCTTCCCCATGGCCAGAAACCTTGTGGTTGGCATGTTGTCCAACGTTCAATGTGGGAAAACCTGCATTGTCCGAAAGGCCACGCCAGTGCTTGAGGGCCGCCTAGGGCACAGACATGCATTGTGACCTGCAGCGTGAGTCCCGTATTAAAGTAACGCCTCTCAGTGGCTGGACCAAGATCCTGCATATGGGGCTTGTCATATCCATAGGTCCCCAGGCTTAACCAGAGGGCGAGTATTCCAGTTGTCAGTACCCACTGCTATGCTCTAGAATCCCTCTACTGGGGGGACACATGAGGCAGAAAACAGGACACTTCCCTTCCCACAGAATGACCCCAAACTCTTGGGAGCTGGACAAACTACCAGAGAGGGAGACTTCTACGACCCATGAGGCAACTCCTACATTAAACGGCCATTGTGGACAAAACATCCAGAGACAAAAGCCTGAGCGACTGCCTCCCTCTCACCCTTCTTTCATATCCAGAGGAGCTCCCCTCATGGACTGTAGATCAGGCCTGCCATAACCTCGGCCCCAAACCTGAGCTGAGTTAGGGTTTTTGGATGTCTGTCTGCACAGCCATGGCCCACACAGCCTCCAGGCTGGGGTCTCTGGAGCCACACCACAGAACTGTGCCTGCTCTCTCCTAAGAAAATGCCCATTCCATTGGCCACAACTCTACAAAATAGTAGAAACCTCAAGGTCCTCAAGGACATCCCACTACCGCAAGCCGCACTGGACAAATAGGGGCATTATGACACAAGCTGAGCAACTACTACCTCCATGCAGACTCACAGACAGATATCCGCAGAGACAGAAGATTGAACCAGACAGGCCCCTAGGCCCTATTATGAACTCTTGCTTTGGTGTCCAGGTATCACTCCTCAGAGGCCTGGGTTTGAAGACCAGGATACGGGGCTTTCCTGAGGCACCAGACAGAAGACCTCTCATCTCCACATGGGAAGCTTCCTTGTTGGAGTTGTGTCAAGCCCTTCGGGTTGGAGATTCATGCAGAGTCCCTTAGCTACTGCCACATTCCAAGGTCTCCTTGGCCACCAACCCACATTATGACTCATCCTCAGGAGAGTCCATTTAAACTCAGCCTTCTGGGTAGCTCACCCAAAAGCCCGCAGATTGAGCGTGCCTTGTCTCGACCAGGCAATGGGAAGGTGAGTTGGCGTTTCTCGGCATCCATGCTTAGGGCCCTGCTCTCGAGTCTTTCTGTATGGGGCATCCTGGAACCATCCAATAGTACTCGACTGTCCTGAAGAAGGAAACTTTGACGTTTGGAGCAGCTCACAACTCCCAGCGTAGGGAAACCTCCCTGGCCTCATGACGCCCCCACCCCCTTCAGGAAGGGGCCGTCATGGACACAAACTCCAGCTTGAGGCAACATCTGATACTCGCCCTGACCTCACCTGCAGGAGATCTCGATTCAGCCCCTGCAGAGTGGGCCTGCCATGCTCTTGGCCCCAAAACTCGTGCTAGCTTGTGTTTTCAGACTTCCTTCCTCACAATCCTGGCCACACCCCTCCAGTTTGGCAATTCTGGAGACACAATGCAGCACTCTGCCTGCCCTCCAGAAGAAAAATGTTGCCCTATAGGGCTAACCAGAAACGCCAAATGAGTAACAACCTGCATGCCACTCGACCATACCCCAATTATACAGTCTAGCCTGTGCACTAAAGCCCTGTTTGAAACAGCCTGAGGGCAGACCTCCAGTCCAACACCCAGACAGCTGGCCATAAACAGAGCATATCACACCCACAATGGCTTTAGGGCATCAACTCTACACAACCTCAGTTTTCACCTTCAGAACCTAGACCTTATCTCCACTCACTGCTCAGGAGTGAACGTGATACAAGAATCAGAACTTCTCCTTCGCCTTGGCAAGAAACCTAGTGGTTGGCATGTTTTTCCAACGTTCAGTGTAGTTGAAACCAGTGTGGCCCATGATGCCCCGCCCATGTTTATGGGCCACATTGGTCACAAACACACATTGTGTCCCTCAGCCTGATCCCAGGCCTCAGGTAAGGACTCTCAGTGGCTGGATGAAGAGTCAGCATATTCGGCTTGCCATGCCCCTAGGCCCCAAATTTTACCCATAGTTCGGGTTCTCCCTTCACTTTTCCCCAGGGCTCTTCTTTGGAATTCCTCTTTTGGCGGGACACCTTAGGTAACAAACCTGAAAGGAGTCCTCCCATTCCACAGATTGATGAAAAGCAATTCGGATCGGACCAAATCCCCAGAGAGAAAGATTCGTCCATGGCCCATGAGGCTTCCCCGACATTCCACGGCCATCTCTGATACAAAATCCAGAGACAAAAGCCTGAGCAAGTGCCTCAGACTCGCTCTTTCTTTATATCCGGAAGAGTTCTTCTCATGGTTTATAGATCGGGCCTGCCATACCTACCTCCCCAAAGCTAAGCTGAGTTTGTGTTTTCAGACTTCTGTCCCCAAAGTCCTGGGCCACACACCTTCCAGGCTGGGGCCCCAGGTGTCAGACATTAGGACTGTGTCTACCCAATCCATGGGAATTCTGCCCATTCCATGGTCCAAAACCGTAAAATTAGGAGAACCCTCCAAATCCCTGAGGCCATCCCAATAGTGCAGGTCGCCCGGGACAAACAAGGGCGGTCTGATACCAGCTGAGCATCTACCTCTACTCATACCATAGATGGATGTCCCCTGAGAAGCAGATTGAACCAGACAGGACCCTAGGCCATAATCGGATACATTGCTTTGGTTTACAGGCATGTCTCCTCAAAAGCCTGGATTCCAATACCAGCATAGGGGTTTTCCTGAGGCACCCATCAAAACAAATCTCGTCTCCACAAGGAACCTTGTGCATCGAGCTATGTCAAAAGCTTAGGAGAATACTTCAGGGTCCCGGTGCCACCGCCCCATTTTAAGGCCCTCATGGACACAAACACACATTAGGACCCATCCTCAGGAAAGTCCATTTCAAGTCAGTCACTCCTGTTGCTCACGCAGAGCCATCAGATCTAAACTCTCTTGTTGCTAGGAGAAAATTGGAATGCGAGGCCTGCTTCCCAGTCATCCATTCTCGAATGGTGCCCTGGAGTCATTCCATATGGGATGTCCTGAAGCTGCCCAACAGGTCTCAATTGTCCCGCAGAAGGTATCCTTGAAGGGATCATCCCACAACACCCAACGTGGGAAAACCTACATGGCCTCGAGATTTCGCTCTCTTCATGAAGGGGCCGTCATGAACATAAACTCCAACGTGAGACAACGTCTGATCCTCGCCCTGACTTCAGATGCATGAGATATTGGTTCAGATTTACAGTGGTCCCTGCCGTGTCCTCGCCCTGATACACAAGTCCAGCTTGTGTTCTCAGACTTCCGTCCTCACACTCCTGGACACGAAGCCCTCAAGTTTGGCAATTCCGGACCGACAATGAAGCACTCTGCCTGCCCTCTAGAAAACAAATTTTGCCTAATGAGCTGCCCAGACAACTTATATGAGGATAAATCTACATGGCACTCGACTTTACCCAAATTATATAGTCTACGGGGGCACTAATGAACTGTCTGACACAACCTGAGCCCGGACCTCCTGACCAACACCTAGACAGCTGACCGCACACTGAGCACATCAGACCCGCCATGGCCTTAGGTTATCATCTCTTCCCTACCTCTGTTTTCAGGCTTCAGAATCTAGACCTTATCTCCAATCACTGCCCAAGGGTGACTGTGATGCAGAAATCAGAACTCTTCCTTACGCATGGCAAGAAATCTTGTCATTGGCAGGTTGTCCAATGTTCAGTGTAGGAGAAACCAGGATTCACCATGAGGCCCCGCCCATTCTTGTTTGCGAAGTGGGCATAAACACGCATTGTGACCCTCAGTGTGAGTCCTGTCCTCTAGTAAGTCCTCTCAGTCGCTCGACCATTAGATGTCATAATGGGCTTGACATGTCCCTAGGCCCAAATTTGTAACCAGATTTCTGGTTGTCCAGTCGGCCCTCCCCAGGGCTCTACTCTGGAATACCTCATTTGGTGGGACACCTGAGGTTAAAAAACAAAACAAGGCAAATCACAACAACAACAAAACGGACTTCTTCCATCCCACAGAATGACCCAAAAATCTTGCGATGGGGACAAACCACCAGAGAGTAAGACTCGTCCATTTCCCATGAAGTCAACCGGAAATTTCATGACCATGAGTCACACGATATCCAGAGACAAAAACTTGAGCAAGAGCCTGACACTCGCCCTTTTTTCATATCCCGAAGAGTTCTCCTCATGGTCTGTAGATCAATACTGCCATACCTATTACCCGAAACATAAGCCGCGTTTGTGTTTTCAGACAACTGTCCAAACAGCTCTGCCTACACACCCTACAGGCTCAGGCCCCTGGAGCCAAACCTGAGGACTGTACTTGCCCTCTCCAAGGGAATTGTATGTGCCCATTCCAATGGCCACAACCTACTAATAGGATAAACCTCCAAACTCCCTGAGGCCATCCCAATAGTGGTGGCTCTCCAGGACAAACAGGAGCAATCTGAGCCCATCTGACACCTACATGCACTCAGATGCATAGACTGATGTCCCCAGAGGTAAAAAGGTACGAACAGGCCCCTAGGCACTATTTGGATTCATTGTTGTGCTATCCAGTCATCTCTCCTCAGAGGCCTGGATTTCAAAACCAGCGTATTGCTGTTTCCTGACTCATCCCTCAGAACAAATCTCATTTACATATGGGAAACTTGCACGTTGGAGCTGTGTCAAAGCCTCTGTTTGAAAAAACCCATCGGGCCCCAGTGCCACCGCTTCATTCCAAGATCTCCATAGACACAAAAACATATTAGGATCCATCCACAGGAGAGTCCATTTCAACTCAGCCTCCTGGGTTGCTCCCCCAGATCTAGCAGATCTAACCTGTCTTGTTGCTAGGACACAATTGGAATGCGAGGTGGGCAACCCAGCCATCCATCCTTAGAACCCTGCTCGGAATCGTTGCCCTGGAGCCAACCAACAGGTCTCAATTGTCCTGCAGAAGAATCTTTGCAGTTTGGAGCTTCTCACAACTAACATCGTGGCAAAACCCCCACGGCCTCATGACCCCCCCGCCCCTTCATGAAGGGCCATCAGGGACAGAAACACCAACCTGAGCGATCTTCTGATCCTCGCCCTGACATCATAAGCACGAGATCTCGATTCAGGTCTGTAGATTGTTCCTGCCTTGTCCTCACCCAGAAACCTAAGCCTAGCTTGTTCTCAGATTTCCTTCCTCAGACTACTGGCCCACAAGCCTCCAGTTTGAAAACCAGAACTATAATGCAGCACTCTTCCTGCCCTCAGGAAGAAAAACATTGCCCTCTGGGGCTACCCAGAAACTCCAAAAGAGGATCAACCTGCACGCCATACGACTGTACCCCAAATATATAGGCTGACCTGGGCACTATTGCCCTTTTTGACACAGCCTGAGCCTGGATTACCTGGCCCCACACAGAAAGCTGGCCGCTCACTGAGCACATCGGACCCGCCATGGTCTTAGGTCGTCATCTCTTCCCAACCTCGGTTGTCAAGTTTCAGAACCTAGACCTTATCTCCAATCACTGCCCAGGCTTGAAAGTGATGCAGAAATCACAACTCCTTCCCCGTGGCAAGAAACCATGTGGTTGGCATGTTGTCCAACGTTCAGTGTAGTTGAAACCAGGGTGGCCCATGAGGCCCCGCTCATGTTTGCGGGCCACATTGGTCAAAACCACACATTGTGACCCTCACCCTGATCCCAGTCCTCAATAAGGCCTCTCAGTGGCTGGATGAAGAGATAGCATATTGGGCTTGCCATGCCCCTAGGCCCCAAATTTTACCCATAGTTCGGGTTCTCCCTTCACTTTTCCCCAGGGCTCTTCTTTGGAATTCCTCTTTTGGCGGGACACCTGAGGTAACAAACCTGAAAGGAGTCCTCCCATTCCACAGATTGACGAAAAACAATTGGGATCGGGCCAAATCCACAGAGAGGAAGATTCGTCCATGGCCCATGAGGCCTCCCCGACATTCCACGGCCATCTCTGATACAAAATCCAGAGACAAAAGCCTGAGCAAGCGCCTCAGACTCGCTCTTTCTTCATAACCGGAAGAGTTCTTCTTAAGGTTTATAGATCGGGCCTGCCATACCTACGTCCCCAAACCTAAGCTGAGTTTGTGTTTTCAGACTTCTGTCCTCAAAGTCCTGGGCCACACACCCTCCAGGCTGGGTCCCTGGAGTCACACATTAGGACTGTGCCTACCCAATCCATGGGAATTCTGCCGATGCCATTGTCCAAAACAGTAAAATTTGGAGAACCCTCCAAATAGCTGCGGCCATCCCAATAGTGCAGGTCGCCCGGGACAAACAAGGGCGGTCTGATTCCAGCTGAGCATCTACCTCCACTCATACCATAGATGGATGTCCCCTGAGAAGAAGATTGAACCAGACAGGACCTTAGGCCATAATCGGATACATTGCTTTGGATTACAGGCATGTCTCCTCAAAAGCCTGGATACCAATACCAGCATAGAGGTTTTCCTGAGGCACCCATCAAAACAAATCTCGTCTCCACAAGGAACCTTGTGCATCGAGCTATGTCAAAAGCTTAGGAGAATACTTCAGGGTCCCGGTGCCACCGCCCCTTTTTAAGGCCCTCATGGACACAAACACACATTAGGACCCATCCTCAGGAAAGTCCATTTCAAGTCAGCCACCCCGGTTTCTCCCGCTAAGCCATCAGATCTAAACTGTCTTGTTGCTAGGAGACAATTGGAATGCGAGGCGGGCTTCCCAGGCATCCATCCTCGAACGGTGACCTGGAGTCATTCCATATGGGATGTCCTGGAGCTGCCCAACAAGTCTCAATTGTCCCGCAGAAGGAATCCTTGAAGGGGGCATCCCACAACTCCCAACGTGGGAAAACCTCCATGGCCTCGAGATTCCGCTCCCTTCATGAAGGGGCCGTCATGCACAGAAACTCCAACCTGAGCCAACTTCTGAACCTCGCCCTGACTTCAGATGCATGAGATATACGTTCAGATCTACAGGGGTACCTGCCGTGCCCTGGCCCTGAAACCCAAGTCTAGCTTGTGTTCTCAGACTTCCGTCCTCACACTCCAGGCCCCGAAGCCCGGAAGTTTCGCAATTCCAGACCCACAATGCAGCACTCTGCCTGCCCTCTAGAAAAAAAAAATTTGGCCTAATGAGTGCCCAGGCACCTTATATGAGGATAAATCTACATGGCATTCGACTATACCCAAAGTATATAGTCTAACCTGTGCACTAATGCACTGTCTGACACAACCTGAAGCTCGGACCTCCTGACCAACACCCAGACAGCTGACCGCACACTGAGCACATCAGAACCGCCATGGCCTTAGGTTATCATCTCTTCCCAACTGCGGTTTTTCAGGCTTCAGAACCTAGACCTTATCTCCAACCACTGCCCAGTGGTGCCTGTGATGCAGAAATCAGACCTTGTCCTTACCCATGGCAAGAAACCTTGTGGTTGGCATGTTGTCCAACGTTCAGTGTAGGAGAAACCAGCATTCACCCGGAGGCCCCGCCAATTCTTGAGTGCGAAGAGGGCATAAACACGCATTGTGACCCTCAGCGTGAGTCCTGTGCTCTAGTAAGTCCTCTCAGTGGCTCGACCATTAGATGTCATAATGGGCTTGACATGTCCCTAGGCCACAATTTTTAACCAGATTTCTGATTGTCCGGTCGGCCCTCCCCAGGGCTCTACTCTGGAATACCTCATTTGGTGAGATACCTGAGGTTAAAAAACAAAACAAAACAAATCAACAACAACAACAACAAAACGGACTTCTTCCATCCCCAGAATGACCCAAAACTCTTGGGACGGGGCAAAACCCCAGAGAGTAAGACTCGTCCATTTCCCATGAAGTCACCCGGAAATTTCACGACCATGAGTGACACGATATCCAGAGACAAAAACTTGAGCACGAGCCTCACATTCGCCCTTTTTTCATATCCTGAAGAGTTCTCCTCATGGTCTGTAGATCAGTCCTGCCATACCTATGACCCGAAACATAAGCCGCGTTTGTGTTTTCAGACAACTGTCCAAACAGCTCTGGCCTACACACCCTACAGGCTCAGGCCCCTGGAGCCAAACCTGAGGACTGTACTTGCCCTCTACAAGGGAATTGTATGTGCCCATTCCAATGGCCACAACCCTACTAATAGGATAAACCTCCAAACTGCCTGAGGCCATCCCAATAGTGGTGGCTTCCCAGGACCAACAGGGGCAATCTGAGCTCATCTGAGCACCTACCTGCACTCAGACGCATAGACTGATGTCCCCAGAGGTAAAAAGGAACGAACAGGCCCCTAGGCACTATTCGGATCCATTGCTGTGGTATCCAGTCATCTCTCCTCAGAGGCCTGGATTTCAATACCAGCGTATGGCTGTTTCTTGACTCACCCATCAGAAAACATCTCATCTACATATGGGAAACTTGCACGTTGGAGCTGTGTCAAAGCCTCTGTTTGGAAAAACCCTTCAGGACCCCAGTGCCACCGCTACATTCCAAGGTCTCCATAGACACAAAAAGACATTAGGACCCATCCACAGGAGAGTTTATTTCAACTCAGCCTCCTGGGTTGCTCCCCCAGATCCAGCAGATCTAACCTGTCTTGTTGCTAGGACACAATTGGAATGCGAGGTGGGCTACCCAGCCATCCATCCTTAGAACCCTGCTCGGAATCGTTGCCCTGGAGCCAACCAACAGGTCTCAATTGTCCTGCAGAAGAATCTTTGCAGTTTGGAGCTTCTCACAACTAACATCGTGGGAAAACCCCCACGGCCTCATGACCCCCCCACCCCTTCATGAAGGGCCATCAGGGACAGAAACTCCAACCTGAGCGATCTTCTGATCCTCGCCCTGACATCATAAGCACGAGATCTCGATTCAGGTCTGTAGATTGTTCCTGCCTTGTCCTCACCCAGAAACCTAAGCCTAGCTTGTTCTCAGATTTCCTTCCTCAGACTACTGGCCCACAAGCCTCCAGTTTGAAAACCAGAACTATAATGCAGCACTCTTCCTGCCCTCAGGAAGAAAAACATTGCCCTCTGGGGCTACCCAGAAACTCCAAAAGAGGATCAACCTGCACGCCATACGACTGTACCCCAAATATATAGGCTGACCTGGGCACTATTGCCCTTTTTGACACAGCCTGAGCCTGGATTACCTGGCCCCACACAGAAAGCTGGCCGCTCACTGAGCACATCGGACCCGCCATGGTCTTAGGTCGTCATCTCTTCCCAACCTCGGTTGTCAAGTTTCAGAACCTAGACCTTATCTCCAATCACTGCCCAGGCTTGAAAGTGATGCAGAAATCACAACTCCTTCCCCGTGGCAAGAAACCATGTGGTTGGCATGTTGTCCAACGTTCAGTGTAGTTGAAACCAGGGTGGCCCATGAGGCCCCGCTCATGTTTGCGGGCCACATTGGTCAAAACCACACATTGTGACCCTCACCCTGATCCCAGTCCTCAATAAGGCCTCTCAGTGGCTGGATGAAGAGATAGCATATTGGGCTTGCCATGCCCCTAGGCCCCAAATTTTACCCATAGTTCGGGTTCTCCCTTCACTTTTCCCCAGGGCTCTTCTTTGGAATTCCTCTTTTGGCGGGACACCTGAGGTAACAAACCTGAAAGGAGTCCTCCCATTCCACAGATTGACGAAAAACAATTGGGATCGGGCCAAATCCACAGAGAGGAAGATTCGTCCATGGCCCATGAGGCCTCCCCGACATTCCACGGCCATCTCTGATACAAAATCCAGAGACAAAAGCCTGAGCAAGCGCCTCAGACTCGCTCTTTCTTCATAACCGGAAGAGTTCTTCTTAAGGTTTATAGATCGGGCCTGCCATACCTACGTCCCCAAACCTAAGCTGAGTTTGTGTTTTCAGACTTCTGTCCTCAAAGTCCTGGGCCACACACCCTCCAGGCTGGGTCCCTGGAGTCACACATTAGGACTGTGCCTACCCAATCCATGGGAATTCTGCCGATGCCATTGTCCAAAACAGTAAAATTTGGAGAACCCTCCAAATAGCTGCGGCCATCCCAATAGTGCAGGTCGCCCGGGACAAACAAGGGCGGTCTGACTCCAGCTGAGCATCTACCTCCACTCATACCATAGATGGATGTCCCCTGAGAAGAAGATTGAACCAGACAGGACCTTAGGCCATAATCGGATACATTGCTTTGGATTACAGGCATGTCTCCTCAAAAGCCTGGATACCAATACCAGCATAGAGGTTTTCCTGAGGCACCCATCAAAACAAATCTCGTCTCCACAAGGAACCTTGTGCATCGAGCTATGTCAAAAGCTTAGGAGAATACTTCAGGGTCCTGGTGCCACCGCCCCATTTTAAGGCCCTCATGGACACAAACACACATTAGGACCCATCCTCAGGAAAGTCCATTTCAAGTCAGCCACCCCGGTTTCTCCCGCTAAGCCATCAGATCTAAACTGTCTTGTTGCTAGGAGACAATTGGAATGCGAGGCGGGCTTCCCAGGCATCCATCCTCGAACGGTGACCTGGAGTCATTCCATATGGGATGTCCTGGAGCTGCCCAACAAGTCTCAATTGTCCCGCAGAAGGAATCCTTGAAGGGGGCATCCCACAACTCCCAACGTGGGAAAACCTCCATGGCCTCGAGATTCCGCTCCCTTCATGAAGGGGCCGTCATGCACAGAAACTCCAACCTGAGCCAACTTCTGAACCTCGCCCTGACTTCAGATGCATGAGATATACGTTCAGATCTACAGGGGTACCTGCCGTGCCCTGGCCCTGAAACCCAAGTCTAGCTTGTGTTCTCAGACTTCCGTCCTCACACTCCAGGCCCCGAAGCCCGGAAGTTTCGCAATTCCAGACCCACAATGCAGCACTCTGCCTGCCCTCTAGAAAAAAAAAATTTGGCCTAATGAGTGCCCAGGCACCTTATATGAGGATAAATCTACATGGCATTCGACTATACCCAAAGTATATAGTCTAACCTGTGCACTAATGCACTGTCTGACACAACCTGAAGCTCGGACCTCCTGACCAACACCCAGACAGCTGACCGCACACTGAGCACATCAGAACCGCCATGGCCTTAGGTTATCATCTCTTCCCAACTGCGGTTTTTCAGGCTTCAGAACCTAGACCTTATCTCCAACCACTGCCCAGTGGTGCCTGTGATGCAGAAATCAGACCTTGTCCTTACCCATGGCAAGAAACCTTGTGGTTGGCATGTTGTCCAACGTTCAGTGTAGGAGAAACCAGCATTCACCCGGAGGCCCCGCCAATTCTTGAGTGCGAAGAGGGCATAAACACGCATTGTGACCCTCAGCGTGAGTCCTGTGCTCTAGTAAGTCCTCTCAGTGGCTCGACCATTAGATGTCATAATGGGCTTGACATGTCCCTAGGCCACAATTTTTAACCAGATTTCTGGTTGTCCGGTCGGCCCTCCCCAGGGCTCTACTCTGGAATACCTCATTTGGTGAGATACCTGAGGTTAAAAAACAAAACAAAACAAATCAACAACAACAACAACAAAACGGACTTCTTCCATCCCCAGAATGACCCAAAACTCTTGGGACGGGGCAAAACCCCAGAGAGTAAGACTCGTCCATTTCCCATGAAGTCACCCGGAAATTTCACGACCATGAGTGACACGATATCCAGAGACAAAAACTTGAGCACGAGCCTCACATTCGCCCTTTTTTCATATCCTGAAGAGTTCTCCTCATGGTCTGTAGATCAGTCCTGCCATACCTATGACCCGAAACATAAGCCGCGTTTGTGTTTTCAGACAACTGTCCAAACAGCTCTGGCCTACACACCCTACAGGCTCAGGCCCCTGGAGCCAAACCTGAGGACTGTACTTGCCCTCTACAAGGGAATTGTATGTGCCCATTCCAATGGCCACAACCCTACTAATAGGATAAACCTCCAAACTGCCTGAGGCCATCCCAATAGTGGTGGCTTCCCAGGACCAACAGGGGCAATCTGAGCTCATCTGAGCACCTACCTGCACTCAGACGCATAGACTGATGTCCCCAGAGGTAAAAAGGAACGAACAGGCCCCTAGGCACTATTCGGATCCATTGCTGTGGTATCCAGTCATCTCTCCTCAGAGGCCTGGATTTCAATACCAGCGTATGGCTGTTTCTTGACTCACCCATCAGAAAACATCTCATCTACATATGGGAAACTTGCACGTTGGAGCTGTGTCAAAGCCTCTGTTTGGAAAAACCCTTCAGGACCCCAGTGCCACCGCTACATTCCAAGGTCTCCATAGACACAAAAAGACATTAGGACCCATCCACAGGAGAGTTTATTTCAACTCAGCCTCCTGGGTTGCTCCCCCAGATCCAGCAGATCTAACCTGTCTTGTTGCTAGGACACAATTGGAATGCGAGGTGGGCTACCCAGCCATCCATCCTTAGAACCCTGCTCGGAATCGTTGCCCTGGAGCCAACCAACAGGTCTCAATTGTCCTGCAGAAGAATCTTTGCAGTTTGGAGCTTCTCACAACTAACATCGTGGGAAAACCCCCACGGCCTCATGACCCCCCCACCCCTTCATGAAGGGCCATCAGGGACAGAAACTCCAACCTGAGCGATCTTCTGATCCTCGCCCTGACATCATAAGCACGAGATCTCGATTCAGGTCTGTAGATTGTTCCTGCCTTGTCCTCACCCAGAAACCTAAGCCTAGCTTGTTCTCAGATTTCCTTCCTCAGACTACTGGCCCACAAGCCTCCAGTTTGAAAACCAGAACTATAATGCAGCACTCTTCCTGCCCTCAGGAAGAAAAACATTGCCCTCTGGGGCTACCCAGAAACTCCAAAAGAGGATCAACCTGCACGCCATACGACTGTACCCCAAATATATAGGCTGACTTGGGCACTATTGACCTTTTTGACACAGCCTGAGCCTGGATTACCTGGCCCCACACAGAAAGCTGGCCACTCACTGAGCACATCGGACCCGCCATGGTCTTAGGTCGTCATCTCTTCCCAACCTCGGTTGTCAAGTTTCAGAACCTAGACCTTATCTCCAATCACTGCCCAGGCTTGAAAGTGATGCAGAAATCACAACTCCTTCCCCGTGGCAAGAAACCATGTGGTTGGCATGTTGTCCAACGTTCAGTGTAGTTGAAACCAGGGTGGCCCATGAGGCCCCGCTCATGTTTGCGGGCCACATTGGTCAAAACCACACATTGTGACCCTCACCCTGATCCCAGTCCTCAATAAGGCCTCTCAGTGGCTGGATGAAGAGATAGCATATTGGGCATGCCATGCCCCTAGGCCCCAAATTTTACCCATAGTTCGGGTTCTCCCTTCACTTTTCCCCAGGGCTCTTCTTTGGAATTCCTCTTTTGGCGGGACACCTGAGGTAACAAACCTGAAAGGAGTCCTCCCATTCCACAGATTGACGAAAAACAATTGGGATCGGGCCAAATCCACAGAGAGGAAGATTCGTCCATGGCCCATGAGGCCTCCCCAACATTCCACGGCCATCTCTGATACAAAATCCAGAGACAAAAGCCTGAGCAAGCCCCTCAGACTCACTCTTTCTTCATATCCGGAAGAGTTCTTCTCATGGTTTATAGATCGGGCCTGCCATACCTACGTCCCCAAACCTAAGCTGAGTTTGTGTTTTCAGACTTCTGTCCTCAAAGTCCTGGGCCACACACCCTCCAGGCTGGGGCCCCTGGAGTCACACAGTAGGACTGTGCCTACCCAATCCATGGGAATACTGCCGATGCCATTGTCCAAAACAGTAAAATTTGGAGAACCCTACAAATCGCTGAGGCCATCCCAATAGTGCAGGTCGCCCGGGACAAACAAGGGCGGTCTGATACCAGCTGAGCATCTACCTCCACTCATACCATAGATGGATGTCCCCTGAGAAGAAGATTGAACCAGACAGGACCCTAGGCCATAATCGGATACATTGCTTTGGATTACAGGCATGTCTCCTCAAACGCCTGGATTCCAATAGCAGCATAGAGGTTTTCCTGAGGCACCCATCAAAACAAATCTCGTCTCCACAAGGAACCTTGTGCATCGAGCTATGTCAAAAGCTTAGGAGAATACTTCAGGGTCTCGGTGCCACCGCTCCATTTTAAGGCCCTCATGGACACAAACACACATTAGGACCCATCCTCAGGAAAGTCCATTTCAAGTCAGCCACCCCGGTTTCTCCTGCAGAGCCATCAGATCTAAACTGTCTTGTTGCTGGGAGACAAATGGAATGCGAGGCCGGCTTCCCAGGCATCCAACCTCGAACAGTGCCCTGGAGTCATTCCATATGGGATGTCCTGAAGCTGCCCAACAGGTCTCAATTGTCCCGCAGAAGGAATCCTTGAAGTGGGCATCCCACAACTCCCAACGTGGGAAAAACTCCATGGCCTTGAGATTCCACTCCCTTCATGAAGGGTCCGTCATGCACAGAAACTCCAACCTGAGCCAACGTCTGATCCTCGCCCTGACTTCAGATGCATGAGATATAGGTTCAGATCTACAGTGGTACCTGCCGTGTCCTCGCCCTGAAACCCAAGTCTAGCTTGTGTTCTCAGACTTCCGTCCTCACACTCCTGGACACGAATCCCTCAAGTTTAAAATTCCGGACCGACAATTAAGCACTCTGCCTGCCCTCTAGAAAACAAATTTTGCCTAATGAGCTGCCCAGACAACTTATATGAGGATAAATCTACATGGCACTCGACTGTACCCAAAGTATATAGTCTAAACTGGGCACTAATGCACTCTCTGACACAACCTGAGCCCGGATCTCCTGACCAACACCCAGACAGCTGACCGCACACTGAGCACATCAGACCCGCCATGGCCTTAGGTCATCATCTTTTCCCTACCTCAGTTTTTAGGCTACAGAACCTAGACCTTATCTCCAATCACTGCCCAGTGGTGCCTGTGATGCAGAAATCAGAACTCTTCCTTACCCATGGCAAGAAACCTTATGGTTGGCATGTTGTCCAACGTTCAGTGTACGAGAAACCAGTATTCACCATGAGGCCCTGCCCATTCTTGTTTGCGAAGTGGGCATAAACACGCATTGTGACCCTCAGCGTGAGTCCTGTGCTCTAGTAAGTCCTCTCAGTGGCTCGACCATTAGATGTCATAATGTGCTTGACATGTCCCTAGGCCACAATTTTTAACCACATTTCTTGTTGTCCGGTCGGCCCTCCCCAGGGCTCTACTCTGGAATCCCCCATTTGGTGGGACACCTGAGGTTAAAAAACAAAACAAGGCAAATCAACAACAACAACAAAACGGACTTCTTCCATCCCCAGAATGACCCAAAACTCCTTGGACGGGGCCAAACCCCCAGAGTGTAAGACTCGTCCATTTCCCATGAAGTCACCAGGAAATTTCACGACCATGAGTGACACGATATCCAGAGACAAAAACTTGAGCACGAGCCTCACACTCGCCCCTTATTCATATCCCGAAGAGTTCTCCTCATGGTCTGTAGATCAATCCTGCCATACCTATGACCTGAAACATAAGCCGCGTTTGTGTTTTCAGACTGTCCAAACAGCTCTGCCTACACACCCTACAGGCTCAGGCCCCTGGAGCCAAACCTGAGGATTGTACTTGCCCTCTACAAGGGAATTGTATGTGCCCATTCCAATGGCCACAACCTACTAATAGGATAAACCTGCAAACTCCCTGAGGCCATCCCAATAGTGGTGGCTTCCCAAAACAAACAGGGGCAATCTGAGCCCATCTGAGCACCTACATGCTCTCAGACGCATAGACTGATGTCCCCAGAGGTAAAAATGTACGAACAGGCCCCTAGGCCCTATTCGGATCCATAGCTGTGGTATCCAGTCATCTCTCCTCAGAGGCCTGGATTTCAATACCAGCATATGGCTGTTTCCTGACTCATCCGTCAGAACAAATCTCATCTACATATGGGAAACTTGCACGTTGGAGCTGTGTCAAAGCCTCTGTTTGAAAAAACCCTTCAGGACCCCAGTGCCACCCCTTCATTCCAAGGTCTCCATAGACACAAAAACATATTAGGATCCATCCACAGGAAAGTCCATTTCAACCCAGATCCAGATTGCTCGCCCAGATCCAGCAGATATAACCTGTCTTGTTGCTAGGACACAATTGGAATGCAAGGTGGGCTACCCAGGCATCCATCCTTAGAACCCTGCTCGGAATCGTTGCCCTGGAGCCAACCAACATGTCTCAATTGTCCTGCACAAGAATCTTTGCAGTTTGGACCTTCTCACAACTAACATCGTGGGAAAACCCCCACGAACTCGAGACCCCGCCCCTTCATGAAGGGGCCATCAGGGACAGTAACACCAACCTGAGCGATCTTCTGATCCTCACCCTGACTTTAGAAGCACGAGATCTCGATTCAGGTCTGTAGATTGTTCCTGCCTTGTCCTCACCCAGAAACCTAAGCCTAGCTTGTGTTATCAGATTTCCGTCTTCAGACTACTGGCCCACAAGCCCTCCAGTTTGCAAACCAGAACTATAATGCAGCACTCTGCCAGCCTTCAGGAAGAAAAACATAGCCCTGTGGGGCTACCCAGAAACTCCAAAGGAGGATCAACCTGCATGCCATTCGACTGTACCCCAAATATATAGGATGACCTAGGCACTATTGCCCTTTCTGACACAGCCTGAGCCTGGACTTCATGGCCCCACCCAGAAAGCTGGTCGAACACTGAGCACGCCGGACGAGCCATGTCCTTAGGTCGTCATCTCTTCCCAACCTCGGTTGTCAAGTCTCAGAACCTAGACCTTATCTCCAATCACTGCCCAGGCTTGTAAGTGATGCAGAAATCACAACTCCTTCCCCGTGGCTAGAAACCATGTGGTTGGCATGTTTTCCAATGTTCATTGTAGTTGAAACCAGTGTGGCCCATGAGGCCCCGCCCATGTTTATGGGCCACATTGGTCACAAACACACATTGTGACCCTCAGCCTGATCCCAGTCCTCAGGTAAGGCCTCTCAGTGGCTGGATGAAGAGACAGCATATTGGGCTTGCCATGCCCCTAGGCCCCAAATTTTACCCATAATTCGGGTTGTCCCTTCGCTTTTCCCCAGGGCTCTTCTTTGGAATTCCTCTTTTGGCGGGACACCTAAGGTAACCAACCTGAAAGGAGACCTCCCATTCCACAGATTGACGAAAAAGAATTGGGATCGGTCCAATTCCACAGAGAGGAAGATTCGTCCATGGCCCATGAGGTTTCCCAGACAATCCACGGCCATCGCTGATACCGAATCTAGAGACAAAAGACTGAACAAGCACCTCAGACTCGCTCTTTCTTCATATCCTGAAGAGTTCTTCTCATGGTTTATAGATCGGGCCTGCCATACCTACGTCTCCAAACCTAAGCTGAGTTTATGTTTTCAGACTTCTGTCCTCAAAGTCCTGGGCCACACACCCTCCAGGCTGCGGTCCCTGGAGCCACACATAAGGACTGTGCCTACCCAATCCATGGGAACTCTGCCCATTCCATTGTCCAAAACCGTAAAATTAGGAGAACCCTCCAAATCCCTGAGGCCATCCCAATAGGGCATGTCGCCCGTGACATACAGGCGCGGTCTGATAGCAGCTGAGCATCAACCTCCACTCATACCATAGATGGATGTCCCCAGAGAAGAAGATTGAACCAGACAGGACCCTGGCCAATCGGATCCATTGCTTTGGTGAGAGGCATGTCTCCTCAAAAGCCTGGATTCCAATACCAGCATAGGTGTTTTCCTGAGGTAGCAATCAGAACAAATCTCGTCTCCACAAGGAAACATGTGCATCGAGCTCTGTCAAAAGCTTAGGAGAATACTTCAGGGTCCCGGTGCCACGGCCCCATTCCAAGGCCCCATGGACACAAAGACACATTAGGGCCCATCCTGAGGAAAGTCCATTTCAAGTCAGTCACCCCGGTTGCTCCCGCAGAGCCATCAGATCTAAACTAGCTTGTTGCTAGGAGACAATTGGAATGCGAGGCTGGCTTCCCAGGCATCCTCCCTCGAACGGTGCTATGGAGTCACTCCATATGGGATGTCCTGGAGCTGCCCAAAGGTCTCAATTGTCCCGCAGAAGGAATTCTTGAAGGGGGCAACCCACAACTCCCACGTGGGAAAAACTCCATGGACACGAGATTCCGCTCCCTTCATGAAGGAGCCGTCAGGCACAGAAACTCCAATTAAGCCAAAGTCTAATTCTCTCCCTGACTTGAAATGGATGAGATATTGGTTCAGATCTGCAGGGGGTACCTGCCGTGCCCTTGCCCTGAGCCCAAGTATAGCTTTTGTTCTCAGAATTCCGACCTCACTCTCCTGGCCTCAAAGCCCTCATGATTGGTAAATCCGGTCCCACAATTAAGCACATGGCCTGCTTTCTGGAAAAAAAAATATTGCCTAAAGAGCTGCCAAGGCACCTTATATGAAGATAAACCTACACGGTACTCGACTTTGCCCGAATTATATAGTCTAACCTGGGCACTAATGCACTGTCTGACACAACCTGAGCCCGGACTTCCTGACCAACACCCAGACAGCTGACCGCACACTGAGCACATCAGACTCGCCATGGCCTTAGGTCCTCATCTCTTCCCTACCTCAGTTTTCAGGCCTCAGAAACTAGACTTTATCTCTGCCTGGGGGTGAGTGTGATGCAGAAATCAGAACTTCTCCTTACACATGGCAAGAAACCTTGTGGTTGGCATGTTGTCCAACGTTCATTGTAGGAGAAACTAGCATTCACCCTGAGGCCCGCCTATTCTTGAGTGCGACGAGGGCATAAATATGCATTGTGACCCTCAGGGTGAGTCCTGTCCTCTAGTAAGTCCTCTCAGAGCCTGGATCACTAGATGTCATAATGGGCTTGACATAGCCCTAGGCCCCAATTTTAAGCATATTTCTGGTTGTTCAGTCACCCCTCCCCAGAGCTCTATTCTGGAATTCCTCATGTGGTGGGACAACGGAGGTTAAAAAATGAAACAAAACAAAGCAACAACAACAACAAAAAACGACTTCTTCCATCCCACAGAATGACCCCAACCTCTTTGGAAGGGGCCAAATCTCCAGAGAGTAAGACTCGTCCATTTCCCATGAAGTCACCCGGAAATTTCACGACCATGAGTGACATGATATGCAGAGACAAAAACATGAGCAATAGCCTCACACTCGCCCTTTTTTCATATACCGAAATGTTCTCCTCATGCTCTGTAGATCAGTCCTGCCCTACCTATGACCCGAAACAGAAGTCGAGTTTGTGTTTTCAGACAACTGTCCAAACAGCCCTGGCCTACACACCCTATAGGCTCAGGCCCCTGAAGCCAAACCTGAGGACTGTTCTTGCCCTCGCAAGGGAATTGTGTGAGCCCATTCCAATGGCGACAACGCAACTAAAAGTATAAACCTTTAAATTCCCTGAGGCCATCCCATAGTGTTGGCTTCCAAGGACAAACACGGGCAATCTGAGTTCATCTGAGCACCTACCTGCACTCTGACCCATAGATAGATGTCGCCCGAGGTAAAAAGAAACCAACAGGCCCCTAGGCACTAATCGGATTCATTGCTTTGGTTTCCAGGCATCTCTCCTCAGAGGCCTGGATTTCAATACCAGAATATGGCTGTTTCTTGACTCACCCATCAGAACAAATCTCCTCTACACATGGGAAACTTGCATGGTGGACCTGTGTCAAACCTCTGTTTAGGAGAAGCCTTCAGGGCCCTAGTGCCACCGCTTAATGCCACAGTCTCCATAGACACAAAAACATATTAGGACCCATCCACAGGAGAGTCCATTTAAACTCAGCCTCCTCGGTTGCTCCCCGAGATCCAACAGATCTAGCCTGTCTTGTAGCTAGGAGAATATTGGAATGCGAGGTGGGCTACCCAGCCATCCATCCTTAGAACACTGCTCAGAATCGTTGGCCTGGAGCCAACCAACTGGTCTCAATTGTCCCACAGTAGAATCTTTGCAGTTTGGAGCTTCTCACAACTCCCATGGTGGGAAAACCCCCACGGCCTCGTGATTCCCCCCCTTTATGAAGGGGCCATCAGGGACAGAAAGTCAAACCTGAGGCATCGTCTGATGCTCAACCTGACTTCAGGTGCAAGAGTTCTCGATTCAGGTCTGCCATGTCCTCACACATAAAACCTAAGCCTTGCTTGTGTTCTCGGAGTTCCGTCCTCAGACTACCGGCCCATAAGCCCTCCAGTTTGGCAATCCAGAACTACAATGCGGCACTCTGCCTGCTCCCTGGAAGAAGAACATTGCCCTCTGGGGCTACCCAGAAACCCCAAATGAGGATCAACCTGCACGCCATTTGGCTGTACACCAAAGATATAGGCTGAAGTGGGCACAATTGCCCATTCTGACACAGCCTGAGCCTGGAACTCCTGGCCCCACCCAGACAGCTGGCCACACACTGAGCACATCGGACCCGCCATGGCCTTAGGTCGTCATCTCTACCCAACCTCGGTTTTCAGGCTTCAGAACCTTGACCTTATCTCCAATCACTGCCCAGGTTTGAAAATGTTGCAGAAATCCGAACTCGTTCCCTTGGCAAGAAACCTCGTGGTTGGCATGTTGTCCAACTTTCAGTGTAGTTGAAACCAGTGTGGCACATGAGACCCAGCCCACGCTTGAGGGCCACATTGGTCTCAAACACACATTGTGACCCTCAGCCTGAGCCCGGTCCTCAGGCAAGGCCTCTCAGTGGCTGCATGAAGAAAGAGCATATTGGGCTTGCCATGCCCCTAGACCCCAATTTTTAACCAAGTTCGGGTTGTCCCTTCACTCTTGCCCAGGGCTCTGCTTTGGAATTCCTCTTTTGGTGGGACACCTCAGGTAACAAACCTTAAAGGAGTCCTCCCATTCCACAGATTCACGAAAAAGAATTGGGATAGGGCCAAATCCACAGAGAGGAAGATTCGTCCATGGCTCATGAGGCCTCTCCGACATTCCACGGCCATCGCTGATACAAAATCCAGAGACAAAAGCCTAAGCAAGCGCCTCAGACTCGCTCTTTCTTCATATCCTGAAGAGTTCTTCTCATGATTTGTAGTTCGGCCGTGCCATACCTACGTCCCCAAACCTAAGCTGAGTTTGTGTTTTTTGAGTTCTGTCCTCAAAGTCCTGGGCCACACACCCTCCAGGCTGGGCCCCTGGAACCACACATTAGGACTGTGCCTTACCAATCCATGGGAATTCTGCCCATTCCATTATCCAAAACCATACAAATTAGGAGAAACCTCCAAATTCCCTGAGGCCATACCAATGGTGTAGGTTGTCCGGGACAAAAAAGGGCCGTCTGACACCAGCTGAGCATCTACCTCCACTCATACCATAGATGGATGTCCCCAGAGAAGAAGATTGACCAGACAGGACCCCAGGCCATAATGGGATCCATAGCTTTGGTTTACAGGCATGTCTCTTCAAAAGCCTGGTTTCCAATACCAGCTGAGGGCTTTTCCTGAGGCACCCATCAGAACAAATCTCATTTACACATGGGAAACTTGCATGTTGGAGTTCTCTCAAAGCCTCTGGTTAGAAGGACATTTCAGGTTCCCGGTGCCAGCGCCTCATTCCAAGGTCTCCATGGAGACACACCCACATTAGGACCCATCCACAGGAGAGTCCATTTCAACTCAGCCCCCTCAGTTGCTCCCCCTGATCAAGCAGATCTAACCCGTCTTGTCGCTAGGAGATGATTGGAATGAGAGGCAGGCTTCCCAGACATCTATACTTAGAACCATTCTCAGAATTATGCTGTATGGGAAGTCCTGGAGCCAACCAACAGGTCTCAATAGTCCCGCAGAAGAATCTTTACTGTTTGGAGCATCTCACAACTCCCATCGTGGGAAAACCTCCATGGCCTCGTGATCCCGCCCCCTGCGCTTCATGAAGGGGCCATCAGGGACAGAAGCTCCAACCTGAGCGATCGTCTGATCCTCGCCCTGACTTCAGATGCAGGACATCTTGATTCAGCTCTGCAGAGTGTGTCTGCCGTGCCCTTGCCCAGAAACGTAAGTCTAGTTTGTGTTCTCAACTTCCATCCTCACATTCCTGGCCCACAAGCCCTCCAGTTTGGCAATTCCAGAACTACAAGGCAGCACTCTGCCTGCTTTCCGGAAGAAAAACTTTGCCCTCTGGGGCTACCCAGATTCCCCAAATGAGGATCAACCTGCATGCCACTTGACTGGACCCCAATTATACAGGCTGCCCTGGGCACTACTGCCCTTTCTGGCACAGCCTGAGACTGAACCTCCTGGCTCGCACCCACCCAGCTAGCCACACACTGAGCACATCAGACCCGCCATGGCCTTAGGTCATCATCTCTTTCCAACCTCGGTTTTCAGGCTTCAGATCCTAAACCTTATCTCCAGTCACCACCCAGGGTTGAACATGATGCAGGAATCAGAACTCCTTCCCCATGGCAAGAAACCTTGTGGTTGGCATGTTGTCCAACGTAAAGTGTAGTTGAAACCAGTGTGGCCCATGAGGCCCTGCAGATGCTTGAGGACCAAGTCGGTCACAAACATGCATTGTGACCCTCAACGTGAGCCCAGTTCTCAAGTAAGGCCTCTCAGCGGCTGGACCAAAAGACAGCATATTGGGCTTGCAATGCCCCTAGGCCCCAATTTTTAACCAGATTTCTGGTTGTCCAGTCTCCCCTCCCCAGGGCTCGGCTTTGGAATCCCTCTTTTGGTGGGACACCTGAGGTAACAAAACTGAAAGGACTCCTCCCATCCCACAGTTTGACCCAAAACAATTGGAATCGGGCCAAATCCACAGAGCGGAAGACTCGTCCATGGCCCATGAGGCCTCCCCGACATTCCACGCCCATCGTTGACACAAAATCCAGAAACAAAAGCCTGAACAAGTGCCTCACAATCTCTCTTTCTTCATATCCGGAAGAATTCTCCTCACGGTCTGTAGATCGGGCCTGCCATACCTACATCCCTAAACCTAAACTGAGTTTGTGTTTTAGACTTCTGTCTCCACAGTCCTGGTGCACACACCCTGCAGGCTGGGGCCCCTCTAGCCACATCAAAACTGTGCCTTCCCTCTCCACGGGAATTCTGCCCATTCCATTGTCCATAATCATAAAATTAGGAGAAACCTCCAAAGTCCCCAAGGCCTTCACAATAGTGTAGGCTGCCTGGGACAAACTAGGGCCATCTGACACCAGCTGAGCATCTAACTCCACTAATACCTTAGATGGATGTACACAGAGAAGAAGATTCAACCGGACAGGCCCCTAGGCTCTAAATGGAGCCATTGCTTTGGGTTCCAGTTATCTCTCTTCAGAGGCCTATATTCCAATAACAGTATATGGGGGTTTCCTGAGGCACCAATCAGAACAAATCTCGTCTCCACATGGGAAACTTGTCCTTTGGAGATGTCTCAAAACCTCCGGTTAGGAGAATCCTTCAGGGCCCATGCACCAACGCCCCATTCCAAGGTCTCCATGGACACAAACCCACATTAGCATCCATCCTCAGGAGAGTCCATTTCAACTCAGCCCCCTTGGTTGCTCTGACAGAGCCAGCATATCAAACCTGTCTATTTGCTAGGAGACAACTGCAATGTGAGGCGGGCTTCCCATGCATCCATCCTTAGATCCCTGCTCTGGTGTCATTCTGTATGGTATGTACTGGAGTGATACAAAAGGTCTCAATTGTTGATCAGAAGGAATCTTTGTTGTTTGGAGCATCTCACAACTTCCATTGTGGGTAAACCTCCATGGACTGGAGATGCTGTCCCCTTCATAAAGTGGCCAGAATGGACAGAAATTCAAACCTAAGCCTAGGTTTGAACCTCGCCCTGACTTCAGATTCATGATATCCCGATTCAGATCTGCAGAGGGTGCCTGCCGTGCCCTCGCCCAGAACCTACGCCTAACATGTGTTCTCAGACTTCCGTCCTCACACTCCCCGTCCACAAGGCATCCACTTTGGAAATTCCGGAGCCACAATGCAGCACTCTGCCTGTTCTCCAGAAGAAAAACATTGCCCTTGGGGCTACCCAGAAATGCCAAATAAAGATCAACCTGCATGGCACTCAGTTGTACCCCAATTATACAATCTACCCTGGGCACTAAGGCCCTGTCTGACACAGCCCAAGCTTGGACCTCCCGACCAACACCCAGACAGCTGGCTCCACGCTGAGCATATCGGACCCAACATGGTCTTAGGTCGTCATCTCTTCCCAACCTCGGTTTTCAGACTTCACAACCTAGACCTTATCTCCAATCACTGCCCAGGGGTGAATGACATGCAGAAATCAGAATTAATACTTCCCCATGGCAAGAACTCATGTGGTTGACATGTTGACTATCATTCAGTGTAGGAGAAACAAGCATGCACCATGAGTCCCCACCCATGCTTGAGTACCACGAGGGCATAAACACGCATTGTGACCCTCAGCATGAGTTCTGTCCTCAATGAAGGCCTCTCAGTGGCTGGACCATTAGAAGGCATATTGGGCTTGCCATGCCCCTAGGCCCGTATTTTTAGTTAGATTTCTTGTTGTCCAGGGCTCTGCTCTGGAATCCCTCTTTTGGTGGGACACCTTAGTTAACAAAACTGAATCCCACAGATTAACCCAAAACAATTGGGATCTGGCCAAATCCACAGAGAGAAAGACTCTTCCATGGCCCATGAGGACTCCTTGACATTCCACAGCCATCATTGACACAAAATCCAGGGGCAAAAGCCTGACAAGTGTCACACTTTCACCCTTTATTCATATCCCAAAAAGTTCTCCTCATAGTCTGTAAATCGGACCTGCCATACCTACGTCCCCAAAGCTAAGCTGAGTTTGTGTTTTCAGACATCTGTCCCCACAGTCCTTGCCCACACACCCTCAAGGCTGGGCCCTTGGAGCCACACATCAGGTCTGTGCCTGCCCACTCCACAGGAATTCTGCCCATGCCATTGTCCATAATCATACAATTTAGGAGAAACCTCCAAAGTCCCCGAGGCCATCCCTATAGTGTAGGCCGCCCGGACAAACAGGAGCGGTCTGACACCAGCTGAGCAACTACCTCCATTTCATAAAATAGACAGATGTCGACAGAGAAGAAGATTGAACCAGAGAGGTTCCTAGGACCTAATTGGATGCATTGCTGTGGTTTCTATGTATCTCTCCTCAGAGACCTGGTTCTAATACCAGCATATGTGGGTTTCCTGAGGCACCAATTAGAACAAATCTTGTCTCCACATGGAAAACTTGCTCTTTCGAGTTGTTTCAAAATCTCCGGTTAGAATCCTTTAGAGCCCTGGGGCCACCACCCCATTTCAACGTCCTCATGGACACAAACACACATTAAGACCCATCTTCAGGAGAGTCCATTTCAACTCAGCTCCCACGATTGCTCCTGCATAGCCATCTGATCGTACCTGTCTTGTGGCAGGGAGACAATTGGTGTAAGAGGCAGTCTGCTCAGGCATCCATCCTTAGAACCCGGCTCTGGAGTCATTCCATATGGGATGTCCTGGAGCCATCCAACAGGTCTCAATTTTCCCGCAGAAGGAATCCTTGCAGTTTGGAGCATCCCACAACTCCCAACGTGGGAAAACCTCCATGGCCTCGAGATTCCACCCCTTTGATGAAGGGGCCATCATGGACAGAAACTCCAACCTGCGCCTAAGTCTGATCCTCGTCCTGACTTCAGATGAATGAGATTTTGATTCGGATCTGCAGAGGGTGCCTGCCGTGCCCTCGCCCTGAAACTTAAGTCTAGCTTATGATCTCAGACTTACGTCCTCACACTCCTGGTCCCGACGCCCTCAAGTTTGGCAATTCTGGACCCACAATGCTGCACTCTGCCTGCCCACCAGAAGAAAAATGTTGCCCCAGTGAGCTTCCCTGACACAATAAATGAGGATGAACCTACATGGAACTCAACTGTACCCAAATTATACATTCTAACCTGGGCACTAATGCATTGTCTGACACAGCCTGAATCCATACCTCCTGAACAACACCCAGAAAGCTGACCGCACACTGAGCACATCGGACCCTCCATGACCTTAGGTTATCATCTCATCCCAACCTCGATTTTCTGGATTCAGAACTTAGATCTTATCTCCAGTCACTGCCCAGGCGTGAACATGATGCAGAAATCAGAATTCCTCCTTCCCCATGGAAAGAAACCTTGTGGTTCGTATGTTGTCCAAAGTTCAGTGTAGGAGAATCAAGCATGGCCCATGAGTCCCCGCCCATGCTTGATGCCTACATTGGGCACAAACATGCATTGTGACCCTCAGTGTGAGCACTGTACTCAAGTAAGACCTCTCAGTGGCTGGACCAAGGTACCCCATATGGGGATTGCCATGCCCTTAGGCCCCCAATCTTATACAGAGTTCGGGTTTTCCAGTCGCCCCTTCCCAGGGATCTGCTCTGGAATCCCTCTTTAGTGGCACACCTGAGGTAAAAAAAAAAAAAAAAAAAAAACAGAATGGACTCCTCCCATCCCACGGAATGACCCCAAAATATTGGGATCATCCAAATCCCCATAGAGGAAGTCTCACCCATGGTCCATGAGGACGCCCCTACATTCCACGGCCATCAGTGACACAAAATCCAGAGTCAAAAGCCTGAGCAAGTGCCTCACACTCACTCTTTGTTCATATCCTGAAGAGTTCTGCTCGAGGTCTGTAGATCGGGCCTCCCATACCTATGTCCCCAAACCTAAGACGAGTTTCTGTTTTCAGACTTCTGTCCCCACAGCTCTGACCCACACACCCTCCATGCTTGAGCCCCTAGAGCCACACCTCAGGATTGTGCCTTCCCTCCCCAAAGGAATTCTGCCCATTTCATTGGCCACAAACTTGCAAATTAGGAGAAACCTCCAAAGTCAAAGTGGCCATCCCAATAGTGTAGACTGCCCAGGACAAATAGGGGCAATCTGACACCAGCTGAGGAACTACCTCCACTCAATCCCATAGACAGATGAACCGAGAGAAGAAGATTAAACCAGACAGGCCCCAGGCCCTAATCAGATCCATTGCCTTGGTTTCCAGGCATCTCTCCTCAGAGTTCTGGTTTCCAATACCAGCATATTGGGGGTTACTGAAGCACCAATGAGAACAAATCTTGTTTCCCCATGGGAAAAATGCTTCTTGGAGCAGTGTCAAAACCTCTGGTTAGGAGCATCCTTCAGAGCCCTGGTGCCACTGCCCCATTCCAAGGTCTCCATGGACATAATCCCACATTATGACCGATCCTCAGGAGAATGCATTTCAACTCAGCCCCCTCGGCTGCTACATCATAGGCAGCAATCAAACGTGCCGTTTCGCTAGGAGACAATTGGAATGCAAGGCCGGATGCCCAGGCATCCATCCTTAGAACCCTGCTCTGCAATTGTTCCATATGGGATGTCCTGGAGCCATCCAATAGGTTTCAACTGACCCGCAGAAAATCCTTGTGGTTTGGAGCATCTAGGCTCTAATCTGAACCCTAGCTTTGGTTTCCAGGTGTCTCTACACAGAGAACTGGTTTGAAGACCAGAATCTGGGGCTTTTCTGAGGCACCAAAGAGAACCTGTCTCATCTCCACATAGGGATCTCTTTTTAATTGGAGCAATATTACACCCTTCGGTTAGGCGAATACTTCATGGCCCCTGAGCTGCCAAAATATTCCAAGGTCTCCATGCACACAAACCCACAATATGACCCATCCGCAGGAGAGTCCATTTCAATTCAGCCCCCTAGTTAGCTCGCCCCAGAGCCAGTAGTTCAAACATGTCTTGTCACAAAGAGCCAATGGGAATGTGAGGTATGCTGTACAGGCATCCATCCTTCGAATCCTGCTCTCCAGTCTTTCCGTATGGGACATCCTGGAGCCATTCAACAGGACTCGACTGTCCAGCAGATGGAAAGCTTGTGGTATGGGTCAACGCACAAACTAGAGTTTGTGCTGGTGTCTAAGGTGCTGTGCAGGATTCTCCAATCTTGAGGGTTTGTCACAGGTCGAAGGGCATGGTTTCCTACTGGGGACAGGAGATATTCTATTGTGTGGCTCAGGGACCACATGTTGTATCCTAAGTTGGTATTTCAGAACAGGACCCTGAGGACAGATGCCTGAAAACCTAATCTAGTGTTCCAATGACGTCCTAGGAGCATGTCAGGTACAATCTTCTGACCCAGGAACATTGAAATGGCTGTCTGCTTGGATGTAGGTGATCAGGGCGTTTCAGACTGGCATTTGTGTCCAGTGCTGCCGACAATATTGGGTCGGGCTCAGGGCTCTTGCGTGTTTCTCCTAAACTGGAAGGTTTGGGCAGGTTTGACGGGCACAGTTTCCTTGGGGATGGCAGGCCCAGTCATGTGTTGTGGATCCAGAGACCCTGTCCTGGAGGGCATATGAGCCATGGTTTTGGGAGAGAAGTCTGCGAACACAAATGTGGGTTATGGTTAGTGGAAAGGTGATCACAGGCCCAATGAGTAGACCTGGAGTGCAGCTTGTCAGGAGTAATTAGGGTGACTGGAAGGCAGTAGCACAGGCTTTTCTCTCTATATTGTGTGTCCAGGATGGCCTTGGAATGCAGGTATAGTCTCATGGGTCCATGGGAAACTTTTCCTCTCTATGGATCTGTGCAGCTCATAGTTTGGTGGCTTTTTTGGGGAAGGGAAGAGTGTTGTTTTCCATCTTATGGGTGCCCCAAAACAGGGATTCCAGATACAGGCTCTTTTTCTGGGCATCTGGGACTTCCCACCAAGGGTTAGGATTTGCACCTAGGGGTGTATGAGGCCTGCAATGCGGGATCATGATGGTGCAACTGAGAGGGATTGTTTGAAAGCTTGCTCAGGCTGAGTCTCACAATGCCTGTTTGCTCCCATGGCGGCCCTCAGGAGTGGGAGTGGTCTCATTGGTCATATATCTGGCTCCCTCTTAGAGAGTTGGACACCCAACCCAACAACCAAATGTCCTGCCATGAGGAAGGATGAGTTCTCTTCCGTCAGGTTCCTCTGTGCTTCAGGTTGCCCCATTGGCAGGGTTTCCAGCAAGGTCTCGAGATAGGTGCCTGAATACCAAGGATGGGTGGAGATGACGTACTTGGGCCATAGCAATCCCAAATGCTAGATATGAGGCCTAAAACTCGGTCGGGGCTCAGGCTCTGTCAGACACAGCGCTAGTGGCCATGGCAGCCTTTATATCAGAGTAGATTCGAGGGCGGAGCAGATTGATCCTCATGTGGAGTTTCTTGGGAAGATTCCCAGGCATTTGTTCATTGAATAGGGAAGGCAGAATGCTGTGTTGTGGCTCCAGGATTCCCAATCACGAGAGCTTGGGAACCAGTCAGTTTTGGGTGGAATTGTAAACAAAAGCAATGGTTCAATTCAGTGCCAAGCAGAAGGCAGTTCCAATTTGTAGCAGTTTACTCGAGATATCCAGCACTGGAATAAGGGTGGATGTCAGATGCTTGCTCACACTAGAGTTTTTGTCTATGATGACCGACAAGTGGAGGGGTGGTATAAAGAGGCCATGGAGGAGTTCACATGCTGAGGCCTGTGAACTGCTGCAAAAAGTAACATTTTTTTGTACAGTGTAGGTGAAGTCTGGTTTGTTTACTCTAGGTTTCCCCATGTGGAAAGTTTGTGAAGAAGAGCTCTCCGGCATGGATGCCAGGAAAGCACACCTCCATTGACAATTGCAGCTGAGGAACATGGCAGATTCGTTCTGGTGGCTCTGGGACAAAGTGCCAAGGCCTTGAGTTGACATGGGATCTCTTGCAGATGGGTCACAATGCTTGTTTGTTACCAGGGAGAACTTAGAATGTGCTGGTTGCTAAGGTGCCATGCAGGATTCTCCTACCCTGAGGGTTTGGCACAGGTCCAAGAGCATGGTATTCTTCTGGGGACAGGGGATGTTCTGTCGTGTGGCTCAGAGACCATATGATGTGTCATAGATTGGTATTTCAGAACAGGCCCTTGAGGACAGATGCCTAAAAACCTAATGGGGTTCCATTGAGAGCCTAGGGGCATTTTAGGTTCAATCGTGTATCTCACGATCATTGACTTGGCTATTTCCCTGGATGTAGGTGATAAGGGTGTTTCAGACTGCGCATTTCCATCCCGAGTGGCCGGCAATATTGGTGTGGGCTCAGGGGCCACACAGGTTTCTCCTAATTTGGAAGGTTTGGGCAAATCTGATATGCACAGTGTCCTTGGGGTTGGCAGCCAGAGTTCTGTGGTGTGGCTCCAGAGATCACATTCTGGTGGGCATGAGAGCCATGGTTTTGGGAGAGAAGTCTGCAAACACAAATACAAATTAGGGTGAGTGGCGAGGTGATCACAGGCCCAATGCGTAGACCTTGAGGGAAGCTCGTCATGAACTATAATTAGGGAGACTGGAAGGCAGTAGCACAGGCTTTTCTCTCTGGATTGTGTGTCCAGGATGGCCTTGGAATGCAGGTGTGGTCTCATGGGTCCATGGGAGTCTTTTCCTCTTTATGGATCCTGGTGGCTCTCCATAGTTTGGTGGCTTTTTCGGGGAAGGGGAGAGTGATGTTTTCCACCTTATGGGTGCCCCAAAACAGGGATTCCAGAGACGGGCTCTGGTTCATGGCATCTGGGACATCACAACAAGTGCTAAGATTTGGGCTTAGGGCATATTAGGCCTGCAATGCGGGTTCATGGTGGTGCAACAGAGAAGGATTGTTTGAAAGCATGCTCAGGCTGAGGGTCACAAGGCCTGTTTGCCTCCAGGGCATCCCTGAGGCGTTTGTGTGGTCTCACTGGACTTGTAAATGACTCCCCCTTTCAGGGTTGAACACCCATCCTAACAGCCAAGTTTCCTGATATGAAGAAGGAGGAGTTCTCTATTGTGCTTCAGGATGCCCCATTATCAGGGATTCCAGCAAAGGTCTGGGGACAGGTGCCTGAATACCAAGGATGGGTAGAGATGAAATACTTGAGCCATGGCATTCCCAAATACTAGATGTGGGGCTCAAACTCTGGTGACTGACACTAGGTCTGGGCTCAGGCTCTGTCAGACACAGCACTACTGGCCAGGGCAACCTATAAATCAGGGTCCCTCCGATATAGGGCCGAGCAGATTGATCCTCATGTGGGGTTTCTGGCCAGACTCACCAGGCACTTGTTTCTATCGGGAAGGCAGAATGCTGTGTTGTGTCTCCATAATTCGCTATCAAGAAGGCTTGGGGACCAGTCGGGTGAGGAAGGAATTGTAAACACAAGCTACAGTTCAATTCACTGCCAAGCGGAAGGCAGTTCCTGTGTCCAGCAGCTTTTTCGAGATATCCAGCACCTTAGTAAGGGAGGACGTCGGATATTTGCTCACACTGGAGTTTGTGTCTATGATGACTGACAAATGGAGGGGTGGCGTCAAGAAGCCATGTAGGGATTTTCACGTTGAGACTCATGAGCTGCTCCAAATAGCAAGGTTTCATTCTACTGGACAGGTGGAGTGTGGTTTATTTGCTCCAGGGTCCCCCATGTGGAAAGTTTGGGTAGCAGAGCTCTACCGCATGGATGCCTGGAATGTTCAACTTCATTGACCATTGCAACTGAAGAACATGGCAGCTTTATTCTGGTGTCTCTGTAGCAAAGTACCAAGTCCTTGATTTGACATGGAATCTCTTGCAGATGGGCCACACAGCTGGTTTGTTACCAGGTAGATCTTAGAATGTGCTGGTGGCTTAGTAGTTGTGCAGGAATCTACTACTCTGGGATTTTGCACAGATTGTAGGGCACGGTTTCCTTCTGGGGACAGGATATGTTCTGTTGTGTGGCCCAGCCACCACATGTTGTATCATAAGTTCGCATTCTAGAACAGGCCTCTGAGGACACATGTCTGAAAACCGAATCAATGGTTCCAATGACGTCCTAGGGGCATGTTAGGTTCATTATTCTGACTCAGGACCATTGACTTGGCTGTGTTCCTGGATGTAGGAGATCAGGGTATTTCAGACTGTGCATTTGTGTTCAGAGCGGCCGCCGAAATTGGGGTAGGCCCAGAGGCCTTGTAGTTTTCTCCTAATCTAGACAGTTTGGGCAACTGTGATGGAAACAGTTTCCTTGTGGATGGCAGGGACAGTCCTGCAGTGTGGATCCAGAGACCCCATCCTGGAGGGCATGTGTGCCATGGTTTTGGTAGATAAGTCTGCAAACACAAATTCGAATTACGGTGAGTGGCGAGGTGATCACAGGCCCAATGCATATACCTTGAGAGCAGCTCATCTGGAACTGTAATTAGGGTGAATGGAAGGCAGTAGCACAGGCTTTTCTCTCCGGATTGTGTGTCCAGGATGGCCTCGGAATGCAGGTGTGTTCTCATGGGTCCATGGGAGACATTGCCTCTCTATGGATCCTGGTGGCTCCTCATAATTTGGTGACATTTTTGGGGAAGGGATGAGTGCTGTTTTCCATCTGAAGGGTGCACCAAAACAAAAATTCCAGAGATGGTCTCTGGGTCTGGGCACCTCGAAAATCCCACCAAGTTTTATGATTTGAACCTACAGGCATACCAGGCCTGAAATGAGGGATCATTGTGGTGAATCTGAGAGGGATTTTTTGAAAGCATGCTCAGGGTGAGGGTCACAATGCCTGTTTGTGCCAAGGGTAGTCCTCAGGAGTGTGTGTGGTGTCATTGATGTTGTAACTGGCTCCCCCTTTGAGGGTAGAACACCCATCCCAAAAGCCAGGTTTATTGCCATGGGGAAAGAAGAGTTCTCTATTGTGCTTCAAGTTCCCTAATTGGCAGGGATCCCTGCCAAGGTCTGGGGACAGGTGCCTGAATATCAAGGATGGGTAGAGATGACATACTTTGGCCATGGCAATCCCAAATGCTAGATATGGGGCCTGCTCTTTAGTGGCTGAAACTCAGTCGAGCTCAGGCTCTGTCAGACACGGCACTAGTGGCCATGGCAGCCTATAAATCGGTGTTGACTCGAGGGCCGACCTGATTGATCCTCATGTGGGTTTTCAGGGCAGACTCACCAGGCATTTCTTCATTCGATGGGGAAGGCAGAATGCTGCATTGTGGCCCCAGATTTCCCTATCAAGAGGGCTTAGGGACCAGTCAGGTGAGGATGGAATTGTAAACACAAGCTATGGTTCAATTCAGTGCCAAGTGGAAGGCAGTTCCAATGTGCAGTGGTTTATTCAAGACATCCAGCACCGGGATAAGGGTGCATGTCAGATGTTTGCTTAGACTGGAGTTTGTGTCTATGATGACCGACCAATGGAGTGGTGGCATCAAGAGGCCATGGAGCAGTTTACACGCTGAGGCCTGTGAGTTGATCCAAACATAAGGTTTCCTTCTACTGGACAGGGGAGGTCTGGTTTGTTTAAACCAGGTTCCCCCATGTGCAAAGTTTGGGTAGCATAGTACTCGCACGTGGATACTGGAAAGCACACCTACATTGACCATTGCACCTAAGGAACATGGCAGGTTCTTTCTGGTTGCTCTAGGGCAAAGTACCAAGGCCTGGATTCTAATAATGTTGGGTCACAATGCAGTTTTGTTACCACGGAAATCTTACTATGTGCTGGTGGCTAAGGGGCCATGTATGATTAGTCTATCCTGATGGTTTGACACCGGTCGAAGAACATGGTTTCTTTCTGGGTATCGGAGATGTTCTGTTGTGGGGCTCATGGACCAAATGTTGTATCATAAGTTGGTATTCCAGAACAGGCCTCTGAGGACAGATGCCTAAAAACTTCATCTAGGGTTCCAATGAAGTCCAAGGGGAATTTCAGGTTGAATCATCAGACTCAGGACCATTGACTTCGGTGTCTGCCTATATGTAGGCAACCAGAATGTTTCTGACTGTGCCTTTGTGTACAGAGTGGCCTCCAATATTGGGGTGGGCTCTGGGGCCTTGCAGGTTTTTCCTAATCTTGAAGGTTTAGGCAAATTTGTGGGCACGGTTTCCTTGGGGGTGGCAGGCACAGTCCTGTGCTGTGGCTCCAGAGACTCCATCGTGGAGGGCATGTAAGCCATGGTTTTGGGAGAGAAGTCTGCAATCACAAACTCGGATTAGGTTGAGTTGCGAGGTGATCGTAGGCCCAATGCATAGACCTGGAGGGCAGATCGTCAGGAACTGTAAATCACGTACCTCGAAGGCACTAGCACTGGCTTTTGTATCTGGATTGTGTGTCCATGATAGCCTTGGAATGCAGGTGTGTTCTAATGTTTCCATGAGAGTATTTTCCTCTCTACGGATCCTGGAAGCTCCCAATAGTATGGTGGCTTTCTCGTTTGAATGGAAGAGTGCTGTTTTCAATCTTAGATGTTCCCCAAAAAGGGATTCCAGAGAAGGGCTGTGAGTCTGGGTGCTTGGAAAATCCCACCAGGATTAGGATTTGGGCCTAGGGGAGTACCAGGCCTACAATGTGTGACTTGGAGGTACAACTGAGAGCGTTTGTTTGAAAGCATGCTAATCTGAGTGTCACAATGCCTGATGTGATTAGGGCAGCCCTTATGAGTGGGAGTTGTCTCCTTGGCCATGCAGCTGGCTACCACTTTAATGTAGGACACCCATCCCAACTACCAGGATTCCTGCCATGGAAAAGGAAGAATTCTCTATTGTGCCTCAGGTTCCCCCATTAGCAGGTATTCTAGCAAATGTCTGGGGACAGATGCCTGAATACCAAGGATGGGTAGAGATGAGGGACCTGAGACATGGCCAGTCTCACATGCCTGACTCTCTGAGTAGCTGACATGAATTGAGCACTCAGGCTCTGTCAGAAACAGAACTAGTGGTCAGGGCTGAGTATGAATCAGGGATCCCTCAAGGGCTGAGCAGATGGATCCTCATGCAGAGTTTCTGGGCAGAATCACCATGCCCTTCTTCTTTCTAAGGGGAAGGCAAAAAGCTGCGTTGTGGCCCCAGAATTCCCTATCAAGCGGGCTTGAGGACCAGTAGGGTGAGGATGGAATTGTAAACTCAAGCTAAGGTTCAATTCAGTGCCAAGCAAAAGGCAGTTCCATTGTGCAGTGTCTGATTCCAGATATCCAGCACCTGAGTAAAGGTGAAAGTCAGACATTTCCTCATGCTGGAGTTTATGTCTATGATGACCGATGAATGGAGGGGTGGCGTCAAGAGGCCATGGAGGATTTCACATGCTGGGGCTTGTGAGATGCTTCAAACAGCAAAGTTTCCTTCTACCACACAGGGGGAGACTGGTTTATTTGCTCCAGGGTCCCCCATGTGGAAAGTTTGGGTAGCAGAGCACTCCCACGTGGATGCCTGAAAAGCACACCTCCATTAAAATTGCAGCTGAGAAACATGGCCAATTCGTTCTGGTGGCTCTTGGGCGAATTACCAAGGCCTGGAGTTGACATGAAGTCTCATGAAGATGGGTCATAATGCAGGTTTGTTACCATGGAGACCTTAGAGTGTGCTGGTGGCTAAGGGACCATGTAGGATTCATCTACCCTGAGGGTTTGACACTGGTCAAAGGGCACGGTTTCCTTCTCGGACCAGAGATGTTCTGATGTGGGGCTAACGGACCAAATGTATCATAATTTGGTATTGCAGAACAGGCCTCTGAGGATAGATGCCTGAAAATTTAATCTAGGGTTCCAATAAAATCCTAACGGAATGTCAGGTTCAATCCTCTGACTCAGTATCATTGACTTCAAAGTCTGCCTAGATGTAGGTGATCAGGGTGTTCCAGACTGTGCATTTGTGTACAGAGTGGCAACCAGTATTGGGGTGGGCTCAGGGGCCTTGCAGGTTTCTCCTAATCTGGAAAGATAGGGCAATTTGATGGGCACAGTTTCCTTGGCAATGGTGGGCACAGTCCTGTGGTGTGGCTCCAAAGACCCCATGCTGGAGGGCATGAGAGCCATGGTTTTCGGAGGGAAGTCTGCAAACACAAATGCGGGTTAGGTTTAGTGGCGAAGTGATTGTAGGCCCAATGCATACTCCTGGAGGGAAGCTCCGTGTGAAATGTAAATCGCATGCCTCAAAGGAGGTAGCACAGGCTTTTTTATCTGGATTGTGTATCCACGATGGACTAAGAATGCAGGTGTGGTCTCAGGTGTCCATGGGTGATATTTCCTCTCAAGTATCCTGGCGGCTCCTTATAATGTGGTGGCTTTCTCAGAGAGGAAAGAGTTCTGTTTTCCATATTAAGGGTGTCCCATAACAGGGATTGCAGAGAAGTGCTCTGGCTCTGGGCACCTGGAAATACCCACCAAGGGTTATGATTTGGGCATAGGGGCTTACCAGGCCTCCAATGCAAGTCCTGGAGATACAACTGAGAGCGTTTGTTTGAAAGCATGCTCAGGTTGAGGGTCTCTATGCAAGCTTTTGCATAGGGTGGCCCTCAGGAATGGGGGTGGTCTCAATGGCCATTCAGTAGGCTAACACTCTGAGTGTTGGACACCCTTCCGAACTTACAGGAATCCTGCCATGGGGAATGAGGATTTCTCTATTGTGATTCAGGTTCCCTCATTGGTAGGGATTCCAGGGAAGGTCTGGGGACACATGCCTGAATACCAAGGATGGGTAAAGATGAGGGCTCTGTTCCGTGGCCAGTCTAACATGCGGGATATGGGCCCCGCCTTCTAGGTGGCTGACACGAGGTCGGGGCTTAGGCTCTGTCAGACACAACACTAGGGGCCAGGGCTGTCTATAATTCAGGGTTCCCTCAAGGGACAAGTAGATTGATCATAATGTGGAGTTTCTGGGCAGACTCACCAGGCCCTTCTTCTTTCTATTGGGAAGGCAGAATGCTGTGTTGTGGCTGCAGAATTCCCTATCATGAGGGCTTGTAGACCAGTAGGGTGAGGATGGAATTGTAAACCCAAGCTATGAATAAATTCAGTGACAAGCGAATGGCATTTCCAGTGTGCAGCGGCTGATTCGAATATCCAGCACCTGAGTAAGCGCAGACGTCAGATGTTTGCTCAAGCTGGAGTTTGTGTCTATAATGACCGACAAATGGAGAGGAGTTGAAAAGAGGTCATAGAGGATTTCCCACACTTGAGCTTGTGAGATGCTCCAAACAGCCAGGTTTCCTTCTACAGGACAGGGCAGTCAGATTTGTTTGCTCGAGAGTCCCCCATGTGGAAAGTTTGGGTAGCAGAGCACTCCCACATGGATGCCTGGAAAGCACACTTCCACTGAACATTGCAGCTGAGGAACATGACAGGTTCTTTCTGAAGGCTCTGGGGTGAAGTACCAAGGCCTGTAGTTGACATGGAATCTCATGAAGATGGCTCACAATGCTGGCTTGTTACCAGTGAGATCTTAGAATCTGCTGGTGGCTACGGGCCAAGTAGGATTCATTTACCCTGAGGGTTTGACACAGTTCCAAGAGCACGGCTTCCATCTAGAGAAAGGAGATGTTCTGTTGTGGGGATCAGGGACCATATGTTGTATCTTAAGTTGGTACTCCAGAACAGGTCTCTGATTACAGATGCCTGAAAACCTAATCAGGGGTTACAATGAGGTCATAGGAGCATGTCAGGTTCAATCTTCTGACTGAGAAACACTGACTTGGGTATCTGCCTGGATTCAGGTGATCAGCGTATTTCAGACTGCACATTTGTGTCCAGAGGGGCCTCCAGTATTGAGGTGGGCTCAGGGGCCTTGCAGGTTTCTCCTTATCTCGAAGTTTTAGGCAAATGTGACGGACACATTTTCCTTGGGGATGGCAGGCACAGTCCTTTGGTGTGGCTCCAGAGACCCCATCCTGGAGGAAATATGAGCCATGGTTTCGGGATAGAAGTCTGTAAGCACAAACTCGGGTTAAGGTTAGCGGTGAGGTGATCGCAGGCCCAATGCATAGACCTGGAGGGCAGCTCGTCTGGAACTATAAATTGGTTGCCTTGAAGGTGGTAGCACAGGCTTGTGTATCTGGCTTTTGTGTCCAGGATGGCCTCGGAATACAGGTGTGGTCTCATGGATCCATGGGAGATTTTTCCTCTCAAGGATCCTAGCGGCTCCCTATACTATGGTGGCTTTCTTGGCGAAGGGGAGAGTGCTATTTTCCATCTTAGGGGTGTCCCAAAACAGGGATTCCAGAGACAGGCTGTGTTTCTGGGCCCCTGAAAAATCCCACCAGGTGTTAGGATTTGTGCTTAGGGGCATATCAGGCCTGCAAATTTGGATTCTGGAATGCAACTGAGAGTGTTTGTTTGAAAGCATGCTCATGTTGGGGGTCACAATGCCTGCTTGTGTCCAGGGCGGCCCTCATGAGTGGGCGGGTTATCATTGGCCATTCAGCTGGCTACCACTCTGAGGTCTGGAAACCCATCCCAAGAGCCATCATTCCTGCCATGGGGAAGGAGGATTTCCCTATTGTGCTTCTGGTTCCCCCATTGGCAGGGATTTCAGCAAATGTCTGGGGACAGATGCCTGAATCAAGAATGGGTAGAGATGACAGCCCTGGGACATGGCTGGTCTCACATTCTGGAGTTGGAGCCCAGTCTCTGGGTCCTGACACGAGGTCAGAGACGAGGTTCTGTCAGACTCAGCGCTAGTGGCCAGGTAAACCTATAAATGGGGTTCACTCGAGGGTCGAGTAGATTTATCCTCATGTAGGGTTTCTGGGCAGTCTCTCCAGGCTGTTTTTTCTTGCTATGGGGAAGGCAGAATGCTGTGTTGTGGCTTCAGAATTCCCTATCAAGAGAGCTTACTGAACACCAGGGTGAGGATGGAATTGCAAACCCAAGCTACTTTTTTTTTTTTCAAGATTTTATTTATTTGTCAGAGAGCGAGCGAGAGCAAGCACAGGCAGACAGAGTGGAAGGCAGAGTCAGACGGAGATGCAGACTCCCTGCGGAGCAAGGAGCCTGATTTGGGACTCGATCCCAGGACGCTGGGATCATGACCTGAGCCGAAGGCAGCTGTTTAACCAACTGAGCCACCCAGGCGTCCCGCCAAGCTACTTTTAAATTCAGTGCCAAGCATAAGGCAATTCCAGTGTGTAGCAGCTTATTCAAATATCCAGCACTTGAGTAAGTGCAGATGTCAGTTGATTGCTCACGCTGGAGTTAGTGTCTATGATGACCAACAAATGGATGGGTGGCCTCAAGAGGCCATGGAGGATTACCCACACTCAGGCTTGAGATACTCCATACAGCAAAGATTCCTTTTACCGTACAGTGGAGTCTGGTTTGTTTCCTCCAGGGTTCCCCATGTGGAAAGTTGGTATCAGAGCACTCCCGCTGGATGCCTGGAAAGTACACCTACATTGACCATGGCAGCAGAGGAACATGGCAGTTTCATTCTGGTGGCTCTGGGCCGAAGTACCAAGGGCTGGAGTTTTCATGGAGTCTCATGAAGATGGGTCACAATGCTGGTATGTTGTCAGGGAGATCATAGAATGTGCTGGTTGCCAGGGGGCCTTGAAGGATTCATCTACCCAGAGTGTTTGACACAGGTCCAGAGCACAGCTTTCTTCTAAGGACAGGAGATGTTCTTTTGTGTGGCTCAGTGACCATATTGTATCATACATTGATATTCAGAACAGCCTTCTGAGTACAGATACCTGAAAACCTATTCTAGTGTTCCAGTGAATCCTAGGAGCATGTCAGGTTCAATCTTCTGTCTGAGGACCATTGACTTGGATATCAGCCTGGATGTAGGTGATATGGTGTGTCAGACTGTGCATTTGCGTCCAGAGTGGCCTCCAATATTGGGCTGGGCTTAGGGGCCTTGCAGGTTTCTCCTAATCTAGAGGGTTTGTTTAATAGTGACAATCACATTTTCCTTTGGGAAGACAGGTACAATCCCGTGGTGTGGCTCCAGTTATCACAAACTGGAGGGCATGTGAGCCATGGTTTTGGGAGGGAAGTCTGAAAACACAAACTTGGGTTAGGGTTAGTGGCAAGGTTATCACAGGCCCAATGCATAGACATGGATGGCAGCTCTTCAGGAACTGTTAATCGGGTGACTCAAAGGCAGAATCACAGGCTTTTTTCTCTGTATTGTGTGCAGGATGGCCTCAGAATGCAGTTGTGGCCTCATGGGTCCATGGGAGATTTTTCCTCTCTAAGGATCCTGGTGGCTCCCAATAGTTGGTGGCTTTTTCGGGGAAGGGAAGAGTGCTGTTTTTCATGTTAGGGGTGACCCAAAATATGGATTCCAGAGACGGACTCTGGGTTTGGTCCCCTGGAAAATCCCACCAAGTGTTAGGATTTGGGCCTAGTGGCTTACCAGGCCTGCATGCAGGATCCTGGAGGTGCAACTGAGAGGTCTTGTTTGAAATCATTCTCAGGCTGAGGGTCACAATACTTGCTTATGCCCAGGTGGCCCTCATGAGTGGGCGTGGTCACATTGGCCATGCAGCTGGCTCCCACTTTGAGGGTTGGAAAACCATCCCAACAGCCAGAATCCTGCCATGGGGAAAGAGGAGTTCTCTATACTGCATCAGGTTCCCCCATTAGCGGGGATTCCAGCAAAGGTCTGGGGACAGAGGCCTGAATACCAAGGATGGGTAAAGATGATGGACATGGGCCATGGCCAGTATCAAATCGTGGATATGGGCCCCGATCACTGGGTGGCTGACACTAGGTCTTGGCTCAGGCTCTGTCAGACACAGCACTAGTGCCCAGGGCAGCCTATAAATTGGGGTTCCCTCGAGTGCCGAGCAGATTGATCCTCATGTATGTTTTCTGGGCAGACTCACCAGGCCCTTCTTGTTTGTAAGGGGAAGGCAGAATGCTGTTTTGTGGCTCTAGAATTCACTATCAAGAGGGCTTGTGGACCAGGAGGCTGAGGATGGAATTGTAAACCTAAGCTATGGTTACATTCTGTATCAAGCGAAAGAAATTTCCAGTGTGCAATGTTTGAATCCAATATTCAGCACTTGAGTGAGGGTGGATGTCAGATATTTGCTCATGCTGGAGTTTGTGTCTATGATGACACAAAAATGGAGGGGTGGCGTCAAGAGGTTATGGAGGATTTCCCAATCTGGTGTTTTTGAGATGCTCCAAACAGCAAGGTTTCCTTCTACGAGACAGGGGCAGTCTGATTTGTTTCCTCCATGGTTCCCCATGTCGAAAGATCGGATAACATAGATCTCCCACATGGGTGACTGGAAAGCACACCTTCATTGACCATGACAGCGAAGGAACATGGCATCTGGTGGCTTTGAGGCGAAGAAATAAAGACTGGATTGGACATGGAACCTCATGAAGATGGGTCAAAATGTTGGTTTGTTACCAGGGAGATCTTAGAATGTGCTGGTGGTTAATGGGCCATGCAGGATTCATCTAGCCTGAGGATTTGACACAGGCCCAAGAGCCTGGATTGCTTCTGGGGGCAGGAGATATTCTGTTGTGGGGCTCAGCGGCCATATGTTGTATCATAAATTGGTAATCCAGAACAGGTCTCTGAGGACAGAAGCCTGAAAACCTAATAAAGGGTTTGAATGAGGCCCTAGGGGAATGTCATTCAATCTTCTGACTCAGGATCATTGACTCTGGTGTCTGACTGGATGCAGGTGATGAGGGTGTTTCAGACTGTGCATTTGTGTCCAGAGTGGCATCCAATATTAGGGTTGGCTCAGGTTCCTTGCAGGTTTCTCCTTATATGGGGTTTTTGGACAACTGTGATGGGCAGTTTCCTTGGGGATTACAGGAACTGTCCTGTGGTGTGACTCCAGAGACCCCATCCTGGAGGACATGTGCGCCATGATTTTGAGAGAGAAGTCTGCAAACACAAACTTAGGTTAGGGTTAGTGGCAAGGTGATCATAGTCCCAATCCATAGACCAGGAGGGCAGCAAGTCTGGAACTGTAAATCACGTAACTCAAAGGTGGTAGCACAGCTAATTGTATCTGGATTTAATTTCCAGAATGGCCTTTATTGCAGGTGTTGTCTCAAGGGTCCATGGGAGATTTCTCCTCTCAAGGATCCTGGCGGTTCTCAATAGTTTGTTGGATTTCTCTGGGAAGGGATGAGTACTGTTTTCCAGCTTAGGCGTGCCCCAAAACAGGCATTCCAGAGATGAGCTCTGGGTCTAAGTGCTTGGAAAATCCCACCAAGGGTTAATATTTAGGCCTAGGGCCATACCAGGCATGCAATGCGGGATCCTGGAGGTGCAACTGAGAGCGTTTGTTTGAAAGTATGGTCAAGCTGAGGGTCCCAATGCCTGCTTGTGCCCCGGAGGCCATCAGGATTGGGCGATGTCTACTCAGCCATGCAGCCAGTTCCCATTCCTAGGGTTGGACACCCATCCAAAAGCCAGGATTCCTGCCATGGCGAAGGATGAATTCTCTATTGTGCTTCAGGTCCCCCCATTGGTAGGGATTCCAGCTAAGATCTAGGGGACAGATGCCTGAATACCAAGGATGGGTAGTAATGACAGCCCTGGGCCATGGCCGGTCTCACATGGTTAATGTGGGCCCCACCCTCTGGGTTGCTGACAGGAGGTAGGGGCTCAGGTGCTGTCAGACACAGCACTAGTGGCTAGGGCAAACTATAAATAGGGGTTCCCTCCTGGGCTGAGTATATTGATCTTCATGTGCAGTTTATGGGCAGACTCACCAGGTCCTTCTATCTATGAAGAAGGCAGAATGTTGCGTTGTGGCTCCAGAATTCCCTATCAAGAGATATGGCAGACCAGTAGGGTGAGGATGAAATTGTAGTCTGAAGCTAGGCTTAAATTCATTGCAAAGCGAAAGGCAGTTCCAGTGTGCAGCAGCTGATTCCAATATCAGCGCCTGAATATGGGCGGATGTCAGATGTTTGCTCAGGCTGGAGTTTGTGTCTACGATGACCAACAAATGGAGAGGTGGCGTCAAGAGGCCATGGAGGATTTCCCACCCTGGGGCTCAGGGGCCATAATTTGTATCATAAGTTGGTATTCCAGAAGAGGCCTCTGAGGACAGGTGCCTGAAAAGTTAATCCCTCTTCCAATGAGGTCCTAGGGCCATGTCAGGTTCAATTATCTGACTCAGGACCATTGATTTGGGTGTCTGCCTGGATGGAGGTGATCAGGGTGTTTCAGACTGTGCATTTGCATCCAGAGCAGCCTCCAATATTGGGATGTGCTCAGGAGCCTTCCGGGTTTCTCCTAATCAGGAGGGTTTGGGCAACTGTGATGGGCCCAGTTTCCTTGGGGATGACAAGCACAGTCTTCTGGTGTGACTCTAGGGGCCCCATCCTGGAGGACATGTGAGCTATGGTTTTTAGAGAGAGATCTGCAAACACAAACTCGGGATAAGGTTAATGGAGAGGTGTTCACAGTCCCAATCCAAAGATCTGGAGGGCAGCACATCAGGAACTGTAAATCAGGTGACTCGAAGCCAGTAGCACAGTCTCTTGTATCTGGATAGCATATCCACGCTGGCCTCGGAATACAGGTGTGGACTCATGGGACCATGGGAGATTCTTCTTTTCAAGGATCCTGGGGGATCCCATTAGTTTGGTGGCTTTCTCAGGGAAGTGAAGAGTGCTGTTTTCCATCTTAGGGGTGCCTCAAAACAGGGATTCCAGTGACGGGCTCTGGGTATGTGCACATGGAACATCCCACGATGTGTTAGGATTTGGGCTTAAGGGCATATCAGGCCTGCAATGCAGGATCCTGGAGGTGCAACTAAGAGCATTTTTTTGAAGGCTTGATCAAGCTGAGGGTTACAATGGCTACTTGTGCCCAGGGCAGCCCTCATGAGTGGGCATTGTCTCCTTGGCCATGCAGCTGGCTCCCACTTTGAGGTTTGGACACTCATATCAACAGCCAGGATTCCTACGATGGGGAAGCAGGAGTTCTCTATTGTGCTTTAGGTTACCCCATTGGTAGGGATTACATAAAAGGTCTGGGGACAGGTGCCTGAATACCAAGGATGGGTAGAGATGATGGACTTGGGCCCTGGCCAATCTCACATGCTGGATATGGGCTCATATCTCTGGGTGCCTGAAACTAGGTCTTGGCTCAGGCTCTGTCAGACACAGTACTAGTACTAGTACTAGTACTAGTACTAGTACTAGTGCCCAGGACAGCCTATAAATCAAGGTTCCATCGAGTGCCAAGTAGATTGAACCTCATGTGGAGTTTCTGGGAAGATTCACCAGGCCCTATTTCTTTCTAGTGGGAATGGAGAATGTTGCCTTGTGGCTCCAAATTCCCTCTCTAGAGGGCTTGCAGACCAGGAGGCTGAGGATGGAATTCTAAACCCAAGCTATGGATAAATTCAGTGTCAAGTGAAACGCAGTTCTAGTGTGCAGTGGTGGAAAAGAAAATGCAGAATCTAAATAACGGCAGATTTCAGATGTTTTCTCATGCTGGAGTTTTTGTCTATGATGACTGACAAATGGAGGGGTTGTGTCAAGGGCCATGGAGGATTTCTCCTGCTGGTGCTTCTGAGATGCTCCAAACAGAGGGTTCCCTTCTACTGGTCAGTGGCAGTCTGGTTTGTTTGCTCCAGGGTCCCACATGTGGAAAGAATAAGTAGAAGAGCACTCCCACATGGATGCCTGGAAAGCACACCTCCACTGACCATATCAGGTGAGGAACATGGCAGGTTCATTCTGGTGGCTCTGGGGCGAATTACCAAGGACTTGAAGTGACATGGAATCTCATGAAGATGGATCACAATGCTGTTTGTTTGTTACCAGAGAGATCTTAGAATGTGCTGGGGGCTAAGGGGCTGTGCATAATTCATATACCCCGACCCTTGACACAAGTTGAAGAGCACAAATTCCATCTGGGGACAGGAGATATCTATTGTGGGGTTCAGGGACCAATCTTCTCACGCAGGACCATTGACTTTGGTGTCTTCCTGGATGGAGGTGATCAGGGTGTTGCACACTGTGCATTTGTGTCCAGAGTGGCCTCCAATATTGGACTGGGCTCAGGGGACTTGCAGGTCTCTCCTAATCTGGAGGGTTTGGGCAACTGTGATGGACACAGTTTCATTGGGGATAGCAGGATCTTTCCTGTGGTGTGGCTACAGAGACCCATCATAGAGGGCATGTGAGCCATGGTTTTGGGAAAGAAGTCTGCAAACACAAACTTGGGGTAGGGTTAATGGCGAGGTGATCACAGGCCCAATGCATAGGTCTGTAGGGCAGCTCGTCTGGAACTGTAAACCAGGTGATTCGAAGGTGGTAGCACAGTCTCTTGTATCTGGATTGTGTGTCCAGGATGGCCTCGGAATGAAGGTGTGGTCTTATGGAGCCCTGGGAGATTTTTTCTCTTTACGCATCCTGGCAGCTCCTAATAGTTTTCTCAGGGGAGGGAAGATTGCTGTTTTCCATCATAGGGGTGCTTCAAAACAGAGATTCCAGAGACGGGCTCTGGTTATGTTGGCATGGAAAATCCCACGAAGTGTTAGGATTTGGTCCTAAGGGCATACCAGGCCTGCGATGCGGGACCCTGCAGAAACAACTGAGAGCATTTGTTTGAATGCATGCTAAGGTTGAGGGACACAATGCCTGCTTTGGCCCAGGCGGCCCTTATGATTGGGCGTTGTCTCATTGGCCATGCACCTGGTTCTAATTCTGAGGGTTGGGCACCCATAGCAACAGCCAGGCTTCCTGCCATGGGGAAGGAGGAGTTCTCAATTGTGCTTCAGGTTCCCCCACTGGTAGGGATTCCAGCAAAGATCTGGGATAGTTGCCGGAATACCAAGGATGGGTAGAGATGACTGGGCCATGGCCAGTCCCACATGCTGGATAAGGGCCCCACACTCTGGGTGGCTGGCACGAGGTTGGGGCTCAGGCTCTCTCAGACACAGCGCTAGTGGCCAGCGCAAAGTATAAATCGGGGTTCCCTCGAGGGCCAAGTAGATTGATCTTCATGGGGAGTTTCTGGGCAGACTCACCAGGCCCTTCTTCTTTCTATGGGGAAGGCAGAATGTTGCGTTTTGTCTCCCTAATTCCCTCTCAAGAGGACTTGCAGTCCAGTAGGGTGAGGATGGAATTGTAAACCCAAACTATGCAAGAATACAGTGTCAAGTGAAAGGTATTTCCAGTGTGCGTGACTGATTCGAATATCCAGCACCTGAGTAAGAGCAGATGTCAGATGTTTGCTCATGCTGGAATTTGTGTCTATGATGACTAACAAATGGAGGGTTGGCATCAAGAGAATGTGGAGGACTTCCCAGGCTGGGGCTTGTGAGATGCTCCAAACAACCAAGGTTTCCTTCAACCTGACAGGAGCAGTCTTATTTGTTTGCTCTAGGGTTCCCTATGTGGAATTTTTGTGTAGCAGAGAACTACCTCTTGGATGCCTAGAAAGCACACGTCCATTGACCTTTGTACCTGAGGAACATGGCAGATTCGTTTCATGGCTCTTGGGCAAAGTACCAACACCTTGAGTTGGCATCAAGTCTCAGGAAGTTGGGTCACAATGCTGGTTTGTTACCAGGGAGATCATAGAAGGTGCTGGGGCTAATGGGTCATGCAGGATCCATCTACCCTGAAAGTTGGACATAGATCCAAGAGCACATTTTCCTTCTGGAGACAGGAGATGTTCTGTTGTGGGAATCAGGGACCACATGTTGTATCATAACTTGGTATTCCAGAACAGGACTCTGAGAACAGATGTCTGAAGACCCAATCTAGGGTTCCAGTGAAGTCCTAGGGGCATGTCAGTTTCAATCATCTGACTCAGAACCATTGACTTGGCTTTCTGCCTCGATGGAGGTGCTCAGGGTGTTTCAGACTGCACGTTTCCATCCAGAGCAACCGCCAATATTGGGGTGGGTTCAGGGGCCTGGCAGGTTTCTCCTAATCTGGAGGGTTTGGACAACCTGATGGGCACAGTTTTCTTGGGGATGGCAGGAACTTTCCTGTGATGTGGCTTGAGGGACCACATCTTGGTGGGCATGTAAGCCATGGTATTGGGAGAGAAGTCGGCAAACACAAACTGGGGTTAGGGTTAGTGTCGAGATGATCATAGGCCCAATGCATAGACATGGAGGTCAGCTCGTCAGGAAATGTAAATAGGATGACTCGAAGTCGGTAGCAAAGACTTTTCTCTCTGGATTGTGTGGACAGGATGGCCTCGGAATGCAGGTTTGTTTTCATGGGTCCATGGGAGATTTTTTCTCTCTAAGGATCCTGGCGGCTCCCAATAGTTTGGTGCCTTTCTCAGGGAAGGGAAGAGTGCTGTTTTCCAACTTAAGGGTGCCCCAAACAGGGATTCTGAGACGGACTCTGGGTCTGGGCACCTGGAAAATCCCACCAAGGGTTAGGATTTGGGCCTAGGGGCATACCAGGCCTGCAATGCTGGTACTGGAGGAGCAACTGAGAGTGTTTGTTTGAAAACATGCTCAGGCTGAGGATCACCATGCCTGCCTGTGCCCATGTCGGCCCTCAGGAGTGGGCATGGTCTCCTTGGCCATGCAGCTGGCTCCCACGCTGTTGGACAACCATCCCAACAGCCAATATTCCTGCCATGGGGAAGGAGGTGTTCTCTATTGTGTTTCAGGTTCGCCATTGGCAGGAATTCCAGCAAAGTTTGGGGGACAGATGACTGGATACCAAGGATGGGTACAGATGATGGCCCAGGGCCATGGCCGATCTTCATGCTAAATATGGGCCCTCACCTCTGGGTGGCTGACACGAGGTCGGGGCTTAGACTCTGTCAGACACAGCACTAGTGGTCAGGGAAATCTATTAATCAGGGTTGCCTCGTGGTCTGAGTAGATTGATCCTCATGTGCAGTTTCTGGGCAGACTCAACAGGTCCTTCTTCTTTCTATGTGGAAGGCAGAATACTGCGTTGTGGCTCCAGAATTCCCTATCAGGAGATATTGTGGAGCAGTGTGGTGAGGATAGAATAGTAATACAAAGCTATGGTTCAGTTCAGTGAAAAGCAAAAGGCAGTTCCAGTGTGCAGCTGCCGTTTCGAATATCCAGCACCTGAGTAAGGGTGGATGTCAGATGTTTGCTCACACTGGAGTTTGTGTCTGTGATTACCCACAAATGGAAGGGTGGCGTCAAGAGGCCATGGAGGATTTCCCATGCTGGGGCTTGTGAGATGCTCCAAATAGCAAAGTTTCTTTCTACCGGACAGGAGAAGTCTGGTTTGTTTTCTCTGGTTTCTCCATGTGGAAAGTTTTGTAGCAGAGAACGCCACAGGGATGCCTGGAAATCACCCCTCCATTGACCATTGCAGCTGAGGAACATGGCAGGTGCATTCTGGTGGCTCTGGGGCAATATATCGAGACCTTGAGTTGACATGGAGTCTCATGAAGATGGGGCACAATGATGGTTTGTTACCAGGAATATCATAGAATGTGCTGGTTGCTAAGGGGCCATTCAGGATCCAAATACCCTTAGGGTATGACACAATTCCAGGAGCATGGCTTCCTTTTTGGGGAGGACATATTCTGTTCTGTGGCTCAGGGACTATATATTTTATCATAAGTTGATATTCCAGAGCAGGCCTCTGACGACAGATACCTGTAAACCTAATCTAGTGTGCCAATGAAGTCCTCGGGGCATGTCAGGTTCAATCTTCTGACTCAGGAGCATTGACTTGGGTGTCTGCCTGTATGGAGGGGATCAGGGTGTCTCAGACTGTGCATTTGTGCCCAGAGCGGCCTCCATTATTTGGCTGCGCTCAGGGGCCTTGCAGGTTTCTCCTAATCTAAAGGTATCGGGCAAAAGTGATGGGCACAGTTTCCTTGACGATCTCAGGCACAGTCTTGTGGTGTGGCTTCAGATGCCAGAACCTGGAGGTCATGTGAGCCATGGTTTTAGGAAGGAAGTCTGCAAACACAAACTCAGTTTAGGTTAATGGCAAGGTGATTGCAGGCCCAATGCATAGACCTGGAAGGCAGCTCTTCAGGAACTGTAAATCCGATGACTCAAAGGTGATAGCACATGATATGTATCTGGATTGTATGTCCAGGATGGCCTCGGAATGCAGGTGTGTTCTCATGGGTCTATGGCAGATTTTTCCACTCAAGGATCCTGGTGGCTACCATGAGTTTGGTGACTATCTCGGGGAAGGGAAGAGTGCTGTTTTCCATCTTAAGGGTCCCCCAAAATAGGGATTCCAGAGATGGGCTCTGTGTCTGGGCCCCTGTAAAATCCCACTAGGGTTAGGATTTGGGCCTAGGTGTGTACTAGGCGTGCAATTCGGGGTCCCAGAGATGCAATTGAGAGCGTTTGGTTGAAAGCATGCTCAGGCTGAGGTCACAATGCCTGCTTGTGCCCGGGGAAGCCATCATGAGTGCACATGGTCTCCTTGGCCATGGAGCTGCCTTCCACTTTGAGGGTTGAGCAACTGTCCCAACTGTCAGAATACCTTCCATGGGGAAGGAGGAGTTCTCTATTGTGCTTCAGGTTCCCCCAATGGCAAGGATTTCAGCAAAGGTGTGGGTACAGATGCCTGAATACCAAGAATAGAAGAGAAGACAGACTTGGGCCATAGCTGGTCTCACATGCTGGATATGGGCCCTGATCTCTCAGTGGCTGACACTAGGTCCTGGCTCCGGCTATGTCAGACACAGCACTAGTGCCCAGGGCAGCCTATGAATCAGGGTTCCGTCTAGCACTGAGAAGATTGACCATCATATGGAGTTTCTGGGCAGACTCTCCAGGCCCTTTTTCTTTCTATGGGGAAGGCAGAATATTGTGTTGTAGCTCCAGAATTCCCTCACAATAGGGCTTGTGGACCAGTAGACTGAGGATGGAATTGTAAACCCAAGCTATGGCTTAATTCAGTCAAACTAAAGGCAATTCCAGTGTGCAGCGATCGAATTGAAATCCATCACCTGAGTAAGGGCGGATGTCAGATGTTTGCTCATGCTGGAGTTTGTGTCTATGATGACTGACAAATGGAGTGGTGGCTTCAAGAGGAAATGGAGAATTTCCCACGCTGGAGCTTGTGAGATGCTCCAAACAGAAGGTTTCCTTCTACCGGACAGGGGCATTCTGTTTTTTTGTCTCAAGGGTCCCAGCCAATTGCAAAGTTTGTGTAGCAGAGCACCCCCGTATGGTTGCCTGGAAACCACACCTCCACTGACCATTGCAGCTTAGGAACATGGCAAGTTCATTCTGGTGGCTCTGGGGCGAAGTACTAAGGGCTTATTTCTACATGGAATGTCATGAACATGGGTAACAATGCTGTTTTGTTACCTGGGAATTCTTAGCCTATCATCTGTACACATCCTTGGTATTAAGGCAACTTTCCACAGACCTTTCCTGTAACCCTGCCAATGGGGGAACCTGAAGCACAATAGAGAACTCCTCTTTCCATTGCAGGAAGCCTGGCTGTTGCAATGGGTGTCCAACCCTCAAAGTGGGATCCAGCTATATGGCCAATGAGACTACGCCCTCTCCTGAGGGCCCCCCTGGGCACAAAGAGGCATGATGACCCTCAGCCTGAGCATGCTTTCAAACAAGCCCTCTCTGTTACACCATTAGGATCCTGCATTGCAGGCCTAAAATGCCCCTAGGCCCAAATCCTAACACTTGGTGGGATATCCGGGCACCCAGACCCAGAGCCCGTCTCTGGAATCCCTGTTTTGGCATAAGCCTAAGTTGGAAAACAGCATTCTTCCCTGTTTTGGAGCACCCCTAAGATGGAAAAGAGCACTCTTTTCTTCTCTGAAAAACCACCAATCTATGGAGATCCACCAGGATCCTTAGAGAGGAAAAGTCTCCCATTGAACCATGAGACCACGTCTACATTCAGAGCCCATCCTGGACACACAATCCAGATAGAAAAGCCTGTGCTACCAGCTTTCAGTCACCCTAATTACAGTTCCTGACGTGATGCCTTCTAGGTCTATGCATTGGACCTGCGATCACCTTGCCACTATCCCTGACCCAAATTTGTGTTTGCAGACTTCCCTCCCAAAACCATGGCTCTCATATCCTCAAGGAGGTGGTCTCTGAAGCCTTACCACAGGACTGGGCCTGCCATCCCCAAGGAAACTGTGCCCATCACAGTTCCCCAAAGCCTCCAAGTTAGGAGAAACCTGCAAGGCCCCTGAGCCCACCCCAATATTGGAAGTGGCTCTGGATGCAAATGCACAGTCTGAAACACCCTGATCACCTACATCCAGTCAGACAACCATATCAATGGTCCTTAGTAAGAAAATTGAACCTGATGGGCACCAAGGACATCATTGGATCTCTAGATTAGGTTGCAAGCATCAATCCTCAGAGGCCTGTTCTTGAATACCAAGTCAGGATACAACATATGTACCCTGAGCCACAAAACAGAACATCTCCTCTCCCAAGATGGAAACTGTGCACATCGACCTGTGCCAAACCCTCAGCGTGGCCCATAGCCACCAATACATTCTAAGAACTCCCTTGTAACAAACAAGTTTTGGGACACATCTGTAAGAGATTCCAAGTCAACTCAAGGCCTTGGTACTTGGCACCAGAACCACCAAAACGAACCTGTCATGTTCCTCAGCTGCAATGGTCATTGGACGTGTGCTTTCCAGTCATCCATGCGGGAGGGCTCTGCTACGCAAACTTCCACTTGAGGGACCCTGGAGGAAAAAAATACAGACTCCTCCTGTCCATTAGAAGGAAACCTTGTTGTTTGGAGCATCTCACAATCTTAAGCGTGGGTAATCCTCCATTGCCTCCTGAAGCCACCCCTCCATTAGTCGTCATCCTAGACACAAACTCAAGTGTGAGCAAATATCTGACATCTGCCCTTACTCAGGTGCTGGATATCTCGTATAAGCTGCTGCACATTGAAACTGACTTCAGCTTGGCACTCAATTTAAGCATAGCTGGTGTTTACAATTGCATTCTCACCCTATTTGTCCCCAAACCCTCTTGATAGGGAATTCTGGATCCATAAGGCAGCATTCTGCCTGCCCCACAGAAAGAAGTGCTTCATGAGTCTGGCCAGAAACCCTACATGAGGATCAATTTACTCGGCCCTGGAGAGAACCCCAATATATAGACTTCTCTGGCCACTAGTGCTGTGTCTGACACAGCCTGAGCCCAGACCTCGTGTCAGCCACCCAGAGAGCGGGGCCCATATCCAGCATGTGAGAACGGCCATGGCCCAAATCTGTCCTCTCTATGCATCCTTGGTATTCAGGCATCTGTCCCCAGACCTTTGCTGTAATCCCTGCCTATGGGGGAACATGAAGCACAATAGATATTTCCTCCTTCCCCATGGCTGGAAACCTGGCCATTGGAATGTGTGTCCATCCCTCAGTGTGGGAGCCAGAAAATGGACAATGGGACCACGCCCACTCCTGAGGGCCACCCTGGGCACAAACAGGCATTGTAATGCTCAGCCTGAGCATGCTTCCAAACAAGCCCTCTCAGTTGCACCACCAAGATCCTGCATTGCAGGCCTGGTCTGCCCATAAGCCCAAATCCCAACCCTTGGTGGGATTTTCCAGGCGCCTAGACCCAGAGCCCATCTCTGGAATCCCTGTTTTGGGGCACACCTAAGATCAAAAATAGCAGTCTTCCCATCTCAAAAAGTCATCAAAATATTGGGAGCCGCCAGTATCCTTAGAGGAAAAATCTCCCATAGACCCATGAGGCCACAGCTACATTCTGAGGTCACCCTAGACACACAATCCAGATATAAAAGCCTGTGCTTCCACCTTCGGGTCATTCCAGTTACTGTTCCTGACGAGTAGCCTTCCAGGTCTACACATTGCCCTGCGATAACCTAGCCACTAAACCTAACCCGAGTTTGTGTTTGCAGACTTCCCTCCCAGAACCATGGCTCACATGCCCTCCAGGGTGGAGTCTCTGGAGCCACACCACAGGACTGTGCTTGCCATCCCCATGGAAATTGTGCATGTCAGTTAACCAAACCCTCCAGAGTTGGTTGAAACATTCAAGACCCCTGTGGCCACCCCAATATTGGAGGTTACTCTGGACATAAGTGCGCAGTCTGAAACTCCCTGATCACCTACATCCTGGCAGACACCCAAGTCAACTTTCCTAAGTCTGAAGATTGAACCTCTCATGCCCCTGGGACTCATTGGAACCCTAGATTAGGTTGTCGGGCATCTGTCTTCAGAGGCCTGTTCTTGAATAGGAACTTATGATATGGCATGTGGTCCCTGAGCCACAAAACACTACATCTCCTGTCCCCAGAAGGTAACCGTGCTCTTCGACCTGTGTTAAACCCTCAGGGTAGGAGAATCTTGCAGGCACCTTAGCCACCAACACATTCTAAGATCTACCTGGTAAAAAAAACCAGCATTGTAACCCATCTTCAAGAGATTCCATGTCAACTCAAGACCTTGGTGCTTCGCCCCAGAAGCACCGTAAAGAACCTGCATGTTCCTCAGCTGCATTGGTCAATGGAGGTGTGCTTTCCAGGCATCCATGTGGAAGGGCTCTGCTACCCATACTTTTCACATGGGGGGCCCTGCAGAAAACATACCAGACTCTAACTGTCCAGTAGAAAAAACAACCTTGCTGTTTGGAGCATCTCACATGCATCAGCCTCTTGATGCCACTCCTCCATTCGGTCATCAGAGACACAAACTCCAGTGTGCGTAAACATCTGAAATCCACCTTTACTCAGGTGCTGGATATTTCATTTGTTGGCCACGATAGATACAAACTCTATCATGAGCAGACATCTGACCCTCGCCTGTACTCAGATGCTGGAGATCTCGAAAAAAACCACTGCACATTGGAACGGCCATGTTCTCGGCACTGAGATTAAGCATAGATTGTGTTTTCTGCCTTCTGTTCTCACACTCCTCGCCTTCAAGTCCCCCATATTGGGAATTTGGGAGCCACAATGCCTTCTGCCTGCCCACCAGAAAAAAGAGGTGCCCTATGGGTCTGCGTGAAACTCCATATAAGGTTCCACCAGCACAGCCCTCTATAGCACCACAATATCATAGGCCACCTTGTGAACTAATGCTTTGTCTGACACAGCTCGAGCCCCGACCTCCTGGTAGCCACCTAGATAGCGGGACCCATATCTGGCAGGTGTGACCTGCCTTGACCTGAGTCCTTCATCTCAAACCAACCTGGTTATTCACGTACCAGTCCCAGAACATAGCTCAAATTACTGTGCATGGGGGAATCTGAAGCACAAAAGAGTACTCCTCCTTCCTCATAGAAGGAAAATTAAATGTTGATATGGTGGTCCAACCCTCATATTGGGATCCAGGTGCATGGAACAAGAGCCAATGCCCACTCAGGATGGGCATCTGGGCAAAAACAGGCATTGTGACCCTTACCCTGAGACCCATTTCCAACAAGTCTCCATGGGAGCTGAACCAAAGCCCCACAGAGCCAAGCAGTCAAGCCTCTAGGCCCAAATACTAAGCCTTTGTAGGGTTATCCAGGCACAGGGACCTATAACCCATCTCTGGAATCCCTGTGTTGACGGAAACACTGAAACAGTAAACCACGCTCTCTCCTTCTCAGTGAGACACCAAACTCTTGGGTGCTGGGCAGAATCCCCAGAGAGGTAGAATATTCCATGGACACATGAGGACACCCCACCATTCCAAGGCCATCCTAGACACAATCCAGACAGAAAAGCCTTTGCTCCTGCCTCCCAGGCACACGAATTTCAAATCCTGAGGAGCTGCCCTCAGCGTCTGCAGATCGGGGCTGCCATCACCTCCCTCCTAATTGATACACAATTTTGTGTCTGAAGACTTTGGTCCCAGAGCCCTTAACCACATTCCCTGCAGGATGGGGCTGACAGAACCACACTATATCACTGGGCCTGATCTCTGGATGAAATTCTGCCGTCTCAGTTGCACAAAACCTCCAGATTAGGAAAAGCCTGCAAGGCCCCTGAGCCCACCCCAATTTCATAGGCCAATCTGGAAAAAATGCACAGTCTGACACAGCCTGAGCATCTACCTCCAGGAAGACTCACAGGTCAAAGTCCCTAAGTCCGAAGGTTGAGGATGACATGCCCCTACAACCTCATAAGAACCCTAGCCTAGATATTCAGGCCTCTGTGCCCAGAGGCCTGGTCTTGAAATCCAACATATGATCCGACATGTGGTCCCTGAGCCATACAAGAGAACCCCTCCTGTCCCGAGAAGGGAACCTGGCTCCTGGGAACTGGGTCTAACCCTCAGGTAGGAGAATCCTGCATGTCCACAGACATACAACCACATTCTTTTTTTTATATAGATTTTATTTATTTATTTGACAGAGAGAGATCACAAGTAGGCATAGAGGAAGGCAGAGAGAGAGAGAGGAAGAAGCAGGCTCCCTGCTAAGCAGAGAGCCTGATGCGGGACTCAATCCCAGGACCCTGAGATCATGACCTGAGCCGAAGGCAGCAGCTTAGCCCATTGAGCCACGCAGGCACCCTCACCACCACATTCTAAGGTCTCCCTGGACACCAAGCAGCATTGTGACTCATTAGACTGAGAACATCCGTCAACTTAGATCACTTGGAAATTTGAACAAAAACCAGCAGATCAAGCCTGCAATGTTCCTCAGCTGCAATGGTCATGCAAGGAAGACTTCCCAGGCCCCCATTCAGAGACCTCTGCTGTCGAATCTTTCTATATGGGGGACCCTGGAGCCTTGTAAGCGGACTTCCCCTGTCCCACAGTAGGACACCTTGCTGTTTGGAGCAGCTCACAAGGTCCTGCTTGGGAAAATTTCCAAGAATTCTTGAGGCCACCCCACAATTCGTTGACCATCATGGATGCAAACCCAGCGTGAGCAGACATCTGACCCTCGCCCATACTCAGGTGCTGGAAATCTCGAAACAACCACTGCACAATGGAATGGTCCTGTGGTCGGCACTGAGCTTATCCGTGGCTTGTGTTTTCAGACTTCTGTCTTCAAACTCCTCGCCTACAAGCCCTCCATATTGGGAATTCTGAAGCCACAGTGCAGCTTTCTGCCTGCCCACCAGAAAGAAGTGCCCTATAAGTCTTCGTAGAAACCCACATGAGGATCCTCCTGCACGGCCCTCAATGGCACCCCAATATAATAGACCGACCTCTGCATACATTGTCTATCTGACACCGCCTGATCCCCGACCTCCTGTCAGCCACCCAGATAGTGGACCCCATATCCTCCAGGTGGGTCCAAACTTGGCCCGAGGCCATCATCTTGAAGCAACCTGGATATTCAGGTACCTGTCCCAGACTTAGCTCAAATTCCTGCCCATAGGGGACTCGGAAGCACAAAAGAGTGCTCCTCCTTCCCCATGGCCAGAAAACTGAATGTTGAGATGGCTGTACAACCCTGAGTGGGAACCAGGTGCATGGTCCATGAGACCATGCCTTCACAGGATGGGCAGCTGGGCACAAATAGGCATTGTGACCCTCAGAATGAGACCCCTTTCCAAAGATCCCCCTTTGGATCTGGACCAGGATCCCAAATCAAAGCTTTGGTTAACTTTTCCCAGTGTCTGGACCCAGAACCCATCTCTGGAATCCCTGTTTGGACAGGATCCCAGAGATGGAATACAGTCTTTTCCTCTTCCCCAGAAAGAAATCAAACTCTTGGGTGCCAAGCAGAATCACCAGAGTGGAATAATATCCCATGGACACATGAGGTCACCCCTCCATTTAGTGGCCATCCTAGACACAAAATCTAGACAGAAAAGCCTGTGCTCCTCCCTCCCAGCCACCTGAATTTCAAATCCCGAGGAGCTTCCCTCAGGGTCTTCAGATTCGGACTGCCATCACCTCACTCCTACCTCTTATCCGAGGTTGTGTCTAAAGTCTTTGGTCCCAAAGTCCTGACACACATGACCTCCAGGATGGGGCCTCGAGAAACACATGACATCACTGGCCCTGCTCTCCTGAGGAAACCCTGCCCATCTCAGTTTCCCAAAATGTCCAGATTAGGAGAAAACTGCAAGGCCCCTGACTGCACCCCAATATCATAGGCCACTCTGGAAAAAGTGCACAGCCTGACACAGCCTCAGCACCTACCTCCAGGATGACATGCAGGCCAATGGCACTTAGTCCGAAGATTGAAACTTCCATGGCCCTAAAACCTCATCAGAACCCTAGCTTATGTTTTGAGGTCTCTCTTCCTAGAGGTCTGTTCTGGAAATTCAAGCATATGGTCCAACCTGTGGTCCGTGAGCCATACAAGAGCACACCTCCTGTCCCAAGAAGGAAACCTGGCTCCTGGGTACTGGGTCTAATCCTAAGGATAGAGAATCCTCAATGGTCAGAGAGCCGCCACCACATTCTAAGGTCTCCCTGGACACCAAGCAGCATTGGGAACTGTTAGACTGAGAACTTCCATCAACGCAAATCACTTGGAACTTGGAATCAGTGTCATTGGTTCAAGCTTACCCTGTTCCTCAGCTGCAATGGTAACACGAGATTGGCTTCCCAGGCCTCCATTCAGAGAGCATTGCTATCGAATCTTCCATATGGGGGACACTGGAGCCCTGTAAGAAGACTTCTGCTGTCCCTTAGTAGGACACCTTGATATTTGGAGCAGCTCACAAGCTCCAGCTTGGAAAAACCTCCAAGAATTCTTGAGGCCTCCCCACCATTTGTTGGCCATCATGGATACAAACTCCAGCGTGAGCAGACATCTTCCCCTCGCCCAGGTGCTGGAGATCTCGAAACAACTGCTGTACATTGGAATAGACATGTGCTCGGCACTGAGCGTAACCGTAGCTTATGTTTTCATACTTCTGTCCTCACACTCCTCGCCTGCAAACCCTCCAACTTGGATATTCTGGAGCCGTAATGCAGCCATCTGCCTGCTCACCAGATAGAAGAAGTGAAGAAAGGGTCTGTGCAAAAATCCCCCATGAGGATCCAGTTGCACAGCTCTCAAAAGCACCCCAATATCATAGGCCGAACTCTCCACGAATGTTCTGTCTGACACAGCTCGAGCCCGAGCTCCTGACAGCCACCCAGAAAGCAGGCCTCATTTTCTGCAGGTGGGTCCTGCCTTGGCCCGAGGACCTCATCTCAAAATGAACTGGGTATTCAGGCACCTGTCCCAGAACTTAGCTCAAATTCCTGCCCATGGGGGAACCTGAAGCATAAAAAAGTACCCCTCCTTCCCCATGGCAGGAAAACTGAATGTTGAGATGGCAGTCCAACCCTCAGAGTGGGAGCCAAGTGCATAGCCCATGAGGTCACACCCACTCAGCATGGGCATCTGGGCAAAAACAGGCATTGTGAACCTCAGAATGAGACCCATTTCCAACAAGAACACTCGGGAGCTGTACCAGGAAAACATAAAGCAGGACCCTAGGCCCAAATCCTAAGCCTTGTTGCGGTGATCCAGGCTCCAGAACCCAGGACCCATCTCTGGAATGGCTGTTTGGACGGGATCCCTGACTCAGAAAACTGCGCTCCTCCCATTCCCCGGAAATACACCAAACTCTTGGGTGCCGAGCAGAATTCCCAGAGAGGTAGAATCTCACATGGACCCATGAGACCACCCCTCCATTTCGTGGCCATCATAGACAAACAAGTCAGACAGAAAAGACTGTGCTCCTGCCTCACAGCCGTCCGAATTTCATATCTGGAGATGCTTCGCTCAGGGTCTGCAGATTGGGTCTGCCATCACCTCGAGCTTAACTCTTACCCGAGTTTGTGTCTGAAGACTTTGGACCCAGAGTCCTGACCCATATGCCCTCCAGGATGGGGCCTCCAGGAACACACAACAGCACTGGGCCAGCTCTCCCAAGGAATGTCAGCCTGTCTCAGTTTCCCAACCCACCAGATTAAGAGAAAATTGCAAGGCCCCTAATACCACCCCAATTCCATAGGAAGCTCCAGAAAAAATGCATAGTCTGACACAGCCTCAGAATATACCTCCAGGAAGACACCCAGGTCAATGGGAAGGGATGAAATGGCCTAACCCATGGCAGGCTCGATGTGCTGGGTGTGAAGCCAACTGTCTCAATGTCTCTCACAAGGTCTGGGGTCAGGCTATGTAAGACAGAGCATAGTGTTTAGGGTAGCCTATGCAATTGGGGTGTTGCCGAGGGCTGAGCAGGTTGATTTTCATTTGGGGTTTCTGAGCAATGCCATAGACAATGTTTTTCTTTGGGGGGCAGGCAGAGTCCTTCGTTCTGGAACCAGAATTCCCAATCATGAGGGCTTTTGGGCCAGGAGTGCTAGGGTAGAGTCTGAAAACAAAAGATAGGGTGAGATTGGGAGCAGGCACACTCTGCAAAGGCTGAAAGGATATCTCATGCATCTGAAGTCAGGCTGAGGATCAGACGTTGGCTGAGGTTGGATTGTGCCCTTGATAGCACCTTCATGAAGCAGGTGCCTCATGAGGCCAACGAAATTTTCCCACGCTGAGTTTGGAGGTTGCCACAAACCACAAGGTTTCCTTCTGCAAGACAGTCGAGTCCTGTTGAGTGGCTACAGTACATACCATACGGAAGGACTGAAGAGGAGGGTTCAAAGGATGGATCCCTGAACAGCATGCCTCGCATTCCCTTTGGCCATTAACGACAAGATATGTTTGATCTGCTGGCTCTGGGGCAAGCTAACCAGCGGGCTGAGTTGAAATGGCCTCTCCTGAGGATGCGTCATAATGTGTGTTTCTGTCCATGGAGACCTTGGAATGTGATGGTTGTACTGTGGCCCTGCGGAATTCTCCGACCAGAAGGGTTTGATACAGATCCAGTAAGAAAGCACTCCATGTGGAGACAAGAGAGGTTTGGTTTGGAGCCTCAGAAAAACCTAATATGCTGGTATACGAAACCAGTCCTCAAGGACAGACACATGAAAACTAAAGCTAAGGTTCATATTAGGGCCTAAGGGCCTGTCCATTTCAATCTTCTGTCTCTGGGGACACTGTCTGAGAGTCTAAGTGGTGATAATGGCTCAGCTGGTGTCAGAGTGCCCCTTTTATTCCAGGGCAGCCTACACTATCAGGATGGCCTCAGGGGCCTTGGAGCTTTTCCCTAACATGTAGGGTTGTGGTCAATGGATTGGGCACACTTTCCTTGGAGAGGGCAGGCACAATCTTTCGCTGTGTCTCCAGATGCCCTAGCCTGGAGGGTGTGTGAGTCCAGGCTGTGGGCACAGAAGTCTGAAAACACAAACTCAGCTTATGAGTGGCGCCGAGGGTATGGCAGGCCGGATGTACAGATAGAGAGTGAGCTCCTTGGCTTGTGAATCAAGGGCGAGTTTCCTTTAGGCTTTTGTCTCTGGATGCGTCCAGGATAGCCGTAGATTGTAGGGGGTGGCCTCAGTGACTGTGGACAAGTATCCCTCTCTGGGGATTTGTCCCAGCTAACAGGAGTTTGGGGTCATTTTGTGGGAAGGGTGGAGTCCTGTTGTCTGGCTCATGTGTCTCTCCAAGAAAATGATTCCAGAGCAGAGCCCCAGGAACGGGGGGGAGACTGGAAAACTCAAACACTGGTGAGGATTGGGTGTATAGGGGCTTGGCACGCCTCATATGCGGGCTCTTGGTCAAGGCCCTGACAGGCCTTTCTTTGATATTGGGCTCATGCTGAGGGTCACAGAGTGAATTTGTGCCCAAGGCAGCACTCAAGTTTGGGCGTGGTTTCAGGGGAAATGAAGGTTTCTCCCACCCTGAAGGTGTGACTCCATGCCAAGAGCAAGCCTTACAGCCATGGGGAAGAAGGAGTTCTGATTTGTGATTCAGATGCCCAACTGTGTGGGGAATTGATATAATATCTGGGTTTAGATATCTGAAAACCAAGGTTAGGAAGAGATAACGGCATAAGACCATGCGTGTCAGAAGTGCTAGGTGTGTGGCCAGCTGTCTCCTTGCCTGTCTGGACGTCTGGCATCAGGCTGTGAAAGGCAGAGCATTAGTGCCCAGAGCAGCCTATCAAATCTGAGTGCCGTCGAGGCAAGAGCAGGTTGATCCTCATCTGGGTTTTATGGAGAGCCCCACAAGGAAACGTTTTCTACCAGTGGGCAGTAACTGGGCTGGCTTGTGGTTCTGCAAATCCTACTCTGGAGGGATTGTTTGCCAGGAGTGTGAGGAAGGAAGTCTGAAAACACAAGCTAGCGTGAGGTTTGGGACCGAGGGCACGGCAGGCGACTCTGCAGAGGCTTAATCAAGATCTCCTGCATTGCGGTCATATCTACTATGAGACGTGCTTCAAGCTAGAGTTTTTGTCCATGATGGCCTCTCCCTGAAGGATACGGGGGGCTTCATGAGGCCCGGCAGGTTTGCCGTTTTCTCCTACACTGACGGTTTGACTCACGGCCAGCAGCAAGGTTTCTTGCCAGGGGGAAGGAGGGGTTCTGACTTGTGCATCAGGTTCCCCCTGTGCAGGGATTGGAGATAAGGTCTAGGTTCCGATGACTGAAAACCCAGGTTGGGAATGGATGCTGGCCTAAGGCAGTGGCGGGTCCAATGTGCTGGGTGTGCAGCCAGCTGTGTCGGTGTCTGTTGGAAGGTCTGGGCTCAGGCTATTTGCGACAGAGCATCAGTGTTTAAGGTAGCCTATGCAATTGGGGTGTTGCCGAGGGCCAAGCAGTTTGATCCTCATTTGTGGTTTCTGGGCAGCACCATAGACAATGTTTTTCTCCTGGGAGGCAGGCAGAGTGCTTCAGTGTGGCCCCAGAATTCCAGTAGGGAGGGTTTGTGGGCCAGGAGTGTGAGGACGGAAGTCTGAAAACACAAGCTAGGGTGAGGATTGGAGCCAAGGGCAGAGCAGGCCCACTCTGCAGAGGCTGAATCAAAATCTCCTGCATCTGAAGTCAGGCTGAGGATCAGAAGTTGGCTGAGGATGGAGTATGTGTCCATGATGGCACCTTCATGAAGCGGGGGCCTCATGAGTTTGGGGTCATTTTGTGGGAAGGGTGGAGTCGTGTTGTCTGGCTCATGGGTCTCTCCAAGAAAGGGATTCCAGAGCAGAGCCCAGGTACAGGTGGGGCGACTGGAAAACTCAAACACTGGTGAGGATTGGGTGCATAGGGGCTTGGCAAGCCCCATATGCGGGCTCTTGGTCCAGGTCCTGACAGGCCTTTCTTTGACATGGGGCTCATGCTGAGGGACACAATGTGAACTTGTGCCCAAGCAGCACTCAAGTTTGGGCGTGGCATCAGGGGCCATGAAGGTTTCTCCCACCCTGAAGGTGTGACTCCATGCCAAGAGCAAGCTTGACAGCCATGGGGAAGGAGGAGTTCTGTTTTGTGCTTGCGATACCCAGCTGTGTGGAGAATTGATATAATGTCTAGGTTCAGATATCTGAAAACCAAGGTTAGGAAGAGGTGACGGCATAAGACCATGGCGTGTCCGAAGTGCTGGGTGTGTGGCCAGCTGTCTCTTTGTCTGTCTGGACGTCTGGCTTCAGGCTGTGTCAAACAGAGCATGAGTGCCCAGAGCAGCATATCCACTTCGGGGACCGTCGAGGCCCGAACAGGTTGACCATCATCTGGGTTTTCTGGAGAGCCCCATAGGGAAGCGTTTTTCTTCCGTAAGGCAGACACTGGGCTGGGTTGTGGTTCTGGAGTTCCTAGTCCGTAGGGCTTGTTTGCCAGGAGTGTGAGGAAGGATGTCTGAAAACAAAAGCTAGTGTGAGGTTTGGGACGGAGGGCATGGCAGGGCCACTCTGCAGAGGCTGAATCGAGATCTCCTGCACTGAGGTCATGTCAACTATGAGACGTGCCTCAGGCTAGAGTTTTTGCCCAGCATGGCCTCTTCCTGAAGGGTGTGGGGGCTTCATGAAGCCAGGGAGGTTTGCCTACGATGGGATTTGTGAACTACTCCAAACCTCAAGCTTTCCTTCTGCACGACAGTCGAGTCCTACTGGATGGTTCCAGGAGGCCCCATACGGAAAGACTCCAGAGCAGGTGTCTAAGCATGGATGCCTGGGCATGCCGACTCATATTCCCACTCTTTAGGCAGGACAAGGCAGGCTCAATGTGCAGGCTCCTGGGTGAGCTACCCAGGGGGGAGAGTTGAAATGGACTCTCCTGTAGATGAGTCCTACTGTGGCTTGGTGGCCTGGGAGACCTTGGAATGTGGAGTTGGCTCAGGGACTCTGCAGGGTTTTCCAAACTGAGGTGTTTGACACAGCTCCTACAGGGAGGCTTCCCATCTGGGGACGAGAGGAGTTCTGTTCAGTGACTCAGGAAAGCCCCATATCCTATTCTTTGAACCAAAGCCTCTGAGGAGTGACACCTGGAACCCAAAGCAAGAGTTGAGATTACGGCCTAAGGGCCTGTCTGGCTCAACCTTCTATCTCTGTTGACATCTGTGGGCATGCCTTCGTGGAGGTAGCTGCTCAGCTTGTGTCCGAATGCCCCTGTGTGTCCAGGGAGCCTCCCAGTAGTGGGATGTCCTCGGGGGCCTTGAGGTTTCTCAAATTCTGGAGGTGTGTGTCCAAAGGAATGGACACAGTTTCCCAGGAGAGAGCAGGCACGGTCCTGTGGTATGGCTCCAGAGGACCCAGCCTAGAGGCTGTGTTTGCCAGGGCTGTGGGGACAGATGTCTGAAAAAGCAAACTTGGCTCAGCTAGTGGTCAAGGTAATGGCAGGACTGATCTCCAGTCCGTGAGGGGAGATCCTCTGGATATCAAAGGAGGGCAAGTGGGAGGCAGTCACTCAGGATTTTGTCTCTGGGTGTTGCGTTCACAGTGTCCGGTCAGGGTAGGCGTTGTCTCAGAGGCCGAGGAAGAGCCTTCCTCTCGGGGGATTGTCCAAGCTCCCAAGTGTTTGGGTTCATTCTGTGGGAAGGGAAGAGTACTGTTTTCTGCCACAGGGGACCCCCCAGGAGAGGGACTCTAGAGCACAGCAGTGGGTTCCCTCAACTGGAATACACACCATCTAGTTAATCCTGGGTGCCTATGGGCATGGCAAGCCACATATGCGGGCTCTTGGTCCAGTCACTGAGAGGCGTTACTTGAATAAGGTACTCACGCTGAGGGTCACAATGTGTGTTTGTGCCCAAGGCGGCCCTAACGCTTGGGCGTTGCCTCATGGGCCATGTCGTTTTTCCTACACTGAAGGTTTGACTCACTGCCAGCAGCAAGTTTTCTTGCCATGGGGAAGGAGGGGTTCTTATTTGTGCATCAGGTTCCCCCCTGTGCAGGGATTGGAGATAAGGTCTAGGATCTGATGACTGAAAACCCAGGTTGGGAATGGATGCTGGCCTAAGGCAGTGGCGGGTCCAATGTGCTGGGTGTACAGCCAGCTGTGTCGGTGTCTGTTGGAAGGTCAGGGCTCAGGCTATTTGTGACAGAGCATCAGTGTTTAAGGTAGCCTATGCAATTGGGGTGTTGCCGAGGGCCAAGCAGTTTGATCCTCATTTGGGGTTTCTGGGCAGCACCATAGACAATGTATTTCTCCTGGGAGGCAGGCAGAGTGTTTCAGTGTGGCCCCAGAATTCCCAGTAGGGAGGGCTTGTGGGCCAGGAGTGTGAGGACGGAAGTCTGAAAACACAAGCTAGGGTGAGTATTGGAGCCAAGGGCAGAGCAGGCCCACTCTGCAGAGACTGAATCAAAATCTCCTGCATCTGAAGTCAGGCTGAGGATCAGACGTTGGCTGAGGCTGGAGTATGTGTCCATGATGGCACCTTCATGAAGCGGGGGCCTCAAGAGGCCAAGGAAATTTTCCCACGCTGAGTTTGGAGGTTGCCCCAAACCACAAGGTTTCCTTCTGCGGGACATTCGAGTCCTGTTGCATGGCTCCAGGACATACCATATGGAAGGACTGGAGAGCAGGGTTCGAAGGATGGATCCCGGTACAGCATTCCTCGCATTCCAATAGGCCATTAGCGACAAGATATGTTTGAACTGCTGCCTCTGGGTCACGCTACCCAGGGGGCTGAGTTGAAATGGCCTCTCCTGAGGATGCGTCATAATGTGCGTTTGGGTCCATGGAGACCTTGGAATGTGCTGGTTGTTCGGTGGCCTTGCGGAACTCTCCTACCTGAAGGTTTTGATACTTCCCCAGTAAGAAAGCTGCCCATGTGGAGACGAGAGATGCTTGGTTTGGTGCCTCAGAGGAGCCCCATTTGCTGGTCTACGAAAACAGTCCTCTGAGAACGGACACATGGAAACAAAGCTAAGGTTCATATTAGGGCCTGGGGGCCTGTCCATTTCAACCTTCTGTCTCTGGGGACACTGTCTGAGAATCTAAGTGGAGATAGTTGCTCTGCTGGTGTCAGAGAGCCCCTCTTAGTCCAGGGTGGCCTACCTATTGATGGCCTCAGGGGCCTTGGAGCTTTTCCCTAAACTGTAGGGTTGTGGTCAATGGATTGGACACACTTTCCTTAGAGAGGGCCGTCACAATCTTTCGCTGTGGCTTCAGAGGCCCTAGCCTGGAGGTTGTGTGGGTCCATGCTGTGGGCACAGAAGTCTTAAAACACAAAGTCAGCTTATGAGTGGCGCCTAGGGTATGACAGGCCGGATGTACAGCCCGAGAGGGAAAACCTGGGCCTCTGAAACAAGGGCGAGTGGAAGGCGTTCCTTCAGGCTTTTGTCTCTGGATGTTGTGTCCGGGATAACCGTGGATTGGAGCGGTGGCCTCAGGGACTGTGGACGAGTATCCCTCTCTGGGGATTTGTCCCAGCTCCCAAGAGTTTGGGGACATTTTGAGGGAAGGGTGGAGTCATGTTGTCTGGCTCATGGGTCTCTCCAAGAAAGGGATTCCAGAGTAGAGCCCAGGTACAGGTGGGGCGACTGGAAAACTCAAACACTGGTGAGGATTGGGTGCATAGGGGCTTGGCAAGCCCCATATGCGGGCTCTTGGTCCAGGTCCTGACAGGCCTTTCTTTGACATGGGGCTCATGCTGAGGGTCAAAGTGTGAATTTGTGCCCAAGCAGCACTCAAGTTTGGGCGTGGCTTCAGGGCCATGAAGGTTTCTCCCACCCTGAAGGTGTGACTCCATGCCAAGAGCAAGCTTGACAGCCATGGGGAAGGAGGAGTTCTGTTTTGTGCTTGCGATACCCAGCTGTGTGGAGAATTGATATAATGTCTAGGTTCAGATATCTGAAAACCAAGGTTAGGAAGAGGTGACGGCATAAGACCATGGCGTGTCCGAAGTGCTGGGTGTGCGGCCAGCTGTCTCCTTGTCTGTCTGGACGTCTGGCTTCAGGCTGTGTCAGACAGAGCATGAGTGCCCAGAGCATCCTATCCAGTTCGGGTACCGTCGAGACCCGAGCAGGTTGATCCTCATCTGGGTTTTCTGGAGAGCCCCACAGGGAAACGTTTTTCTTCCGTTGGACAGACACTGGGCTGGGTTTTGGTTCTGGAGTTTCTGGTCCGGAGGGCTTGTTTGCCAGGAGTGTGAGGAAGGAAGTCTGAAAACACAAGGTAGCGTGAGGTTTGGGACCGAGGGCACGGCAGGCCCACTCTGCAGAGGCTGAATCGAGATCTCCTGCACTGAGGTCATGTCAACTATGAGACGTGCCTCAGGCTAGAGTTTTTGTCCAGCATGGCCTCTTCCTGAAGGGTGAGGGCTTCATTAGGCCAGGGAGGTTTGCCTACGATGGGATTTGTGAACTACTCCAAACCTCAAGGTTTCCTTCTGCACGACAGTCGAGTCCTATTGGATGGTTCCAGGAGGCCCCATACGGAAAGACTCGAGAGCAGGTGTCTAAGCATGGATGCCTGGGAACGCCACTTCATATACCCACTCTTTAGTCAGGACAAGGCAGGCTCAATCTGCAGGCTCCTGTTTGAGCTACCCAGAGGGGAGAGTTGAAATGGACTCTCCTGAAGATGAGTCCTACTGTGGCTTGGTGGCCTGGGAGACCTTGGAATGTGTAGGTGGCTCAGGGACTCTGCAGGGTTTTCCAAACTGAGGTGTTTGACACAGCATCAACAAGGAAGCTTCCCATGTGAAGACGAGAGGAGTTCTGTTCATTGCCTCAGGAAAGCCCCATATCCTGTTCTTCGAACCAAAGCCTCTGAGGAGTAACACCTGGAAACCAAAGCAAGAGTTGAGATTACGGCCTAAGGGCCTGTCCGGCTCAACCTTCTATCTCTGTTACATCTGTGTGCATGCCTTCGTGGAGGTAGCTGCTCAGCTTGTGTCCGAATGCCCCTGTGTGTCCAGGGAGCCTCCCAGTAGTGGGATGTCCTCGGGGGTCCTGAGGTTTCTCATATTCTGGAGGTGTGTGTCCAAAGGAATGGACACAGTTTCCCAGGAGAGAGCAGGCACGGTCCTGTGGTATGGCTCCAGAGGACCCAGCCTAGAGGCTGTGTTTGCCAGGGCTGTGGGGACAGATGTCTGAAAAAGCAAATTTGGCTCAGCTAGTGGCCAAGGTAATGGCAGGACTGATCTCCAGTCCGTGAGGGGAGATCCTCTGGATATTAAAGGAGGGCAAGTGGGAGGCAGTCACTCAGGATTTTGTCTCTGGGTGTTGCGTTCACAGTGTCCGGTCAGGGTAGGGGTTGTCTCAGAGGCCGAGGAAGAGCCTTCCTCTCGGGGGATTGTGCAAGCTCCCAAGTGTTTGGATTCATTCTGTGGGAAGGGAAGAGTACTGTTTTCTGCCACAGGGGACCCCCCAGGAGAGGGACTATAGAGCACAGCAGTGGGTTCCCTCAACTGGAATACACACCATCTAGTTAATCCTGGGTGACTATGGGCATGCAAGCCACATATGCGGGCTCTTGGTCCAGTCACTGAGAGGCGTTACTTGAATAAGGTACTCACGCTGAGGGTCACAATGTGTGTTTGTGCCCAAGGCGGCCCTAACGCTTGGGCGTTGCCTCATGGGCCATGTCGTGTTTCCTACACTGAAGGTTTGACTCACTGCCAGCAGCAAGTTTTCTTGCCATGGGGAAGGAGGGGTTCTTATTTGTGCATCAGGTTCCCTTCTGTGCAGGGATTGGAGATAAGGTCTAGGTTCCGATGACTGAAAACCCAGGTTGGGAATGGATGCTGGCCTAAGGCAGTGGCAGGTCCAATGTGCTGGGTGTACAGCCAGCTGTGTCGGTGTCTGTTGGAAGGTCTGGGCTCAGGCTATTTGAGACAGAGCATCAGTGTTTAAGGTAGCCTATGCAATTGGGGTGTTGCCGAGGGCCAAGCAGTTTGATCCTCATTTGGGGTTTCTGGGCAGCACCATAGACAATGTATTTCTCCTGGGAGGCAGGCAGAGTGCTTCTTTGTGGCCCCAGAATTCCCAGTAGGGAGGGCTTGTGGGCCAGGAGTGTGAGGACGGAAGTCTGAAAACACAAGCTAGGGTGAGGATTGGAGCCAAAGGCAGAGCAGACCCACTCTGCAGAGGCTTAATCAAAATCTCCTGCATCTGTAGCCAGGCTGAGGATCAGACGTTGGCTGAGGCTGGAGTATGTGTCCATGATGGCACCTTCATGAAGCGGGGGCCTCATGAGGCCAAGGAAGTTTTCGCACGCTGAGTTTGGAGGTTGCCCCAAACCACAACGTTTCCTTCTGTGGGACATTCGAGTCCTGTTGCATGGCTCCAGGACATACCATATGGAAGGACTGGAGAGCAGTGTTCGTAGGATGGATCCCTGTACAGCATGCCTCGCATTCCCATTGGCCATAGGGAAAAGATATGTTTGATCTGCTGCCTCTGGGTCACGCTACCCAGGGGGCTGAGTTGAAATGGCCTCTCCTGAGGATGCGTCATAATGTGCGTTTGGGTCCATGGAGACCTTGGAATGTGCTGGTTGTTCAGTGGCCCTGTGGAACTCTCCTACCTGAAGGGTTTGATACATCCCCAGTAAGAAAGCTCCCCATGTGGAGAGAGAGGTTTGGTTTGGTGCCTCGGAAAAGCCCCGTGTGCTGGTCTACGAAAACAGTCCTCTGAGAACAGACACATGGAATCAAAGCTAAGGTTCATATTAGGGCCTGGGGGCCTGTCCATTTCAACCTTCTGTCTCTGGGGACACTGTCTGAGAATCTAAGTGGAGATAGTTGCTCTGCTGGTGTCAGAGAGCCCCTCTTAGTCCAGGGTGGCCTACCTATTGATGGCCTCAGGGGCCTTGGAGCTTTTCCCTAAACTGTAGGGTTGTGGTCAATGGATTGGACACACTTTCCTTAGAGAGGGCCAGCACAATCTTTCGCTGTGGCTTCAGAGGCCCTAGCCTGGAGGTTGTGTGGGTCCATGCTGTGGGCACAGAAGTCTTAAAACACAAAGTCAGCTTATGAGTGGCGCCTAGGGTATGACAGGCCGGATGTACAGCCTGAGAGGGAACTCCTGGGCCTCTGAAACAAGGGTGAGTGGAAGGCGTTCCTTCAGGCTTTTGTCTCTGGATGTTGTGTCCGGGATAGCCGTGGATTGGAGCGGTGGCCTAAGGGACTGTGGACGAGTATCCCTCTCTGGGGATTTGTCCAAGCTCCCAAGAGTTTGGGGTCATTTTGAGGGAAGGGTGGAGTCGTGTTGTCTGGCTCATGGGTCTCTCCAAGAAAGGGATTCCAGAGTAGAGCCCAGGTACAGGTGGGGCGACTGGAAAACTCAAACACTGGTGAGGATTGGGTGCATAGGGGCTTGGCAAGCCCCATATGCGGGCTCTTGGTCCAGGTCCTGACAGGCCTTTCTTTGACATGGGGCTCATGCTGAGGGTCACAGTGTGAATTTGTGCCCAAGCAGCACTCAAGTTTGGGCGTGGCTTCAGGGGCCATGAAGGTTTCTCCCACCCTGAAGGTGTGACTCCATGCCAAGAGCAAGCTTGACAGCCATGGGGAAGGAGGAGTTCTGTTTTGTGCTTGCTATACCCAGCTGTGTGGAGAATTGATATAATGTCTAGGTTCAGATATCTGAAAACCAAGGTTAGGAAGAGGTGACGGCATAAGACCATGGCGTGTCCGAAGTGCTGGGTGTGCGGCCAGCTGTCTCCTTGTCTGTCTGGACGTCTGGCTTCAGGCTGTGTCAGACAGAGCATGAGTGCCCAGAGCATCCTATCCAGTTCGGGTACCGTCGAGGCCCGAGCAGGTTGATCCTCATCTGGGTTTTCTGGAGAGCCCCACAGGGAAACATTTTTCTTCCATTGCGCAGACACTGGGCTGGGTTTTGGTTCTGGAGTTCCTGGTCCGGAGGGCTTGTTTGCCAGGAGTGTGAGGAAGGAAGTCTGAAAACACAAGGTAGCGTGAGGTTTGGGACCGAGGGCACGGCAGGCCCACTCTGCAGAGGCTGAATCGAGATCTCCTGCACTGAGGTCATGTCAACTATGAGACGTGCCTCAGGCTAGAGTTTTTGTCCAGCATGGCCTCTTCCTGAAGGGTGAGGGCTTCATTAGGCCAGGGAGGTTTGCCTACGATGGGATTTGTGAACTACTCCAAACCTCAAGGTTTCCTTCTGCACGACAGTCGAGTCCTATTGGATGGTTCCAGGAGGCCCCATACGGAAAGACTCGAGAGCAGGTGTCTAAGCATGGATGCCTGGGAACGCCACTTCATATACCCACTCTTTAGTCAGGACAAGGCAGGCTCAATCTGCAGGCTCCTGTTTGAGCTACCCAGAGGGGAGAGTTGAAATGGACTCTCCTGAAGATGAGTCCTACTGTGGCTTGGTGGCCTGGGAGACCTTGGAATGTGGAGGTGGCTCAGGAACTCTGCAGGGTTTTCCAAACTGAGGTGTTTGACACAGCTCCAACAAGGAAGCTTCCCATGTGGAGACGAGAGGAGTTCTGTTCAGTGCCTCAGGAAAGCCCCATATCCTGTTCTTCGAACCAAAGCCTCTGAGGAGTAACACCTGGAACCCAAAGCAAGAGTTGAGATTATGGCCTAAAGGCCTGTCCGGCTCAACCTTCTATCTCTGTTGACATCTATGTGCATGCATTCATGGATGTAGCTGCTCAGCTTGTGTCCGAATGCCCCTGTGAGTCCAGTGAGGCTCCCAGTAGTGGGATGTCCTCGGGGGCCTTGAGGTTTCTCATATTCTGGAGGTGTGTGTCCAAAGGAATGGACACAGTTTCCCAGGAGAGAGCAGGCACGGTCCTGTGGTATGGCTCCAGAGGACCCAGCCTAGAGGCTGTGTTTGCCAGGGCTGTGGGGACAGATGTCTGAAAAAGCAAACTTGGCTCAGCTAGTGGCCAATGTAATGGCAGAACTGATCTCCAGTCCGTGAGGGGAGATCCTCTGGAAATCAAAGTAGGGCAAGTGGGGGGCAGTCACTCAGGATTTACAGTGTCCGGTCAGGGTAGGGGTTGTCTCAGAGGCCGAAGAAGTGCCTTCCTCTCGGGGGATTGTCCAAGCTCCCAAGTGTTTGTGTTCATTCTGTGGGAATGAAGAGTACTGTTTTCTGCCACAGGGGACCCCCCAGGAGAGGGACTCTAGAGCACAGCAGTGGGTTCCCTCAACTGGAATACACACCATCTATTTAGTCCTGGGTGCCTATGGGCATGGCAAACCACATATTCGGGCTGTTGGTCCAGTCACTGAGAGGCGTTACTTGAATAAGGTACTCACGCTGAGGGTCACAATGTGTGTTTGTGCCCAAGGCGGCCCTCACGCATGTGCGTGGCCTCATGGGTCATGCCGTTTTCTCCAACACTGAAGGTTTGACTCACTGCCAGCAGCAAGGTTTCTTGCCATGGGGTAGGAGGGGTTCTGACTTGTGTGCATCAGAGGGGGTCCCCCCTGTGCAGGGATTGGATATAAGGTCTAGGACCGATGACTGAAAACCCAGGTTGGGAATAGATGGTGGCCTAAGGCTGTGGCGGGTCCAATGTGCTGGGTGTGCAGCCAGCTGTGTCGGTGTCTGTTGGAAGGTCTGGGCTCAGGCTATTTGCCTCAGAGCATCAGTGTTTAAGGTAGCCTATGCAATTGGGGTGTTGCCGAGGGCCAAGCAGTTTGATCCTCATTTGGTGTTTCTGGGCAGCACCATAGACAATGATTTTCTACTGGGAGGCAGGCAGAGTGCTTCATTGTGGCCCCAGAATTCCCAGTAGGGAGGGCTTGTGGGCCTGGAGTGTGAGGACGGAAGTCTGAAAACACAAGCTAGGGTGAGGATTGGAGCCAAGGGCAGAGCAGGTCCATTCTGCAGAGGCTGAATCAAAATCTCCTGCATCTGAAGTCAGGCTGAGGATCAGACGTTGGCTGAGGCTGGAGTATTTGTCCATGATGGCACCTTCATGAAGCGGGGGCCTCATGAGGCCAAGGAAGTTTTCCCACGCTGAGTTTGGAGGTTGCCCCAAACCACAAGGTTTCCTTCTGCGGGACATTCGAGTCCTGTTGCATGGCTCCAGGACATACCATACGGAAGGACTGGAGAGCAGGGTTCGAAGGATGGATCCCTGTACAGCATGCCTCGCATTCCAATAAGCCATTAGCGATAAGATATGTTTGATGTGGGGCCTCTGGCACACGCGATCCAGGGGGCTGAGTTGAAATGGCCTCTCCTGAGGATGCGTCATAATGTGCGTTTGGGTCCATGGAGACCTTGGAATGTGCTGGTTGTTCAGTGGCCCTTCGGAACTCTCCTACCTGAAGGGTTTGATACATCCCCAGTAAGAAAGCTGCCCATGTGGAGACGAGAGATCCTTGGTTTGGTGCCTCAGAAAAGCCCCATGTGCTGGTCTACGAAAACAGTCCTCTGAGAACGGACACATGGAACAAAGCTAAGGTTCATATTAGGGCCTGGGGGTCTGTCCATTTCAACCTTCTATCTCTGGGGACACTTTCTGAGAGTCTAAGTGAAGATAGTTGCTCCGCTGGTGTCAGAGAGCCCCTCTTAGTCCAGGGTGGCCTACACTATTGATGTCCTCAGGGGCCTTGGAGCTTTTCCCTAACCTGTAGGGCTGTGCTCAGTGGATTGGGCACACTTTCCTTGGAGAGGGCAGGCACAAACTTTCGCTGTGGCTCCAGAGGCCCTAGCCTGGAGGTGTGTGGGTCCAGGCTGTGGGCACAGAAGTCTGAAAACACAAACTCAGCTTATGAGTGGTGCCTAGGGTATGGCAGGCCGGATGTACAGCCCGAGAGGGAACTCCTGGGCCTCTGAAACAAGGGCGAGTGGGAGGCGTTCCTTCAGTCTTTTGTCTCTGGATGCTGTGTCCGGGATAGCCGTGGATTTGAGGGGTGGCCTCAGGGACTGTGGACGAGTATCCCTCTCTGGGGATTTGTCCCATCTTCCAAGATTGGGGTCATTTTGTGGGAAGGGTGGAGTCGTGTTGTCTGGCTCATGTGTCTCTCCAAGAAAGGGATTCAAGATCAGAGCCCCAGGTACGGGCGGGGCGACTGGAAATCTCAAACCCTGGTGAAAATTGGGTGCATAGGGGCTTGGCAAGCCCCATATGCGGGCTCTTTGTCCAGGCCCTCACAGGCCTTTCTTTGACATGGGGCTCATGCTAGGGTCACAGTGTGAATTTGTTCCCAATCAGCACTCAAGTGCTGCTTGGGCACTACCTGAAGGGTTTGATACATCCCCAGTAAGAAAGCTCCCCATGTGGAGACGAGAGGAGTTCTGTTCAGTGCCTCAGGAAAGCCCCATATCCTGTTCTTCGAACCAAAGTTTCTGAGGAGTAACACCTGGAACCCAAAGCAAGAGTTGAGATTATGGCCTAAGGGCCTGTCCGGCTCAACCTTCTATCTCTGTTGACATCTGTGTGCATGCCTTCGTGGAGGTAGCTGCTCAGCTTGTGTCCGAATGCCCCTGTGTGTCCAGGGAGGCTCCCAGTAGTGGGATGTCCTCGGGGGCCTTGAGGTTTCTCATATTCTGGAGGTGTGTGTCCAAAGGAATGGACACAGTTTCCCAGGAGAGAGCAGGCACGGTCCTGTTGTATGGCTCCAGAGGACCCAGCCTAGAGGCTGTGTTTGCCAGGGCTGTGGGGACTGATGTCTGAAAAAGCAAACTTGGCTCAGGAAGGGGCCAAGGTAATGGCAGGCCTGATCTCCAGTCCGTGAGGGGAGATTCTCTGGATATCAAAGGAGGGCAAGTGGGAGGCAGTTGCTCAGGCTTTTTTCTCTGGGTGTTGCGTTCACAGTGTCCGGTCAGGGTAGGGGTTGCCTCAGGGGCCGAGGAAGAGCCTTCCTCTCGGGGGATTGTCCAAGCTCCCAAGTGTTTGGGTTCATTCTATGGGAAGTGAAGAGTACTGTTTTCTGCCAGAAAGGACCCCCCAGGAGAGGGACTCTAGAGCACAGCAGTGGGTTCCTTCAACTGGAATACACACCATCTAGTTAGTTTTGGGTGCCTATGGGCATGGCAGGGACTATATGCAGGATCTTCGTCACGAACCTGACAGGCCTTTCTTTGACATGGGGCTCATGCTAGGGTCACAGTGTGAATTTGTGCCCAAGCAGCACTCATGATTTGGCGTGGCATCAGGGGCCATGAAGGGTTCCCCACGTGAAGGTTGACTCCATGTGAAGAACAAGCATTACAGCCATGTGGAAGGCAGAGTTCTGATTGTGATTCTGATACACAAACTCAGCTTCTTTTGGGGACGGCGGTTTGGCAGGCCCAATATACAAACAATGAGAAGAACTCATGAAGATTTGAATATAGAGCGAGTCTGAGGCGCTTGCTCAGGCATTTGTCTCTGGAATTTTTATCAGCAATGGCCATAGAATGTCGGGGATGCTTCATGGGCCATGGACGAATCTACCTCTATGAGGATTTCGCCCGATTCCCAATTTTTTTTCGTCAAACTGTGGGATGGGAGGACTCCTTTCAGTTTTGTTACCTCAGGTGTCCCACGAAAAGAGGAATTCCAAAGCAAAGCCGTGGGGAAGACTGAAGGGACCACCAGAACTATGGTTCAAAATTGGGGACTAGGGGCATGGCAAGCCCAATATGCTATCTCTTCATCCAGCCACTGAGTGGCCTTACTTGAGGACTGGGCTCAGCCTGAGGGTCACAATGTGTGTTTGTGACCAATGTGGCCCGCGAGCATTGGGCGGGGCCTCATGGGCCACACTGGTTTCAACTACACTGAACGTTGGACAACATGCCAACCACAAGGTTTCTTGCCATGGGGAAGGAGTTCTGATTTCTGCATCACCTTCAACCCGGGGCAGTGATTGGAGATAAGGTCTAGGTTCTGAAACCTGAAAACCGAGGTTGGGAAGAGATGACGACCTAAGGCCATGGCGGCTCGATGTGCTCAGTGAGCGGCCAGCTGTCTGGGAGGGTCCAGGGGGTCCAGGCTCAGGCTGTGTCAGAAAGGGCATTAGTGTCCTGGTCAGCCTATGTATTTGGGGTACAGCCAAGGTCGGTGCAGGTTGATCCTCATTTGGGGTTACTGGGTAGCCCCAGAGGACAATGTTTTTCTTCTGGAGGGCCGGTAGAGCGCTGCATTGTAGTTCTGGATTGCCAAACTGGAGGGCTTGTGGGCCAGGAGTCTGAAGACAAAAGTCTGAGAACACAAGCTAGGCTTAGGTTTCTGGGTGAGGCCATGGCAGACACAATCTACAGACCTGAATCAAGATCACGTGCATCTGAAGTCAGGGCGAGGATCAGACGATCGCTCATGTTGGAGTTTCTGTCCCTGATGGCCCCTTCATGAATGGGGGGGCATCACGAGGCCATGGGTGTTTTCCCACGATGGGAGTTGTGAGAAGCTCCAAACTGCAGAGAGTCTTCTGCAGGACAATTGAGACCTGTTGTTCGGCTCCAGGCCAATGATTCTGAGCAGGGTTCTAAGGATGGATGGCTGGGTAACCCACCTCGCATTCCAATTGTCTCCTAGCAACCAGACAGGTTAAATCTCCTGGATCTGTGGGGAGCAACCGAGGACCCTGAGTTGAAATGGACACCCCTGGGGATGGGTCCTAACGTGCTTTTGTGTCTATGGAGACCTTGGAATGAAGCGGTGGCACTGGGGCCCTAAAGGGTTCTCCTAAACAGGGGCTTTGACACAGCTCCAACGTGCAAGTTTCCCATGTGTAGATGAGATGTTTTCGGATGGGTGAGTCCTGAAACAGCTATATGCTGCTTGTGAAATCCAGGCCTCTGACGAGAGATGCCTGGAAAACAAAGCAATGGATCTGATTAGTGCCTAGGGGCCTGTTCTTTCCTTTTTACCTCTGGGCACATCTGTCTATGGGTCTGAGTGCACGTAGGTGCTCAGTTGGGCTCAGATTGCCCCTGTTTTACCTGGGAAGCCACCACTATTGAGATGGATCAAGGTCTTTGGAGGTTTATCCTATTAGAAGGGTTGTGGCCATTGGAATGGGCAAACACAATTCCCTTGGAGAGGGCAAGTACAGTCCTCAGGTTTGGCTCCAGGGGCCTGAGCCTGTAGGTTGTGTAGGCCAGGGCTGTTTGGACAGTTGTCTGAAAACACAAACTCGGCTTATGTTTCGGGTCATAGGTATGGCAGGACTGATCTACAGACCATGAGGAGAACTCTTCGGGATTTGAAAGAAGGGCGAGTGTGAGGCTCCTGCTCAAGTTTTTGTCTCTGGATATCGTGTCACTCATGGTCGTGGAATTTCTGGGTGACTTCATGGGAAATGGACGAGTCTTACTCTCTGGTGGTTTGGCCCCGTCCAAAGAGTTTGGGGTCATTCTGTGGGCTGGAAGAAGTACGTTTTATTTTGTTGTTGTTGTTGTTGTTGTTTTCTTTTTTAACCTCAGGTGTCCCACCAAATGATGGATTCCAGAGTAGAGCCCTGGGGAGGGGCGACTGGACAATCAGAAATCTGGTTAAAAATTGGGGCCTAGGGACATGTCAAGCCCATTATGACATCTAATGGTCCAGCCACTGAGAGGACTTACTAGAGGACAGGACTCATGCTGAGGGTCACAATGCGTGTGTATGCAATCGTCGCACTCAAGAATGGGCGGGGCCGCAGGGTGAATGCTGGTTTCTCCTACACTGAACATTGGACAACATGCCAACCACAAGGGTTCTTGCCATGGGTAAGGAGGAGTTCTGACTTCTGCATCACACTCACCCCTGGGCAGTGATTGGAGATAAAGTCTCGGTTTTGAAGTCTGAAAACTGAGGTAGGAAAGAGATGATGACCTAAGGCCATGGCGGGTTTTATGTGCTCAGTGTGCGGTCAGCTTTCTGGGTGTTGCTCAGGAGGTCCGGGCTCAGGTTGTGTTCGACAGTGCATTAGTGCCCAGGTTAGACTATATAATTTGGGTAAAGTCGAGTGCTGTGTAGGTTTACCCCCATTTAAGGTGCCTGGGCAGCTCATGAGGCAATCATTTTTTTTCTAGAGGGCAGGCAGAGTGCTGCATTGTGGGTCCGGAATTGCCAAACTTGAGGGCTTCGGGGCCAGGAGTGTGAGGACGGAAGTCTGAGAAGACAAGCTAGTCTTGGGTTTCAGGGCGAGGGCACGGCAGGTACCCCCTGCAGATCTGAACCAATATCTCATGCATCTGAAGTCAGGGCGAGGATCAGACGTTGGCTCAGGTTGGAGTTTCTGAGCATGACGGCCGCTTCATGAAGGGAGCGGAATCTCGAGGCCATTGAGGTTTTCCCACGTTGGGAGTTGTGGGATGCCCCCTTCAAGGATTCCTTCTGCGGGACAATTGAGACCTGTTGGACAGCTCCAGGACATCCCATATGGAATGACTCCAGAGCACCGTTCGCGGATGAATGCCTGGGAAGCCCGCCTCACATTCCAATTGTCTCCTAGCAACAAGACAGTTTAGATCTGATGGCTCTGCCGGAGCAAACGGGGTGGCTGAGTTGAAATGGACTTTCCTGAGGATGGGTCCTAATGTGTTTTTGTGTCCATGAGGGCCTTGGAATGGGGCGGTGGCACCGGGACCCTGAAGTACTCTCCTAAGCTTTGGACATGGCTCCCATTCACAGGTTTCCTTGTGGAGACGAGATGAGTTCTGATGGGTGCCTCAGGAAAACCCCTATGCTCGTATTGGAATCAGGCTTTTGAGGACACATGCCTGTAACCCAAAGCAATGGATCCTATTATGGCCTAGGGTCCTGTCTGGTTCCATCTTCTTCTCTGGGGACATCCATCTATGGTATGAGTGGAGGTCAATTATCAGCTGGTGTCAGACAGCCCTTGTTTGTTCCGGGCGACCTACACTATTGGGATGGCCTCAGGGACTTTGGAGGTTTCTCCTAATTTGTACGATTTTGGACCATGGAATGGGCAGAATTCCCATGGATTGGTAGGCACAGTCCTAATGTGTGGCTCCAGGGGCCCAGCCTGGAGGGTGGGTGGCCCAAGACTTTGAGGACAGAAGTCTGAAAACACAAACTCAGCTTAGGATTGGGGACGTAGGTATGGCAGGCCCGATCTACAAACCATGAGAAGAACTCTTCAGGATATGAAGAAAGTGCGAGTCTGAGGCGCTTGCTCCGGCTTTTTTCTGGATTTTGTATCAGCGATGGCCGTGGAATGTCGGGGAGGCCTCATGGGCCATGGACGAATCTTCCTCTCTGAGGATTTGGCCCGATTCCCAATTGCTTTTCGTCAATCTGTGGGATGGGAGGTCTCATTTCAGTTTTGTTACCTCAGGTGTACCACCAAAAGAGGAATTCCAAAGCCAAGCCGTGGGGAAGACTGAAGGGACAACCCGAAATATGGTTAAAAATTGGGGCCTAGTGGCATGGCAAGCCCAATATGCTATCTCTTCATCCAGCCACTGAGTGGCCTTACTGGAGGACTGGGCTCAGCCTGAGCGTCACAATGTGTGTTTGTGACCAATGTGGCCCGCGAGCATGGGCGGGGCCTCATGGGCCACACTGGTTTCAACTACACTGAACGTTGGACAACATGCCAACCACAAGGTTTCTTGCCATGGGGAAGGAGTTCTGATTTCTGCATCACCTTCAACCCGGGGCAGTGATTGGAGATAAGGTCTAGGTTCTGAAACCTGAAAACCGAGGTTGGGAAGAGATGACGACCCAAGGCCATGGCGGCTAATGTGCTCAGTGAGCGGCCAGCTGTCTGGGAGGGTCCAGGGGGTCCAGGCTCAGGCTGTGTTAGAAAGGGCATTAGTGCACTGGTCAGCCTATGTATTTGGGGTACAGCCAAGGTCGGTGCAGGTTGATCCTCATTTGGGGTTACTGGGTAGCCCCAGAGGACAATGTTTTTCTTCTGGAGGGCCGGCAGAGCGCTGCATTGTAGTTCTGGATTGCCAAACTGGAGGGCTTGTGGGCCAGGAGTCTGAAGACAAAAGTCTGAGAACACAAGCTAGGCTTAGGTTTCTGGGTGAGGCCATGGCAGGCACAATCTACAGACCTGAATCAAGATCACGTGCATCTGAAGTCAGGGCGAGGATCAGACGATCGCTCATGTTGGAGTTTCTGTCCCTGATGGCCCCTTCATGAATGGGGGGGGCATCACGAGGCCATGGGTGTTTTCCCACGATGGGAGTTGTGAGAAGCTCCAAACTGCAGAGAGTCTTCTGCAGGACAATTGAGACCTGTTGTTCGGCTCCAGGCCAATGATTCTGAGCAGGGTTCTAAGGATGGATGGCTGGGTAACCCACCTCGCATTCCAATTGTCTCCTAGCAACCAGACAGGTTAAATCTCCTGGATCTGTGGGGAGCAACCGAGGACCCTGAGTTGAAATGGACACCCCTGGGGATGGGTCCTAACCTGCTTTTGTGTCTTTGGAGACCTTGGAATGAAGCGGTGGCACTGGGGCCCTAAAGGGTTCTCCTAAACAGAGGCTTTGACACAGCTCCAACGTGCAAGTTTCCCATGTGTAGATGAGATGTTTTCTGATGGGTGAGTCCTGAAACAGCTATATGCTGCTTGTGAAATCCAGGCCTCTGACGAGAGATGCCTGGAAAACAAAGCAATGGATCTGATTAGTGCCTAGGGGCCTGTTCTTTCCTTTTTACCTCTGGGCACATCTGTCTATGGGTCTGAGTGCAGGTAGGTGCTCAGTTGGGCTCTGATTGCCCCTGTCTTTTTTGGGAAGGCACCACTATTGAGATGGATCAGGGACTTTGGAGGTTTATCCTATTAGAAGGTAGTGGCCATTGGAATGGGCACACACAATTTCCTTGGAGAGGGCAAGTACAGTCCTCAGGTTTGGCTCCAGGGGCCTGAGCCTGTAGGTTGTGTAGGCCAGGGCTGTTTGGACAGTTGTCTGAAAACACAAACTCGGCTTATGTTTCGGGTCATAGGTATGGCAGGACTGATCTACAGACCATGAGAAGAACTCTTCGGGATTTGAAAGAAGGGCGAGTGTGAGGCTCCTGCTCAAGTTTTTGTCTCGGGATATCGTGTCACTCATGGTCGTGGAATTTCTGGGTGACTTCATGGGAATTGGATGAGTCTTACTCTCTGGTGGTTTGGCCCCGTCCAAAGAGTTTGGGGTCATTCTGTGGGCTGGAAGAAGACCGTTTTTTTTTTGTTGTTGTTGTTGTTGTTTTCTTTTTTAACCTCAGGTGTCCCACCAAATGATGGATTCCAGAGTAGAGCCCTGGGGAGGGGCGACTGGACAATCAGAATTCTGGTTAAAAATTGGGGCCTAGGGAAATGTCAAGCCCTTTATGACATCAAATGGTCCAGCCACTGAGAGGACTTACAAGAGGACAGGACTCATGCTGAGGGTCACAATGCTTGTGTATGCCCTAGTCGCACTCAAGAATGGGCGGGGCCTCAGGGTGAATGCTGGTTTCTCCTACACTGAACGTTGGACAACATGGCAACCACAAGGGTTCTTGCCATGGGTAAGGAGGAGTTCTGATTTCTGCATCACACTCCCCCCTGGGCAGTGATTGGAGATAAGGTCTCGGTTCTGTAGCCTGAAAACAGAGGTAGGGAAGACATGATGACCTAAGGCCATGGCGGCTTTTATGTGCTCAGTGTGCTGTCAGCTTTTGGGTGTTGGTCAGGAGGTCCGGGCTCAGGTTGTGTTCGACAGTGCATTAGTGCCCAGGTTAGACTATATAATTTGGGTAAAGTCGAGTGCTGTGTAAGTTTACCCTCATTAAAGTGCCTGGGCAGCTCATGAGGCAATAATTTTTTTTCTAGAGAGCAGGCAGAGTGCTGCATTGTGGGTCCGGAATTGCCAAAAATGAGGGCTTCGGGGCCAGGAGTGTGAGGACGGAAGTCTGAGAAGACAAGCTGGACTTGGGTTTCAGGGCGAGGGCACGGCAGGTACCCCCTGCAGATCTGAACCAATATCTCATGCATCTGAAGTCAGGGCGAGGATCAGACGTTGGCTCAGGTTGGAGTTTCTGAGCATGACGGCCGCTTCATGAAGGGAGCGGAATCTCGAGGCCATTGAGGTTTTCCCATTTTGGGAGTTGTGGTATGCCCCCTTCAAGGATTCCTTCTGTGGGACAATTGAGACCTGTTGGACAGCTCTAGGACATCTTATATGGAATGACTCCAGAGCACCGTTCGCGGATGGATGCCTGGGAAGCCCGCCTCGCATTCCAATTGTCTCCTAGCAACAAGACAGTTTAGATCTGATGGCTCTGCCGGAGCAACCGGGGTGGCTGAGTTGAAAGGGACTTTCCTGAGGATGGGTCCTAATGTGTTTTTGTGTCCATGAGGGCCTTGGAATCAGGCGGTGGCACCGGGACCCTGAAGTACTCTCCTAAGCTTTGGACATGGCTCCCATGCACAGGTTTCCTTGTGGACACGAGATGAGTTCTGATGGGTGCCTCAGGAAAACCCCTATGCTCGTATTGGAATCAGGCTTTTGAGGACACATGCCTGTAACCCAAAGCAATGGATCCTATTATGGCCTAGGGTCCTGTCTGGTTCCATCTTCTTCTCTGGGGACATCCAACTATGGTATGAGTGGAGGTCAATTATCAACTGGTTTCAGACAGCCCTTGTTTGTTCCGGGCGACCTACACTATTGGGATGGCCTCAGGGACTTTGGAGGTTTCTCCTAATTTGTACGATTTTTGACCATGGAATGGGCAGAAATCCTATGGATTGGTAGGCACAGTCCTAATGTGTGGCTCCAGGGGCCCAGCCTGGAGGGTGTGTGGCCCAAGACTTTGAGGACAGAAGTCTGAAAACACAAACTCAGCTTATGTTTGGGGACGTAGGTATGGCAGGCCCGATCTACAAACCATGAGAAGAACTCTTCAGGATATGAAGAAAGTGCGAGTCTGAGGCGCTTGCTCAGGCTTTTGTCTCTGGATTTTGTATCAGCGATGGCCGTGGAATGTCGGGGAAGCCTCATGGGCCATGGACGAATCTTCCTCTCTGAGGATTTGGCCCGATTCCCAATTGCTTTTCGTCAATCTGTGGGATCGGAGGACTCATTTCAGTTTTGTTACCTCAGGGGTCCCACCAAAAGAGGAATTCCAAAGCCAAGCCCTGGAGAAGACTGAAGGGACAACACGAACTATGGTTAAAATTTGGGGCCTAGGGGCATGGCAAGCCCAATATGCTATCTCTTCATCCAGCCACTGAGTGGCCTTACTTGAGAACTGGGCTCAGCCTGAGCGTCACAATGTGTGTGTGTGACCAATGTGGCCCGCGAGCATGGGCGGGGCCTCATGGGCCACACTGGTTTCAACTACACTGAACGTTGGACAACATGCCAACCACAAGGTTTCTTGCCATGGGGAAGGAGTTCTGATTTCTGCATCACCTTCAACCCAGGGCAGTGATTGGAGATAAGGTCTAGGTTCTGAAACCTGAAAACCGAGGTTGGGAAGAGATGACGACCTAAGGCCATGGCGGCTCGATGTGCTCAGTGTGCGGCCAGCTGTATGGGAGGGGCTAGGGGGTCCAGGCTCAGGCTGTGTCAGAAAGGGCATTAGTGACCTGTTCAGCCTATGTTTTTGGGGTACAGCCAAGTTCGGTACAGGTTGATCCTCATTTGGGGTTACAGGGTAGCCCCAGAGGACAATGTTTTTCTTCTGGAGGGCAGGCAGAGTGCTGCATTGTAGTACTGGATTGCCAAACTGGGGGGCTTGTGAGCCAGTAGTCTGACGACAAATGTCTGAGAACACAAGCTAGGCTTAGGTTTCTGGGTGAGGCCATGGCAGGCACAATCTACAGACCTGAATCTAGATCTCGTGCATCTGAAGTCAGGGCGAGGATCAGACGATCGCTCAGGTTGGAGTTTCTGTCCCTGATGGCCCCTTCATGAATGGGGGGGGCATCACGAGGCCATGGGTGTTTTCCGACGATGAAAGTTGTGAGAAGCTCCAAACTGCAGAGAGTCTTCTGCAGGACAATTGAGACCTGTTGTTTGGCTCCAGGCCAATGATTCTGAGCAGGGTTCTAAGGATGGATGGCTGGGTAGCCCTCCTCGCATTCCAATTGTCTCCTAGCATCCAGACAGGTTAGATCTTTTGGATCTTGGGGAGCAACCGAGGACGCTGAGTTGAAATGGACACCCCTGGGGATGGGTCCTAACCTGCTTTTGTGTCTATGGAGACCTTGGAATGAAGCAGTGGCACTGGGGCCCTAAAGGGTTCTCCTAAACAGAGGCTTTGGCACAGCTCCAACGTGCAAGTTTCCCATGTGTAGATGAGATGTTTTCTAATGGGTGAGTCAAGAAACAGCTATATGCTGCTTTTGAAATCCAGGCCTCTGAGGAGAGATGCCTGGAAACCAAAGAAATGGATGTGATGAGTGCCTAGGGGCCTGTTCTTTCCTTTTTACCTCTGGGGACATCTGTCTATGGGTCTGAGTGCAGGTAGGTGCTCAGTTGGGCTCAGATTGCCCCTTTTTTTCCTGGGAAGCCACCACTATTGAAATGGATCAGGGACTTTGGAGGTTTATCCTATGAGAAGGGTTGTGGCCATTGGAATGAGCACACACAATTCCCTTGGAGATGGCAAGTACAGTCCTCAGGTTTGGCTCCAGGGGCCTGAGCCTGTAGGTTGTGTAGGCCAGGGCTGTTTGGACAGTTGTCTGAAAACACAAACTCGGCTTATGTTTCGGGTCATAGGTATGGCAGGACTGATCTACTGACCATGAGAACTTTTCGGGATTTGAAAGAAGGGCGTGTGTGAGGCTCCTGCTCAAGTTTTTGTCTCTGGATATCGTGTCACTCAAGATCGTGGAATTTCTGGGTGACTTCATGGGAATTGGATGAGTCTTACTCTCTGGTGGTTTGGCCCCGTCCAAAGAGTTTGGGGTCATTCTGTGGGCTGGAAGAAGTCCTATTTTTTTTTTGTTGTTGTTGTTGTTTTCTTTTTTAACCTCAGGTGTCCCACCAAATGATGGATTCCAGAGTAGAGCCCTGGGGAGGGGCGACTGGACAATCAGAAATCTGGTTAAAAATGGGGGCCTAGGGACATGTCACGCCCATTATGACACCTAATTGTCCAGTCACTGAGAAGACTTACTAGAGGACAGGACTCATACTGAGGGTCACAATGCGTGTGTATGCCCTCGTAACACTCAAGAATGGGCGGGGCCTCAGGGTGAATGCTGGTTTCTCCTACACTGAACGTTGGACAACGTGCCAACCACAGGGTTCTTGCCATGGGTAAGGAGGAGTTCTGATTTCTGCATCACACTCACCCCTGGGCAGAGATTGGAGATAAGGTCTCGGTTCTGAAGCCTGAAAACTGAGGTAGGGAAGAGATGATGACCTAAGGCCATGGCGGGTTTTATGTGCTCAGTGTGCTGTCAGCTTTCTGGGTGTTGGTCAGGAGGTCCGGGCTCAGGTTGTGTTGGAAAGTGCATTAGTGCCCAGGTTAGACTATATAATTTAGGAAAAGTCGAGTGCTGTGTAGGTTTTCCCTCATTTAAGGTGCCTGGGCAGCTCATGAGGCAATAATTTTTTTTCTAGAGGGCACGCAGAGTGCTGCATTGTGGGTTCCGGAATTGCCAAACTTGAGGGCTTCGGGGCCAGGAGTGTGAGGATGGAAGTCTGAGAAGACAAGCCAGACTTGGGTTTCAGGGCGAGGTCACGGCAGGAACCCCCAGCAGATCTGAACCAATATCTCATGCATCTGAAGTCAGGGCGAGGATCAGACGTTGGCTCAGGTTGGAGTTTCTGAGCATGACGGCCGCTTCATGAATCTCAAGGCCATTGAGGTTTTCCCACGTTGGGAGTTGTGGGATACCCCCTTCAAGGATTCCTTCTGCGGGACAATTGAGACCTGTTGGACAGCTCTAGGACATCCCATATGGAATGACTCCAGAGCACCGTTCGCGGATGGATGCCTGGGAAGCCCGCCTCACATTCCAATTGTCTCCTAGCAACAAGACAGTTTAGATCTGATGTCTCTGCCGGAGCAACCTGGGTGGCTGAGTTGAAATGGACTTTCGTGAGGATGGGTCCTAATGTGTTTTTGTGTCCATGAGGGCCTTGGAATGGGGCGGTGGCACCGGAACCCTGAAGTACTCTCCTAAGCTTTGGACATGGCTCCCATTCACAGGTTTCCTTGTGGAGACGAGATGAGTTCTGATGGGTGCCTCAGGAAAACACCTATGCTCGTATTGGAATCAGGCTTTTGAGGACACATGCCTGTAACCCAAAGCAATGGATCCTATTATGGCCTAGGGTCCTGTCTGGTTCAATCTCCTTCTCTGGGGACATCCATCTATGGTATGAGTGGAGGTCGATTATCAGCTGGTGTCAGACAGCCCTTGTTTGTTCCGGGCGACTTACACTATTGGGATGGCCTCAGGGAATTTGGAGGTTTCTCCTAATTTGTACAATTTTGGACCATGGAATGGGCAGAATTCCCATGGATTGGTAGGCACAGTCCTAATATGTGGCTCCAGGGGCCCAGCCTGGAGGGTGTGTGGCCCAGGACTTTGAGGACAGAAGTCTGAAAACACAAACTCAGCTTATGTTTGGGGACGTAGGTATGGCCGGCCCGATCTACAAACCATGAGAAGAACTCTTCAGGATACGAAGAAAGTGCAAGTCTGAGGCGCTTGCTCAGGCTTTTGTCTCTGGATTTTGTATCAGCGATGGCCGTGGAATGTCGGGGAGGCCTCATGGGCCATGGACGAATCTTCCTCTCTGAGGATTTGGCCCGAATCCCAATTGCTTTTCGTCAATCTGTGGGATGGGAGGACTCATTTCAGGTTTGTTACCTCAGGTGTCCCACCAAAAGAGGAATTCCAAAGCCAAGCCGTGGGAAAACTGAAAAGACAACCCAAACTATGGTTAAAAATTGGGGCCTAGGGGCATGGCAAGCCCAATATGCTATCTCTTCATCCAGCCACTGAGTGGCCTTACTTGAGGACTGGGCTCAGCCTGAGGGTCACAATGTGTGTTTGTGATCAATGTGGCCCGCGAGCATGGGCGGGGCCTCATGGGCCACACTGGTTTCAACTACACTGAACGTTGGACAACATGCCAACCACAAGGTTTCTTGCCATGGGGAAGGAGTTCTGATTTCTGCATCACCTTCAACCCTGGACAGTGATTGGAGATAAGGTCTCGGTTCTGAAACCTGAAAACCGAGGTTGGGAAGAGATGACGACCTAAGGCCATGGCGGCTCGATGTGCTCAGTGTGCGGCCAGCTGTCTGGGAGGGTCAGGGGGTCCAGGCTCAGGCTGTGTTAGAAAGGGCATTAGTGCACTGGTCAGCCTATGTATTTGGGGTACAGCCAAGGTCGGTGTAGGTTGATCCTCATTTGGGGTTACTGGGAAGCCCCAGAGGACAATGTTTTTCTTCTGGAGGGCCGGCAGAGTGCTGCATTGTAGTTCTGGATTGCCAAACTGGGGGGCATGTGAGCCAGTAGTCTGACGACAAATGTCTGAGAACACAAGCTAGGCTTAGGTTTCTGGGTGAGGCCATGGCAGGCACAATCTACAGACGTGAATCGAGATCTCGTGCATCTGAAGTCAGGACGAGGATCAGACGATCGCTCAGGTTGGAGATTCTGTCTTTGATGGCACCTTCATGAATGGGGTGGGGCATCACGAGGCCATGGGTGTAATCCCACGATGGGAGTTGTGAGAAGCTCCAAACAGCAGAGAGTCTTCTGCAGGACAATTGAGACCTGTTGTTTGGCTCCAGGCCAATGATTCTGAGCAGGGTTCTAAGGATGGATGGCTGGGTAGCCCAACTCGCATTCCAATTGTCTCCTAGCAACAAGACAGTTTAGATGTCCTGGATCTGTGGGGAGCAACCGAGGACGCTGAGTTGAAATGGACACCCCTGGGGAAGGGTCCTAAAGTGCTTTTGTGTCTATGGAGACCTTGGAATGAAGCGGTGGCACTGGGGCCCTAAAGGGTTCTCCTAAACAGAGGCTTTGACACAGCTCCAACGTGCAAGTTTCCCATGTGTAGATAAGATGTTTCCTGATGGGTGAGTCAAGAAACAGCTATATGCTGCTTTTGAAATCCAGGCCTCTGAGGAGAGATGCCTGGAAACCAAAGCAATGGATCTGATGAGTGCCTAGGGGCCTGTTCTTTCCTTTTTATTTCTTGGGACATCTGTCTATGGGTCTGAGTGCAGGTAGGTGCTCAGTTGGGCTCAGATTGCCCCTGTCTTTTTTGGGAAGCCACCACTATTGAGATGGATCAGGGACTTTGGAGGTTTATCCTATTAGAAGGGTTGTGGCCATTGGAATGGGCACACACATTTCCCTTGGAGAGGGCAACTACAGTCCTCAGGTTTGGCTCCAGGGGCCTGAGCCTGTAGGTTGTGTAAGCCAGGGCTGTTTGGTCAGTTGTCTGAAAACACAAACTCGGCTTACGTTTCGGGTCATAGGTATGGTAGGACTGATCTACAGACCATGAGGAGAACTCTTCAGGATTTGAAAGAAGGGCGAGTGTGAGGCTCTGCTCACGTTTTTGTCTCCGGATATCGTGTCAATCATGGTCGTGGAATTTCTGGGTGACTTCATGGGAAATGGACGAGTCTTACTCTCTGGTGGTTTGGCCATGTCTAAAGAGTTTGGGGTCATTCTGTGGGCTGGAAGAAGTTTGTTTTTTTTTTTTTTGGTGGTGTTGTTGTTGTTTTCTTTTTTAACCTCAGGTGTCCCACCAAATGATGGATTCCAGAGTAGAGCCCTGGGGAGGGGCGACTGGACAATCAGAAATCTGGTTAAAAATTGGGGCCTAGGGACATGTCAAGCCCATTATGACATCTAATGATCCAGCCACTGAGAGGACTTACTAGAGGACAGGACTCATGCTGAGGGTCACAATGCGTGTGTATGCGCTCCTAACACTCAATAATGGGCGGGGACTCAGGGTGAATGCTGGTTTCTCCTACACTTAACGTTGCAAAACGTGCCAACCACAAGGGTTCCTGCCATGGGTAAGGAGGAGTCCTGATTTCTGCATCACACTCACCCCTGGGCAGTGATTGGAGATAATGTCTCGGTTCTGAAGCCTGAAAACTGAGGTAGGGAAGAGATGATGACTTAAGGCCATGGCGGGTTTTATGTGCTCAGTGTGCGGTCAGCTTTCTGGGTGTTGGTCAGGAGGTCCGGGCTCAGGATGTGTTCGACAGTGCATTAGTGCCCAGGTTAGACTATATAATTTGGGTAAAGTCGAGTGCTGTGTAGGTTTACCCTCATTTAAGGTGCCTGGGCAGCTCATGAGGCAATAATTTTTTTTTCTAGAGGGCAGGCAGAGTGCTGCATTGTGGGTCCGGAATTGCCAAACTTGAGGGCTTCGGGGCCAGGAGTGTGAGGACGGAAGTCTGAGAAGACAAGCTAGACTTGGGTTTCAGGGCGAGGGCACGGCAGGTACCCCCTGCAGATCTAAACCAATATCTCATCCATGTGAAGTCAGGGCGAGGATCAGACGTTGGCTCAGGTGGGAGTTTCTGAGCATGACGGCCGCTTCATGAAGGGAGCGGAATCTCGAGGCCATTGAGGTTTTCCCACGTTGGGAGTTGTGGGATGCCCCCTTCAAGGATTCCTTCTGAGGGACAATTGATACCTGTTGGACAGCTCCAGGACATCCCATATGGAATGACTCCAGAGCACAGTTCGCGGATGGATGCCTGGGTAGCCTGCTTCGCATTCCAATTGTCTCCTACCAAGAAGACTGTTTAGATCTGATGGCTCTGCTGAAGCAACCGGGGTGGCTGAGTTGAAATGGACTTTCGTGAGGATGGGTCCTAATGTGTTTTTGTGTCCATGAGGGCCTTGGAATGGGGCGGTGGCACCGGGACCCTGAGGGTACTCTCCTAAGCTTTGGACATGGCTCCCATGCACAGGTTTCCTTGTGGAGACGAGATGAGTTCTGATGGGTGCCTCAGGAAAACCCCTATGCTCGTATTGGAATCAGGCTTTTGAGGACACATGCCTGTAACGCAAACAATGGATCCTATTATGGCCTAGGTTCCTGTCTGGTTCAATCTTCTTCTCTGGGGACATCCATCTCTGGTATGAGTGGAGGTCGATTATCAGCTGGTGTCAGACAGCCCTTGTTTGTTCCGGGCGACCCACACTATTGGGATGGCCTCAGGTACTTTGGAGGTTTCTCCTAATTTGTACGATTCTGGACCATGGAATGAGCAGAATTCCCATGGATTGGAAGGCACAGTCCTAATGTGTGGCTCCAGGGGCCCAGCCTGGAGGGTGTGTGGCCCAAGACGTTGAGGACAGAAGTCTGAAAACACAAACTCAGCTTATGTTTGGGGACGTAGGTATGGCAGGCCCGATCGACAAACCATGAGAAGAACTCTTCAGGATATGAAGAAAGTGCGAGCCTGAGGCGCTTGCTCAGGCTTTTGTCTCTGGATTTTGTATCAGCGATGTCCGTGGAATGTCGGGGAGGCCTCATGGGCCATGGACGAATCTTCCTCTCTGAGGATTTGGCCCGATTCCCAATTGCTTTTCGTCAATCTGTGGGATGGGAGGACTCATTTTAGTTTTGTTACCTCAGATGTCCCACCAAAAGAGGAATTCCAAAGCAAAGCCGTGGGGAAGACTGAAGGGACAACCCGAACTATGGTTAAAAATGGGGCTTAGGGGCATGGCAAGCCCAATATGCTATCTCTTCATCCAGCCACTGAGTGACCTTACTTGAGGAATGGGCTCAGCCTGAGGGTCACAATGTGTGTTTGTGATCAATGTGGCCCGCGAGCATGGGCGGGGCCTCATGGGCCACACTGGTTTCAACTACACTGAACGTTGGACAACAGCCAACCACAAGGTTTCTTGCCATGGCGAAGGAGTTCTGATTTCTGCTTCACCTTCAACCCTGGGCAGTGATTGGAAATAAGGTCTAGGTTCTGAAACCTGAAAACCGAGTTTGGGAAGAGATGAAGACCTAAGGCCATGGCGGCTCGTTGTGCTCAGTGTGCGGCCAGCTGTCCTGGGAGGGTCCAGGGGGTCCAGGCTCAGGCTGTGTCAGAAAGGGCATTAGTGCCCTGGTCAGCCTATGTATTTGGGGTACAGCCATGGTCGGTGCAGGTTGATCCTCATTTGGGGTTACTGGGTAGCCCCAGAGGACAATGTTTTTCTTCTGGAGGGCCGGCAGAGTGCTGCATTGTAGTTCTGGATTGCCAAACTGGAGGGCTTGTGGGCCAGTAGTCTGACCACAAAAGTCTGAGAACACAAGCTAGGCTTAGGTTTCTGGGTGAGGCCATGGCAGGCACAATCTACAGACCTGAATCGAGATCTCGTGCATCTGAAGTCAGGGCGAGGATCAGACGATCGCTCAGGTTGGAGTTTCTGTCCCTGATGGCCCCTTCATGAATGGGGGGGGCATCACGAGGACATGGGTGTTTTCCCACGATGGGAGTTGTGAGAAGCTCCAAACTGCAAGAGTCTTCTGCAGGACAATTGAGACCTGTTGTTTGGCTCCACGCCAATGATTCTGAGCAGGGTTCTAAGGATGGTTGGCTGGGTAGCCCACCTCGCATTCCAATTGTCTCCTAGCAACAAGACAGGTTAGATCTCCTGGATCTGTGGGGAGCAACCGAGGACGCTGAGTTGAAATGGACACTCCTGGGGATGGGTCCTAACGTGCTTTTGTGTCTATGGAGACTTTGGAATGAAGCGGTGGCACTGGGGCCCTAAAGGGTTCTCCTAAACAGAGGCTTTGACACAGCTCCAACGTGCAAGTTTCCCATGTGTAGATGAGATGTGTTCTGATGGGTGAGTCAAGAAACAGCTATATGCTGCTTTTGAAATCCAGGCCTCTGAGGAGAGATGCCTGGAAACCAAAGCAATGGATCTGATTAGTGCCTAGGGGCCTGTTCTTTCCTTTTTACCTCTGGGGACATCTGTCTATGGGTCTGAGTGCAGGTAGGTGCTCAGTAGGGCTCGGATTGCCATTGTTTTTCCTGGGAAGCCACCACTATTGAGAGGGATCAGGGACTTTGGAGGTTTATCCTATTAGAAGGGCTGTGGCCATTGGAATGGGCACACACAATTCCCTTGGAGAGGGCAATTACAGTCCTCAGGTTTGGCTCCAGGGGCCTGAGCCTGTAGGTTGTGTAGGCCAGGGCTGTTTGGACAGTTGTCTGAAAACACAAACGCGGCTTATGTTTCGGGTCATAGGTATGGCAGGACTGATCTACAGACCATGAGGAGAACCCTTCGGGATTTGAAAGAAGGGCGAGTGTGAGGCTCCTGCTCAAGTTTTTGTCTCTGGATATCGTGTCACTCATGGTCGTGCAATTTCTGGGTGACTTCATGGGAAATGGACGAGTCTTAGTCTCTTGTGGTTTGGCCCCGTCCAAAGAGTTTGGGGTCATTCTGTGGGCTGGAAGAAGTCCGTTTTCTTTTTTGTTGTTGTTGTTGTTTTCTTTTTTAACCTCAGGTGTCCCACAAATGAGGGATTCCAGAGTAGAGCCCTGGGGAGGGGCGACTGGACAATAAGAAATCTGGTTAAAAATTGGGGCCTAGGGACATGTCAAGACCATTATGACATCTAATGGTCCAGCCACTGAGAGGACTTACTAGAGGACAGGACTTATGCTGAGGGTCACAATGCGTGTGTATGCCCTCGTAACACTCAAGAATGGGTGGTGCCTCAGGGTGAATGCTGGCTTCTCCAAAACTGAACATTGAACAACGTGCCAACCACAAGGGTTCTTGCCATGGGTAAAGAGGAGTTCTGATTTCTACATCACACTCACCCCTGGGCAGTGATTGGAGATAAGGTCTCGTTCTGAAGCCTGAAAACTGAGGTAGGGAAGAGATGATGACCTAAGGCCATGGCGGGTTTTATGTGCTCAGTGTGCGGTCAGCTTTCTGGGTGTTGGTCAGGAGGTCCGGGCTCAGGATGTGTTCGACAGTGCATTAGTGCCCAGGTTAGACTATATAATTTGGGTAAAGTCGAGTGCTGTGTAGGTTTACCCTCATTTAAGGTGCCTGAGCAGCTCATGAGGCAATAATTTTTTTCTCTAGAGGGCAGGCAGAGTGCTGCATTGTGGGTCCGGAATTGCCAAACTTGAGGGCTTCGGAGCCAGGAGTGTGAGGACGGAAGACTGAGAAGACAAGCTAGTCTTGGGTTTCGGGGGGGCATTGCAGGTACCCCCTGCATATCTGAACCAATATCTCATCCATGTGAAGTCAGGGCGAGGATCAGACGTTGGCTCAGGTTGGAGTTTCTGAGCATGACGGCAGCTTCATGAAGGGAGCAGAATCTCGAGGCCATTGAGGTTTTCCCACGTTGGGAGTTGTGGGAGGCCCCCTTTAAGGATTCCTTCTGCGGGACAATTGAGACCTGTTGGACAGCTCCAGGACATTCCATATGGAATGACTCCAGAGCACCGTTCGCGGATGGATGCTTGGGAAGCCCGCCTCGCATTCCAATTTTCTCCTAGCAACAAGACAGTTTAGATCTGATGGCTCTGCCTGAGCAACCGGGGTGGCTGACTTGAAATGGACTTTCATGAGGATGGGTCCTAATGTGTTTTTGTGTCCATGAGGGCCTTGGAATGGGGCGGTGGCACCGTGACCCTGAAGTACTCTCCTAAGCTTTGGACATGGCTTCCATGCACAGGTTTCCTTGTGGAGACGAGATGAGTTCTGATGGGTGCCTCAGGAAAACCCCTATGCTCGTATTGGAATCAGGCTTTTGAGGACACATGCCTGTAACCCAAAGCAATGGATCCTATTATGGCCTAGGGTCCTGTCTGGTTCAATCTTCTTCTCTGGGGACATCCATATATGATATGAGTGGAGGTCGATTATCAGCTGGCGTTAGACAGCCCTTGTTTGTTCCGGGCAACCAAATCTATTGGGATGGCCTCAGGGACTTTGGAGGTTTCTCCTAATTTGTACGATTTTGGACCATGGAATGGGCAGAATTCCCATGGATTGGTAGGCACAGTCCTAATGTGTGGCTCCAGGGGCCCAGCCTGGAGGGTGTTGTGCCCAAGACTTTGAGGACAGAAGTCTGAAAACACAAACTCAGCTTAGTTTTGGGGACGTAGGTATGGCAGGCCCGATCGACAAACCATGAGAAGAACTCTTCTGGATACGAAGAAAGTGCGAGTCTGAGGTGCTTGCTCAGGCTTTTGTCTCTGGATTTTGTATCAGCGATGGCCTTGGAATGTCGGGGAGGCCTCAGGGGCCATGGACGAATCTTCCTCTCTGAGGATTTTGATTTTCGTCAATCTGTGGGATGGGAGGACTCATTTCAGTTTTGTTACCTCAGGTGTCCCACCAAAAGAGTAATTCCAAAGCCAAGCCGTGGGGAAGACTGAAGGGAAAACCCGAACTATGGTTAAAAATTGGGGCCTAGGGGCATGGCATGTCCAATATGCTATCTCTTCATCCAGCCACTGAGTGGCCTTACTTGAGGACTGGGCTCAGCCTGAGCGTCACAATGTGTGTTTGTGACCAATGTGGCCCGCGAGCATGGGCGGGGCCTCATGGGCCACACTGGTTTCAACTACACTGAACGTTGGACAACATGCCAACCACAAGGTTTCTTGCCATGGGGAAGGAGTTCTGATTTCTGCTTCACCTTCAACCCTGGGCAGTGTTTGGAGATAAGGTCTAGGTTCTGAAACCTGAAAACCGAGGTTGGGAAGTGATGACGACCTAAGGCCATGTCGGCTCGATGTGCTCAGTGTGCGGCCAGCTGTCTGGGAGGGTCCAGGGAGTCCAGGCTCAGGCTGTGTCAGAAAGGGCATTAGTGCACTGGTCAGCCTATGTATTTGGGGTACAGCCAATGTCGGTGCAGGTTGATCCTCATTGGGGTTACTGGGTAGCCCCAGAGGACAATGTTTTTCTTCTGGAGGGCCGGCAGAGTGCTGCATTGTAGTTCTGGATTGCCAAACTGGAGGGCTTGTGGGCCAGTAGTCTGACGACAAAAGTCTGAGAACACAAGCTAGGCTTAGGTTTCTGGGTGAGGCCATGGCAGGCACAATCTACAGACCTGAATCGAGATCTCGTGCATCTGAAGTCAGGGCGAGGATCAGACGATCGCTCAGGTTGGAGTTTCTGTCCCTGATGGCCCCTTCATGAATGGGGGGGGGGGCATCACGGGGCCATGGGTGTTTTCCCACGATGGGAGTTGTGAGAAGCTCCAAACTGCAGAGAGTCTTCTGCAGGACAATTGAGACCTGTTGTTTGGCTCCAGGCCAATGATTCTGAGCAGGGTTCTAAGGATGGATGGATGGGTAGCCCACCTCGCATTTCAATTGTTTCCTAGCAACAAGACAGGTTAGATCTCCTGGATCTGTGGGGAGCAACCGTGGACGCTGAGTTGAAATGGACACCCCTGGGGATGGGTGCTAATGTGCTTTTGTGTCTATGGAGACCTTGGAATGAAGCGGTGGCACTGGGGCCCTAAAGGGTTCTCCTAAACAGAGGCTTTGACACAGCCCCTACGTGCAAGATTCCCATGTGTAGATGAGATGTTTTCTGATGGGTGAGTCAAGAAACAGCTATATGCTGCTTTTGAAATCCAGGCCTCTGAGGAGAGATGCCTGGAAACCAAAGCAATGGATCTGATTAGTGCCTAGGCGCCTGTTCTTTCCTTCATACCTCTGGGGACATCTGTCTATGGGTCTGAGTGCGTGTAGGTGCTCAGTTGGGCTCAGATTACCCCTGTTTTTCCTGGGAAGCCACCACTATTGAGATGGATCAGGGACTTTGGAGGTTTATCCTATTAGAAGGGTTGTGGCCTTTGGAATGGGCACACACAATTCCCTCTGAGAGGACAAGTACAGTCCTCAGTTTTGGCTCCAGGGGCCTGAGCCTGTAGGTTGTGTAGGCCAGGGCTGTTTGGACAGTTGTGTGAAAACACACACCCTCCATGCTAGGGCCCCTGGAACCACACATCAGGATTGTTCCTGCCCTCTCAAAGGGAATTCTTCATATTCCATTGGCCACAACCATATAAATCAGGAGAAATCTCCAATGTCCCTGGGACCATCCCAATATAGTAGGCTGCTCGGAACAAACAGGGGTGATCTGACACTAGCTGAGCAACTAGCTCCACATAGACTCGGAGACAGATGTCCCCAGAGAAGAACATTGAACTGGACAGGCCCCTAGGCCCTAATCAGATCCATTGCTTTGGTTTCCAGGCATCTCTTCTCAGAGGCCTGGTTTCCAATACCAGCCTATGGGGTTTCCATAGGCTCCTTCAGAGCAAGTCTTGTCTGCACATTGGAAACTTGCTCGAGGAGCTATGTCAGAACCTCAGAGGCCTGGTTTTCAATACCACTATATGGGGGTTTCCTGAGGCATCAGTCAGAACAAATGTCTTCTCCACATGGGAAACGTGCTCTTTCAAGCTGTGTCAAAACCTCCGGCTAGGAAAATCCTTCAGGGCCCCGGTGCCACCACCTCATTCCAAGGTCACCATGGACACAATCCCACATTAGGACCCATCTGCAGGAGAGTCCTTTTCAACTCAGTGCCCTTGGGTGCTCCCCTAGAGCCAGCAGATCGAACCTATCTTGTCACTAGGAGACAATTGGAATGTGAGGCGGACTGGCTAGGCATCCATCTGTAGAAAACTACTCTGAAGTAATTCCATATGGGACGTCCTGGAGCCAGCCAACTGGTCACAGCTGTCCTGCAGAAGGAATCCTTGCGCTTTGGAGCACCTCACAACTCCCATCATGGGAAAAGCTCTGTGGCCTCGTGGTGCACTGTCCCCTTCATGAAAGAGCCATCTTGGACAGAAACTCCAACCTGAGCCAACGTCTAATCCTCGCCCTGACTTCAGATGCACGAAATCTTGATTCAACTCTGCAGAGTGTGCCTGCCGAAACCCCGCCCCGAAGCAAAACCTAGCTATTGTTCTCAGACTTCGTCCTCACACTCCGAGCCCACCAGCCCTCCAATTAGGGAATTCTGGAGAGACACAATGCAGCACTCTGACTGCCCTCCAGAAGAGAAACGTTGTCCTATGTGGCTAACCAGAAACACCAAATGAGGATCAACCTGCATGCCACTTGACTCTACCCCAATTATACAGTTTCGCTTCGGCGTTAATGCCCTGTCTTGCACAGCCTGAGGTCTGAATTTTCAACCGACACCCAGACAGCTGGCTGTACACTGAGCACATCAGACCCGCCATGGCTTTAGGTCATCATCTCTTTTCAACCTTGGTTTTCAGGCTTCAGAACCTAAACCTTATATATACTCACTACTCAGGGGTGAACGTGATGCAGAAATGAAACTCCTTCTTCCTCAAGGCAAGAAACCTTGTGGTTGGCATGTTTTCCAACGTTCAGTGTAGGAGAATCCAGTGTAGCCCATGAGTCCCCGCCCATGCTTGAGAACCGCAATGGGCACAAACACATTGGGACCCTCAGTGTGAGCCCTGTCCTCAAGTAAAGCCTCTCAGGGTCTGGACCAAGAACCCGCATTGCCATCCCTAGTCCCCCAATATTAATGAGAGGTTGAGAGTTCTAATCACCCCTATTCAGGTCTCTGCTCTGGAACCCCTGAGGAAAAAAAATATCGAAGGGTTTCCTCCATCCCCTGAATGAGCCCCAAAACTTGGGATCTGACCAAATCTTAAAAGAGAAAGAATCATCCATGGCCAAAGAGGCCATCCCGTCATTCCATGGCCACCATTGACACAAAATCTAGAGACAAAAGCCTGGAGATATGCCTCACACTTGCCCTTTGTTCATAGCCTGATAAATTCTTCTCACGGTCTATAGATCAGGCATGTCATACCTACGTCCCCAAATCTAAGCTGAGTTTGGGTTTTCAGGTTTCTGTCCCCACTGTCCTGGCCCACACACCCTCCAGGCTGGGGCCCCTGGAGCCATGCCTCAGGACTGTGCCTGCCTTCTCCATCAAATTCTGCCCATTCCATTGGCCACAACCCTAAAGATTAAGAGAACACTCCAACGTCCCTGAGGCCATCCCAATAGTGTTGGCCACTCAGGGCAAACAGGGTGATCTGTCCCAAGATGAGCAACTACCTCAACTCAGATCCATAGACAGATAACCCCAGAGAAGAAGATTGAACCGGACAGGCACCTAGGCCCTAATCAGATCCATTGCTTTTGATTCCAGGCATCTCTCCTCAGAGGCCTGGTTTCCAATACCAGCATATGTGTTCTTCAAGAGGTACCAGTCTGAACAAATCTCATTTCCACATGGGAAACATGCATTTTGGAGCTGTGTCACAACCTCCAGTTAAGGGAAACCTTCAGGTCCCAGCAGCCAACACCCCATTCCAAGGTCTCCATGAACACAAACCCGCATTATGACCCATCCGCAGGCGAGTCCATTTCAACACATCCCCTTTGGTTGCTCCCCAAAAGAAGCAGATCGAACCTGCCTTGTCATTAGGAGACAATAGGAATGTGAGGCGGGCACTCCAGGAATCCATCCTTAGAACCCAGCACTGCCGTGGTTCCGCATGGGACGTCCTCGAGCAATCTGACCGGTCTCGACTGTCCCGTAGAAGGAATCCTTGCCGATTGGAGCAACTTACAATGCCAATCGTGGGAAAGTCTCCATAGCCCCATGATGCCCCCCACCATCATGAAGAGGCCATCCTGAACAGAAACTTCAACCTGAGCCTACGTCTGATCCTCGCCCTGACTTCAGATGCATGAGATTTAGATTTAGCTCTACAGAGTGTGCCTGCCATGATCTTGACCCAAAACCTAAGCCTAGCTTGTGTTCTCTCACTTCCTTCCTCACAATTCTTGCCCACAAGCCCTCCAGTGTGAGAATTCCGTCGCCACAATGCAGCACTCTTCCTTCCCTCCAGAAGAAAAACGTTGCCCCTGGGGCTACCCAGAAACGCCAAATGAGGATCAACCTGCATGCCACTCAACTTTACTCCAATTATACAGTCTAAGCTTGGCACTAATGCCCTGTCTGACACAGCCTGAGCCTGGACCTCCTGGATGACACCCAGAAAGGTGGTGTCACACCTAAGGACTGTGCCAGTGCTCTCCAAGGGAACTCTGCCCGTTTCATTTGCCACAACCTTACAGATTAGGAGAAACCTCCAATTCCCAACCAGCCTAATAGTGTTGGCCTCCCCCAACAAACATGGGTGATCTGACACAAGCTGAGCAGTGACCTCCATTCTGAATCTTAGACAGAGACACTCAGAGGAGAATATTGAAAAGGACAGGCCCCTAGACCGTAATCAGATCCATTGCTTTGGATTCCAGGCATTGTTCCCCAGATGCTTGGTTTCCAATACCAGGTTGTGGGGCTTTCAGAACAAATCTCGTCTCTACATGGGAAACTTGCTCTTTGGAGCTGCATCAAAACCTCAGGTTAGGAGAATTCTTCAGGGCAACAGAGCCACTGCCCCATTCCAAGGGATCCATGGACACAAATCCACATCATGACTGATCCTCATGAGATTCCATTTCAATTCAGCCCCCTCGGTTGTTCCCCCAGTGACAGCAGATCGATTCCTCCTTTTCACTAGGACACAACTGGAATGCAAGTTGGACTGCCCAGGCATCCATCATTAGAACTGTGCTTTGGAGCATTTCTTATGGGACGTCCTTGATCCATCCAAAATGTCGTGACTGTCCCGCTGACGGAATCCTTGTGGTTTGGAGCATCACACACTCACAAAGTTGGAAATCTTCCATGGTTTCCTGATGCCCCCCCACCTTCATGAAGGGGACATCATGTACAGAAACTCCAACCTAAGCCAACATCTGATCCTCGCCCTGACTTCAGATGCACGATCTCATTTCAGGTCTGTAGAGTGTGCCTGCCATGTCACCGCTGCGAATTCTAAGCTGAACTTGTGTTCTCAGACTTCTGTCCTAAAACACCTGGCCCACAAGCCCTGAAGTTGGCAATTCTGGAGCCAGAATGCAGCACTCTGCCTGCCCTCCAGAAGAAAATCTTTGCCCTATGGGGCCAACCAGAAACCCCAAATGAGGACCAACCTTCACATCACTCGACTGTACCCCAATTATACAGTCTAGCCTGGGGACTAATGCCCTGCCTGACACAGCCTGAGCCCCGACCTCATGATGGACACAGACATCTGGCCGCACACTAAGTGCATCGGACCCACCATGGCCTTAGGTCGTCATCTCTTACCAACCTCGGTTTTCAGGCTTCAGAATCTAGACCTTATCTCTACTCACTGCCATGCCGTGTACGTGATGCAGAAATCAGAACTCCTCCTTCCCCATGACCAGAAACCCTGTGGTTGGCATGTTGTCCAACGTGCAGTGTAGGAGAAACCAGCATGGCCCATGAGGCCTCAGACATGCTTGAGAGCTGCGATGGGCACAAACACACATTAGGACCCTAAGCATGAACCCTGGCCTTAAGTAAAGCCTCTCCGGGGCTAGACCAAGAGTCCACATATGGAGATTACCATGCCCCTACTCCCCAAACCTTAACCAGTGCTTGAGAAGTCTAGTCACCCCTACTCAGATCTCTTCTCTAGAATCCCTCCTTGGTGGGACACATGAGGTTAAAAAAAAAATAGAGAAAGGACTCCTACCGTCCAAAGAATGACTGCAAACACTTGGAATTGGGCCAAATTCACAGAGAGAAATACTCGTCCATGGCTGATGAGGCCATCCTGACATTCCACGGCCACCATTGACACAAAATCCGGAGACAAAAGCTTGAAAAAGCGCCACACACTCGCCCTTTGTTCAAAGCCTGAAAAATTCTCACGGTCTGTAGATCGGGCCTGCCATACCTATGTCCCCAAACCTAAGCCAAGTTTGTGTTTTCAGACTTCTGTCTCCATTGTCCTGGCCCACACACCCTCAAGGCTTGGCCCCATGGAGCCACACCTCAGGACTGTGCCTGCCCTCTCCATGGGAATTCTGCTCATCCCTTTGGCACAACCTGACAGATTAGGAGAAACATCCGAAGTCCCCGAGGCCACCCCAATATTGTAGAATGTCCGGGACAAACAGGGACCATCTGCCACAAGCTGAGCCACTACCTCCAATCAGACCTGTAGATAGATATCCATAGAAAAGAAGATTGAAGAGGACAGGCACCTAGGCCCTAAACGAATTCATTGCTTTTGTTTTCATGTATCTCTCCTCAGAGGCCTGGATTCCAATACCAGCACATGGGGGTTTCTGGAGCTACCAATCAGAACAAATCGCATGCCACATGGGAATCATGCTATATGGAACTGTGTCAAAACCTCCAGTTAGGAGAAAATTTCACGTCACTGGAGCCACCGCCCCATTCCAATGTCTCAATGGACACAATCCCACATTATGACCCATCCTCAGGAGAGTCCATTTCAACACAAACCTGGCGGTTGCTCACCCAGTGCCAGCAGATCAAACCTGCTTTGTCACTAGGAGACAATTGGAATGCGAGTTCGTTGCCCAGGTATCCATGTTAGAACTCTGCTCTGGAGAAATTCCTAATGGGGTGTCCTTGATCCATTCAACAGGTCTCAACAGTCCTGCAGAAGGAATCCTTGTGGTTTGCAGCATCACACACTCGCACCGTGGGAAAACCTCCATGGCCTCGTGATGCCTCCACCTTCAGGTAGAGGACATCATGGACAGAAACTCCCGTCTGATCCTCGCCCTGACCTCAGATGCATGAGATCTCAATTCAGCTCTGCAGAGTGTGCCTGCCTTGCCCTCGCCCCCAAACCTAAGCCATCTCACACTCCTGGTCCACAAGCCTTCCACTTTGGGAATTCTGGAGACAAAATGCAGCACTCTGCCTGCCCTCCAGAAGAGAGACTTTGCCCTAGGGGTCTACCCAGAAATATCAAATGAGGATCAACCTGCAATTCTCTAGACTGTACCCCAATTATACAGTCTAGCCTGGGCACTAATGCCCTGTCTGACACAGCCTGACCCCAGACCTCGTGACCGACACCCAGACACCTGGCCTCACACTGAACACATCGAACATGCCATGGCCTTAGGTCATCATCTCTTCCCAACCTTGGTCTTCAGGCTTCAGAACCTAGACATTATCTCCACTCACAAATAAGTGATGTACGTGATGCAGAAATCAGAACTTCATTTTCCCCATGACCAGAAACCTTGTGGTTGGCATGTTGTCCAACGTTCAGTATATGAGAACCCAGCATGGTCAATGAGGCCTCAGACATGCTTGGGGGCTGCGATGGGCACAAACACACATTAGGACCCTAAGCATGAACCCTGGCCTCAAGTAAAGTCTCTCCGGGGCTCGACCAAGAGCCTGCATATGGGACTTGCCATGCCCCTACTCCCCCAATCCTAGCCAGAGCTTGAGAAGTCTAGTCATCCTTATTCAGAGCTCTTTTCTGGAATCCCTCTTTGGTGGGACACATAAGGTAAAAAAAAAAAAAAAAAACAAGATAAAGAAAAAAAAAAAAAGTAAGGACTCCTACCATCCAAAGAATGACCCCAAACACTTGGAATCTGGCCAAATCCACAGAGAGAAATAATCGTCCATGGTCGATGAGGCCAGCCTGACATTCCACGGCCACCATTGACACAAAATCCGGAGACAAAAACCTGAAAAAGCGCCACACACTTGCCCTTTGTTCAGAGCCCCCAAAATTCTCAAGGTCTGTAGATCGGGCCTGCCATACCTATGTCCCCAAACCTAAGCCGAGTTTGTGTTTTCAGACTTCTGTCTCCATTGTCCTCACCCACACATTCTAAAGGCTGGGCCCCATGGAGCCACACCTCAGGACTGTGCCTGCCCTCTCCAAGGGAATTCTGCTCATTCATGTGGCACAACCTGACAGATTAGGAGAATCATCCAAAATCTCTGAGGCCATCCCAATAGTGTAGGATGTCCTGGACATACAGGGACCCTCTGGCACAAGCTGAGCCACTACCTCCAATCAGAACCTTAGACAGATATCCATAGAAAAGAATATTGAACAAGACAGGCACCTAGGCCCTAATTGGATCCATTGCTTTTGTTTTCAGGCATCTCTCCTCAGAGGCCTGGATTCCAATACCAGCATAAGGGGTTTTCCAGAGCTACCTATCAGAAAAAATCTCGTCTCCACATGGGAATCTTGCTCTATGGAGCTGTGTCATAACCTCCAGTTAGGAGAAAACTTCAGGTCACTGGAGCCACTGCCCCATTTGAATATCTCCATGGACACAATCCCAAATTATGACCCATCCTCAGGAGAGTCCATTTCAACTAAACCCCCTCGGTTGCTACTCCAGAGCCAGCAGATTGAACCTGCCTTGTCGCTAGGAGACAATTGAAATGCGAGTTGGGCTCTTCAGGCATCCATCCTTAGAACCCTGCTCTTGCGTCGTTCCTTATGGGACATCCTTGAGCCACCCAACAGGTCTCGACTGTCCCACAGGAGTCCTTGTGCATGGACCACCTAACAACTCATATCATGGAAAGCTTCCAAGGTCACATGATGCCCCCAATCTTCATGAAGGCAGATCATGGAAAGAAACTCCAACCTGAGCCAACAGCTGATCTTCGCCTTGACTTCAGATGCACGAGATCTTGATTCAGCTCTTCAGAGTGTACCTGCTGTGCCGTCACCCCAAAACCTAAGCGTAGCTAGGGTTCTCCGACTTCCGTCCTCACTCTCCTGGACCACACGCCCTCTATTTTGGGATTTCCGATGACACAGTGCTGCACTCTGCCTGCCCTCTAGAAGAAAAATATTGCCCTATGGGTCTACCCAGAAACCTCAAATGAGGATAAACCTGCACGTCACTCAACTGTACACCAATTATATAGTCTAGCCTGTGCACTAATGCCCTGTCTGACAGAACCTGAGGCCTGAATTCCCAACCGACACCCAGACAGCTTGCAGTACACTGAGAACATCAGAACCGCCATGGCCTTAGGTCGCCATCTCTTTCCAACTTCGGTTTTCAGGCTACAGAATCCTAGACCTTATCTCTACTCACTTCCCATGGGTGAACGTGATGCAGAAATCAGAACTCCTCCTTCCCTCTCGCCAGAATCTTGTGGTTGGCATCTTGTCCAACGTTCAGTGTAGGACCCCTGTAGGGCCTACAGGGGTAGTAGTAGGGCCCCTGAGGGTAGTGTAGGGTCCCTGAGGCCCTGCCTATGCTTAAGAGCTGCGGTGGGCTCAAACACACATTGGGACCCTCAGTTTGAGCCCTGTCCTCAAGTAAAGCCTCTCAGTGGCTGGACCATGAGCCCGCATATGGGGCCTGCCATGCCCCAAGTCACCCAATCTTAACCAGAGGTAGAGACATCTAGTCACCCCTACTCAGGGCTCTGCTCTGGAATCCCTCTTTGGTGGGACATTTGAGGTAAATAAACACAGAAAGGACTCCTCCCACTCACAGAATGACCCCAATCACTTGGGATTGGGCCATCCCAAGTGATTGGGGTCCAGAGAGAAAGACTCGTCCATGGCCCATGAGGCCAGCCCGACATTCCACGGCCACTATTGACACAAAATCCAGAGACATAAGCTTCAGCAAGCGTTCACACTCACCCTTAGGTCATAGCCCAAAAAATTCTCCTCATAGTCTGTAGATTGGGCCTGCCATACCTACGTCCCCAAACCTAAGCCGAGTTTGTGTTTTCAGACTTCTATCCTGACATCCCTGTCCCACACACCCTCCAGACTGAGGCCCCTGGAGCCACACCTCAGGACTGTGCCTGCCCTCTCCAAGGAAATTCTTCCCATTCCATTGGCCACAACCCTACAGATAAGGAGAAACCTCGAAAGTCCCAGAGGCCATTCCAATAGTGTAGGCCACCCAGGACAAAGAGGGGCGATCTCTCACAAGCTGAGCAACGACGTCAACTCACCCATAGACAGATAACCCAAGAGAAGAAGATTAAACTGGACTGGCCCCTAGAATGTAATTGGTTCCATTGCATTTTTTTCTAAGCATCTCTCCTCAGAGGCCTGTTTTCCAATACCAGCATATGGGGGATTCCAGAGATACCAATCAGAACAAATCTTGTCTTCACATGGGAAACTTATTCTTTGGAGCTCTGTAAAAGCCTCCAGTTAGGAGAAACCTTCAGGTAGCCGGAGGAACCGTCCTATTCCAAGGTCTCCATGGACACATACCCGCATTATGACCATTCGGCAGGAGAGTACATTTCAACTCAGCCCCGTCGATTACTCCCCCAGAGGCAGAATATCAAACCTGCCTTGTCGCTAGGAGACAACTGGAATGCAAAGCAGACTCTCTAGGCATCCATCCTTGGAATCCTGCTCTGGCGCCGTTCCATATGGGATGTCCTGGAGCCTTCCAACAGGTCTTGACTGTCCCACAGAAGGAATCCTTGCAGATTGGAGCATCTCACAACTCCTATCGTGGGAAAACCTACATGGCCTCATGATATGCTCCCCTTTATAAAGGGGCCATCATGGACAGAAACTCCAACCTGAGCCAACTTCTGATGCATTGCTTGGTTTCTAGGTATCTCTCCTCAGAAACCTGGTTTCCAATATCAGAATATGGGGGTTTCCTAAGGAAACAATCAGAACAGATCTCATCTCCACATGGGAAACTTGCTCTTTGGAGCTGTGTCAATACCTCAGGTTAGGAGGATCCTTCAGGGCGCTGGCACCATGGCCCAATCCCAAGGTCTCCAAGGACACAAACTTACATTATGATCCATTCTCAGGAGAGTCCATTTCAAATCAGCCCCCTCGGCTGCTCACCCAGAGCCAGCAGATCAAACCTTCCTTGTCACTAGGAGACAGTTAGAATGGGAGGAGGGCTGCCCACGCATCCATCCTTAGAACCCTGCTCTGGAGAACTTCTTTATGGGACGTCTTGAATCCAACCAACCTGTCTTGACTGTCTCGCAGAATGAATCCTTGTGGTTTGAAGCATCACACAATAACACTGTGAGAAAACCTCCATTTCCTCATGATGCCCCACACCTTCATAATGGGCCATCACGGACAGAAACTCCATCCTAAGCCAAAGTCTGATTCTCGCCCTGAATTCAGTAGCATAAGATCTCGATTCAGCACTTGAGAGTGTGCCTGCTGGGCCCTCAACCTGAAACCTAGCCTAACTTGTGTTCCCAGACTTCCGTCCTCAGAATCCTGGCCACACCCCTCCAGTTTGGAAATTCTGGAGACACAATGCAGCACACTGCCTGGCCTCCAGAGAAAACTGTTGCCCTATAGGGCTAACCAGAAACGCCAAATGAGTAACAACCTGCATGCCACTCGACCATACCCCAATTATACAGTCTAGCCTGTGCACTAAAGCCCTGTCTGACACAGCCTGAGGGCAGACCTCCAGTCCAACACCCAGACAGTTGGCCGTACACTGAGCATATCAAACCCACAATGGCTTTAGGCCATCATCTCTACCCAACCTCAATTTTCACCTTCAGAACCTAGACCTTATCTCCACTCACTGCTCAGGAGTGAACGTGATGCAAGAATCAGAACTTCTCCTTCGCCTTGGCAAGAAACCTAGTGGTTGGCATGTTGTCCAATGTTCATTGTAGGAGAAAGCAGCATGGACTATGAGGCCCCACCTATCCCTGAGGGCCACAATTTGCACAAACACACATTGTGACACTCAGCGTGAGCCCTATCCTCATGTAAAGCCTCTTAGTGACTGGAACAACAGCCCACATATGGGGCTTGCCAAGCCCCTAGTCCCCCAATCTCAACCAGAGTTCGAGATGTCTAGTCACCCCTACTCAGGGCTCTACTCGGGAATCCCTCTTTGGTGGGACACCTGAGGTAAAAAAAAAAAAATACAGAAAGGACTATTCCCATTCACAGAATGATCCCAACCACTTGGGATCAGGCCAAATCACCAGAGAAAGAATTGTCCATGGCCCTTGAGGACACCCCGACATTCCACGGCCACCATTGACACAAAATCCAGAGACAAAACCCTGAGCAAGCGCCACATACTCGCCCTTTGTTCATAGCCCGGAAAATTCTCACGGTCTGTAGATCGAGCCTTCATACATACATCCCCAAACCTAAGCTGAGTTTGTGTTTTCAGACTTCTGTCCCCACAGTCCTGGCCCACACAACATCCAATCTGGGGCCCCTGGAGCCACACCTCAGGACTGTGGCTTCCCTCTCCAGGGGAATTCTGCCATTTCCATTGGCCACAACCCTATAGATTAGGAGAATCCTCCAAACTCCCACAGGCCATCTGAATTGTGTTGGCTGCCCAGGACAAACAGGGATGATCTTTCCAAGTTAGGAAACCACCTCCACTCAGACCCAGAGACAGATATCCCCATAGAATAAGATTGAACTGGAAGGGCACTTAGGCCCTAATCAGATCCATTGCTTTTGATTCCAGTCATCTCTCCTCAGAGGCCTGGTTTCCAATACCAGCATATGGGAGATTCCTTAGGCACTCATCAAAACAATTCTCTTCTCTACATAGGAAACATACTCTTTAGAGCTCCATCAAAACCTCCGGTTATGAACATCCCTCAAGGCCCCGGATCAAGCACCCCATTCCAAGGTATACATGGACACAAATGCACATTATGACCAATCCTCAACTCACCCATTTCAAAACACCCGCCTCGGTTGCTCCCCTAGATCCAGCAGATCGAACTTGCCTTGGCTCTATGAGACACCTGGAATGGGAGGCAGGCTGCCCAGGCATCCATCCTTAGAACCCTGCTCTGGATAACTTCCTTATGGGATGTCCTGGAGCCATCCAACAGGTTTCGACTGTCCCACAGAAGAAATCATTGTGGTTTGGAGCATCTCACAATTCCCATCGTCGGAAAACCTCCATGTCCTCGTGACACCCTCCCCTTCATGAAGGGGCCGTCATGGACAGAAACTCCGACCTAAGCCAACGTCTGATCCTAGCTCTGTCTTCAGGTATACGGGATCTCGAATCATCTCTGCAGAGGGTGCCTGCCTTCCCTTCACCTTGAAATCTAAGTCTGGCTTGTGTTCTCAGAATTTTTTCCTCACACTCCTGGCCCACAAGCCTTCCAGTTTGGGAATGCTGGAAACACTATGTGGCACTGTGTCTTCCCTCCAGAAGAAAAACGTTGCCCTCTGGGGATAACCAGTAACCACAAATGAGTACCATCCTGCACGAAACTCGACTGCACCCCAATGAAACAGTCTAGCCTGGGCACTTATTCCCTGTCTGCCACAGCCTGAGCCTGCACCTCCAAACCCACACTCAACAGCTGGCGGAACACTGAGCACATCGGACACACCATGGCCTTAGGGCTTCATCTCTTCCCAACCTCAGTTTTAAGGCTTCAGAACCTAGACCTTAAATCCAATCACAGACCAGGAGTGAAAGTGTTGCAGAAATTAGAACTCCATCTTCCCCATGGCCAGAAAACTTGTGGTTCCCATACTGTGCAACGTTCAGTGTAGGAGGCACCAGCATGGTACTTTAGGCCACGCCCTGACTTGAAAGGAACCTTGGGCACAAAACCACATTGTGAAACTCAGTGTGAGACCTATCCTTAAGGAAGGCCTCTCAGTGTCTGGACCAAGAGCCCACATATGGGGCTTGCCATGTTCTTAGGTCCCAATGTTAACCAGAGGTCTGGTTGTCCAGTTGCCCCCACCCACGACTCTGTTCTGGAATCCCTCTTTTGGTGGTCCACCTGAGGTAAATAAAAAAAAAAAAGAAAACAAAAAAAAAGTAAACAAAAAAAAACAGAAAGGCCTCCTCCCTTCCCACAGAATGACCCCAAACTTTTAGGATCGTGTCAAATCCCCAGAAAGGGAGCCTCATTGATGGCCCGTGAGGACACCCCGACATTCCATGGCAATCGGTGACACATTTCCAGAAAAAAAAAAAAAAAGCATGAACAAGCACCTCACATTCGCCCTTTTCATATCCCGAAGAGGTCTACTCACGGTCTATAGATCGGGCCGGCCATACCTACATCCCACAACCTAAGTGGAGTTTGTGTTTTCAGACTTTTGTCCAAATAGCCCTGGACCACACACGCTCCACACTTGGGTCTTTGGAGCCACACCTCAGGACTGTGCTTCCCTTTCAAGGGAATTCTTCCCATTCCATTGGCCACAACCTTGCAAATTAGGAAAAACCTCCAAAGTCACCGAGGCCATCCCAATAGTGTAGGCCGCCCATGACAAACAGGGGTGATCTCAAACCAGCTGAGCAACTAGCTCCACTCAGACAACAGATGTCCCCAGAGAAGAATATTGAACCGGACAGGCCCCTAGGCCCTAATCAGATCCATTGCTTTGGTTTCCAGGCATCTGTCCTCAGAGGCCTCGTTTCCAATACCAGCATATGGTGGTTTCCTGAGGCACCAATAAGAACAAATCTCGTCTCCCCATGGAAACTTGCTCATTGGAGCTTTGTCATAACCTCTGGTTAGGAGAATCCTTCAGGGCCCTGGTGCCACTGCCCCATACCAAGGTCTCCATGGACTCAAACCAGCATTAAGACCATCCTCAGGAACGTCCATTTCAACTCAGCCCCCTCTGTTGCTACCCCAAGCCAGCAGATCAAACGTTTCTTGTTGCTAGGAGACAATTGGAATGTGAGGCTGGCTGCCCAGGCATCCATACTTAGAACCCTGTTCTGGAAAAATACCTTATAAGACGTCCTGGAGCCATCCAACAAATCTTAATTGTCCCACAGAAGGAATCCTTGCGGTTTGGAGCATCTCACAACTCCAATAGTGGGAAAACCCCCATGGCCTCATAATGCCCCCCCTTCCTGAAGGGGCCAACATGGACAGAAACTCAAACCTGAGCCAAAGTCTGAACCTCGACCTGACTTCAGACGTATGAGATCTCAATTCAGCTCTGCAGAGTGTGCCTGCCATGTCCTTTCCCCGAAACCTAAGCCTAGCTTGTGTTCTCAGACTTCCGTCCTCACTCTCCTGGCCCACAAGCCCTCCAGTTTGGGAATTCCGAAGCCACAATGCAGCACTCTGCCTGCCCTCCAGAAGAAAAACTTTGCCCTATGCTGCTAATAAGAAACCCCAAATGATTTTCTAATGCATGCCACTCGATTGTAAAGCAATTATACAGCCCACCCTGTATACTAATGCCCTGTCTGGCACAGCCTGAGACAAGACATCCCAAACGACACCCAGACAGCTGGCCCCAACCTGGACACATAGGACCCGCTATGGCTGTAGGTCGTCATCTCTTCCCAACCTCGGTTTTCAGGCTTCAGAACCTAGACCTTATCTCCAATCACTGCCCAGGGGTGAACGTGATGCAGAAATTAGAATTCCTCCTTCCCCATGGCCAGAAACCTTGTGGTTGGCATGTTGTCCAACGTTCAATGTGAGAAAACCTGCATTGTCTGAAAGGCCATACCAGTGCTTGAGGGCCGCCTAGGGCACAGACATGCATTGTGACCTGCAGCGTGAGTCCCGTATTAAAGTAACGCCTCTCAGTGGCTGGACAGAGATCCTGCATATGGGGCTTGTCGTATCCATAGGCCCCCAGGCTTAACCAGAGGGCGAGTATTCCAGTTGTCAGTACCCACTGCTATGCTCTAGAATCCCTCTACTGGGGGGACACATGAAGCAGAAAACAGGACACTTCCCTTCCCACAGAATGACCCCAAACTCTTGGGGGCTGGACAAACTACCAGAGATGGAGACTTCTACGACCCATGAGGCAACTCCTACATTAAACGGCCATTGTGGACAAAACATCCAGAGACAAAAGCCTGAGCGACTGCCTCCCTCTCACCCTTCTTTCATATCCAGAGGAGCTCCCCTCATGGACTGTAGATCAGGCCTGCCGTAACCTCGGCCCCAAACCTGAGCTGAGTTAGGGTTTTTGGATGTCTGTCTGCACAGCCATGGCCCACACAGCCTCCAGGCTGGGGTCTCTGGAGCCACACCACAGAACTGTGCCTGCTCTCTCCTAAGAAACTGCCCATTCCATTGGCCACAACTCTACAAAATAGTAGAAACCTCAAGGTCCCCAAGGACATCCCACTACCGCAAGCCGCACTGGAAAAATAGGGGCATTATGACACAAGCTGAGCAACTACTACCTCCATGCAGACACACAGACAGATATCCGCAGAGACAGAAGATTGAACCAGACAGGCCCCTAGGCCCTATTATGAACTCTTGCTTTGGTGTCCAGGTATCACTCCTCAGAGGCCTGGGTTCGAAGACCAGCATACGGGGCTTTCCTGAGGCACCAGACAGAAGACCTCTCATCTCCACATGGGAAGCTTCCTTGTTGAGGTTGTGTCAAGCCCTTCGGGTTGGAGAATCCTGCAGAGTCCCTTAGCTACTGCCACATTCCAAGGTCTCCATGGCCACCAACCCACATTATGACTCATCCTCGGCAGAGTCCATTTAAACTCAGGCTTCTGGGTAGCTCACCCAAGAGCCCGCAGTTTGAGCGTGCCTTGTCTCCACCAGGCAATGGGAAGGTGAGTTGGCGTTTCTCGGCATCCATGCTTAGGGCCCTGCTCTCGAGTCTTTCTGTATGGGGCATCCTGGAACCATCCAATAGTACTCGACTGTCCTGAAGAAGGAAACTTTGAAGTTTGGAGCAGCTCACAACTCCCAGCGTAGGGAAACCTCCCTGGACTCATGACGCCCCCACCCCCTTCAGGAAGGGGCCGTCATGGACACAAACTCCAGCTTGAGGCAACATCTGATAATCGCCCGGACCTCACGTGCAGGAGATCTCGATTCAGCCTCTGCAGAGTGGGCCTGCCATGCTCTTGGCTCCAAAACTTGTGCTAGCTTGTGTTTTCAGACTTCCTTCCTCACAATCCTGGCCACACCCCTCCAGTTTGGCAATTCTGGAGACACAATGCAGCACTCTGCCTGCCCTCCAGAAGAAAAATGTTGCCCTATAGGGCTAACCAGAAACGCCAAATGAGTAACAACCTGCATGCCACTCGACCATACCCCAATTATACAGTCTAGCCTGTGCACTAAAGCCCTGTCTGACACAGCCTGAGGGCAGACCTCCAGTCCAACACCCAGACAGCTGGCCATACACAGAGCATATCACACCCACAATGGCTTTAGGCCATCATCTCTACCCAACCTCAGTTTTCACCTTCAGAACCTAGACCTTATCTCCACTCACTGCTCAGGAGTGAACGTGATGCAAGAATCAGAACTTCTCCTTCGCCTTGGCAAGAAACCTAGTGGTTGGCATGTTGTCCAATGTTCATTGTAGGAGAAAGCAGCATGGACTATGAGGCCCCACCTATCCCTGAGGGCCACAATGTGCACAAACACACATTGTGACCCTCAGCGTGAGCCCTATCCTCATGTAAAGCCTCTTAGTGACTGGAACAACAGCCCCCATATGGGGCTTGCCAAGCCCCTATTCGCCCAATCTCAACCTGAGTTCAAGATGTCTAGTCACCCCTACTCAGGGCTCTACTCGGGAATCCCTCTTTGGTGAAACACTTGAGGTAAAAAAAAAAAAATACAGAAAGGACTCTTCCCATTCACAGAATGATCCCAACCACTTGGGATCAGGCCAAATCACCAGAGAAAGAATTGTCCATGGCCCTTGAGGACACCCCGACATTCCACGGCCACCATTGACACAAAATCCAGAGACAAAACCCTGAGCAAGCGCCACATACTCGCCCTTTGTTCATAGCCCGGAAAATTCTCACGGTCTGTAGATCGAGCCTTCATACATACATCCCCAAACCTAAGCTGAGTTTGTGTTTTCAGACACTGTCCCCATAGGCCTGGACCACACACGGTCCACACTTGGGTCCCTGGAGCCACACCTCAGGACTGTGCTTCCCTTTCAAGGGAATTCTTCCCATTCCATTGGCCACAACCTTGCAAATTAGGAAAAACCTCCAAAGTCACCGAGGCCATCCCAATAGTGTAGGCCGCCCAGGACAAACAGGGGTGATCTCAAACCAGCTGAGCAACTACCTCCACTCAGACAACAGATGTCCCCAGAGAAGAATATTGAACCGGACAGGCCCCTAGGCCCTAATCAGATCCATTGCTTTGGTTTCCAGGCATCTGTCCTCAGAGGCCTCGTTTCCAATACCAGCATATGGTGGTTTCCTGAGGCACCAATAAGAACAAATCTCGTCTCCCCATGGAAAACTTGCTCATTGGAGCTTTGTCATAACTTCTGGTTAGGAGAATCCTTCAGGGCCCTGGTGCCACTGCCCCATACCAAGGTCTCCATGGACTCAAACCAGCATTAAGACCATCCTCAGGAAAGTCCATTTTAACTCAGCCCCCTCTGTTGCTACCCCAAGCCAGCAGATCAAACGTTTCTTGTTGCTAGGAGACAATTGGAATGTGAGGCTGGCTGCCCAGGCATCCATACTTAGAACCCTGTTCTGGAACAATACCTTATAAGACGTCCTGGAGCCATCCAACAAATCTTAATTGTCCCACAGAAGGAATCCTTGCAGTTTGGAGCATCTCACAACTCCAATAGTGGGAAAACCCCCATGGCCTCATAATGCCCCCCCTTCCTGAAGGGGCCAACATGGACAGAAACTCAAACCTGAGCCAAAGTCTGAACCTCGACCTGACTTCAGACGCATGAGATCTCAATTCAGCTCTGCAGAGTGTGCCTGTCATGTCCTTGCCCCGAAACCTAAGCCTAGCTTGTGTTCTCAGACTTCCGTCCTCACTCTCCTGGCCCACAAGCCCTCCAGTTTGGGAATTCCGAAGCCACAATGCAGCACTCTGCCTGCCCTCCAGAAGAAAAACTTTGCCCTATGCTGCTAATAAGAAACCCCAAATGATTTTCTAATGCATGCCACTCGATTGTAAAGCAATTATACAGCCCACCCTGTATACTAATGCCCTGTCTGGCACAGCCTGAGACAAGACATCCCAAACGACACCCAGACAGCTGGCCCCAACCTGGACACATAGGACCCGCTATGGCTGTAGGTCGTCATCTCTTCCCAACCTCGGTTTTCAGGCTTCAGAACCTAGACCTTATCTCCAATCACTGCCCAGGGGTGAACGTGATGCAGAAATTAGAATTCCTCCTTCCCCATGGCCAGAAACCTTGTGGTTGGCATGTTGTCCAACGTTCAATGTGGGGAAACCTGCATTGTCCGAAAGGCCACGCCAGTGCTTGAGGGCCGCCTAGGGCACAGACATGCATTGTGACCTGCAGCGTGAGTCCCGTATTAAAGTAACGCCTCTCAGTGGCTGGACAGAGATCCTGCATATGGGGCTTGTCGTATCCATAGGCCCCCAGGCTTAACCAGAGGGCGAGTATTCCAGTTGTCAGTACCCACTGCTATGCTCTAGAATCCCTCTACTGGGGGGACACATGAAGCAGAAAACAGGACACTTCCCTTCCCACAGAATGACCCCAAACTCTTGGGGGCTGGACAAACTACCAGAGATGGAGACTTCTACGACCCATGAGGCAACTCCTACATTAAACGGCCATTGTGGACAAAACATCCAGAGACAAAAGCCTGAGCGACTGCCTCCCTCTCACCCTTCTTTCATATCCAGAGGAGCTCCCCTCATGGACTGTAGATCAGGCCTGCCGTAACCTCGGCCCCAAACCTGAGCTGAGTTAGGGTTTTTGGATGTCTGTCTGCACAGCCATGGCCCACACAGCCTCCAGGCTGGGGTCTCTGGAGCCACACCACAGAACTGTGCCTGCTCTCTCCTAAGAAACTGCCCATTCCATTGGCCACAACTCTACAAAATAGTAGAAACCTCAAGGTCCCCAAGGACATCCCACTACCGCAAGCCGCACTGGAAAAATAGGGGCATTATGACACAAGCTGAGCAACTACTACCTCCATGCAGACACACAGACAGATATCCGCAGAGACAGAAGATTGAACCAGACAGGCCCCTAGGCCCTATTATGAACTCTTGCTTTGGTGTCCAGGTATCACTCCTCAGAGGCCTGGGTTCGAAGACCAGCATACGGGGCTTTCCTGAGGCACCAGACAGAAGACCTCTCATCTCCACATGGGAAGCTTCCTTGTTGAGGTTGTGTCAAGCCCTTCGGGTTGGAGAATCCTGCAGAGTCCCTTAGCTACTGCCACATTCCAAGGTCTCCATGGCCACCAACCCACATTATGACTCATCCTCGGCAAAGTCCATTTAAACTCAGGCTTCTGGGTAGCTCACCCAAGAGCCCGCAGATTGAGCGTGCCTTGTCTCCACCAGGCCATGGGAAGGTGAGTTGGCGTTTCTCGGCATCCATGCTTAGGGCCCTGCTCTCGAGTCTTTCTGTATGGGGCATCCTGGAACCATCCAATAGTACTCGACTGTCCTGAAGAAGGAAACTTTGAAGTTTGGAGCAGCTCACAACTCCCAGCGTAGGGAAACCTCCCTGGCCTCATGACGCCCCCACCCCCTTCAGGAAGGGGCCGTCATGGACACAAACTCCAGCTTGAGGCAACATCTGATAATCGCCCGGACCTCACGTGCAGGAGATCTTGATTCAGCCTCTGCAGAGTGGGCCTGCCATGCTCTTGGCCCCAAAACTTGTGCTAGCTTGTGTTTTCAGACTTCCTTCCTCACAATCCTGGCCACACCCCTCCAGTTTGGCAATTCTGGAGACACAATGCAGCACTCTGCCTGCCCTCCAGAAGAAAAATGTTGCCCTATAGGGCTAACCAGAAACGCCAAATGAGTAACAACCTGCATGCCACTCGACCATACCCCAATTATACAGTCTAGCCTGTGCACTAAAGCCCTGTCTGACACAGCCTGAGGGCAGACCTCCAGTCCAACACCCAGACAGCTGGCCATACACAGAGCATATCACACCCACAACGGCTTTAGGCCATCATCTCTACCCAACCTCAGTTTTCACCTTCAGAACCTAGACCTTATCTCCACTCACTGCTCAGGAGTGAACGTGATGCAAGAATCAGAACTTCTCCTTCGCCTTGGCAAGAAACCTAGTGGTTGGAATGTTGTTCAATGTTCATTGTAGGAGAAAGCAGCATGGACTATGAGGCCCCACCTATCCCTGAGGGCCACAATGTGCACAAACACACATTGTGACCCTCAGCGTGAGCCCTATCCTCATGTAAAGCCTCTTAGTCACTGGAACAACAGCCCCCATATGGGGCTTGCCAAGCCCCTAGTCCCCCAATCTCAACCAGAGTTCGAGATGTCTAGTCACCCCTACTCAGGGCTCTATTCGGGAATCCCTCTTTGGTGGGACACTTGAGGTAAAAAAAAAAAAATACAGAAAGGACTCTTCCCATTCACAGAATGATCCCAACCACTTGGGATCAGGCCAAATCACCAGAGAAAGAATTGTCCATGGCCCTTGAGGACACCCCGACATTCCACGGCCACCATTGACACAAAATCCAGAGACAAAACCCTGAGCAAGCGCCACATACTCGCCCTTTGTTCATAGCCCGGAAAATTCTCACGGTCTGTAGATCGAGCCTTCATACATACATCCCCAAACCTAAGCTGAGTTTGTGTTTTCAGACACTGTCCCCATAGGCCTGGACCACACACGGTCCACACTTGGGTCCCTGGAGCCACACCTCAGGACTGTGCTTCCCTTTCAAGGGAATTCTTCCCATTCCATTGGCCACAACCTTGCAAATTAGGAAAAACCTCCAAAGTCACCGAGGCCATCCCAATAGTGTAGGCCGCCCAGGACAAACAGGGGTGATCTCAAACCAGCTGAGCAACTACCTCCACTCAGACAACAGATGTCCCCAGAGAAGAATATTGAACCGGACAGGCCCCTAGGCCCTAATCAGATCCATTGCTTTGGTTTCCAGGCATCTGTCCTCAGAGGCCTCGTTTCCAATACCAGCATATGGTGGTTTCCTGAGGCACCAATAAGAACAAATCTCGTCTCCCCATGGAAAACTTGCTCATTGGAGCTTTGTCATAACTTCTGGTTAGGAGAATCCTTCAGGGCCCTGGTGCCACTGCCCCATACCAAGGTCTCCATGGACTCAAACCAGCATTAAGACCATCCTCAGGAAAGTCCATTTTAACTCAGCCCCCTCTGTTGCTACCCCAAGCCAGCAGATCAAACGTTTCTTGTTGCTAGGAGACAATTGGAATGTGAGGCTGGCTGCCCAGGCATCCATACTTAGAACCCTGTTCTGGAACAATACCTTATAAGACGTCCTGGAGCCATCCAACAAATCTTAATTGTCCCACAGAAGGAATCCTTGCAGTTTGGAGCATCTCACAACTCCAATAGTGGGAAAACCCCCATGGCCTCATAATGCCCCCCCTTCCTGAAGGGGCCAACATGGACAGAAACTCAAACCTGAGCCAAAGTCTGAACCTCGACCTGACTTCAGACGCATGAGATCTCAATTCAGCTCTGCAGAGTGTGCCTGTCATGTCCTTGCCCCGAAACCTAAGCCTAGCTTGTGTTCTCAGACTTCCGTCCTCACTCTCCTGGCCCACAAGCCCTCCAGTTTGGGAATTCCGAAGCCACAATGCAGCACTCTGCCTGCCCTCCAGAAGAAAAACTTTGCCCTATGCTGCTAATAAGAAACCCCAAATGATTTTCTAATGCATGCCACTCGATTGTAAAGCAATTATACAGCCCACCCTGTATACTAATGCCCTGTCTGGCACAGCCTGAGACAAGACATCCCAAACGACACCCAGACAGCTGGCCCCAACCTGGACACATAGGACCCGCTATGGCTGTAGGTCGTCATCTCTTCCCAACCTCGGTTTTCAGGCTTCAGAACCTAGACCTTATCTCCAATCACTGCCCAGGGGTGAACGTGATGCAGAAATTAGAATTCCTCCTTCCCCATGGCCAGAAACCTTGTGGTTGGCATGTTGTCCAACGTTCAATGTGGGGAAACCTGCATTGTCCGAAAGGCCACGCCAGTGCTTGAGGGCCGCCTAGGGCACAGACATGCATTGTGACCTGCAGCGTGAGTCCCGTATTAAAGTAACGCCTCTCAGTGGCTGGACAGAGATCCTGCATATGGGGCTTGTCGTATCCATAGGCCCCCAGGCTTAACCAGAGGGCGAGTATTCCAGTTGTCAGTACCCACTGCTATGCTCTAGAATCCCTCTACTGGGGGGACACATGAAGCAGAAAACAGGACACTTCCCTTCCCACAGAATGACCCCAAACTCTTGGGGGCTGGACAAACTACCAGAGATGGAGACTTCTACGACCCATGAGGCAACTCCTACATTAAACGGCCATTGTGGACAAAACATCCAGAGACAAAAGCCTGAGCGACTGCCTCCCTCTCACCCTTCTTTCATATCCAGAGGAGCTCCCCTCATGGACTGTAGATCAGGCCTGCCGTAACCTCGGCCCCAAACCTGAGCTGAGTTAGGGTTTTTGGATGTCTGTCTGCACAGCCATGGCCCACACAGCCTCCAGGCTGGGGTCTCTGGAGCCACACCACAGAACTGTGCCTGCTCTCTCCTAAGAAACTGCCCATTCCATTGGCCACAACTCTACAAAATAGTAGAAACCTCAAGGTCCCCAAGGACATCCCACTACCGCAAGCCGCACTGGACAAATAGGGGCATTATGACACAAGCTGAGCAACTACTACCTCCATGCAGACACACAGACAGATATCCGCAGAGACAGAAGATTGAACCAGACAGGCCCCTAGGCCCTATTATGAACTCTTGCTTTGGTGTCCAGGTATCACTCCTCAGAGGCCTGGGTTCGAAGACCAGCATACGGGGCTTTCCTGAGGCACCAGACAGAAGACCTCTCATCTCCACATGGGAAGCTTCCTTGTTGAGGTTGTGTCAAGCCCTTCGGGTTGGAGAATCCTGCAGAGTCCCTTAGCTACTGCCACATTCCAAGGTCTCCATGGCCACCAACCCACATTATGACTCATCCTCGGCAAAGTCCATTTAAACTCAGGCTTCTGGGTAGCTCACCCAAGAGCCCGCAGATTGAGCGTGCCTTGTCTCCACCAGGCCATGGGAAGGTGAGTTGGCGTTTCTCGGCATCCATGCTTAGGGCCCTGCTCTCGAGTCTTTCTGTATGGGGCATCCTGGAACCATCCAATAGTACTCGACTGTCCTGAAGAAGGAAACTTTGAAGTTTGGAGCAGCTCACAACTCCCAGCGTAGGGAAACCTCCCTGGCCTCATGACGCCCCCACCCCCTTCAGGAAGGGGCCGTCATGGACACAAACTCCAGCTTGAGGCAACATCTGATAATCGCCCGGACCTCACGTGCAGGAGATCTTGATTCAGCCTCTGCAGAGTGGGCCTGCCATGCTCTTGGCCCCAAAACTTGTGCTAGCTTGTGTTTTCAGACTTCCTTCCTCACAATCCTGGCCACACCCCTCCAGTTTGGCAATTCTGGAGACACAATGCAGCACTCTGCCTGCCCTCCAGAAGAAAAATGTTGCCCTATAGGGCTAACCAGAAACGCCAAATGAGTAACAACCTGCATGCCACTCGACCATACCCCAATTATACAGTCTAGCCTGTGCACTAAAGCCCTGTCTGACACAGCCTGAGGGCAGACCTCCAGTCCAACACCCAGACAGCTGGCCATACACAGAGCATATCACACCCACAACGGCTTTAGGCCATCATCTCTACCCAACCTCAGTTTTCACCTTCAGAACCTAGACCTTATCTCCACTCACTGCTCAGGAGTGAACGTGATGCAAGAATCAGAACTTCTCCTTCGCCTTGGCAAGAAACCTAGTGGTTGGAATGTTGTTCAATGTTCATTGTAGGAGAAAGCAGCATGGACTATGAGGCCCCACCTATCCCTGAGGGCCACAATGTGCACAAACACACATTGTGACCCTCAGCGTGAGCCCTATCCTCATGTAAAGCCTCTTAGTCACTGGAACAACAGCCCCCATATGGGGCTTGCCAAGCCCCTAGTCCCCCAATCTCAACCAGAGTTCGAGATGTCTAGTCACCCCTACTCAGGGCTCTATTCGGGAATCCCTCTTTGGTGGGACACTTGAGGTAAAAAAAAAAAAAATACAGAAAGGACTCTTCCCATTCACAGAATGATCCCAACCACTTGGGATCAGGCCAAATCACCAGAGAAAGAATTGTCCATGGCCCTTGAGGACACCCCGACATTCCACGGCCACCATTGACACAAAATCCAGAGACAAAACCCTGAGCAAGCGCCACATACTCGCCCTTTGTTCATAGCCCGGAAAATTCTCACGGTCTGTAGATCGAGCCTTCATACATACATCCCCAAACCTAAGCTGAGTTTGTGTTTTCAGACACTGTCCCCATAGGCCTGGACCACACACGGTCCACACTTGGGTCCCTGGAGCCACACCTCAGGACTGTGCTTCCCTTTCAAGGGAATTCTTCCCATTCCATTGGCCACAACCTTGCAAATTAGGAAAAACCTCCAAAGTCACCGAGGCCATCCCAATAGTGTAGGCCGCCCAGGACAAACAGGGGTGATCTCAAACCAGCTGAGCAACTACCTCCACTCAGACAACAGATGTCCCCAGAGAAGAATATTGAACCGGACAGGCCCCTAGGCCCTAATCAGATCCATTGCTTTGGTTTCCAGGCATCTGTCCTCAGAGGCCTCGTTTCCAATACCAGCATATGGTGGTTTCCTGAGGCACCAATAAGAACAAATCTCGTCTCCCCATGGAAAACTTGCTCATTGGAGCTTTGTCATAACTTCTGGTTAGGAGAATCCTTCAGGGCCCTGGTGCCACTGCCCCATACCAAGGTCTCCATGGACTCAAACCAGCATTAAGACCATCCTCAGGAAAGTCCATTTTAACTCAGCCCCCTCTGTTGCTACCCCAAGCCAGCAGATCAAACGTTTCTTGTTGCTAGGAGACAATTGGAATGTGAGGCTGGCTGCCCAGGCATCCATACTTAGAACCCTGTTCTGGAACAATACCTTATAAGACGTCCTGGAGCCATCCAACAAATCTTAATTGTCCCACAGAAGGAATCCTTGCAGTTTGGAGCATCTCACAACTCCAATAGTGGGAAAACCCCCATGGCCTCATAATGCCCCCCCTTCCTGAAGGGGCCAACATGGACAGAAACTCAAACCTGAGCCAAAGTCTGAACCTCGACCTGACTTCAGACGCATGAGATCTCAATTCAGCTCTGCAGAGTGTGCCTGTCATGTCCTTGCCCCGAAACCTAAGCCTAGCTTGTGTTCTCAGACTTCCGTCCTCACTCTCCTGGCCCACAAGCCCTCCAGTTTGGGAATTCCGAAGCCACAATGCAGCACTCTGCCTGCCCTCCAGAAGAAAAACTTTGCCCTATGCTGCTAATAAGAAACCCCAAATGATTTTCTAATGCATGCCACTCGATTGTAAAGCAATTATACAGCCCACCCTGTATACTAATGCCCTGTCTGGCACAGCCTGAGACAAGACATCCCAAACGACACCCAGACAGCTGGCCCCAACCTGGACACATAGGGCCCGCTATGGCTGTAGGTCGTCATCTCTTCCCAACCTCGGTTTTCAGGCTTCAGAACCTAGACCTTATCTCCAATCACTGCCCAGGGGTGAACGTGATGCAGAAATTAGAATTCCTCCTTCCCCATGGCCAGAAACCTTGTGGTTGGCATGTTGTCCAACGTTCAATGTGGGGAAACCTGCATTGTCCGAAAGGCCACGCCAGTGCTTGAGGGCCGCCTAGGGCACAGACATGCATTGTGACCTGCAGCGTGAGTCCCGTATTAAAGTAACGCCTCTCAGTGGCTGGACAGAGATCCTGCATATGGGGCTTGTCGTATCCATAGGCCCCCAGGCTTAACCAGAGGGCGAGTATTCCAGTTGTCAGTACCCACTGCTATGCTCTAGAATCCCTCTACTGGGGGGACACATGAAGCAGAAAACAGGACACTTCCCTTCCCACAGAATGACCCCAAACTCTTGGGGGCTGGACAAACTACCAGAGATGGAGACTTCTACGACCCATGAGGCAACTCCTACATTAAACGGCCATTGTGGACAAAACATCCAGAGACAAAAGCCTGAGCGACTGCCTCCCTCTCACCCTTCTTTCATATCCAGAGGAGCTCCCCTCATGGACTGTAGATCAGGCCTGCCGTAACCTCGGCCCCAAACCTGAGCTGAGTTAGGGTTTTTGGATGTCTGTCTGCACAGCCATGGCCCACACAGCCTCCAGGCTGGGGTCTCTGGAGCCACACCACAGAACTGTGCCTGCTCTCTCCTAAGAAACTGCCCATTCCATTGGCCACAACTCTACAAAATAGTAGAAACCTCAAGGTCCCCAAGGACATCCCACTACCGCAAGCCGCACTGGAAAAATAGGGGCATTATGACACAAGCTGAGCAACTACTACCTCCATGCAGACACACAGACAGATATCCGCAGAGACAGAAGATTGAACCAGACAGGCCCCTAGGCCCTATTATGAACTCTTGCTTTGGTGTCCAGGTATCACTCCTCAGAGGCCTGGGTTCGAAGACCAGCATACGGGGCTTTCCTGAGGCACCAGACAGAAGACCTCTCATCTCCACATGGGAAGCTTCCTTGTTGAGGTTGTGTCAAGCCCTTCGGGTTGGAGAATCCTGCAGAGTCCCTTAGCTACTGCCACATTCCAAGGTCTCCATGGCCACCAACCCACATTATGACTCATCCTCGGCAAAGTCCATTTAAACTCAGGCTTCTGGGTAGCTCACCCAAGAGCCCGCAGATTGAGCGTGCCTTGTCTCCACCAGGCCATGGGAAGGTGAGTTGGCGTTTCTCGGCATCCATGCTTAGGGCCCTGCTCTCGAGTCTTTCTGTATGGGGCATCCTGGAACCATCCAATAGTACTCGACTGTCCTGAAGAAGGAAACTTTGAAGTTTGGAGCAGCTCACAACTCCCAGCGTAGGGAAACCTCCCTGGCCTCATGACGCCCCCACCCCCTTCAGGAAGGGGCCGTCATGGACACAAACTCCAGCTTGAGGCAACATCTGATAATCGCCCGGACCTCACGTGCAGGAGATCTTGATTCAGCCTCTGCAGAGTGGGCCTGCCATGCTCTTGGCCCCAAAACTTGTGCTAGCTTGTGTTTTCAGACTTCCTTCCTCACAATCCTGGCCACACCCCTCCAGTTTGGCAATTCTGGAGACACAATGCAGCACTCTGCCTGCCCTCCAGAAGAAAAATGTTGCCCTATAGGGCTAACCAGAAACGCCAAATGAGTAACAACCTGCATGCCACTCGACCATACCCCAATTATACAGTCTAGCCTGTGCACTAAAGCCCTGTCTGACACAGCCTGAGGGCAGACCTCCAGTCCAACACCCAGACAGCTGGCCATACACAGAGCATATCACACCCACAACGGCTTTAGGCCATCATCTCTACCCAACCTCAGTTTTCACCTTCAGAACCTAGACCTTATCTCCACTCACTGCTCAGGAGTGAACGTGATGCAAGAATCAGAACTTCTCCTTCGCCTTGGCAAGAAACCTAGTGGTTGGAATGTTGTTCAATGTTCATTGTAGGAGAAAGCAGCATGGACTATGAGGCCCCACCTATCCCTGAGGGCCACAATGTGCACAAACACACATTGTGACCCTCAGCGTGAGCCCTATCCTCATGTAAAGCCTCTTAGTCACTGGAACAACAGCCCCCATATGGGGCTTGCCAAGCCCCTAGTCCCCCAATCTCAACCAGAGTTCGAGATGTCTAGTCACCCCTACTCAGGGCTCTATTCGGGAATCCCTCTTTGGTGGGACACTTGAGGTAAAAAAAAAAAAAATACAGAAAGGACTCTTCCCATTCACAGAATGATCCCAACCACTTGGGATCAGGCCAAATCACCAGAGAAAGAATTGTCCATGGCCCTTGAGGACACCCCGACATTCCACGGCCACCATTGACACAAAATCCAGAGACAAAACCCTGAGCAAGCGCCACATACTCGCCCTTTGTTCATAGCCCGGAAAATTCTCACGGTCTGTAGATCGAGCCTTCATACATACATCCCCAAACCTAAGCTGAGTTTGTGTTTTCAGACACTGTCCCCATAGGCCTGGACCACACACGGTCCACACTTGGGTCCCTGGAGCCACACCTCAGGACTGTGCTTCCCTTTCAAGGGAATTCTTCCCATTCCATTGGCCACAACCTTGCAAATTAGGAAAAACCTCCAAAGTCACCGAGGCCATCCCAATAGTGTAGGCCGCCCAGGACAAACAGGGGTGATCTCAAACCAGCTGAGCAACTACCTCCACTCAGACAACAGATGTCCCCAGAGAAGAATATTGAACCGGACAGGCCCCTAGGCCCTAATCAGATCCATTGCTTTGGTTTCCAGGCATCTGTCCTCAGAGGCCTCGTTTCCAATACCAGCATATGGTGGTTTCCTGAGGCACCAATAAGAACAAATCTCGTCTCCCCATGGAAAACTTGCTCATTGGAGCTTTGTCATAACTTCTGGTTAGGAGAATCCTTCAGGGCCCTGGTGCCACTGCCCCATACCAAGGTCTCCATGGACTCAAACCAGCATTAAGACCATCCTCAGGAAAGTCCATTTTAACTCAGCCCCCTCTGTTGCTACCCCAAGCCAGCAGATCAAACGTTTCTTGTTGCTAGGAGACAATTGGAATGTGAGGCTGGCTGCCCAGGCATCCATACTTAGAACCCTGTTCTGGAACAATACCTTATAAGACGTCCTGGAGCCATCCAACAAATCTTAATTGTCCCACAGAAGGAATCCTTGCAGTTTGGAGCATCTCACAACTCCAATAGTGGGAAAACCCCCATGGCCTCATAATGCCCCCCCTTCCTGAAGGGGCCAACATGGACAGAAACTCAAACCTGAGCCAAAGTCTGAACCTCGACCTGACTTCAGACGCATGAGATCTCAATTCAGCTCTGCAGAGTGTGCCTGTCATGTCCTTGCCCCGAAACCTAAGCCTAGCTTGTGTTCTCAGACTTCCGTCCTCACTCTCCTGGCCCACAAGCCCTCCAGTTTGGGAATTCCGAAGCCACAATGCAGCACTCTGCCTGCCCTCCAGAAGAAAAACTTTGCCCTATGCTGCTAATAAGAAACCCCAAATGATTTTCTAATGCATGCCACTCGATTGTAAAGCAATTATACAGCCCACCCTGTATACTAATGCCCTGTCTGGCACAGCCTGAGACAAGACATCCCAAACGACACCCAGACAGCTGGCCCCAACCTGGACACATAGGACCCGCTATGGCTGTAGGTCGTCATCTCTTCCCAACCTCGGTTTTCAGGCTTCAGAACCTAGACCTTATCTCCAATCACTGCCCAGGGGTGAACGTGATGCAGAAATTAGAATTCCTCCTTCCCCATGGCCAGAAACCTTGTGGTTGGCATGTTGTCCAACGTTCAATGTGGGGAAACCTGCATTGTCCGAAAGGCCACGCCAGTGCTTGAGGGCCGCCTAGGGCACAGACATGCATTGTGACCTGCAGCGTGAGTCCCGTATTAAAGTAACGCCTCTCAGTGGCTGGACAGAGATCCTGCATATGGGGCTTGTCGTATCCATAGGCCCCCAGGCTTAACCAGAGGGCGAGTATTCCAGTTGTCAGTACCCACTGCTATGCTCTAGAATCCCTCTACTGGGGGGACACATGAAGCAGAAAACAGGACACTTCCCTTCCCACAGAATGACCCCAAACTCTTGGGGGCTGGACAAACTACCAGAGATGGAGACTTCTACGACCCATGAGGCAACTCCTACATTAAACGGCCATTGTGGACAAAACATCCAGAGACAAAAGCCTGAGCGACTGCCTCCCTCTCACCCTTCTTTCATATCCAGAGGAGCTCCCCTCATGGACTGTAGATCAGGCCTGCCGTAACCTCGGCCCCAAACCTGAGCTGAGTTAGGGTTTTTGGATGTCTGTCTGCACAGCCATGGCCCACACAGCCTCCAGGCTGGGGTCTCTGGAGCCACACCACAGAACTGTGCCTGCTCTCTCCTAAGAAACTGCCCATTCCATTGGCCACAACTCTACAAAATAGTAGAAACCTCAAGGTCCCCAAGGACATCCCACTACCGCAAGCCGCACTGGACAAATAGGGGCATTATGACACAAGCTGAGCAACTACTACCTCCATGCAGACACACAGACAGATATCCGCAGAGACAGAAGATTGAACCAGACAGGCCCCTAGGCCCTATTATGAACTCTTGCTTTGGTGTCCAGGTATCACTCCTCAGAGGCCTGGGTTCGAAGACCAGCATACGGGGCTTTCCTGAGGCACCAGACAGAAGACCTCTCATCTCCACATGGGAAGCTTCCTTGTTGAGGTTGTGTCAAGCCCTTCGGGTTGGAGAATCCTGCAGAGTCCCTTAGCTACTGCCACATTCCAAGGTCTCCATGGCCACCAACCCACATTATGACTCATCCTCGGCAGAGTCCATTTAAACTCAGGCTTCTGGGTAGCTCACCCAAGAGCCCGCAGTTTGAGCGTGCCTTGTCTCCACCAGGCAATGGGAAGGTGAGTTGGCGTTTCTCGGCATCCATGCTTAGGGCCCTGCTCTCGAGTCTTTCTGTATGGGGCATCCTGGAACCATCCAATAGTACTCGACTGTCCTGAAGAAGGAAACTTTGAAGTTTGGAGCAGCTCACAACTCCCAGCGTAGGGAAACCTCCCTGGCCTCATGACGCCCCCACCCCCTTCAGGAAGGGGCCGTCATGGACACAAACTCCAGCTTGAGGCAACATCTGATAATCGCCCGGACCTCACGTGCAGGAGATCTTGATTCAGCCTCTGCAGAGTGGGCCTGCCATGCTCTTGGCCCCAAAACTTGTGCTAGCTTGTGTTTTCAGACTTCCTTCCTCACAATCCTGGCCACACCCCTCCAGTTTGGCAATTCTGGAGACACAATGCAGCACTCTGCCTGCCCTCCAGAAGAAAAATGTTGCCCTATAGGGCTAACCAGAAACGCCAAATGAGTAACAACCTGCATGCCACTCGACCATACCCCAATTATACAGTCTAGCCTGTGCACTAAAGCCCTGTCTGACACAGCCTGAGGGCAGACCTCCAGTCCAACACCCAGACAGCTGGCCATACACAGAGCATATCACACCCACAACGGCTTTAGGCCATCATCTCTACCCAACCTCAGTTTTCACCTTCAGAACCTAGACCTTATCTCCACTCACTGCTCAGGAGTGAACGTGATGCAAGAATCAGAACTTCTCCTTCGCCTTGGCAAGAAACCTAGTGGTTGGAATGTTGTTCAATGTTCATTGTAGGAGAAAGCAGCATGGACTATGAGGCCCCACCTATCCCTGAGGGCCACAATGTGCACAAACACACATTGTGACCCTCAGCGTGAGCCCTATCCTCATGTAAAGCCTCTTAGTCACTGGAACAACAGCCCCCATATGGGGCTTGCCAAGCCCCTAGTCCCCCAATCTCAACCAGAGTTCGAGATGTCTAGTCACCCCTACTCAGGGCTCTATTCGGGAATCCCTCTTTGGTGGGACACTTGAGGTAAAAAAAAAAAAATACAGAAAGGACTCTTCCCATTCACAGAATGATCCCAACCACTTGGGATCAGGCCAAATCACCAGAGAAAGAATTGTCCATGGCCCTTGAGGACACCCCGACATTCCACGGCCACCATTGACACAAAATCCAGAGACAAAACCCTGAGCAAGCGCCACATACTCGCCCTTTGTTCATAGCCCGGAAAATTCTCACGGTCTGTAGATCGAGCCTTCATACATACATCCCCAAACCTAAGCTGAGTTTGTGTTTTCAGACACTGTCCCCATAGGCCTGGACCACACACGGTCCACACTTGGGTCCCTGGAGCCACACCTCAGGACTGTGCTTCCCTTTCAAGGGAATTCTTCCCATTCCATTGGCCACAACCTTGCAAATTAGGAAAAACCTCCAAAGTCACCGAGGCCATCCCAATAGTGTAGGCCGCCCAGGACAAACAGGGGTGATCTCAAACCAGCTGAGCAACTACCTCCACTCAGACAACAGATGTCCCCAGAGAAGAATATTGAACCGGACAGGCCCCTAGGCCCTAATCAGATCCATTGCTTTGGTTTCCAGGCATCTGTCCTCAGAGGCCTCGTTTCCAATACCAGCATATGGTGGTTTCCTGAGGCACCAATAAGAACAAATCTCGTCTCCCCATGGAAAACTTGCTCATTGGAGCTTTGTCATAACTTCTGGTTAGGAGAATCCTTCAGGGCCCTGGTGCCACTGCCCCATACCAAGGTCTCCATGGACTCAAACCAGCATTAAGACCATCCTCAGGAAAGTCCATTTTAACTCAGCCCCCTCTGTTGCTACCCCAAGCCAGCAGATCAAACGTTTCTTGTTGCTAGGAGACAATTGGAATGTGAGGCTGGCTGCCCAGGCATCCATACTTAGAACCCTGTTCTGGAACAATACCTTATAAGACGTCCTGGAGCCATCCAACAAATCTTAATTGTCCCACAGAAGGAATCCTTGCAGTTTGGAGCATCTCACAACTCCAATAGTGGGAAAACCCCCATGGCCTCATAATGCCCCCCCTTCCTGAAGGGGCCAACATGGACAGAAACTCAAACCTGAGCCAAAGTCTGAACCTCGACCTGACTTCAGACGCATGAGATCTCAATTCAGCTCTGCAGAGTGTGCCTGTCATGTCCTTGCCCCGAAACCTAAGCCTAGCTTGTGTTCTCAGACTTCCGTCCTCACTCTCCTGGCCCACAAGCCCTCCAGTTTGGGAATTCCGAAGCCACAATGCAGCACTCTGCCTGCCCTCCAGAAGAAAAACTTTGCCCTATGCTGCTAATAAGAAACCCCAAATGATTTTCTAATGCATGCCACTCGATTGTAAAGCAATTATACAGCCCACCCTGTATACTAATGCCCTGTCTGGCACAGCCTGAGACAAGACATCCCAAACGACACCCAGACAGCTGGCCCCAACCTGGACACATAGGACCCGCTATGGCTGTAGGTCGTCATCTCTTCCCAACCTCGGTTTTCAGGCTTCAGAACCTAGACCTTATCTCCAATCACTGCCCAGGGGTGAACGTGATGCAGAAATTAGAATTCCTCCTTCCCCATGGCCAGAAACCTTGTGGTTGGCATGTTGTCCAACGTTCAATGTGGGGAAACCTGCATTGTCCGAAAGGCCACGCCAGTGCTTGAGGGCCGCCTAGGGCACAGACATGCATTGTGACCTGCAGCGTGAGTCCCGTATTAAAGTAACGCCTCTCAGTGGCTGGACAGAGATCCTGCATATGGGGCTTGTCGTATCCATAGGCCCCCAGGCTTAACCAGAGGGCGAGTATTCCAGTTGTCAGTACCCACTGCTATGCTCTAGAATCCCTCTACTGGGGGGACACATGAAGCAGAAAACAGGACACTTCCCTTCCCACAGAATGACCCCAAACTCTTGGGGGCTGGACAAACTACCAGAGATGGAGACTTCTACGACCCATGAGGCAACTCCTACATTAAACGGCCATTGTGGACAAAACATCCAGAGACAAAAGCCTGAGCGACTGCCTCCCTCTCACCCTTCTTTCATATCCAGAGGAGCTCCCCTCATGGACTGTAGATCAGGCCTGCCGTAACCTCGGCCCCAAACCTGAGCTGAGTTAGGGTTTTTGGATGTCTGTCTGCACAGCCATGGCCCACACAGCCTCCAGGCTGGGGTCTCTGGAGCCACACCACAGAACTGTGCCTGCTCTCTCCTAAGAAACTGCCCATTCCATTGGCCACAACTCTACAAAATAGTAGAAACCTCAAGGTCCCCAAGGACATCCCACTACCGCAAGCCGCACTGGACAAATAGGGGCATTATGACACAAGCTGAGCAACTACTACCTCCATGCAGACACACAGACAGATATCCGCAGAGACAGAAGATTGAACCAGACAGGCCCCTAGGCCCTATTATGAACTCTTGCTTTGGTGTCCAGGTATCACTCCTCAGAGGCCTGGGTTCGAAGACCAGCATACGGGGCTTTCCTGAGGCACCAGGCAGAAGACCTCTCATCTCCACATGGGAAGCTTCCTTGTTGAGGTTGTGTCAAGCCCTTCGGGTTGGAGAATCCTGCAGAGTCCCTTAGCTACTGCCACATTCCAAGGTCTCCATGGCCACCAACCCACATTATGACTCATCCTCGGCAAAGTCCATTTAAACTCAGGCTTCTGGGTAGCTCACCCAAGAGCCCGCAGATTGAGCGTGCCTTGTCTCCACCAGGCCATGGGAAGGTGAGTTGGCGTTTCTCGGCATCCATGCTTAGGGCCCTGCTCTCGAGTCTTTCTGTATGGGGCATCCTGGAACCATCCAATAGTACTCGACTGTCCTGAAGAAGGAAACTTTGAAGTTTGGAGCAGCTCACAACTCCCAGCGTAGGGAAACCTCCCTGGCCTCATGACGCCCCCACCCCCTTCAGGAAGGGGCCGTCATGGACACAAACTCCAGCTTGAGGCAACTTCTGATAATCGCCCGGACCTCACGTGCAGGAGATCTTGATTCAGCCTCTGCAGAGTGGGCCTGCCATGCTCTTGGCCCCAAAACTTGTGCTAGCTTGTGTTTTCAGACTTCCTTCCTCACAATCCTGGCCACACCCCTCCAGTTTGGCAATTCTGGAGACACAATGCAGCACTCTGCCTGCCCTCCAGAAGAAAAATGTTGCCCTATAGGGCTAACCAGAAACGCCAAATGAGTAACAACCTGCATGCCACTCGACCATACCCCAATTATACAGTCTAGCCTGTGCACTAAAGCCCTGTCTGACACAGCCTGAGGGCAGACCTCCAGTCCAACACCCAGACAGCTGGCCGTACACAGAGCATATCACACCCACAACGGCTTTAGGCCATCATCTCTACCCAACCTCAGTTTTCACCTTCAGAACCTAGACCTTATCTCCACTCACTGCTCAGGAGTGAACGTGATGCAAGAATCAGAACTTCTCCTTCGCCTTGGCAAGAAACCTAGTGGTTGGAATGTTGTTCAATGTTCATTGTAGGAGAAAGCAGCATGGACTATGAGGCCCCACCTATCCCTGAGGGCCACAATGTGCACAAACACACATTGTGACCCTCAGCGTGAGCCCTATCCTCATGTAAAGCCTCTTAGTCACTGGAACAACAGCCCCCATATGGGGCTTGCCAAGCCCCTAGTCCCCCAATCTCAACCAGAGTTCGAGATGTCTAGTCACCCCTACTCAGGGCTCTATTCGGGAATCCCTCTTTGGTGGGACACTTGAGGTAAAAAAAAAAAAATACAGAAAGGACTCTTCCCATTCACAGAATGATCCCAACCACTTGGGATCAGGCCAAATCACCAGAGAAAGAATTGTCCATGGCCCTTGAGGACACCCCGACATTCCACGGCCACCATTGACACAAAATCCAGAGAAAAAACCCTGAGCAAGCGCCACATACTCGCCCTTTGTTCATAGCCTGGAAAATTCTCACGGTCTGTTGTTCGAGCCTTCATACATACATACCCAAACCTAAGCTGAGTTTGTGTTTTCAGACTTCTGTCCCCACAGGCCTGGACCACACACGGTCCACACTTGGGTCCCTGGAGCCACACCTCAGGACTGTGCTTCCCTTTCAAGGGAATTCTTCCCATTCCATTGGCCACAACCTTGCAAATTAGGAAAAACCTCCAAAGTCACCGAGGCCATCCCAATAGTGTAGGCCGCCCAGGACAAACAGGGGTGATCTCAAACCAGCTGAGCAACTACCTCCACTCAGACAACAGATGTCCCCAGAGAAGAATATTGAATCGGACAGGCCCCTAGGCCCTAATCAGATCCATTGCTTTGGTTTCCAGGCATCTGTCCTCAGAGGCCTCGTTTCCAATACCAGCATATGGTGGTTTCCTGAGGCACCAATAAGAACAAATCTCGTCTCCCCATGGAAAACTTGCTCATTGGAGCTTTGTCATAACCTCTGTTTAGGAGAATCCTTCAGGGCCCTGGTGCCACTGCCCCATACCAAGGTCTCCATGGACTCAAACCAACATTAAGACCATCCTCAGGAAAGTCCATTTCAACTCAGCCCCCTCTGTTGCTAACCCAAGCCAGCAGATCAAACGTTTCTTGTTGCTAGGAGACAATTGGAATGTGAGGCTGGCTGCCCAGGCATCCATACTTAGAACCCTGTTCTGGAAAAATACCTTATAAGACGTCCTGGAGCCATCCAACTAATCTTAATTGTCCCACAGAAGGAATCCTTGCGGTTTGGAGCATCTCACAACTCCAATAGTGGGAAAACCCCCATGGCCTCATAATGCCCCCCCTTCCTGAAGGGGCCAACATGGACAGAAACTCAAACCTGAGCCAAAGTCTGAACCTCGACCTGACTTCAGACGCATGAGATCTCAATTCAGCTCTGCAGAGTGTGCCTGCCATGTCCTTGCCCCGAAACCTAAACCTAGCTTGTGTTCTCAGACTTCCGTCCTCACTCTCCTGGCCCACAAGCCCTCCAGTTTGGGAATTCCGAAGCCACAATGCAGCACTCTGCCTGCCCTCCAGAAGAAAAACTTTGCCCTATGCTGCTAATAAGAAACCCCAAATGATTTTCTAATGCATGCCACTCGATTGTAAAGCAATTATACAGCCCACCCTGTATACTAATGCCCTGTCTGGCACAGCCTGAGACAAGATATCCCAAACGACACCCAGACAGCTGGCCCCAACCTGGACACATAGGACCCGCTATGGCTGTAGGTCGTCATTCTTCCCAACCTCGGTTTTCACGCTTCAGAACCTAGACCTTAGCTCCAATCACTGCCCAGGGGTGAACGTGATGCAGAAATTAGAATTCCTCCTTCCCCATGGCCAGAAACCTTGTGGTTGGCATGTTGTCCAACGTTCAATGTGGGGAAACCTGCATTGTCCGAAAGGCCACGCCAGTGCTTGAGGGCCGCCTAGGGCACAGACATGCATTGTGACCTGCAGCGTGAGTCCCGTATTAAAGTAACGCCTCTCAGTGGCTGGACCAAGATCCTGCATATGGGGCTTGTCATATCCATAGGCCCCCAGGCTTAACCAGAGGGCGAGTATTCCAGTTGTCAGTACCCACTGCTATGCTCTAGAATCCCTCTACTGGGGGGACACATGAAGCAGAAAACAGGACACTTCCCTTCCCACAGAATGACCCCAAACTCTTGGGGGCTGGACAAACTACCAGAGAGGGAGACTTCTATGACCCATGAGGCAACTACTACATTAAACGGCCATTGTGGACAAAACATCCAGAGACAAAAGCCTGAGCGACTGCCTCCCTCTCACCCTTCTTTCATATCCAGAGGAGCTCCCCTCATGGACTGTAGATCAGGCCTGCTGTAACCTCGGCCCCAAACCTGAGCTGAGTTAGGGTTTTTGGATGTCTGTCTGCACAGCCATGGCCCACACAGCCTCCAGGCTGGGGTCTCTGGAGCCACACCACAGAACTGTGCCTGCTCTCTCCTAAGAAACTGCCCATTCCATTGGCCACAACTCTACAAAATAGTAGAAACCTCAAGGTCCCCAAGGACATCCCACTACCGCAAGCCGCACTGGACAAATAGGGGCATTATGACACAAGCTGAGCAACTACTACCTCCATGCAGACACACAGACAGATATCCGCAGAGACAGAAGATTGAACCAGACAGGCCCCTAGGCCCTATTATGAACTCTTGCTTTGGTGTCCAGGTATCACTCCTCAGAGGCCTGGGTTCGAAGACCAGCATACGGGGCTTTCCTGAGGCACCAGACAGAAGACCTCTCATCTCCACATGGGAAGCTTCCTTGTTGGAGTTGTGTCAAGCCCTTCGGGTTGGAGAATCCTGCAGAGTCCCTTAACTACTGCCACATTCCAAGGTCTCCATGGCCACCAACCCACATTATGACTCATCCTCGGCAGAGTCCATTTAAACTCAGGCTTCTGGGTAGCTCACCCAAGAGCCAGCAGATTGAGCGTGCCTTGCCTCCACCAGGCAATGGGAAGGTGAGTTGGCGTTTCTCGGCATCCATGCTTAGGGCCCTGCTCTCGAGTCTTTCTGTATGGGGCATCCTGGAACCATCCAATAGTACTCAACTGTCCTGAAGAAGGAAACTTTGAAGTATGGAGCAGCTCACAACTCCCAGCGTAGGGAAACCTCCCTGGCCTCATGACGCCCCCACCCCCTTCAAGATGGGGCCGTCATGGACACAAACTCCAGCTTGAGGCAACATCTGATAATCGCCCGGACCTCACGTGCAGGAGATCTCGATTCAGCCTCTGCAGAGTGGGCCTGCCAAGCTCTTGGCCCCAAAACTCGTGCTAGATTGTGTTTTCAGGCTTCCTTCCTCACAATCCTGGCCACACCCCTCCAGTTAGGCAATTCTGGAGACACAATGCAGCACTCTGCCTGCCCTCCAGAAGAAAAATGTTGCCCTATAGGGCTAACCAGAAACGCCAAATGAGTAACAACCTGCATGCCACTCGACCATACCCCAATTATACAGTCTAGCCTGTGCACTAAAGCCCTGTCTGACACAGCCTGAGAGCAGACCTCCAGTCCAACACCCAGACAGCTGGCCGTACACAGAGCATATCACACCCACAATGGCTTTAGGCCATCATCTCTACCCAACCTCAGTTTTCACCTTCAGAACCTAGACCTTATCTCCACTCACTGCTCAGGAGTGAACGTGATGCAAGAATCAGAACTTCTCCTTCGCCTTGGCAAGAAACCTAGTGGTTGGCATGTTGTCCAATGTTCATTGTAGGAGAAAGCAGCATGGACTATGAGGCCCCACCTATCCCTGAGGGCCACAATGTGCACAAACACACATTGTGACCCTCAGCGTGAGCCCTATCCTCATGTAAAGCCTCTTAGTGACTGGAACAACAGCCCCCAAATGGGGCTTGCCAAGCCCCTAGTCCCCCAATCTCAACCAGAGTTCGAGATGTCTAGTCACCCCTACTCAGGGCTCTACTCTGGAATTCCTCTTTGGTGGGACACCTGAGGTAAAAAAAAAAAAAAATACAGAAAGGACTCTTCCCATTCACAGAATGATCCCAACCCCTTGGGATCAGGCCAAATCACCAGAGAAAGAATTGTCCATGGCCCTTGAGGACACCCCGACATTCACGGCCACCATTGACACAAAATCCAGAGACAAAACCCTGAGCAAGCGCCACATACTCGCCCTTTGTTCATAGCCCGGAAAATTCTCACGGACTGTAGATCCAGCCTTCATACATACATCCCCAAACCTAAGCTGAGTTTGTGTTTTCAGACTTCTGTCCCCACAGTCCTGGCCCACACACCATCCAAGCTGGGGCCCCTGGAGCCACACCTCAGGACTGTGGCTTCCCTCTCCAGGGGAATTCTGCCATTTCCATTGGCCACAACCCTATAGATTAGGAGAATCCTCCAAACTCCCCCAGGCCATCCGAATTGTGTTGGCTGCCCAGGACACACAGGGATGATCTTTCACAAGTTAGGAAACCACCTCCACTCAGACCCAGAGACAGATATCCCCATAGAATAAGATTGAACTGGACGGGCACTTAGGCCCTAATCAGATCCATTGCTTTTGATTCCAGTCATCTCTCCTCAGAGGCCTGGTTTCCAATACCAGCATATGGGAGATTCCTTAGGCACTCATCAAAACAATTCTCTTCTCTACATAGGAAATATACTCTTTAGAGCTCCATCAAAACCTCCGGTTATGAACATCCCTCAAGGCCCCGGATCAAGCACCCCATTCCAAGGTCTACATGGACACAAATGCACATTATGACTCATCCTCAACTCACCCATTTCAAATCACCCGCCTCGGTTGCTCCCCTAGATCCAGCAGATCGAACTTGCCTTGGCTCTATGAGACACCTGGAATGGGAGGCAGGCTGCCCACGCATCCATCCTTAGAACCCTGCTCTGGTTAACTTCCTTATGGGATGTCCTGGAGCCATCCAACATGTCTCGACTGTCCCACAGAAGGAATCATTGTGGTTCGGAGCATCTCACAATTCCCATCGTGGGAAAACCTCCATGTCCTCGTGACACCCTCCCCTTCATGAATGGGCCGTCATGGACAGAAACTCCGACCTAAGAAAACTTCTGATCCTAGCTCTGTCTTCAGGTATACGGGATCTCGAATCATCTCTGCAGAGGGTGCCTGCCGTCCCCTCACCCCGAAATCTAAGTCTGGCTTGTGTTCTCAGAATTTTTTCTTCACACTCCTGGCCCACAAGCCTTCCAGTTTGGGATTTTGGAGTCACAATGTGGCACAGTGTCTTCCCTCCAGAAGAAAAACGTTGTCCTCTGGGGCTACCCAGTAACCACAAATTAGTACCATCCTGCACAAAACTCGACTGCACCCCAATGATACAGTCCAGCCAGGGCACTAATTCCCTGTCTGCCACAGCCTGAGCCTGCACCTCCCAACCCACACACAACAGCTGGCCGAACACTGAGCACATCAGATACACCATGGCCTTAGGGCTTCATCTCTTCCCAACCTCAGTTTTCAGGCTTCAGAACCTAGACCTTAAATCCAATCACAGACCTGGAGTGAAAGTGTTGCAGAAATTAGAACTCCATCTATCCCATTGCCAGAAAACTTGTGGTTCCCATACTGTGCAATGTTCAGTGTAGGAGAAACCAGCATGGTACATTAGGCCACGCCCTGACTTGAGGGGCTCCTTGGGCACAAAAACACATTGTGAAACTCAGTGTGAGACCTATCCTCAAGGAAGGCCTCTCAGTGTCTGGACAAAGAGCCCACATAAGGGGCTTGCCATGTTCTTAGGTCCCAATGTTAACCAGAGGTCTGGTTGTCCTGTTGCCCCCACCCACGACTCTGCTCTCGAATCCCTCTTTTGGTGGTCCACCGGAGGTTAAAAATAAAAAAAATAAACAAAAAAACCCAGAAAGGCCTCCTCCCTTCCCACAGAATGACCACAAACTCTTGGGATCTGGTCAAATCCCCAGAAAGGGAGCCTCATCGATGGCACATGAGGACACCCCGACATTCCATGGCAATCGGTGACACATTTACAGAAAAAAAAAAAAAAAAGCATGAGGAAGCACCGCACATTCGTCCTTTGTTCATATCCCGAAGAGGTCTCCTCACGGTCTATAGATCGGGCCGGCCATACCTACATCCCACAACCTAAGTGGAGTTTGTGTTTTCAGACTTTTGTCCAAATAGCCCTGGACCACACACGCTCCACACTTGGGTCCCTGGAGCCACACCTCAGGACTGTGCTTCCCTTTCAAGGGAATTCTTCCCATTCCATTGGCCACAACCTTGCAAATTAGGAAAAACCTCCAAAGTCACCGAGGCAATCCCAATAGTGTAGGCCGCCCAGGACAAACAGGGGTGATCTCAAACCAGCGGAGCAACTACCTCCACTCAGACAACAGATGTCCCCAGAGAATAATATTGAACCGGACAGGCCCCTAGGCCCTAATCAGATCCATTGCTTTGGTTTCCAGGCGTCTCTGCTCAGAGGCCTCGTTTCCAATACCAGCATATGGTGGTTTCCTGAGGCACCAATAGGAACAAATCACGTCTCCCCATGGAAACTTGCTCATTGGAGCTTTGTCATAAACTCTGGTTAGGAGAATCCTTCAGGGCCCTGGTGCCACTGCCCCATACCAAGGTCTCCATGGACTCAAACCAACATTAAGACCATCCTCAGGAAAGTCCATTTCAACTCAGCCCCCTCTGTTGCTAACCCAAGGCAGCAGATCAAACGTTTATTGTTGATAGGAGACAATTGGAATGTGAGGCTGGCTGCCCAGGCATCCTTACTTAGAACCCTGTTCTGGAAAAATACCTTATAAGACGTCCTGGAGCCATCCAACAAATCTTAATTGTCCCACAGAAGGAATCCTTGCGGTTTGGAGCATCTCACAACTCCAATAGTGGGAAAACCCCCATGGCCTCATAATGCCCCCCCTTCCTGAAGGGGCCAACATGGACAGAAACTCAAACCTGAGCCAAAGTCTGAACCTCGACCTGACTTCAGACGCATGAGATCTCAATTCGGCTCTGCAGAGTGTTCCTGTCATGTCCTTGCCCTGAAACCTAAGCCTAGCTTGTGTTCTCTGACTTCCGTCCTCACTCTCCTGGCCCACAAGCCCTCCAGTTTGGGAATTCCGAAGCCACAATGCAGCACTCTGCCTGCCCTCAGAAGAAAAACTTTGCCCTATGCTGCTAATAAGAAACCCCAAATGATTTTCTAATGCATGCCACTCGATTGTAAAGCAATTATACAGCCCACCCTGTATACTAATGCCCTGTCTGGCACAGCCTGAGACAAGACATCCCAAACGACACCCAGACAGCTGGCCCCAACCTGGACACATAGGACCCGCTATGGCTGTAGGTCGTCATCTCTTCCCAACCTCGGTTTTCAGGCTTCAGAACCTAGACCTTATCTCCAATCACTGCCCAGGGGTGAACGTGATGCAGAAATTAGAATTCCTCCTTCCCCATGGCCAGAAACCTTGTGGTTGGCATGTTGTCCAACGTTCAATGTGGGGAAACCTGCAATGTCCGAAAGGCCACGCCAGTGCTTGAGGGCCGCCTAGGGCACATGCATTGTGACCTGCAGCGTGAGTCCCGTATTAAAGTAACGCCTCTCAGTGGCTGGACCAAATCCTGCATATGGGGCTTGTCATATCCATAGGCCCCCAGGCTTAACCAGAGGGCGAGTATTCCAGTTGTCAGTACCCACTACTATGCTCTAGAATCCCTCTACTGGGTGGACACATGAAGCAGAAAACAGGACACTTCCCTTCCCACAGAATGACCCCAAACTCTGGGGGCTGGACAAACTACCAGAGAGGGAGACTTCTACGATCCATGAGGCAACTCCTACATTAAACGGCCATTGTGGACAAAACATCCAGAGACAAAAGCCTGAACGACTGCCTCCCTCTCACCCTTCTTTCATATCCAGAGGAGCTCCCCTCATGGACTGTAGATCAGGCCTGCCGTAACCTCGGCCCCAAACCTGAGCTGAGTTAGGGTTTTTGGATGTCTGTCTGCACAGCCATGGCTCACACAGCCCCCAGGCTGGGGTCTCTGGAGCCACACCACAGAACTGTGCCTGCTCTCTCCTAAGAAACTGCCCATTCCATTGGCCACAACTCTACAAAATAGTAGAAACCTCAAGGTCCCCAAGGACATCCCACTACCGCAAGCCGCACTGGAAAAATAGGGGCATAATGACACAAGCTGAGCAACTACTACCTCCATGCAGACACACAGACACATATCCGCAGAGACAGAAGATTAAACCAGACAGGCCCCTAGGCCCTATTATGAACTCTTGCTTTGGTGTCCAGGTATCACTCCTCAGAGGCTTGGGTTCGAAGTCCAGCATACGGGGCTTTCCTGAGGCACCAGACAGAAGACCTCTCATCTCCACATGGGAAGCTTCCTTGTTGGAGTTGTGTCAAGTCCTTCGGGTTGGAGAATCCTGCAGAGTCCCTTAGCTACTGCCACATTCCAAGGTCTCCATGGCCACCAACCCACATTATGACTCATTCTCAGGAGAGTCCATTTAAACTCAGGCTTCTGGGTAGCTCACCCAAGAGCCCGCAGATTGAGCGTGCCTTGTCTCGACCAGGCAATGGGAAGGTGAGTTGGCGTTTCTCGGCATCCATGCTTAGGGCCCTGCTCTCGAGTCTTTCTGTATGGGGCATCCTGGAACCATCCAATAATACTCGACTGTCCTGAAGAAGGAAACTTTGAAGTTTGGAGCAGCTCACAACTCCCAGCGTAGGGAAACCTCCCTGGCCTCATGACGCCCCCACCCCCTTCAGGAAGGGGCCGTAATGGACACAAACTGCAGCTTGAGGCAACATCTGATACTCGCCCTGACCTCACCTGCAGGAGATCTCGATTCAGCCTCTGCAGAGTGGGCCTGCCATGCTCTTGGCCCCAAAACTCGTGCTAGCTTGTGTTTTCAGACTTCCTTCCTCACAATCCTGGCCACACCCCTCCAGTTTGGCAATTCTGGAGACACAATGCAGCACTCTGCCTGCCCTCCAGAAGAAAAATGTTGCCCTATAGGGCTAACCAGAAACGCCAAATGAGTAACAACCTGCATGCCACTCGACCATACCCCAATTATACAGTCTAGCCTGTGCACTAAAGCCCTGTCTGACACAGCCTGAGGGCAGACCTCCAGTCCAACACCCAGACAGCTGGCCATACACAGAGCATATCACACCCACAATGGCTTTAGGCCATCATCTCTACCCAACCTCAGTTTTCACCTTCAGAACCTTGAACTTATCTCCACTCACTGCTCAGGAGTGAACGTGATGCAAGAATCAGAACTTCTCCTTCGCCTTGGCAAGAAACCTAGTGGTTGGCATGTTGTGCAATGTTCATTGTAGGAGAAAGCAGCATGGACTATGAGGCCCCACCTATCCCTGAGGGCCACAATGTGCACAAACACACATTGTGACCCTCACCGTGAGCCCTATCCTCATGTAAAGCCTCTTAGTGACTGGAACAACAGCCCACATATGGGGCTTGCCAAGCCCCAGTCCCCCAATATCAACAAGAGTTCGAGATGTCTAGTCACCCCTACTCAATGCTCTACTCTGGAATCCCTCCTTGGTGGGACATCTGAGGTAAAAAAAAAAAAAATACAGAAAGGACTCTTCCCATCCACAGAATGATCCAAACCACTTGGGATCAGGCCAAATCACCAGAGAAAGAATTGTCCATGGCCCTTGAGGACACCCCGACATTCCACGGCCACCATTGACACAAAATCCAGAGACAAAACCCTGAGCAAGCGCCACATACTCGCCCTTTGTTCATAGCCCGGAAAATTCTCACGGTCTGTAGATCGAGCCTTCATACATACATCCCCAAAACTAAGCTGAGTTTGTGTTTTCAGACTTCTGTCCCCACAGTCCTGGCCCACACACCATCCAAGCTGGGGCCCCTGGAGCCACACCTCAGGACTGTGGCTTCCCTCTCCAGGGGAATTCTGCCATTTCCATTGGCCACAACCCTATAGATTAGGAGAATCCTCCAAACTCCCCCAGGCCATCCGAATTGTGTTGGCTGCCCAGGACACACAGGGATGATCTTTCACAAGTTAGGAAACCACCTCCACTCAGACCCAGAGACAGATATCCCCATAGAATAAGATTGAACTGGACGGGCACTTAGGCCCTAATCAGATCCATTGCTTTTGATTCCAGTCATCGCTCCTCAGAGGCCTGGTTTCCAATACAAGCATATGGTAGATTCCTTAGGCACTCATCAAAACAATTCTCTTCTCTACATAGGAAATATACTCTTTAGAGCTCCATCAAAACCTCCGGTTATGAACATCCCTCAAGGCCCCGGATCAAGCACCCCATTCCAAGGTCTACATGGACACAAATGCACATTATGACCCATCCTCAACTCACCCATTTCAAAACACCCGCCTCGGTTGCTCCCCTAGATCCAGCAGATCGAACTTGCCTTGGCTCTATGAGACACCTGGAATGGGAGGCAGGCTGCCCACGCATCCATCCTTAGAACCCTGCTCTGGTTAACTTCCTTATGGGATGTCCTGGAGCCATCCAACATGTCTCGACTGTCCCACAGAAGGAATCATTGTGGTTTGGAGCATCTCACAATTCCCTTCGTGGGAAAACCTCCATGTCCTCGTGAAACCCTTCCCTTCATGAATGGGCCGTCATGGACAGAAACTCCAACCTAAGAAAACGTCTGATCCTAGCTCTGTCTTCAGGTATACGGGATCTCGAATCATCTCTGCAGAGGGTGCCTGCCGTCCCCTCACCCCGAAATCTAAGTCTGGCTTGTGTTCTCAGAATTTTTTCCTCACACTCCTGGCCCACAAGCCTTCCAGTTTGGGAATTTTGGAGGTACTATGTGGCACTGTGTCTTCCCGCCAGAAGAAAAACTTTGCCCTCTGGGGCTACCCAGTAACCACAAATGAGTACCATCCTGCACAAAACTCGACTGCACCCAAATGATGCAGTCTAGCCTGGGCACTAATTCCCTGTCTGCCACAGCCTGAGCCTGCACCTCCCAACCCACACTCAACAGCTGGCCGAACACTGAGCACATCAGACACACCATGGCCTTAGGGCTTCATCTCTTCCCAACCTCAGTTTTCAGGCTTCAGAACCTAGACCTTAAATCCAATCACAGTCCAGGAGTGAAAGTGTTGCAGAAATTAGAACTCCATCTTCCCCATTGCCAGAAAACTTGTGGTTCCCATACTGTGCAACGTTCAGTGTAGGAGAAACCAGCATGGCACATTAGGCCACGCCCTGACTTGAGGGGCTCCTTGGGCACAAAAACACATTGTGAAACTCAGTGTGAGACCTATCCTCAAGGAAGGCCTCTCAGTTTCTGGACCAAGAGCCCACATTAGGGACTTGCCATGTTCTTAGGTCCCAATGTTAACCAGAGGTCTGGTTGTCCTGTTGCCCCCACCCATGACTCTTCTCTGGAATCCCTCTTTTGGTGGTCCACCTGAGGTAAAAAAAAAAAAAAAAAAAAAAAAAACAAAAAAAAAAAACAGAAAGGCCTTCTCCCTTCCCACAGAATGACCCCAAACTCTTGGGATCAGGTCAAATCCCCAGAAAGGGAGCCTCATCGATGGCCCATGAGGACACCCCGACATTCCATGGCAATCGGTGACACATTTCCAGAAAAAAAAAAAATAAAAGAATGAGCAAGCACCTCACATTCGCCCTTTGTTCATATCCCGAAGAGGTTTCCTCACGGTCTATAGATCGGGCCGGCCATACCTACATCCCACAACCTAAGTGGAGTTTGTGTTTTCAGACTTTTGTCCAAATACCCCTGGACCACACACGCTCCACACTTGGGTCCCTGGAGCCACACCTCAGGACTGTGCTTCCCTTTCAAGGGAATTCTTCCCATTCCATTGGCCACAACCTTGCAAATTACAAAAACCTCCAAAGTCACCGAGGCCATCCCAATAGTGTAGGCCGCCCATGACAAACAGGGGTGATCTCAAACCAGCTGAGCAACTACCTCCACTCAGACAACAGATGTCCCCAGAGAAGAATATTGAACCAGACAGGCCCCTAGGCCCTAATCAGATCCATTGCTTTGGTTTCCAGGCATCTCTCCTCAGAGGCCTCGTTTCCAATACCAGCATATGGTGGATTCCTGAGGCACCAAGAAGAACAAATCTCGTCTCCCCATGGAAACTTGCTCATTGGAGCTTTGTCATAACCTCTGGTTAGGAGAATCCTTCAGGGCCCTGGTGCCACTGCCTCATACCAAGGTCTCCATGGACTCAAACCAACATTAAGAATATCCTCAAGAAAGTCCATTTCAACTCAGCCCCCTCTGTTGCTACCCCAAGCCAGCAGATCAAACGTTTCTTGTTGCTAGGAGACAATTGGAATGTGAGGCTGGCTGCCCAGGCATCCATACTTAGAACCCTGTTCTGGAAAAATACCTTATAAGACGTCCTGGAGCCATCCAACAAATCTTAATTGTCCCACAGAAGGAATCCTTACGGTTTGGAGCATCTCACAACTCCAATAGTGGGAAAACACCCATGGCCTCATAATGACCCCCCTTCTTGAAGGGGCCAACATGGACAGAAACTCAAACCTGTGCCAAAGTCTGAACCTCGACCTGACTTCAGACGCATAAGATCTCAATTCACCTCTGCAGAGCGTGCCTGCCATGTCCTTGCCCCGAAAGCTAAGCCTAGCTTGTGTTCTCAGACTTCCGTCCTCACTCTCCTGGCCCACAAGCCCTCCAGTTTGGGAATTCCGAAGCCACAATGCAGCACTCTGCCTGCCCTCCAGAAGAAAAACTTTGCCCTATGCTGCTAATAAGAAACGCCAAATGATTTTCTAATGCATGCCACTCGATTGTAAAGCAATTATACAGCCCACCCTGTATACTAATGCCCTGTCTGGCACAGCCTGAGACAAGACATCCCAAACGACACCCAGACAGCTGGCCCCAACCTGGACACATAGGACCCACTATGGCTGTAGGTCGTCATCTCTTCCCAACCTCGGTTTTCAGGCTTCAGAACCTAGACCTTATCTCCAATCACTGCCCAGGGGTGAACGTGATGCAGAAATTAGAATTCCTCCTTCCCCATGGCCAGAAACCTTGTGGTTGGCATGTTGTCCAACGTTCAATGTGGGAAAACCTGCATTGTCCGAAAGGCCACGCCAGTGCTTGAGGGCCGCCTAGGGCACAGACATGCATTGTGACCTGCAGCGTGAGTCCCGTATTAAAGTAACGCCTCTCAGTGGCTGGACCAAGATCCTGCATATGGGGCTTGTCATATCCATATGCCCCCAGGCTTAACCAGAGGGCGAGTATTCCAGTTGTCAGTACCCACTGCTATGCTCTAGAATCCCTCTACTGGGGGGACACATGAAGCAGAAAACAGGACACTTCCCTTCCCACAGAATGACCCCAAACTCTTGGGGGCTGGACAAACTACCAGAGAGGGAGACTTCTACGACCCATGAGGCAACTCCTACATTAAACGGCCATTGTGGACAAAACATCCAGAGACAAAAGCCTGAGCGACTGCCTCCCTCTCACCCTTCTTTCATATCCAGAGGGGCTCCCCTCATGGACTGTAGATCAGGCCTGCCGTAACCTTGGCCCCAAACCTGAGCTGAGTTAGGGTTTTTGGATGTCTGTCTGCACAGCCATGGCTCACACAGCCTCCAGGCTGGGGTCTCTGGAGCCACACCACAGAACTGTGCCTGCTCTCTCCTAAGAAACTGCCCATTCCATTGGCCACAACTCTACAAAATAGTAGAAACCTCAAGGTCTCCAAGGACATCCCACTACCGCAAGCGCACTGGACAAATAGGGGCATAATGACACAAGCTGAACAACTACTACCTCCATGCAGACACACAGACAGATATCCGCAGAGACAGAAGATTGAACCAGACAGGCCCCTAGGCCCTATTATGAACTCTTGCTTTGGTGTCCAGGTATCACTCCTCAGAGGCCTGGGTTCGAAGACCAGCATACGGGGCTTTCCTGAGGCACCAGACAGAAGACCTCTCATCTCCACATGGGAAGCTTCCTTTTTGGAGTTGTGTCAAGCCCTTCGGGTTGGAGAATCCTGCAGAGTCCCTTAGCTACTGCCACATTCCAAGGTCTCCATGGCCACCAACCCACATTATGACTTATCCTCAGGAGAGTCCATTTAAACTCAGCCTTCTGGGTAGCTCACCCAAGAGCCCGCAGATTGAGCGTGCCTTGTCTCGACCAGGCAATGGGAAGGTGAGTTGGCGTTTCTCGGCATCCATGCTTAGGCCCCTGCTCTCGAGTGTTTCTGTATGGGGCATCCTGGAACCATCCAATAGTACTCGACTGTCCTGAAGAAGGAAACTTTGAAGTTTGGAGCAGCTCACAACTCCCAGCGTAGGGAAACCTCCCTGGCCTCATGACGCCCCCACCCCCTTCAGGAAGGGGCCGTCATGGACACAAACTCCAGCTTGAGGCAACATCTGATAATCGCCCTGACCTCACCTGCAGGAGATCTCGATTCAGCCTCTGCAGAGTGGGCCTGCCATGCTCTTGGCCCCAAAACTCGTGCTAGCTTGTGTTTTCAGACTTCCTTCCTCACAATCCTGGCCACACCCCTCCAGTTTGGCAATTCTGGAGACACAATGCAGCACTCTGCCTGCCCTCCAGAAGAAAAATGTTGCCCTATAGGGCTAACCAGAAACGCCAAATGAGTAACAACATGCATGCCACTCGACCATACCCCAATTATAGTCTAGCCTGTGCACTAAAGCCCTGTCTGACACAGCCTGAGGGCAGACCTCCAGTCCAACACCCAGACAGCTGGCCATACACAGAGCATATCACACCCACAATGGCTTTAGGCCATCATCTCTACCCAACCTCAGTTTTCACCTTCAGAACCTAGACCTTATCTCCACTCACTGCTCAGGAGTGAACGTGATGCAAGAATCAGAACTTCACCTTCGCCTTGGCAAGAAACCTAGTGGTTGGCATGTTGTCCAATGTTCATTGTAGGAGAAAGCAGCATGGACTATGAGGCCCCACCTATCCCTGAGGGCCACAATTTGCACAAACACACATTGTGACCCTCAGCGTGAGCCCTATCCTCATGTAAAGCCTCTTAGTTCCTGGAACAACAGCCCACATATGGGGCTTGCCAAGCCCCTAGTCCCCCAATCTCAACCAGAGTTCGAGATTTCTAGTCACACCTACTCAGGTCTCTACTCTGGAATCCCTCTTTGGTGGGACAACTGAGGTAAAAAAAAAATACATAAAGGACTCTTGCCATCCAAAGAGTTGGGATCATTCTGTGGATTGGAAGAGTCCGTTCTGTATATATATATATATATATATATATATATATATATATATATATATATTTTTTTTTTTTTTTTTTTTTTTTACCTCAGGTGTCCCACCAAAGAGGGATTCTGAGTAGAGCCCTGAGTAGGGGTGACTAGATATCTCGAACTCTTGTTGATATTGGGGGACTGGGGCTTGGCAAGCCCCATATGTGGGCTGTTGTTCCAGTCACTAAGAGGCTTTACATGAGGATAGGGCTCATGCTGAGGGTCTCAATGTGTGTTTGTGCAAATTGTGGCCCTCAGGGATAGGTGGGGCCTCATAGTCCATGCTGCTTTCTCCTACAATGAACATTGGACAACATGCCAACCACTAGGTTTCTTGCCAAGGCGAAGGAGAAGTTCTGATTCTTGCATCACGTTCACTCCTGAGCAGTGAGTGGAGATAAGGTTTAGGTTCTGAAGGTGAAAACTGAGGTTGGGTAGAGATGATGGCCTAAAGCCATTGTGGGTGTGATATGCTCTGTGTACGGCAACCTGTTTGGGTGTTGGACTGGAGGTCTGCCCTCAGGTTGTGTGAGACAGGGCTTTAGTGCCCAGGCTAGACTGTATAATTGGGGTATGGTCGAGTGGCATGCAGGTTGTTACTCATTTGGCGTTTCTGGTTAGCCCTATAGGGCAACATTTTTCTTCTGGAGGGCAGGCAGAGTGCTGCATTGTGTCTCCAGAATTGCCAAACTGGAGGGGTGTGGCCAGGATTGTGAGGAAGGAAGTCTGAAAACACAAGCTAGCACGAGTTTTGGGGCCAAGAGCATGGCAGGCCCACTCTGCAGAGGCTGAATCGAGATCTCCTGCAGGTGAGGTCAGGGCGAGTATCAGATGTTGCCTCAAGCTGGAGTTTGTTTCCATGACGGCCCCTTCCTGAAGGGGGTGGGGGCGTCATGGGGCCAGGGAGGTTTCCCTACGCTGGGAGTTGTGAGCTGCTCCAAACTTCAAAGTTTCCTTCTTCAGGACAGTCGAGTACTATTGGATGGTTCCAGGATGCCCCATACAGAAACACTCGAGAGCAGGGGCCTAAGCATGGATGCCGAGAAACGCCAACTCACCTTCCCATTGCCTGGTCGAGACAAGGCACGCTCAATCTGCGGGCTCTTGGGTGAGATACCCAGAAGGCTGAGTTTAAATGGACTCTCCTGAGGATGAGTCATAATGTGGTTTAGTGACCATGGAGACCTTGGAATGTGGCAGTAGCTAAGGGACTCTGCAGGATTCTCCAACCCGAAGGGCTTGACACAACTCCAACAAGGAAGCTTCCCATGTGGAGATGAGAGGTCTTCTGTCTGGTGCCTCAGGAAAGCCCCGTATGCTGGTCTTCGAACCCAGGCCTCTGAGGAGTGATACCTGGACACCAAAGCAAGAGTTCATAATAGGGCCTAGGGGCCTGTCTGGTTCAATCTTCTGTCTCTGCGGATATCTGTCTGTGTGTCTGCATGGAGGTAGTAGTTGCTCAGCTTGTGTCATTATGCCCCTATTTGTCCAGTGCGGCTTGCGGTAGTGGGATGTCCTTGGGGACCTTGAGGTTTCTACTATTTTGTAGAGTTGTGGCCAATGGAATGGGCAGTTTCTTAGGAGAGAGCAGGCACAGTTCTGTGGTGTGGCTCCAGAGACCCCAGCCTGGGGGCTGTGTGTGCCATGGCTGTGCAGACAGACATCCAAAAACCCTAACTCAGCTCAGGTTTGGGGCCGAGGTTACGGCAGGCCTGATCTACAGTCCATGAGTGGAGCTCCTCTGGATATGAAAGAAGGGTGAGAGGGAGGCAGTCGCTCAGGCTTTTGTCTCTGGATGTTTTGTCCACAATGGCCGTTTAATGTAGTAGTTGCCTCATGGGTCGTAGAAGTCTCCCTCTCTGGTAGTTTGTCCAGGCCCCAAGATTTTGGGGTCATTCTGTGGGAAGGGAAGTGTCCTGTTTTCTGCTTCATGTGTCCCCCCAGTAGAGGGATTCTAGCGCATAGCAGTGGGTACTGACAACTGGAATACTCGCCCTCTGGTTAAGCCTGGGGGCCTATGGATATGACAAGCCCCATATGCAGGATCTTGGTCCAGCCACTGAGAGGCGTTACTTTAATACGGGACTCACGCTGCAGGTCACAATGCATGTCTGTGCCCTAGGCGGCCCTCAAGCACTGGCGTGGCCTTTCGGACAATGCAGGTTTTCCCACATTGAACGTTGGACAACATGCCAACCACAAGGTTTCTGGCCATGGGGAAGGAGGAATTCTAATTTCTGCATCACGTTCACCCCTGGGCAGTGATTGGAGATAAGGTCTAGGTTCTGAAGCCTGAAAACCGAGGTTGGGAAGAGATGACGACCTACAGCCATAGCAGGTCCTATGTGTCCAGGTTGGGGCCAGCTGTCTGGGTGTCGTTTGGGATGTCTTGTCCTAGGCTGTGCCAGACAGGGCATTAGTATACAGGGTGGGCTGTATAATTGCTATACAATCGAGTGGCATGCATTAGAAAATTATTTGGCATTTCTTATTAGCAGCATATGGCAAAGTTTTTCTTCTGGAGGGCAGGCAGAGTGCTGCATTGTGGCTTCGGAATTCCAAAACTGGAGGGCTTGTGGGCCAGGAGAGTGAGGACGGATGTCTGAGAACACAAGCTAGGTTTAGGTTTCGGGGCAAGGACATGGCAGGCACACTCTGCAGAGCTGAATTGAGATCTCATGCGTCTGAAGTCAGGTCGAGGTTCAGACTTTGGCTCAGGTTTGAGTTTCTGTCCATGTTGGCCCCTTCAGGAAGGGGGGGCATTATGAGGCCATGGGGGTTTTCCCACTATTGGAGTTGTGAGATGCTCCAAACCGCAAGGATTCCTTCTGTGGGACAATTAAGATTAGTTGGATGGCTCCAGGACGTCTTATAAGGTATTTTTCCAGAACAGGGTTCTAAGTATGGATGCCTGGGCAGCCAGCCTCACATTCCAATTGTCTCCTAGCAACAAGAAACGTTTGATCTGCTGGCTTGGGGTAGCAACAGAGGGGGCTGAGTTGATATGGACTTTCCTGAGGATGGTCTTAATGTTGGTTTGAGTCCATGGAGACCTTGGTATGGGGCAGTGGCACCAGGGCCCTGAAGGATTCTCCTAACCAGAGGTTATGACAAAGCTCCAATGAGCAAGTTTCCATGGGGAGACGAGATTTGTTCTTATTGGTGCCTCAGGAAACCACCATATGCTGGTATTGGAAACGAGGCCTCTGAGGAGAGACGCCTGGAAACCATAGCAATGGATCTGATTAGGGCCTAGGGGCCTGTCCGGTTCAATATTCTTCTCTGGGGACATCTGTTGTCTGAGTGGAGGTAGTTGCTCAGCTGGTTTGAGATCACCCCTGTTTGTCCTGGGCAGCCTACACTATTGGGATGGCCTTGGTGACTTTGGAGGTTTTTCCTAATTTGCAAGGTTGTGGCCAATGGAATGGGAAGAATTCCCTTGAAAGGGAAGCACAGTCCTGAGGTGTGGCTCCAGGGACCCAAGTGTGGAGCGTGTGTGGTCCAGGGCTATTTGGACAAAAGTCTGAAAACACAAACTCCACTTAGGTTGTGGGATGTAGGTATGGCCGGCCCGATCTATAGACCGTGAGGAAACCTCTTCGGGATATGAACAAAGGGCGAATGTGAGGTGCTTGCTCATGCTTTTTTTTTTTTTTTTTCTGGAAATGTGTCACCGATTGCCATGGAATGTCAGGGTTTCCTCATGGGCCATCGATGAGGCTCCCTTTCTGGGGATTTGACCCGATCCCTAGAGTTTGGGGTCATTCTGTGGGAAGGAAGGAGGCCTTTCTGTTTTTTTTTTTTTTTTTTTTTTTTTTGTTTTTTGATTTTTGTTTTTTTTTTAACCTCCGGTGGACCACCAAAAGAGGGATTCCAGAGCAGAGTCGTGAGTGGGGGCAACAGGACAACCAGACCTCTGGTTAACATTGGGACCTAAGAACATGGCAAGCCCCTTATGTGGGCTCTTGGTCCAGACACTGAGAGGCCTTCCTTGAGGATAGGTCTCACACTGAGTTTCACAATGTGTTTTTGTGCCCAAGGAGCCCCTCGAGTCAGGGCGTGGCCTAATGTACCATGCTGGTTTCTCCTACACTGAACGTTGCACAGTATGGGAACCACAAGTTTTCTGGCAATGGGGAAGATGGAGTTCTAATTTCTGCAACACTTTCACTCCTGGACTGTGATTGGATTTAAGGTCTAGGTTCTGAAGCCTGAAAACTGAGGTTGGGAAGAGATGAAGCCCTAAGGCCATGGTGTGTCTGATGTGCTCAGTGTTCGGCCAGCTGTTGAGTGTGGGTTGGGAGGTGCAGGCTCAGGCTGTGGCAGACAGGGAATTAGTGCCCAGGCTAGACTGTATCATTGGGGTGCAGTCGAGTTTTGTGCAGGATGGTACTCATTTGTGGTTACTGGGTAGCCCCAGAGGGCAAAGTTTTTCTTCTGGAGGGAAGACACAGTGCCACATAGTGACTCCAAAATTCCCAAACTGGAAGGCTTGTGGGCCAGGAGTGTGAGGAAAAAATTCTGAGAACACAAGCCAGACTTAGATTTCGGGGTGAGGGGACGGCAGGCACCCTCTGCAGAGATGATTCGAGATCCCGTATACCTGAAGACAGAGCTAGGATCAGACGTTTTCTTAGGTCGGAGTTTCTGTCCATGACGGCCCATTCATGAAGGGGAGGGTGTCACGAGGACATGGAGGTGTTCCCACGGTGGGAATTGTGAGATGCGCCGAACCACAATGATTCCTTCTGTGGGACAGTCGAGACATGTTGAATGGCTCCAGGACATCCCATAAGGAAGTTATCCAGAGCAGGGTTCTAAGGATGGGTGCGTGGGCAGCCTGCCTCTCATTCCAGGTGTCTCATAGAGCCAAGGCAAGTTCGATCTGCTGGATCTAGGGGAGCAACCGAGGCGGGTGTTTTGAAATGGGTGAGTTGAGGATGGGTCATAATGTGCATTTGTGTGCATGTAGACCTTGGAATGGGGTGCTTGATCCGGGGCCTTGAGGGATGTTCAGAACCGGAGGTTTTGATGGAGCTCTAAAGAGTATATTTCCTATGTAGAGAAGAGAATTGTTTTGATGAGTGCCTAAGGAATCTCCCATATGCTTGTATTGGAAACCAGGCCTCTGAGGAGAGATGACTGGGTTCAAAAGCAATGGATCTGATTAGGGCCTAAGTGCCCGTCCAGTTCAATCTTATTCTATGGGGATATCTGTCTCTGGGTCTGAGTGGAGGTGGTTTCCTAACTTGTGAAAGATCATCCCTGTTTGTCCTGGGCAGCCAACACAATTCGGATGGCCTGGGGGAGTTTGGAGGATTCTCCTAATCTATAGGGTTGTGGCCAATGGAAATGGCAGAATTCCCTTGGAGAGGGAAGCCACAGTCCTGAGGTGTGGCTCCAGGGACCCCAGCTTGGATGGTGTGTGGGCCAGGACTGTGGGGACAGAAGTCTGAAAACACAAACTCAGCTTAGGTTTGGGGATGTATGTATGAAGGCTGGATCAACAGACCGTGAGAATTTTCCGGGCTATGAACAAAGGGCGAGTATGTGGCGCTTGCTCAGGGTTTTGTCTCTGGATTTTGAGTCAATGGTGGCCGTGAATGTCGGGGTGTCCTCAAGGGCCATGGACAATTCTTTCTCTGGTCATTTGGCCTGATCCCAAGGGGTTGGGATCATTCTGTGGATGCGAAGAGTCCTTTCTGTATTTTTTTTTTTTTTACCTCAGGTGTCCCACCAAAGAGGGATTCCAGAGTAGAGCCCTGAGTAGGGGTGACTAGACATCTCGAACTCTGGTTGAGATTGGGGGAATAGGGGCTTGGGAAGCCCCATATGTGGGCTGTTGTTCCAGTCACTAAGAGGCTTTACATGAGGATAGGGCTCACGCTGAGGGTCACATGTTTGTTTGTGCAAATTGTGGCACTCAGGGATAGGTGGGGCCTCATAGTCCATGCTGCTTTCTCCTACAATGAACATTGGACAACATGCCAACCACTAGGTTTCTTGCCAAGGCGAAGGAGAAGTTCTGATTCTTGCATCACGTTCACTCCTGAGCAGTGAGAAGAGATAAGTTCTAGGTTCTGAAGGTGAAAACTGAGGTTGGGTAGAGATGATGGACTAAAGCCATTGTGGGTGTGATATGCTCTGTGTATGGCCAGCTGTCTGGGTGTTGGACTGGAGGTCTGCCCTCAGGCTGTGTCAGACAGGACTTTAGTGCACAGGCTAGACTGTATAATTGGGGTATGGTCGAGTGGCATGCAGGTTGTTACTCATTTGGCGTTTCTGGTTAGCCCTATAGGGCAACATTTTTCTTCTGGAGGGCAGGCAGAGTGCTGCATTGTGTCTCCAGAATTGCCAAACTGGAGGGGTGTGGCCAGGATTGTGAGGAAGGAAGTCTGAAAACACAAGCTAGCACGAGTTTTGGGGCCAAGAGCATGGCAGGCCCACTCTGCAGAGGCTGAATCGAGATCTCCTGCAGGTGAGGTCAGGGCGAGTATCAGATGTTGCCTCAAGCTGCAGTTTGTGTCCATGACGGCCCCTTCCTGAAGGGGGTGGGGGCGTCATGGGGCCAGGGAGATTTCCCTACGCTGGGAGTTGTGAGCTGCTCCAAACTTCAAAGTTTCCTTCTTCAGGACAGTCGAGTACTATTGGATGGTTCCAGGATGCCCCATACAGAAACACTCGAGAGCAGGGGCCTAAGCATGGATGCCGAGAAACGCCAACTCACCTTCCCATTGCCTGGTCGAGACAAGGCACGCTCAATCTGCGGGCTCTTGGGTGAGATACCCAGAAGGCTGAGTTTAAATGGACTCTCCTGAGGATGAGTCATAATGTGGTTTAGTGGCCATGGAATTCTTGGAATGTGGCAGTAGCTAAGGGACTCTGCAGGATTCTCCAACCCGAAGGGCTTGACACAGCTCCAACAAGGAAGCTTCCCATGTTGAGATGAAAGGTCTTCTGTCTGGTGCCTCAGGAAAGCCCCGTATGCTGGTCTTCGAACCCAGGCCTCTGAGGAGTGATACCTGGACACCAAAGCAAGAGTTCATAATAGGGCCTAGGGGCCTGTCTGGTTCAATCTTCTGTCTCTGCGGATATCTGTCTGTGTGTCTGCATGGAGGTAGTAGTTGCTCAGCTTGTGTCATTATGCCCCTATTTGTCCAGTGCGGCTTGCGGTAGTGGGATGTCCTTGGGGACCTTGAGGTTTCTACTATTTTGTAGAGTTGTGGCCAATGGAATGGGCAGTTTCTTAGGAGAGAGCAGGCACAGTTCTGTGGTGTGGCTCCAGAGACCCCAGCCTGGGGGCTGTGTGTGCCATGGCTGTGCAGACAGACATCCAAAAACCCTAACTCAGCTCAGGTTTGGGGCCGAGGTTACGGCAGGCCTGATCTACAGTCCATGAGTGGAGCTCCTCTGGATATGAAAGAAGGGTGAGAGGGAGGCAGTCGCTCAGGCTTTTGTCTCTGGATGTTTTGTCCACAATGGCCGTTTAATGTAGGAGTTGCCTCATGGGTCGTAGAAGTCTCCCTCTCTGGTAGTTTGTCCAGGCCCCAAGATTTTGGGGTCATTCTGTGGGAAGGGAAGTGTCCTGTTTTCTGCTTCATGTGTCCCCCCAGTAGAGGGATTGTAGCGCATAGCAGTGGGTACTGACAACTGGAATACTCGCCCTCTGGTTAAGCCTGGGGGCCTATGGATATGACAAGCCCCATATGCAGGATCTTGGTCCAGCCACTGAGAGGCGTTACTTTAATACGGGACTCACGCTGCAGGTCACAATGCATGTCTGTGCCCTAGGCGGCCCTCAAGCACTGGCGTGGCCTTTCGGACAATGCAGGTTTTCCCACATTGAACGTTGGACAACATGCCAACCACAAGGTTTCTGGCCATGGGGAAGGAGGAATTCTAATTTCTGCATCACGTTCACCCCTGGGCAGTGATTGGAGATAAGGTCTAGGTTCTGAAGCCTGAAAACCGAGGTTGGGAAGAGATGACGACCTACAGCCATAGCGGGTCCTATGTGTCCAGGTTGGGGCCAGCTGTCTGGGTGTCGTTTGGGATGTCTTGTCCTAGGCTGTGCAAGACAGGGCATTAGTATACAGGGTGGGCTGTATAATTGCTATACAATCGAGTGGCATGCATTAGAAAATCATTTGGCATTTCTTATTAGCAGCATAGGGCAAAGTTTTTCTTCTGGAGGGCAGGCAGAGTGCTGCATTGTGGCTTCGGAATTCCAAAACTGGAGGGCTTGTGGGCCAGGAGAGTGAGGACGGATGTCTGAGAACACAAGCTAGGTTTAGGTTTCGGGGCAAGGACATGGCAGGCACACTCTGCAGAGCTGAATTGAGATCTCATGCGTCTGAAGTCAGGTCGAGGTTCAGACTTTGGCTCAGGTTTGAGTTTCTGTCCATGTTGGCCCCTTCAGGAAGGGGGGGCATTATGAGGCCATGGGGGTTTTCCCACTATTGGAGTTGTGAGATGCTCCAAACCGCAAGGATTCCTTCTGTGGGACAATTAAGATTAGTTGGATGGCTCCAGGACGTCTTATAAGGTATTTTTCCAGAACAGGGTTCTAAGTATGGATGCCTGGGCAGCCAGCCTCACATTCCAATTGTCTCCTAGCAACAAGAAACGTTTGATCTGCTGGCTTGGGGTAGCAACAGAGGGGGCTGAGTTGATATGGACTTTCCTGAGGATGGTCTTAATGTTGGTTTGAGTCCATGGAGACCTTGGTATGGGGCAGTGGCACCAGGGCCCTGAAGGATTCTCCTAACCAGAGGTTATGACAAAGCTCCAATGAGCAAGTTTCCATGGGGAGACGAGATTTGTTCTTATTGGTGCCTCAGGAAACCACCATATGCTGGTATTGGAAACGAGGCCTCTGAGGAGAGACGCCTGGAAACCATAGCAATGGATCTGATTAGGGCCTAGGGGCCTGTCCGGTTCAATATTCTTCTCTGGGGACATCTGTTGTCTGAGTGGAGGTAGTTGCTCAGCTGGTTTGAGATCACCCCTGTTTGTCCTGGGCAGCCTACACTATTGGGATGGCCTTGGTGACTTTGGAGGTTTTTCCTAATTTGCAAGGTTGTGGCCAATGGAATGGGAAGAATTCCCTTGAAAGGGAAGCACAGTCCTGAGGTGTGGCTCCAGGGACCCAAGTGTGGAGCGTGTGTGGTCCAGGGCTATTTGGACAAAAGTCTGAAAACACAAACTCCACTTAGGTTGTGGGATGTAGGTATGGCCGGCCCGATCTATAGACCGTGAGGAAACCTCTTCGGGATATGAACAAAGGGCGAATGTGAGGTGCTTGCTCATGCTTTTTTTTTTTTTTTTTCTGGAAATGTGTCACCGATTGCCATGGAATGTCAGGGTGTCCTCATGGGCCATCGATGAGGCTCCCTTTCTGGGGATTTGACCCGATCCCTAGAGTTTGGGGTCATTCTGTGGGAAGGAAGGAGGCCTTTCTGTTTTTTTTTGTTTGTTTGTTTGTTTTTTGTTTTTTGATTTTTGTTTTTTTTTTTAACCTCCGGTGGACCACCAAAAGAGGGATTCCAGAGCAGAGTCGTGAGTGGGGGCAACAGGACATCCAGACCTCTGGTTAACATTGGGACCTAAGAACATGGCAAGCCCCTTATGTGGGCTCTTGGTCCAGACACTGAGAGGCCTTCCTTGAGGATAGGTCTCACACTGAGTTTCACAATGTGTTTTTGTGCCCAAGGAGCCCCTCGAGTCAGGGCGTGGCCTAATGTACCATGCTGGTTTCTCCTACACTGAACGTTGCACAGTATGGGAACCACAAGTTTTCTGGCAATGGGGAAGATGGAGTTCTAATTTCTGCAACACTTTCACTCCTGGACTGTGATTGGATTTAAGGTCTAGGTTCTGAAGCCTGAAAACTGAGGTTGGGAAGAGATGAAGCCCTAAGGCCATGGTGTGTCTGATGTGCTCAGTGTTCGGCCAGCTGTTGAGTGTGGGTTGGGAGGTGCAGGCTCAGGCTGTGGCAGACAGGGAATTAGTGCCCAGGCTAGACTGTATCATTGGGGTGCAGTCGAGTTTTGTGCAGGATGGTACTCATTTGTGGTTACTGGGTAGCCCCAGAGGGCAAAGTTTTTCTTCTGGAGGGAAGACACAGTGCCACATAGTGACTCCAAAATTCCCAAACTGGAAGGCTTGTGGGCCAGGAGTGTGAGGAAAAAATTCTGAGAACACAAGCCAGACTTAGATTTCGGGGTGAGGGGACGGCAGGCACCCTCTGCAGAGATGATTCGAGATCCCGTATACCTGAAGACAGAGCTAGGATCAGACGTTTTCTTAGGTCGGAGTTTCTGTCCATGACGGCCCATTCATGAAGGGGAGGGTGTCACGAGGACATGGAGGTGTTCCCACGGTGGGAATTGTGAGATGCTCCGAACCACAATGATTCCTTCTGTGGGACAGTCGAGACATGTTGAATGGCTCCAGGACATCCCATAAGGAAGTTATCCAGAGCAGGGTTCTAAGGATGGATGCGTGGGCAGCCTGCCTCTCATTCCAGGTGTCTCATAGAGCCAAGGCAAGTTCGATCTGCTGGATCTAGGGGAGCAACCGAGGCGGGTGTTTTGAAATGGGTGAGTTGAGGATGGGTCATAATGTGCATTTGTGTGCATGTAGACCTTGGAATGGGGTGCTTGATCCGGGGCCTTGAGGGATGTTCATAACCGGAGGTTTTGATGGAGCTCTAAAGAGTATATTTCCTATGTAGAGAAGAGAATTGTTTTGATGAGTGCCTAAGGAATCTCCCATATGCTTGTATTGGAAACCAGGCCTCTGAGGAGAGATGACTGGTTTCAAAAGCAATGGATCTGATTAGGGCCTAAGTGCCCGTCCAGTTCAATCTTATTCTATGGGGATATCTGTCTCTGGGTCTGAGTGGAGGTGGTTTCCTAACTTGTGAAAGATCATCCCTGTTTGTCCTGGGCAGTCAACACAATTCGGATGGCCTGTGGGAGTTTGGAGGATTCTCCTAATCTATAGGGTTGTGGCCAATGGAAATGGCAGAATTCCCTTGGAGAGGGAAGCCACAGTCCTGAGGTGTGGCTCCAGGGGCCCCAGCTTGGATGGTGTGTGGGCCAGGACTGTGGGGACAGAAGTCTGAAAACACAAACTCAGCTTAGGTTTGGGGATGTATGTATGAAGGCTCGATCAACAGACCGTGAGAATTTTCCGGGCTATGAACAAAGGGCGAGTATGTGGCGCTTGCTCAGGGTTTTGTCTCTGGATTTTGTGTCAATGGTGGCCGTGGAATGTCGGGGTGTCCTCAAGGGCCATGGACAATTCTTTCGCTGGTCATTTGGCCTGATCCCTAGGGGTTGGGATCATTCTGTGGATGCGAAGAGTCCTTTCTGTATTTTTTTTTTTTTTTTACCTCAGGTGTCCCACCAAAGAGGGATTCCAGAGTAGAGCCCTGAGTAGGGGTGACTAGACATCTCGAACTCTGGTTGAGATTGGGGGAATAGGGGCTTGGGAAGCCCCATATGTGGGCTGTTGTTCCAGTCACTAAGAGGCTTTACATGAGGATAGGGCTCACGCTGAGGGTCACAATGTTTGTTTGTGCAAATTGTGGCACTCAGGGATAGGTGGGGCCTCATAGTCCATGCTGCTTTCTCCTACAATGAACATTGGACAACATGCCAACCACTAGGTTTCTTGCCAAGGCGAAGGAGAAGTTCTGATTCTTGCATCACGTTCACTCCTGAGCAGTGAGAAGAGATAAGTTCTAGGTTCTGAAGGTGAAAACTGAGGTTGGGTAGAGATGATGGCCTAAAGCCATTGTGGGTGTGATATGCTCTGTGTATGGCCAGCTGTCTGGGTGTTGGACTGGAGGTCTGCCCTCAGGCTGTGTCAGACAGGACTTTAGTGCCCAGGCTAGACTGTATAATTGGGGTATGGTCGAGTGGCATGCAGGTTGTTACTCATTTGGCGTTTCTGGCAATCTTCTGTCTCTGCGGATATCTGTCTGTGTGTCTGCATGGAGGTAGTAGTTCCTCAGCTTGTGTCATTATGCCCCTATTTGTCCAGTGCGTCTTGCGGTAGTGGGATGTCCTTGGGGACCTTGAGGTTTCTACTATTTTGTAGAGTTGTGGCCAATGGAATGGGCAGTTTCTTAGGAGAGAGCAGGCACAGTTCTGTGGTGTGGCTCCAGAGACCCCAGCCTGGGGGCTGTGTGTGCCATGGCTGTGCAGACAGACATCCAAAAAGCCTAACTCAGCTCAGGTTTGGGGCCGAGGTTACGGCAGGCCTGATCTACAGTCCATGAGTGGAGCTCCTCTGGATATGAAAGAAGGGTGAGAGGGAGGCAGTCGCTCAGGCTTTTGTCTCTGGATGTTTTGTCCACAATGGCCGTTTAATGTAGGAGTTGCCTCATGGGTCGTAGAAGTCTCCCTCTCTGGTAGTTTGTCCAGGCCCCAAGATTTTGGGGTCATTCTGTGGGAAGGGAAGTGTCCTGTTTTCTGCTTCATGTGTCCCCCCAGTAGAGGGATTCTAGCGCATAGCAGTGGGTACTGACAACTGGAATACTCGCCCTCTGGTTAAGCCTGGGTGCCTATGGATATGACAAGCCCCATATGCAGGATCTTGGTCCAGCCACTGAGAGGCGTTACTTTAATACGGGACTCACGCTGCAGGTCACAATGCATGTCTGTGCCCTAGGCGGCCCTCAAGCACTGGCGTGGCCTTTCGGACAGTGCAGGTTTTCCCACGTTGAACGTTGGACAACATGCCAACCACAAGGTTCCTGGCCATGGGGAAGGAGGAATTCTAATTTCTGCATCACGTTCACCCCTGGGCAGTGATTGGAGATAAGGTCTAGGTTCTGAAGCCTGAAAACCGAGGTTGGGAAGAGATGACGACCTACAGCCATAGCGGGTCCTATGTGTCCAGGTTGGGGCCAGCTGTCTGGGTGTCGTTTGGGATGTCTTGTCTCAGGCTGTGCCAGACAGGGCATTAGTATACAGGGTGGGCTGTATAATTGCTTTACAATCGAGTGGCATGCATTAGAAAATCATTTGGCGTTTCTTATTAACAGCATAGGGCAAAGTTTTTCTTCTGGAGGGCAGGCAGAGTGCTGCATTGTGGCTTCGGAATTCCAAAACTGGAGGGCTTGTGGGCCAGGAGAGTGAGGACGGAAGTCTGAGAACACAAGCTAGGCTTAGGTTTCGGGGCAAGGACATGGCAGGCACACTCTGCAGAGCTGAATTGAGATCTCATGCGTCTGAAGTCAGGTCGAGGTTCAGACTTTGGCTCAGGTTTGAGTTTCTGTCCATGTTGGCCCCTTCAGGAAGGGGGGGCATTATGAGGCCATGGGGGTTTTCCCACTATTGGAGTTGTGAGATGCTTCAAACCACAAGGATTCCTTCTGTGGGACAATTAAGATTAGTTGGATGGCTCCAGGACGTCTTATAAGGTATTTTTCCAGAACAGGGTTCTAAGTATGGATGCCTGGGCAGCCAGCCTCACATTCCAATTGTCTCCTAGCAACAAGAAACGTTTGATCTGCTGGCTTGGGGTAGCAACGGAGGGGGCTGAGTTGATGTGGACTTTCCTGAGGATGGTCTTAATGTTGGTTTGAGTCCATGGAGACCTTGGTATGGGGCAGTGGCACCAGGGCCCTGAAGACCTATCATCAAGGTAGGCCTCTCAGTGTCTGGACCAAGAGCCCACATATAGGGCTTGCCATGTTCTTAGGTCCCAATGTTAACCAGAGTTCTGGTTGTGCAGTTGCGCCCCCCACCACTCTGCTCTGGAATCCCTCTTTTGGTGGTCCACCTGATGTAAAAAAACAAAAAACAAAAAACAAAAAAAAATAAAAAACAAAAAAAAGGCCTCCTCCCTTCCCACAGAATGACCCCAAACTCTTGGGATCGGGTCAAAACCCCAGAAAGGGAGCCTCATCGATGGCCCATGAGGACACCCCGACATTCCATGGCAATCGGTGACACATATCCAGAAAAAAAAAAAAAAAAGCTTGAGCATGCACATCACATTCGCCCTTTGTTCATATCCCGAAGAGGTCTCCTCACGGTCTATAGATCGGGCCGGCCATACCTACATCCCACAACCTAAGTGGAGTTTGTGTTTTCAGACTTTTGTCCAAATAGCCCTGGACCACACACGCTCCACACTTGGGTCCCTGGAGCCACACCTCAGGACTGTGCTTCCCTTTCAAGGGAATTCTTCCCATTCCATTGGCCACAACCTTGCAAATTAGGAAAAACCTCCAAAGTCACCGAGGCCATCCCAATAGTGTAGGCTGCCCAGGACAAACAGGGGTGATCTCAAACCAGCTGAGCAACTACCTCCACTCAGACAACAGATGTCCCCAGAGAAGAATATTGAACCGGACAGGCCCCTAGGCCCTAATCAGATCCATTGCTTTGGTTTCCAGGCATCTCTCCTCAGAGGCCTCGTTTCCTATACCAGCATATGGTGGTTTCCTGAGGCACCAATAAGAACAAATCTCGTCTCCCCATGGAAACTTGCTCATTGGAGCTTTGTCATAACCTCTGGTTAGGAGAATCCTTCAGGGCCATGGTGCCACTGCCCCATACCAAGGTCTCCATGGACTCAAACCAACATTAAGACCATCCTCAGGAAGTCCATATCAACTCAGCCCCCTCTGTTGCTACCCCAAGCCAGCAGATCAAACGTTTCTTGTTGCTAGGAGACAATTGGATTGTGAGGCTGGCTGCCCAGGCATCCATACTTAGAACCTGTTCTGGAAAAATACCTTATAAGACGTCCTGGAGCCATCCAACAAATCTTTTTTTTTTTTTTTTTTGGCTTTTTATTTTTATTTATTTATTTTTTTAATTTACTTTTAATTTTCAGCATAACAGTATTCATTATTTTTCACCACACCCAGTGCTCCATGCAATTCGTGCCCTTTATAATACCCACCACCTAGTACCCCAACCTCCCACCCCCCACCCCTTCAAAACCATCAGATTATTTTTCAGAGTCCATAGTCTCTCATGGTTCACCTCCCCTTCCAATTTCCCCCAACTCCCTTCTCCTCTCTAACTCCCCATGTCCTCCATGCTATTTGTTATGCTCCACAAATAAGTGAAATCTTATGATAATTGACTCTCTCTGCTTGACTTATTTCACTCAGCATAATAATCTCTTCCAGTCCCGTCCATGTTGCTACAAAAGTTGGGTATTGGTCCTTTTTTTTTTTTTTTTTTTTTTTTTATCCAACAAATCTTAATTGTCCCACAGAAGGAATCCTTGCGGTTTGGAGCATCTCACAACTCCAATAGTGGGAAAACCCCCATGGCCTCATAATGCCCCCCCTTCCTGAAGGGGCCAACATGGACAGAAACTCAAACCTGAGCCAAAGTCTGAACCTCGACCTGACTTCAGACGCATGAGATCTCAATTCAGCTCTGCAGAGTGTGCCTGCCATGTCCTTGCCCCGAAACCTAAGCCTAGCTTGTGTTCTCAGACTTCCGTCCTCACTCTCCTGGCCCACAAGCCCTCCAGTTTGGGAATTCCGAAGCCACAATGCAGCACTCTGCCTGCCCTCCAGAAGAAAAACATTGCCCTATGCTGCTAATAAGAAACGCCAAATGATTTTCTAATGCATGCCACTCGATTGTAAAGCAATTATACAGCCCACCCTGTATACTAATGCCCTGTCTGGCACAGCCTGAGACAAGACATCCCAAACGACACCCAGACAGCTGGCCCCAACCTGGACACATAGGACCCGCTATGGCTGTAGGTCGTCATCTCTTCCCAACCTCGGTTTTCAGGCTTCAGAACCTAGACCTTATCTCCAATCACTGCCCAGGGGTGAACGTGATGCAGAAATTAGAATTCCTCCTTCCCCATGGCCAGAAACCTTGTGGTTGGCATGTTGTCCAACGTTCAATGTGGGAAAACCTGCATTGTCCGAAAGGCCACGCCAGTGCTTGAGGGCCGCCTAGGGCACAGACATGCATTGTGACCTGCAGCGTGAGTCCCGTATTAAAGTAACGCCTCTCAGTGGCTGGACCAAGATCCTGCATATGGGGCTTGTCATATCCATAGGCCCCCAGGCTTAACCAGAGGGCGAGTATTCCAGTTGTCAGTACCCACTGCTATGCTCTAGAATCCCTCTACTGGGGGGACACATGAAGCAGAAAACAGGACACTTCCCTTCCCACAGAATGACCCCAAACTCTTGGGGGCTGGACAAACTACCAGAGAGGGAGACTTCTACGACCCATGAGGCAACTCCTACATTAAACGGCCATTGTGGACAAAACATCCAGAGACAAAAGCCTGAGCGACTGCCTCCCTCTCACCCTTCTTTCATATCTAGAGGAGCTCCCCTCATGGACTGTAGATCAGGCCTGCCGTAACCTCGGCCCCAAACCTGAGCTGAGTTAGGGTTTTTGGATGTCTGTCTGCACAGCCATGGCACACACAGCCCCCAGGCTGGGGTCTCTGGAGCCACACCACAGAACTGTGCCTGCTCTCTCCTAAGAAACTGCCCATTCCATTGGCCACAACTCTACAAAACAGTAGAAACCTCAAGGTCCCCAAGGACATCCCACTACCGCAAGACGCACTGGACAAATAGGGGCATTATGACACAAGCTGAGCAACTACTACCTCCATGCAGACACACAGACAGATATCCGCAGAGACAGAAGATTGAACCAGACAGGCCCCTAGGCCCTATTATGAACTCTTGCTTTGGTGTCCAGGTATCACTCCTCAGAGGCCTGGGTTCGAAGACCAGCATACGGGGCTTTCCTGAGGCACCAGACTGAAGACCTCTCATCTCCACATGGGAAGCTTCCTTGTTGGAGTTGTGTCAAGCCCTTCGGGTTGGAGAATGCTGCAGAGTCTCTTAGCTACTGCCACATTCCAAGGTCTCCATGGCCACCAACCCACATTATGACTCATCCTCAGCAGAGTCCATTTAAACTCAGCCTTCTGGGTAGCTCACCCAAGAGCCCGCAGATTGAGCGTGCCTTGTCTCGACCAGGCAATGGGAAGGTGAGTTGGCATTTCTCGGCATCCATGCTTAGGCCCCTGCTCTCGAGTCTTTCTGTATGGGGCATCAAGGGACCATCCAATAGTACTCGACTGTCCTGAAGAAGGAAACTTTGAAGTTTGGAGCAGCTCACAACTCCCAGCGTAGGGAAACCTCCCTGGCCTCATGACGCCCCCACCCCCTTCATGTAAGGGCCGTCATGGACACAAACTGCAGCTTGAGGCAACATCTGATACTCACCCTGACCTCACCTGCAGGAGATCTCGATTCAGCCTCTGCAGAGTGGGCCTGCCATGCTCTTGGCCCCAAAACTCGTGCTAGCTTGTGTTTTCAGACTTCTTCCTCACAATCCTGGCCACACCCCTCCAGTTTGGCAATTCTGGAGACACAATGCAGCACTCTGCCTGCCCTCCAGAAGAAAAATGTTGCCCTATAGGGCTAACCAGAAACGCCAAATGAGTAACAACTTGCATGCCACTCGAACATACCCCAATTATACAGTCTAGCCTGTGCACTAAAGCCCTGTCTGACACAGCCTGAGGGCAGACCTCCAGTCCAACACCCAGACAGCTGGCCATACACAGAGCATATCACACCCACAATGGCTTTAGGCCATCATCTCTACCCAACCTCAGTTTTCACCTTCAGAACCTAGACCTTATCTCCAATCACTGTTCAGGAGTAAACGTGATGCAAGAATCAGAACTTCTCCTTCGCCTTGGCAAGAAACCTAGTGGTTGTCATGTTTTCCAACGTTCAGTGTAGTTGAAACCAGTGTGGCCCATGAGGCCCCGCCCATGTTTATGGGCCACATTGGTCACAAACACACATTGTGTCCCTCAGCCTGATCCCAGGCCTCAGGTAAGGCCTCTCAGTGGCTGGATGAAGAGACAGCATATTGTGCTAGCCATGCCCCTAGGCCCCAAATTTTACCCATAGTTCGGGTTCTCCCTTCACTTTTCCCCAGGGCTCTTCTTTGGAATTACTCTTTTGGAGGGACACCTGAGGTAACAAACCTGAAAGGAGTCCTCCCATTCCACAGATTGACGAAAAACAATTGGGATCGGGCCAAATCCACAGAGAGGAAAATTCGTCCATGGCCCATGAGGCCTCAGCGACATTCCACGGCCATCTCTGATACAAAATCCAGAGACAAAAGCCTGAGCAAGCGCCTCAGACTCGCTCTCTCTTCATATCCGGAAGAGTTCTTCTCATGGTTTATAGATCGGGCCTGCCATACCTATGTCCACAAACCTAAGCTGAGTTTGTGTTTTCAGACTTCTGTCCTCAAAGTCCTGGGCCACACACCCTCCAGGCTGGTGCCCCTGGAGTCACACATTAGGACTGTGCCAACCCAATCCATGGGAATTCTGCCGATGCCATTGTCCAAAACAGTAAAATTTGGAGAAACCTCCAAATCGCTGAGGCCATCCCAATAGTGCAGGTCGCCCGGGACAAACAAGGGCAGTCTGATACCTGCTGAGCATCTACCTCCACTCATACCATAGATGGATGTCCCCTGAGAAGAAGATTGAACCAGACAGGACCCTAGGCCATAATCGGATACATTGCTTTGGATTACAGGCATGTCTCCTCAAAAGCCTGGATTCCAATACCAGCATAGAAGTTTTCCTGAGGCACCCATCAAAACAAATCTCGTCTCCACAAGGAACCTTGTGCATCGAGCTATGTCAAAAGCTTAGGAGAATACTTCAGGGTCCCGGTGCCACCGCCCCTTTTTAAGGCCCTCATGGACACAAACACACATTAGGACCCATCCTCAGGAAAGTCCATTTCAAGTCAGCCACCCCGGTTGCTCCCGCAGAACCATCAGATCTAAACTGTCTTGTTGCTGGGAGACATTTGGAATGCGAGGCCGGCTTCCCAGCATCCATCCTCGAACAGTGCCCTGGAGTCATTCCATATGGGATGTCTTGAAAGCTGCCCAACAGGTCTCAATTGTCCCGCAGACGGAATCCTTGATGGGGGCATCCCACAACTCCCAACGTGGGAAAAACTCCATGGCCTTGAGATTCCGCTCCCTTCATGAAGGGTCCGTCATGCACAGAAACTCCAACCTGAGCCAACGTCTGATCCTCGCCCTGACTTCAGATGCATGAGATATTGGTTCAGATCTACAGTGGTACCTGCCGTGTCCTCGCCCTGAAACCCAAGTCTAGCTTGTGTTCTCAGACTTCCGTCCTCACACTCCTCTACACGAAGCCCTCAAGTTTAGCAATTCCGGACTGACAATGAAGCACACTGCCTGCCCTCTAGAAAACAAATTTTGCCTAATGAGCTGCCCAGACAACTTATATGAGGATAAATCTACATGGCACTCGACTGTACCCAAATTATATAGTCTAACCTGGGCACTAATGCACTGTCTGACACAACCTGAGCTCGGACCTCCTGACCAACACCCAGACAGCTGACCGCACACTGAGCACATCAGAACCGCCATGGCCTTAGGTCATCATCTCTTCCCTACCTCAGTTTTTAGGCTTCAGTACCTAGACCTTATCTCCAATCACTGCCCAGGGGTGCCTGTGATGCAGAAATCAGAACTCTTCCTTACCCATGGCAAGAAACCTTGTGGTTGGCATGTTGTCCAACGTTCAGTGTAGGAGAAACCAGGATTCACCATGAGGCCCTGCCCATTCTTGTTTGCGAAGTGGGCATAAACACGCATTGTGACCCTCAGCGTGAGTCCTGTCCTCTAGTAAGTCCTCTCAGTGGCTCGACCATTAGATGTCATAATGGGCTTGACATGTCCCTAGGCCACAATTTTTAACCAGATTTCTGGTTGTCTGTTTGGCCCTCCCCAGGGCTCTACTCTGGAATCCCTCATTTGGTGGGACACCTGAGGTTAAAAAACAAAACATGGCAAATCAACAACAACAACAAAACGGACTTCTTCCATCCCACAGAATGACCCCAAACTCTTTGGACGGGGCCAAACCCCCAGAGTGTAAGACTCGTCCATTTCCCATGAAGTCACCAGGGAATTTCACGACCATGAGTGTCACGATATCCAGAGACAGAAACTTGAGCACGAGCCTCACACTCGCCCCTTATTCATATCCCGAAGAGTTCTCCTCATGGTCTGTAGATCAATCCTGCCATACCTATGACCTGAAACATAAGCCGCGTTTGTGTTTTCAGACGACTGTCCAAACAGCTCTGCCTACACACCCTACAGGCTCAGGCCCCTGGAGCCAAACCTGAGGACTGTACTTGCCCTCTCCAAGGGAATTGTATGTGCCCATTCCAATGGCCACAACCCTACTAATAGGATAAACCTGCAAACTCCCTGAGGCCATCCCAATAGTGGTGGCTTCCCAGGACAAACTCGGGCAATCTGAGCCCATCTGAGAACCTACATGCACTCAGACGCATAGACTGATGTTCCCAGAGGTAAAAAGGTACGAACAGGCCCCTAGGCACTATTCGGATCCATTGCTGTGGTATCCAGTCATCTCTCCTCAGAGGCCTGGATTTCAATACCAGCATATGGCTGTTTCCTGACTCATCCGTCATAAAAAATCTCATCTACATATGGGAAACTTGCACGTTGGAGCTGTGTCAAAGCCTCTGTTTGAAAAAACCCTTCAGGACCCCAGTGCCACCGCTTCATTCCAAGGTCTCCATAGACACAAAAACATATTAGGATCCATCCACAGGAGAGTCCATTTCAACTCAGATCCAGATTGCTCGCCCAGATCCAGCAGATATAACCTGTCTTGTTGCTAGGACACAATTGGAATGCAAGGTGGGCTACCCAGGCATCCATCCTTAGAACCCTGCTCAGAATCGTTGGCCTGGAGCCAACCAACATGTCTCAATTGTCCTGCACAAGAATCTTTGCAGTTTGGAGCTTCTCACAACTAACATCGTGGGAAAACCCCCACGGCCTCGTGACCCCCCCGCCCCTTCATAAAGGGCCATCAGGGACAGAAACACCAACCTGAGCGATCTTCTGATCCTCGCCCTGACATCATAAGCACGAGATCTCGATTCAGGTCTGTAGATTGTTCCTGCCTTGTCCTCACCCAGAAACCTAAGCCTAGCTTGTGTTCTCAGATTTCCGTCTTCAGACTACTGGCCCACAAGCCTCCAGTTTGCAAACCAGAACTATAATGCAGCACTCTTCCAGCCTTCAGGAAGAAAAACATTGCCCTGTGGGGCTACCCAGAAACTCCAAATGAGGATCAACCTGCACGCCATTCGACTGTACCCCAAATATATAGGCTGACCTGGGCACTATTGCCCTTTCTACACAGCCTGAGCCTGGACTTCCTGGCCCCACCCAGAAAGCTGGTCGAACACTGAGCACGCCGGACGAGCCATGTCCTTAGGTCGTCATCTCTTCCCAACCTCGATTCTCAAGTTTCAGAACCTAGACCTTATCTCCAATCACTGCCCAGGCTTGTAAGTGATGCAGAAATCACAACTCCTTCCCCGTGGCTAGAAACCATGTGGTTGGCATGTTTTCCAATGTTCAGTGTAGTTGAAACCAGTGTGGCCCATGAGGCCCCGCCCATGTTTATGGGCCACATTGGTCAGAAACACACATTGTGACCCTCAGCCTGATCCCAGTCCTCAGGTAAGGCCTCTCAGTGGCTGGATGAAGAGATAGCATATTGGGCTTGCCATGCCCCTAGGCCCCAAATTTTACCCATAGTTCGGGTTCTCCCTTCACTTTTCCACAGGGCTCTTCTTTGGAATTCCTCTTTTGGCGGGACACCTAAGGTAACCAACCTGAAAGGAGACCTCCCATTCCACAGATTGACGAAAAAGAATTGGGATCGGGCCAATTCCACAGAGAGGAAGATTCGTCAATGGCCCATGAGGTTTCCCAGACAATCCACGGCCATCGCTGATACCGAATCTAGAGACAAAAGACTAAACAAGCACCTCAGACTCGCTCTTTCCTCATATCCTGAAGTGTTCTTCTCATGGTTTATAGATCGGGCCTGCCATACCTATGTCTCCAAACCTAAGCTGAGTTTATGTTTTCAGACTTCTGTCCTCAAAGTCCTGGGCCACACACCCTCCACGCTGCGGTCCCTGGAGCCACACATAAGGACTGTGCCTACCCAATCCATAGGAACTCTGCCCATTCCATTGTCCAAAACCGTAAAATTAGGAGAACCCTCCAAATTCCTGAGGCCATCCCAATAGTGCAGGTCGCCCGTGACAAACAAGCGCGGTCTGATAGCAGCTGAGCATCAACCTCCACTCATACCATAGATGGATGTCTGCAGAGAAGAAGATTGAACCAGACAGGACCCTGGCCATATCGGATCCATTGCTTTGGTTACAGGCATGTCTCCTCAAAAGCCTGGATTCCAATACCAGCATAGGGGTTTTCCTGAGGCAGCAATCAGAACAAATCTCGTCTCCACAAGGAAACATGTGCATCGAGCTATGTCAAAAGCTTAGGAGAATACTTCAGGGTCCTGGTGCCACGGCCCCATTCCAAGGCCCCATGGACACAAACACACATTAGGACCCATCCTCAGGAAAGTCCATATCAAGTCAGCCACCCCGGTTGCTCCCGCAGAGCCATCAGATCTAAACTGGCTTGTTGCTAGGAGACAATTGGAATGCGAGGCTGGCTTCCCAGGCATCCTCCCTCGAATGGTGCTCTGGAGTCATTCCATATGGGATGTCCTGGAGCTGCCCAAAGGTCTCAATTATCCCGCAGAAGGAATTCTTGAAGGGGGCAACCCACAACTCCCACGTGGGAAAAACTCCATGGACACGAGATTCCCGCTCCCTTCATGAAGGGGCCGTCAGGCACAGAAACTCCAACCTAAGCCAAAGTCTAATTCTCTCCCTGACTTGAAATGGATGAGATATTGGTTCAGATTCTCAGGGGGTACCTGCCGTGCCCTTGCCCTGAGCCCAAGTATAGCTTTTGTTCTCAGAATTCCGACCTCACTCTCCTGGCCTCAAAGCCCTCATGATTGGTAAATCCGGTCCCACAATGCAGCACATGGCCTGCTTTCTGGAAAAAAAAAATATTGCCTAAAGAGTTGCCAAGGCACCTTATATGAAGATAAACCTACACGGTACTTGACTTTGCCCGAATTATATAGTCTAACCTGGGCACTAATGCACTATCTGACACAACCTGAGCCGGGACTTCCTGACCAACACCCAGACAGCTGACCGCACACTGAGCACATCAGAACCGCCATGGCCTTAGGTCATCATCTCTTCCCTACCTCAGTTTTCAGGCCTCAGAAACTAGACTTTATCTCTGCCTGGGGGTGAGTGTGATGCAGAAATCAGAACTTCTCCTTACACATGGCAAGAAACCTTGTGGTTGGCATGTTGTCCAACGTTCATTGTAGGAGAAACTAGCATTCACCCTGAGGCCCGCCTATTCTTGAGTGCGACGAGGGCATAAATATGCATTGTGACCCTCAGGGTGAGTCCTGTCCTCTAGTAAGTCCTCTCAGAGCCTGGATCACTAGATGTCATAATGGGCTTGACATAGCCCTAGGCCCCAATTTTTAACCAGATTTCTGGTTGTCCAGTCACCCCTCCCCAGAGCTCTACTCTGGAATTCCTCATTTGGTGGGACAACGGAGGTTAAAAAATGAAACAAAACAAAGCAACAACAACAAAAAAAAACGACTTCTTCCATCCCACAGAATGACCCCAACCTCTTTGGAAGGGGCCAAATCCCCAGAGAGTAAGACTCGTCCATTTCCCATGAAGTCACCCGGAAATTTCACGACCATGAGTGACATGATATGCAGAGACAAAAACATGAGCAATAGCCTCACACTTGCTTTTTTTTCATATACCGAAATGTTCTCCTCATGGTCTGTAGATCAGTCCTGCCCTACCTATGACCCGAAACAGAAGTCGAGTTTGTGTTTTCAGACAACTGTCCAAACAGCCCTGGCCTACACACCCTATAGGCTCAGGCCCCTGAAGCCAAACCTGAGGACTGTTCTTGCCCTCGCAAGTGAATTGTGTGAGCCCATTCCAATGGCGACAACGCAACTAAAAGTATAAACCTTTAAATTCCCTGAGGCCATCCCATAGTGTTGGCTTCCAAGGACAAACACGGGCAATCTGAGTTCATCTGAGCACCTACCTGCACTCTGACCCATAGATAGATGTCGCCCGAGGTAAAAAGAAACCAACAGGCCCCTAGGCACTAATCGGATTCATTGCTTTGGTTTCCAGGCATCTCTCCTCAGAGGCCTGGATTTCAATACCAGAATATGGCTGTTTCTTGACTCACCCATCAGAACAAATCTCCTCTACACATGGGAAACTTGCATGGTGGAGCTGTGTCAAACCTCTGTTTAGGAGAAGCCTTTAGGGCCCTAGTGCCACCGCTTAATGCCACAGTCTCCATAGACACAAAAACATATTAGGACCCATCCACAGGAGAGTCCATTTAAACTCAGCCTCCTCGGTTGCTCCCCGAGATCCAACAGATCTAGCCTATCTTGTAGCTAGGAGAATATTGGAATGCGAGGTGGGCTACCCAGCCATCCATCCTTAGAACCCTGCTCAGAATCGTTGGCCTGGAGCCAACCAACTGGTCTCAATTGTCCCACAGTAGAATCTTTGCAGTTTGGAGCTTCTCACAACTCCCATGGTGGGAAAACCCCCACGGCCTCGTGATTCCCCCCCTTTATGAAGGGGCCATCAGGGACAGAAAGTCAAACCTGAGGCATCGTCTGATGCTCAACCTGACTTCAGGTGCACGAGATCTCGATTCAGGTCTGTAGATTGTGCCTGCCATGTCCTCACCATAAAACCTAAGCCTAGCTTGTGTTCTCAGAGTTCCGTCCTCAGACTACCGGCCCACAAGCCCTCCAGTTTGGCAATCCGGAAGTACAATGCAGCACTCTGTGGGCCCTCCAAGAGAAACATTGCCCTCTGGGGCTACCTAGAAACCCCAAATGAAGATCAACCTGCACGCCATTTGGCTGTACACCAAATATATAGGCTGATCTGGGCATCATTGCCTTCTCTGACACAGCCTGAGCTGGACCTCCTGGCCCCACCCAGACAGCTGGCCGCACACTAGGCACATTGGAACCAACATGGCCTTAGTTCGTCATCTCTTCCCAACCTCGGTTTTCAGGCTTCAGTACCTAGACCTTATCTCTAATCACTGCCCAGGTTTGAAAATGTTGCAGAAATCAGAACTCGTTCCCTTGGCAAGAAACCTCGTGGTTGGCATGTTGTCCAACGTTCAGTGTAGTTGAAACCAGTGTGGCACATGAGACCCAGCCCATGCTTGAGGGCTACATTGGTCTCAAACACACATTGTGACCCTCAGCCTGAGCCCGGTCCTCAGGCAAGGCCTCTCAGTGGCTGCATGAAGAAACAGCATATTGGGATTGCCATGCCCCTAGACCCCAATTTTTAACCATAGTTCGGGTTGTCCCTTCACTCTTGCCCAGGGCTCTGCTTTGGAATTCCTCTTTTGGTGGGACACCTCAGGTAACAAACCTTAAAGGAGTCCTCCCATCCCACAGATTCACGAAAAAGAATTGGGATCGGACCAGATCCACAGAGAGGAAGATTTGTCCATGGCCCAGGAGGCCTCCCCGACATTCCTCGGCCATCGCTGATACAAATCCAGAGACAAAAGCCTGAGCAAGCGCCTCAGACTCGCTCTTTCTTCATATCCTGAAGAGTTCTTCTCCTGGTTTGTAGGTCGGGCTTGCCATACCTACGTTCCCAAACCTAAGATGAGTTTGTGTTTTTTGTTTTCTGTCCTCAAATTCCTGGGCCACATACCCTCCAGACTGAGCCCCTGGAGCCACACATTAGTACTGTGCCTACCCAATCCATGGGAATTCTGCCCATGCCATTGTCTCAAACCGTTCAAATTAGGAGAACCCTCCATAGTCCCTGAGGCCATCTCAATGGTGTAGGTTGTCCCGGACAAACAAGGGCCGTCTGACACCAGCTGAGCATCAACCTCCACTCATACCATAGATGGATGTCCCCAGAGAAGAAGATTGAACCAGGCAGGACCCTAGGACATAATGGGATCCATAGCTTTGGTTTACAGGCATGTCTCCTCAAAAGCCTGGATTCCAATACCAGCATAGGGCTTCTCCTGAGGCACCCATCAGAACAAATCTCGTCTCCACAAGGAAACTTGTGCATGGGAGCTATGTCAAAGGCTTAGGAGAATACTTCAGGGTGCCGGTGCCACCGCCCCATTCCAAGGCCCTCAGGGACACAAACAAACATTAGGACCCATCCTCCGGAAAGTCCATTTCAACTCAGCCACCCCGGTAACACCTGCTGAGCCATCAGATCTATACTGTCTTGTTGCTAGAAGAAAATTGGAAAGCGAGGCGGGCTTCCCAGGCATTCATCCTCGAATGGTGCTCTCGAGTCATTCCATATGTGATGTCCTGGAGCTGTCCAACAGGTCTCAATTGTCCCGCAGAAGGAATCTTTGAAGGGCCATCTCACAACTCCCAACGTGGGGAAACCTCCATGGACTAGAGATTCCACTCCCTTCATGAATGGGCCGTCATGTACAGAAACTCCAACCAGAGCCAATGTCTGATCCTCGCCCTGAATTCAGATGCATGAGATATTGGTTCAGATCTGCCGAGGTACCTGCCGTGCCCTCGACCTGAAACCCAAGTCTAGCTTGTGTTCTCAGACTTCCGTCCTCACACTCCTGGCCCAGAAGACCTCAAGTTTGGCAATTCCGAACCCACTGTGCAGCACTCTGCCTGCCCTCTAGAAACAAAATATTGCCTCATGAGCTGCCCAGGCACATCATATGTGGATAAACCTACACGCCACTTGACTGTACGTAAATTATATACTCTAAGCTGTGCACTAATGCACGGTCTGACACACCTGAGCCCGGACCTCCTGACTAACACACAGACAGCTGACCACACACTGAGCACAACAGACCAGCCATGACCCTCGGACATCATCTCTTCCATACCTCAGTTTTCAGGCTTCAGAACCTACCTTTTCTCCAATCACTGCCCAGGGGTGATGGTATGTAGAAATCAGAACTCCTCCTTACCCATGGCAAGAAACCTTGTGGTTGGCATGTTGTCCAACGTTCAGTGTAGGAGAAATCAGCATTCACCCTGAGGCCCAGCCCATTCTCAAGTGCGACGAGGGCATAAACACACCAAACTCTTTGGACGAGGCCAACCTTCTAAAGAGTAAGACTCGTCCATTTCCCATGAAGTCACCCGGAAATTTCACGACCATGAGTCACACGATATCCAGAGATAAACTTGAGCAAGAGCCTCACACTCGCCCTTTTTTCATATCCCGAAGAGTTCTTCTCATGTTCTGTAGATCAGTCCTGCCATACCTATGACCCGAAACATAAGCCGAGGTTGTGTTTTCAGACAACTGTCCAAACAGCCCTGGCCTACACACCCCAAAGGCTCAGGCCCTTGGAGCCAAACCTGAGGACTGTACTTGCCCTCTCCAAGGGAATTGTGTGTACCCATTCCAATGGCCACAATCCTACTAATAGGATAAACCTCCAAAGTTCCTGAGGCCATCCCAATAGTGGTGGCTTCCCAGGACAAACAGGAGCAATCTGAGCCCAAATGAGCACCTACCTGCACTCAGACCCATAGACTGATGTCCCCAGAGGAAAATAGGAATGAACAGACCACTAGGTACTAATCGGATCCATTGCTATGGTTTCCAGGCATGTCTCCTCAGAGGCCTGGATTTCAATACCAGCATATGGCTGTTTCTTGACTCACCCATCAGAACAAATCTCATCTACATATGGGAAACTTGCATGGTGGAGCTGTGTCAAAGTCTCTGTTTAGAAGAACCCATAAGGGACCCAGTGCCACCGCTTCATTCCAAGGTCTCCATAGACACAAAAACATATTAGGACACATCCACAGGAGAGTCAATTTCAACTCAGCCTCCTCAGTTGCTCCCCCAGATCCAGCAGATCTAACCTTTCTTGTAGCTAGGAGAAAAATGGAATGCCAGGTGTGGTACCTAGCCATCCATCCTCAGAACCATGCTTGGAATCCTTGGCCTGGCGCCAACTAACAGGTCTCAATTGTCCTGGAGAAGAATCTTTGTAGTTTGGAGCTTCTCACAACTCCCATCGTGCGAAACCCCCCATGGCCTCGTGATTCCCCCCCTTCATGAAGGGGCCATCAGGGACAGAAAGTCCAACCTGAAGATCGTCTGATCCTCACCCTGACTTCAAATGCACGAGATCTCGATTCAGGTCTGTAGATTGTGCCTGCCATGTCCTCACCCATAAAAACTAAGCCTAGCTTGTGTTCTCAGACTTCAGTCCTCAGACTACTGGCCCACAAGCCATCCAGTTTGGCAATCCAGAAGTACAATGCGGCACTCTGCCTGCTCCCTGGAAGAAGAACATTGCCCTCTGGGGCTACCCAGAAACCCCAAATGAGGATCAACCTGCACGCCATTTGGCTGTACACCAAATATATAGGCTGAAGTGGGCACAATTGCCCATTCTGACACAGCCTGAGCCTGGAACTCCTGGCCCCACCCAGACAGCTGGCCGCACACTGAGCACATCGGACCCGCCATGGCCTTAGGTCGTCATCTCTACCCAACCTCGGTTTTCAGGCTTCAGAACCTTGACCTTATCTCCAATCACTGCCCAGGTTTGAAAATGTTGCAGAAATCCGAACTCGTTCCCTTGGCATGAAACCTCGTGGTTGGCATGTTGTCCAACTTTCAGTGTAGTTGAAACCAGTGTGGCACATGAGACCCAGCCCATGGTTGAGGGCCACATTGGTCTCAAACACACATTGTGACCCTCAGCCTGAGCCCGGTCCTCAGGCAAGGCCTCTCAGTGGCTGCATGAAGAAACAGCATATTGGGCTTGCCATGCCCTAGACCCTAATTTTTAACCATATTTCGGGTTGTCCCTTCACTCTTGCCCAGGGCTCTGCTTTGGAATTCCTCTTTTGGTGGGACACCTCAGGTAACAAACCTTAAAGGAGTCCTCCCATCCCACAGATTCACAAAAAAGAATTGGGATAGGGCCAAATGCACAGAGAGGAAGATTCGTCCATGGCCCATGAGGCCTCCCCGACATTCAACGGCCATCGCTGATACAAAATCCAGAGACAAAAGCCTAACCAAGCGCCTCAGACTCGCTCTTTCTTCATATCCTGAAGAGTTCTTCTCATGATTTGTAGTTCGGCCATGCCATACCTACGTTCCCAAACCTAAGCTGAGTTTGTGTTTTTTGTTTTCTGTCCTCAAAGTCCTGGGCCACACACCCTCCAGGCTGGGCCCCTGGAACCACACATTAGGACTGGGCCTAACCAATCCATGGGAATTCTGCCCATTCCATTATCCAAAACCGTACAAATTAGGAGAAACCTCCAAATTCCCTGAGGCCATACCAATGGTGTAGGTTGTCCGGGACAAAAAAGGGCCGTCTGACACCAGCTGAGCATCTACCTCCACTCATACCATAGATGGATGTCCCCAGAGAAGAAGATTGACCAGACAGGACCCCAGGCCATAATGGGATCCATAGCTTTGGTTTACAGGCATGTCTCCTCAAAAGCCTGGTTTCCAATACCAGCATAGGGCTTCTCCTGAGGCACGCATCAGAACAAATCTCGTCTACACATGGGAAACTTGCATGTTGGAGCTCTCTCAAAGCCTCTGGTTAGAAGGACATTTCAGGTTCCCGGTGCCAGCGCCTCATTCCAAGGTCTCCATGGAGACACACCCACATTAGGACCCATCCACAGGAGAGTCCATTTCAACTCAGCCCCCTCAGTTGCTCCCCCTGATCCAGCAGATCTAACCCGTCTTGTCGCTAGGAGATGATTGGAATGAGAGGCAGGCTTCCCAGACATCCATACTTAGAACCATTCTCAGAATTATGCTGTATGGGAAGTCCTGGAGCCAACCAACAGGTCTCAATAGTCCCGCAGAAGAATCTTTACTGTTTGGAGCATCTCACAACTACCATCATGGGCAAACCTCCATGGCCTCGTGATTTCGCCCCCTGTGCTTCATGAAGGGGCCATCAGGGACAGAAGCTCCAACCTGAGCGATCGTCTGATCCTCGCCCTGACTTCAGATGCAGGACATCTTGATTCATCTCTGCAGAGTGTGTCTGCCGTGCCCTTGCCCAGAAACGTAAGTCTAATTTGTGTTCTCAACTTCCATCCTCACATTCCTGGCCCACAAGCCCTCCAGTTTGGCAATTCCAGAACTACAAGGCAGCACTCTGCCTGCTTTCCGGAAGAAAAACTTTGCCCTCTGGGGCTACCCAGATTCCCCAAATGAGGATCAACCTGCATGCCACTTGACTGGACCCCAATTATACAGGCTGCCCTGGGCACTACTGCCCTTTCTGGCACAGCCTGAGACTGAACCTCCTGGCTCGCACCCACCCAGCTAGCCACACACTGAGCACATCAGACCCGCCATGGCCTTAGGTCATCATCTCTTTCCAACCTCGGTTTTCAGGCTTCAGAACCTAAACCTTATCTCCAGTCACCACCCAGAGTTGAACATGATGCAGGAATCAGAACTCCTTCCCCATGGCAAGAAACCTTGTGGTTGGCATGTTGTCCAACGTAAAATGTAGTTGAAACCAGTGTGGCCCATGAGGCCCTGCAGATGCTTGAGGACCAAGTCGTTCACAAACATGCATTCTGACCCTCAACGTGAGCCCAGTTCTCAAGTAAGGCCTCTCAGTGGATGGACCAAAAGACAGCATATTGGGCTTGTCATGCCCCTAGGCCCCAATTTTTAACCAGATTTCTGGTTGTCCAGTCTCCCCTCCCCAGGGCTCGGCTTTGGAATCCCTCTTTTGGTGGGACACCTGAGGTAACAAAACTGAAAGGACTCCTCCCATCCCACAGTTTGACCCAAAACAATTGGAATCGGGCCAAATCCACAGAGCGGAAGACTCGTCCATGGCCCATGAGGCCTCCCCGACATTCCCCGCCCATCGTTGACACAAAATCCAGAAACAAAAGCCTGAACAAGTGCCTCACAATCTCTCTTTCTTCATATCTGGAAGAATTCTCCTCACGGTCTGTAGATCGGGCCTGCCATACCTACGTCCCTAAACCTAAACTGAGTTTGTGTTTTAGACTTCTGTCTCCACAGTCCTGAGGCACACACCCTGCAGGCTGGGGCCACTGGAGCCACATCAAAACTGTGCCTTCCCTCTCCACAGGAATTCTGCCCATTCCATTGTCCATAATCATAAAATTAGGAGAAACCTCCAAAGTCCCCAAGGCCTTCACAATAGTGTAGGCCGCCTGGGACAAACAAGGGCCATCTGACACCAGCTGAGCATCTAACTCCACTAATACCTTAGATGGATGTACACAGAGAAGAAGATTCAACCGGACAGGCCCCTAGGCTATAAACGGAGCCATTGCTTTGGTTTCCAGTTATCTCTCTTCAGAGGCCTATATTCCAATAACAGTATATGGGGGTTTCCTGAGGCACCAATCAGAACAAATCTCGTCTCCACATGGGAAACTTGTCCTTTGGAGATGTCTCAAAACCTCCGGTTAGGAGAATCCTTCAGGGCCCATGCACCAATGCCCCATTCCAAGGTCTCCATGGACACAAACCCACATTAGCATCCATCCTCAGGAGAGTCCATTTCAACTCAGCCCCCTTGGTTGCTCTGACAGAGCCAGCATATCAAACCTGTCTATTTGCTAGGAGACAACTGCAATGTGAGGCGGGCTTCCCATGCATCCATCCTAAGATCCCTGCTCTGGTGTCATTCTGTATGGTATGTACTGGAGTGATACAAAAGGTCTCAATTGTTGATCAGAAGGAATCCTTGTTGTTTGGAGCATCTCACAACTCCCATCGTGGGTAAACCTCCATGGACTGGAGATGCTGTCCCCTTCATAAAGTGGCCAGAATGGACAGAAATTCAAACCTAAGCCTAGGTTTGAACCTCGCCCTGACTTCAGATTCATGATATCCCGATTCAGATCTGCAGAGGGTGCCTGCCGTGCCCTCGCCCAGAACCTACGCCTAACATGTGTTCTCAGACTTCCGTCCTAACACTCCCCGTCCACAAGGCATCCTCTTTGGAAATTCCGGAGCCACAATGCAGCACTCTGCCTGTCCTCCAGAAGAAAAACATTGCCCTTGGGGCTACCCAGAAATGCCAAATAAAGATCAACCTGCACGGCACTCAGTTGTACCCCAATTATACAATCTACCCTGGGCACTAAGGCCCTGTCTGACACAGCCCAAGCTTGGACCTCCCGACCAACACCCAGACAGCTGGCTCCACGCTGAGCATATCGGACCCGACATGGCCTTAGATCGTCATCTCTTCCCAACCTCGGTTTTCAGACTTCACAACCTGGACCTTATGTCCAATCACTACCCAGGGGTGAATGACATGCAGAAATCAGAATTAATACTTCCCCATGGCAAGAACTCATGTGGTTGACATGTTGACTATCATTCAGTGTAGGAGAAACAAGCATGCACCATGAGTCCCCACCCATGCTTGAGTACCACGAGGGCATAAACACGCATTGTGACCCTCAGCATGAGTTCTGTCCTCAATGAAGGCCTCTCAGTGGCTGGACCATTAGAAGGCATATTGGGCTTGCCATGCCCCTAGGCCAGTATTTTTAGTTAGATTTCTTGTTGTCCAGGGCTCTGCTCTGGAATCCCTCTTTTGGTGGGACACCTTAGTTAACAAAACTGAATCCCACAGATTAACCCAAAACAATTGGGATCTGGCCAAATCCACAGAGAGAAACACTCTTCCATGGCCCATGAGGACTCCTCGACATTCCACGGCCATCATTGACACAAAATCCAGGGGCAAAAGCCTGACAAGTGTCACACTTTCACCCTTTATTCAGATCCCAAAAAGTTCTCCTCATAGTCTGTAAATCGGGCCTGCCATACCTACGTCCCCAAACCTAAGCTGAGTTTGTGTTTTAAGACATCTGTCCCCACAGTCCTTGCCCACACACCCTCAAGGCTGGGCTCTTGGAGCCACACATCAGGTCTGTGCCTGCCCACTCCACAGGAATTCTGCCCATGCCATTGTCCATAATCATACAATTTAGGAGAAACCTCCAAAGTCCCCGAGGCCATCCCTATAGTGTAGGCCGCCCGGACAAACAGGAGCGGTCTGACACCAGCTGAGCAACTACCTCCATTTCATAAAATAGACAGATGTCGACAGAGAAGAAGATTGAACCAGAGAGGCTCCTAGGACCTAATTGGATGCATTGCTGTGGTTTCTATGTATCTCTCCTCAGAAGCCTGGTTCTAATACCAGCATATGTGGGTTTCCTGAGGCACCAATTAGAACAAATCTTGTCTCCACATGGAAAACTTGCTCTTTCGAGTTGTTTCAAAATCTCCGGTTAGAATCCTTTAGAGCCCTGGGGCCACCACCCCATTCCAACGTCCTCATGGACACAAACACACATTAAGACCCATCTTCAGGAGAGTCCATTTCAACTCAGCTCCCACGATTGCTCCTGCATAGCCATCAGATCGTACCTGTCTTGTGGCAGGGAGACAATTGGTGTAAGAGGCAGTCTGCTCAGGCATCCATCCTTAGAACCCGGCTCTCGAGTCATTCCATATGGGATGTCCTGGAGCCATCCAACAGTTCTCAATTTTCCCGCAGAAGGAATCCTTGCAGTTTGGAGCATCCCACAACTCCCAACGTGGGAAAACCTCCATGGCCTCGAGATTCCATCCCTTTGATGAAGGGGCCATCATGGACAGAAACTCCAACCTGCGCCTAAGTCTGATCCTCGTCCTGACTTCAGATGAATGAGATTTTGATTCGGATCTGCAGAGGGTGCCTGCCGTGCCCTCGCCCTGAAACTTAAGTCTAGCTTATGATCTCAGACTTACGTCCTCACACTCCTGGTCCCGACGCCCTTAAGTTTGGCAATTCTGGACCCACAATGCTGCACTCTGCCTGCCCCAGTGAGATTCCCTGACACAATAAATGAGGATGAACCTACATGGAACTCAACTGTACCCAAATTATACAGTCTAACCTGGGCACTAATGCACTGTCTGACACAGCCTGAATCCATACCTCCTGAACAACACCCAGAAAGCTGACCGCACACTGAGCACATCGGACCCTCCATGACCTTAGGTTATCATCTCATCCCAACCTCTATTTTCTGGATTCAGAACTTAGATCTTATCTCCAGTCACTGCCCAGGGGTGAACATGATGCAGAAATCAGAATTCCTCCTTCCCCATGGAAAGAAACCTTGTGGTTCGTATGTTGTCCAAAGTTCAGTGTAGGAGAATCAAGCATGGCCCATGAGTCCCCGCCCATGCTTGATGCCTACATTGGGCACAAACATGCATTGTGACCCTCAGTGTGAGCACTGTACTCAAGGAAGACCTCTCAGTGGCTGGACCAAGGTACCCCATATGGGGATTGCCATGCCCTTAGGCCCCCTATCTTATACAGAGTTCGGGTTGTCCAGTCGCCCCTTCCCAGGGTTCTGCTCTGGAATCCCTCTTTAGTGGCACACCTGAGGTAAAAAAAAACAAAAAAAAAAAACAAAAAAAAACAGAATGGACTCCTCCCATCCCACGGAATGACCCCAAAATATTGGGATCATCCAAATCCCCATAGAGGAACTCTCACCCATGGTCCATGAGGACGCCCCTACATTCCACGGCCATCAGTGACACAAAATCCAGAGTCAAAAGCCTGAGCAAGTGCCTCACACTCACTCTTTGTTCATATCCTGAAGAGTTCTGCTCAAGGTCTGTAGATCGGGCCTCCCATACCTATGTCCCCAAACCTAAGACGAGTTTCTGTTTTCAGACTTCTGTCCCCACAGCTCTGACCCACACACCCTCCATGCTTGAGCCCCTAGAGCCACACCTCAGGATTGTGCCTTCCCTCCCCAAAGGAATTCTGCCCATTTCATTGGCCACAAACTTGCAAATTAGGAGAAACCTCCAAAGTCAAAGTGGCCATCCCAATAGTGTAGACTGCCCAGGACAAATAGGGGCAATCTGACACCAGCTGAGGAACTACCTCCACTCAATCCCATAGACAGATGAACCGAGAGAAGAAGATTAAACCAGACAGGCCCCAGGCCCTAATCAGATCCATTGCCTTGGTTTCCAGGCATCTCTCCTCAGAGTTCTGGTTTCCAATACCAGCATATTGGGGGTTACTGAAGCACCAATGAGAACAAATCTTGTTTCCCCATGGGAAAAATGCTTTTTGGAGCTGTGTCAAAACCTCTGGTTAGGAGCATCCTTCAGAGCCCTGGTGCCACTGCCCCATTCCAAGGTCTCCATGGACACAATCCCACATTATGACCGATCCTCAGGAGAATGCATTTCAACTCAGCCCCCTCGGCTGCTACATCATAGGCAGCAATCAAACGTGCCGTTTCGCTAGGAGACAATTGGAATGCAAGGCCGGATGCCCAGGCATCCATCCTTAGAACCCTGCTCTGCAATTGTTCCATATGGGATGCCCTGGAGCCATCCAACAGGTTTCAACTGACCCGCAGAAAATCCTTGTGGTTTGGAGCATCTCACTACTGCCATCATGGGAAAACACCAATGGCGGTGTGATGACCCCCCTTCATGAAGGGGCCACCATGGACAGAAACTCCAACCTGAGCCAACATATGAACCTCGCCCTGACCTCAGATGCATGAAATCTCAATTCAGCTCTGCAGAGTGTGCCTGCCATGTCCTCGCCCTGAAACCAAAGCAAAGCTTCAGTTCTCAGACTTACATTCTTGCATTCCTGGCCCCAAGGACTCCAGTTTGGCAGTTCCGGAGCCAGAATGCAGCACTCTGCCTGCCCTCCAGAAGAAAGACTTTGCCCTATGGGGCTACGGAGAAACCCCAAATAATTATCTTCTGCATGCCACTCAACTGTACCCCAATTATACAGTGTATCTGGGCACGAATGCCCTGTCTGGCACAGCCTGAGTGCAGACCTCCTGAACGACACCTAGAAAGCTGGCCTCAAACTGAACACATCGGACCCGCCATGGCCTTAGTTCGTCATCTCTTCCAAACCTCGGTTTTCAGGCTTCAGAACCTCGACCTTATCTCCAATTAGTGCCCAGAGGTGAACGTGATGCAGAAATCAAAACTCCTCCTTCCCCATGGCAAGAAACCCTGAGGTTGGCATGTCCAAGGTTCAGTGTAGGAGAAACCTGCAAGCTCAATGAAGTCCCGCCCAATATTGAGGACTTCCTTGGGCACAAACACACATTGTGACCCTCAGCATGAGTCCACTATTCAAGTAACGTCTCTCAGTGGCTGGACCAAGAATCTGCATATGGGCTTGCCATGCCCATAGGACCCCAGGCCTAACCAGAGGGTGGGTATTCCAGTTGTATGTACCCAGTGCTCTGCTCTAGAATCCCTCTATTGTGGGAACACATGAGGCAGAAAACAGGACTCCTCCCTTCCCACAAAATGACCCCAATCTCTTGGGAGCCGGACAAATCACCAGAGAGGGAGACTTCCATGGTCCATGAGACCATGCTTACATTAAATGACCATCATGAATACAACATCCAGAGACATAAGCTTGAACGACCGCCTCTCACTCGCCTTACTTTCTAATCACAATGAGCTCCCCTCACGGACTGTAGATCACTCCTGCCATAACCTCAGCCCCAAACCTCAGCCGAGTTTGTGTTTTTGGATGTCTGTCCCCACAGCCCTGGCCCACACAGCCGCCAGGCTGGGGCCTCTGGAGCCACACCACAGGACTGTCCTGCTCTCTCCAAGGAGACTATGCCCATTCCATTGCCCATAACCCCACAGAATAGGAGAAACCTCAAGGCCCCCGAGGACATCCCACTACTATAAGCCTCTCTGGACAAAGGCATCCTGACACTAGCTGAGCAACTACCTCCATGCAGAAACACAGACAGATGTCAGCAGAGACAGTAGATTGAACCAGACAGGCCCCTGGGCCCTAATCTGAACTCTTGCTTTGGTTTCCAGGTGTCACTCCTCAGAGGCCTGGGTTTGAAGACCAGCATCTGGGGCTTTCCTGAGACACCAAACAGAACAACTATCGTCTCCACATGGGAAGCTTCATTGTTGGAGCTGTGTCAAACCCTTCGGTTTGGAGAAACCTGCAGAGTCCCTGAGCCACCGCCACATTCCAAGGTCTCCATGGCCACCAACCCACAGTATGACTCATCCTCAGGAGAGTCCATTTCAACTCAGCCCTCTGAGAAACCCGCCCAAGAGCCTGCAGATTGAGCCTGCCTTGCCCCAAGCAGCCAGTGGGAATGTGAGGTGGCATTTGCAGACATTCATGCTTAGACCCCTTCTCTTGAGTCTTTCTGTAGGGGTCATCCTAGAACCATCTCATAGTACTCGACTGTCCTACAGAGGAAACCTTGATGTTTGGGGCAGCTCATAACTCCCAGCATTGGGAAACTTCCCTGGCCTCATGACGCCCCAACCCCCTTCAGGAAGGGGCCATAATGGACACAAACTCCAACCTGAGGCAACGTCTGATACTCGCCCTGACCTCAGATGCAGGAGATCTTGATTCAGTCTCTGCAGAGTGGGCCTGCCATGCCCTCGGCCCCAAACCTAACGCTAGCTTGTGTTTTCAGACTTCCCTCTTCACACTCCTGGCAAACAAGCCCTCCAGACTGGGAATTCCAGAACCACAACACAGTTTTCTGCCTGCCCACCAGAAGAAAAACGTTGCCCTATGGGGCTCTCCAGAAACCACAAATGAGAACGTACCTGCTCTGGCCTCGACCGCACCCTATCTGGAAAAGATACCCTGGTCAGTAATGCTCTGTCTGACACAGCCTGACGTCCCGACAGAGAAGGAAACAGCTGGCTGCACACTAAGCACATCAGACAGGCCATGGCCTTATGCTGTCATCTCTTCCCAACCTGGGTTTTCAGACATCTGACCCTAGATATTATATCAAATCCTGGCAAACGTGGGTAACTGAAGCACAAATCAGATCTTCTCCTTCCCCATGGCTGGAAAGCTTGCTGTTGGCATGGAGTCATACCTTCAGTGTAGGAGAAACCTTCATGGCCCCTGAGGCCAAGCCTAAACTTGAGTGCCTCCTTGGGTACAAACTCGCATTGGGACCATCAGCATGGGCCCCATGTCGAAGTAAGGTCTCTCAGGGCCTGGACTAAGAGCCCGCATATGGGGCTTGCCAAGCCCCTATGATCCCAATCTTCACAAGAGCTCGAGTATTCCATTTGCTCGAACCCAGGACTGTGATCTGGAGTCCCTCTCCTGGAAGAACACCTGAGCCAGACAGCAGGACTCCACCCTTCCCACAAAATGTCCCCAAAATCTTAAGAGCTGGACCAACTCCTCAGAGAGGGAGACTCTTCCATAGCCCCTGAGGTCACCCCTACATTCCACGGCTATGGGAGACAAAACATCCAAAGACAAAAGCTTGCGTGACTGCCTCCCATTTGCCCTTCTTTCATAAGCTGAGGATCTCCTCTCACGGTCTGTGGGTCCATCCTGCAATGCTCTCGGCTCTGCACCCAAGCCGAGTTTGTGTTTTCAGACTTCTGTGCCCACAGCCCGGACCCACACACCCTCCAGGCTAGGGCCTATGGAGACACACTGAAGGACTGTGCCAGTCCTCTCCAAGAAAACTGTACCCAATCCATTGGCCACAACCCTAGAGATTAGGAGAATCCAATAAGGTCTCCAAGGCCATGCCTCGGCCATGGACTAAGAGGGGCACTCTGACACCAGCTGAGCAACTATCTCCACTTAGATACTCAGACAGTGTCCCCAGAGACAGAAGATTGAAACGGACAGGCATCTAGGCTCTAATCTGAACCCTAGCTTTGGTTTCCAGGTGTCTCTACACAGAGAACTGGTTTGAAGACCAGTATCTGGGGCTTTTCTGAGGCACCAAAGAGAACCTGTCTCATCTCCACATAGGGATCTCTTTTTAATTGGAGCAATATTACACCCTTCGGTTAGGCGAATACTTCATGGCCCCTGAGCTGCCAACATATTCCAAGGTCTCCATGCACACAAACCCACATTATGACCCATCCGCAGGAGAGTCCATTTCAATTCAGCACCCTAGTTAGCTCGCCCCAGAGCCAGTAGTTCAAACATGTCTTGTCACAAAGAGCCAATGGGAATGTGAGGTATGCTGTACAGGCATCCATCCTTCGAATCCTGCTCTCCAGTCTTTCCGTATGGGACATCCTGGAGCCATTCAACAGGACTCGACTGTCCAGCAGATGGAAAGCTTGTGGTATGGGTCAACGCACAAACTAGAGTTTGTGCTGGTGTCTAAGGTGCTGTGCAGGATTCTCCAATCTTGAGGGTTTGGCACAGGTCGAAGGGCATGGTTTCCTACTGGGGACAGGAGATATTCTATTGTGTGGCTCAGGGACCACATGTTGTATCCTAAGTTGGTATTTCAGAACAGGACCCTGAGGACAGATGCCTGAAAACCTAATCTAGTGTTCCAATGACGTCCTAGGAGCATGTCAGGTACAATCTTCTGACCCAGGAACATTGAAATGGCTGTCTGCTTGGATGTAGGTGATCAGGGCGTTCAGACTGGCATTTGTGTCCAGTGCTGCCGACAATATTGGGTTGGGCTCAGGGCTCTTGCGTGTTTCTCCTAAACTGGAAGGTTTGGGCAGGTTTGACGGGCACAGTTTCCTTGGGGATGGCAGGCCTAGTCATGTGTTGTGGATCCAGAGACCCTGTCCTGGAGGGCATATGAGCCATGGTTTTGGGAGAGAAGTCTGCGAACACAAATGTGGGTTATGGTTAGTGGAAAGGTGATCACAGGCCCAATGAGTAGACCTGGAGTGCAGCTTGTCAGGAGTTGTAATTAGGGTGACTGGAAGGCAGTAGCACAGGCTTTTCTCTCTATATTGTGTGTCCAGGATGGCCTCGGAATGCAGGTATAGTCTCATGGGTCCATGGGAAACTTTTCCTCTCTATGGATCTGTGCAGCTCATAGTTTGGTGGCTTTTTTGGGGAAGGGAAGAGTGTTGTTTTCCATCTTATGGGTGCCCCAAAACAGGGATTCCAGATACAGGCTCTTTTTCTGGGCATCTGGGACTTCCCACCAAGGGTTAGGATTTGCACCTAGGGGTGTATGAGGCCTGCAATGCGGGATCATGATGGTGCAACTGAGAGGGATTGTTTGAAAGCTTGCTCAGGCTGAGTCTCACAATGCCTGTTTGCTCCCATGGCGGCCCTCAGGAGTGGGAGTGGTCTCATTGGTCATATATCTGGCTCCCTCTTAGAGAGTTGGGCACCCAACCCAACAGCCAAATGTCCTGCCATGAGGAAGGATGAGTTCTCTTCCGTCAGGTTCCTCTGTGCTTCAGGTTGCCCCATTGGCAGGGTTTCCAGCAAGGTCTCGAGATAGGTGCCTGAATACCAAGGATGGGTGGAGATGACGTACTTGGGCCATAGCAATCCCAAATGCTAGATATGAGGCCTAAAACTCGGTCGGGGCTCAGGCTCTGTCAGACACAGCGCTAGTGGCCATGGCAGCCTTTATATCAGAGTAGATTCGAGGGCGGAGCAGATTGATCCTCATGTGGAGTTTCTTGGGAAGATTCCCAGGCATTTGTTCATTCAATAGGGAAGGCAGAATGCTGTGTTGTGGCTCCAGGTTTCCCAATCACGAGAGCTTGGGAACCAGTCAGTTTTGGGTGGAATTGTAAACAAAAGCTATGGTTCAATTCAGTGCCAAGCAGAAGGCAGTTCCAATTTGTAGCAGTTTACTCGAGATATCCAGCACTGGAATAAGGGTGGATGTCAGATGCTTGCTCACACTAGAGTTTTTGTCTATGATGACCGACAAGTGGAGGGGTGGTATAAAGAGGCCATGGAGGAGTTCACATGCTGAGGCCTGTGAACTGCTGCAAAAAGTAACATTTTTTTGTACAGTGTAGGTGAAGTCTGGTTTGTTTACTCTAGGTTTCCCCATGTGGAAAGTTTGTGAAGAAGAGCTCTCCGGCATGGATGCCAGGAAAGCACACCTCCATTGACAATTGCAGCTGAGGAACATGGCAGATTCGTTCTGGTGGCTCTGGGACAAAGTGCCAAGGCCTTGAGTTGACATGGGATCTCTTGCAGATGGGTCACAATGCTTGTTTGTTACCAGGGAGAACTTAGAATGTGCTGGTTGCTAAGGTGCCATGCAGGATTCTCCTACCCTGAGGGTTTAGCACAGGTCCAAGAGCATGGTATTCTTCTGGGGACAGGGGATGTTCTGTCGTGTGGCTCAGAGACCATATGATGTGTCATAGATTGGTATTTCAGAACAGGCCCTTGAGGACAGATGCCTAAAAACCTAATGGGGTTCCATTGAGAGCCTAGGGGCATTTTAGGTTCAATCGTGTATCTCACGATCATTGACTTGGCTATTTCCCTGGATGTAGGTGATAAGGGTGTTTCAGACTGCGCATTTCCATCCCGAGTGGCCGGCAATATTGGTGTGGGCTCAGGGGCCACACAGGTTTCTCCTAATTTGGAAGGTTTGGGCAAATCTGATATGCACAGTGTCCTTGGGGTTGGCAGCCAGAGTTCTGTGGTGTGGCTCCAGAGATCACATTCTGGTGGGCATGTGAGCCATGGTTTTGGGAGAGAAGTCTACAAACACAAATACAAATTAGGGTGAGTGGCGAGGTGATCACAGGCCCAATGCGTAGACCTTGAGGGAAGCTCGTCATGAACTATAATTAGGGAGACTGGAAGGCAGTAGCACAGGCTTTTCTCTCTGGATTGTGTGTCCAGGATGGCCTTGGAATGCAGGTGTGGTCTCATGGGTCCATGGGAGTCTTTTCCTCTCTATGGATCCTGGTGGCTCTCCATAGTTTGGTGGCTTTTTCGGGGAAGGGGAGAGTGATGTTTTCCACCTTATGGGTGCCCCAAAACAGGGATTCCAGAGACGGGCTCTGGTTCATGGCATCTGGGACATCACAACAAGTGCTAAGATTTGGGCTTAGGGCATATTAGGCCTGCAATGCGGGTTCATGGTGGTGCAACAGAGAAGGATTGTTTGAAAGCATGCTCAGGCTGAGGGTCACAAGGCCTGTTTGCCTCCAGGGCATCCCTGAGGAGTTTGTGTGGTCTCACTGGACTTGTAAATGACTCCCCCTTTCAGGGTTGAACACCCATCCTAACAGCCAAGTTTCCTGATATGAAGAAGGAGGAGTTCTCTATTGTGCTTCAGGATGCCCCATTATCAGGGATTCCAGCAAAGGTCTGGGGACAGGTGCCTGAATACCAAGGATGGGTAGAGATGAAATACTTGAGCCATGGCATTCCCAAATACTAGATGTGGGGCTCAAACTCTGGTGACTGACACTAGGTCTGGGCTCAGGCTCTGTCAGACACAGCACTACTGGCCAGGGCAACCTATAAATCAGGGTCCCTCCGATATAGGGCCGAGCAGATTGATCCTCATGTGGGGTTTCTGGCCAGACTCACCAGGCACTTGTTTCTATCGGGAAGGCAGAATGCTGTGTTGTGTCTCCATAATTCGCTATCAAGAAGGCTTGGGGACCAGTCGGGTGAGGAAGGAATTGTAAACACAAGCTACAGTTCAATTCACTGCCAAGCGGAAGGCAGTTCCTGTGTCCAGCAGCTTTTTCGAGATATCCAGCACCTTAGTAAGGGAGGACGTCGGATATTTGCTCACACTGGAGTTTGTGTCTATGATGACTGACAAATGGAGGGGTGGCGTCAAGAAGCCATGTAGGGATTTTCACGTTGAGACTCATGAGCTGCTCCAAATAGCAAGGTTTCATTCTACTGGACAGGTGGAGTGTGGTTTATTTGCTCCAGGGTCCCCCATGTGGAAAGTTTGGGTAGCAGAGCTCTACCGCATGGATGCCTGGAATGTTCAACTTCATTGACCATTGCAACTGAAGAACATGGCAGCTTTATTCTGGTGTCTCTGTAGCAAAGTACCAAGTCCTTGATTTGACATGGAATCTCTTGCAGATGGGCCACACAGCTGGTTTGTTACCAGGTAGATCTTAGAATGTGCTGGTGGCTTAGTAGTTGTGCAGGAATCTACTACTCTGGGATTTTGCACAGATTGTAGGGCACGGTTTCCTTCTGGGGACAGGATATGTTCTGTTGTGTGGCCCAGCCACCACATGTTGTATCATAAGTTCGCATTCTAGAACAGGCCTCTGAGGACACATGTCTGAAAACCGAATCAATGGTTCCAATGACGTCCTAGGGGCATGTTAGGTTCATTATTCTGACTCAGGACCATTGACTTGGCTGTGTTCCTGGATGTAGGAGATCAGGGTATTTCAGACTGTGCATTTGTGTTCAGAGCGGCTGCCGAAATTGGGGTAGGCCCAGAGGCCTTGTAGTTTTCTCCTAATCTAGACAGTTTGGGCAACTGTGATGGAAACAGTTTCCTTGTGGATGGCAGGGACAGTCCTGCAGTGTGGATCCAGAGACCCCATCCTGGAGGGCATGTGTGCCATGGTTTTGGTAGATAAGTCTGCAAACACAAATTCGAATTAGGGTGAGTGGCGAGGTGATCACAGGCCCAATGCATATACCTTGAGAGCAGCTCATCTGGAACTGTAATTAGGGTGAATGGAAGGCAGTAGCACAGGCTTTTCTCTCCGGATTGTGTGTCCAGGATGGCCTCGGAATGCAGGTGTGTTCTCATGGGTCCATGGGAGACATTGCCTCTCTATGGATCCTGGTGGCTCCTCATAATTTGGTGACATTTTTGGGGAAGGGATGAGTGCTGTTTTCCATCTGAAGGGTGCACCAAAACAAAAATTCCAGAGATGGTCTCTGGGTCTGGGCACCTCGAAAATCCCACCAAGTTTTATGATTTGAACCTACAGGCATACCAGGCCTGAAATGAGGGATCATTGTGGTGAATCTGAGAGGGATTTTTTGAAAGCATGCTCAGGGTGAGGGTCACAATGCCTGTTTGTGCCAAGGGTAGTCCTCAGGAGTGTGTGTGGTGTCATTGATGTTGTAACTGGCTCCCCCTTTGAGGGTAGAACACCCATCCCAAAAGCCAGGTTTATTGCCATGGGGAAAGAAGAGTTCTCTATTGTGCTTCAAGTTCCCTAATTGGCAGGGATCCCTGCCAAGGTCTGGGGACAGGTGCCTGAATATGAAGGATGGGTAGAGATGACATACTTTGGCCATGGCAATCCCAAATGCTAGATATGGGGCCTGCTCTTTAGTGGCTGAAACTCAGTCGAGCTCAGGCTCTGTCAGACACGGCACTAGTGGCCATGGCAGCCTATAAATCGGTGTTGACTCGAGGGCCGACCTGATTGATCCTCATGTGGGTTTTCAGGGCAGACTCACCAGGCATTTCTTCATTCGATGGGGAAGGCAGAATGCTGCGTTGTGGCCCCAGATTTCCCTATCAAGAGGGCTTAGGGACCAGTCAGGTGAGGATGGAATTGTAAACACAAGCTATGGTTCAATTCAGTGCCAAGTGGAAGGCAGTTCCAATGTGCAGTGGTTTATTCAAGACATCCAGCACTGGGATAAGGGTGCATGTCAGATGTTTGCTTAGACTGGAGTTTGTGTCTATGATGACCGACCAATGGAGTGGTGGCATCAAGAGGTCATGGAGCAGTTTACACGCTGAGGCCTGTGATTTGATCCAAACATAAGGTTTCCTTCTACTGGACAGGGGAGGTCTGGTTTGTTTACACCAGGTTCCCCCATGTGCAAAGTTTGGGTAGCATAGTACTCGCATGTGGATACTGGAAAGCACACCTACATTAACCATTGCACCTAAGGAACATGGCAGGTTCTTTCTGGTTGCTCTAGGGCAAAGTACCAAGGCCTGGATTCTAATGAAGTTGGGTCACAATGCAGTTTTGTTACCACGGAAATCTTACTATGTGCTGGTGGCTAAGGGGCCATGTATGATTAGTCTATCCTGATGGTTTGACACCGGTCGAAGAACACGGTTTCTTTCTGGGTATCGGAGATGTTCTGTTGTGGGGCTCACGGACCAAATGTTGTATCATAAGTTGGTATTCCAGAACAGGCCTCTGATGACAGATGCCTAAAAACTTCATCTAGGGTTCCAATGAAGTCCAAGGGGAATTTCAGGTTCAATCATCAGACTCAGGACCATTGACTTCGGTGTCTGCCTATATGTAGGCAACCAGGGTGTTTCTGACTGTGCCTTTGTGTACAGAGTGGCCTCCAATATTGGGGTGGGCTCTGGGGCCTTGCAGGTTTCTCCTAATCTTGAAGGTTTAGGCAAATTTGTGGGCACGGTTTCCTTGGGGGTGGCAGGCACAGTCCTGTGGTGTGGCTCCAGATACTCCATCGTGGAGGGCATGTAAGCCATGGTTTTGGGAGAGAAGTCTGCAATCACAAACTCGGATTAGGTTGAGTTGCGAGGTGATCGTAGGCCCAATGCATAGACCTGGAGGGCAGATCGTCAGGAACTGTAAATCACGTACCTCGAAGGCACTAGCACTGGCTTTTGTATCTGGATTGTGTGTCCATGATAGCCTTGGAATGCAGGTGTGTTCTAATGTTTCCATGAGAGTATTTTCCTCTCTACGGATCCTGGAAGCTCCCAATAGTATGGTGGCTTTCTCGTTTGAATGGAAGAGTGCTGTTTTCAATCTTAGATGTTCCCCAAAAAGGGATTCCAGAGAAGGGCTGTGAGTCTGGGTGCTTGGAAAATCCCACCAGGATTAGGATTTGGGCCTAGGGGAGTACCAGGCCTACAATGTGTGACTTGGAGGTACAACTGAGAGCGTTTGTTTGAAAGCATGCTAGTCTGAGTGTCACAATGCCTGATGTGATTAGGGCAGCCCTTATGAGTGGGAGTTGTCTCCTTGGCCATGCAGCTGGCTACCACTTTAATGTAGGACACCCATCCCAACTACCAGGATTCCTGCCATGGAAAAGGAAGAATTCTCTATTGTGCCTCAGGTTCCCCCATTAGCAGGTATTCTAGCAAATGTCTGGGGACAGATGCCTGAATACCAAGGATGGGTAGAGATGAGGGACCTGAGACATGGCCAGTCTCACATGCCTGACTCTCTGAGTAGCTGACATGAATTGAGCACTCAGGCTCTGTCAGAAACAGAACTAGTGGTCAGGGCTGAGTATGAATCAGGGATCCCTCAAGGGCTGAGCAGATGGATCCTCATGCAGAGTTTCTGGGCAGAATCACCATGCCCTTCTTCTTTCTAAGGGGAAGGCAAAAAGCTGCGTTGTGGCCCCAGAATTCCCTATCAAGTGGGCTTGGGGACCAGTAGGGTGAGGATGGAATTGTAAACTCAAGCTAAGGTTCAATTCAGTGCCAAGCAAAAGGCAGTTCCATTGTGCAGTGTCTGATTCCAGATATCCAGCACCTGAGTAAAGGTGAAAGTCAGACATTTCCTCATGCTGGAGTTTATGTCTATGATGACCGATGAATGGAGGGGTGGCATCAAGAGGCCATGGAGGATTTCACATGCTGGGGCTTGTGAGATGCTTCAAACAGCAAAGTTTCCTTCTACCACACAGGGGGAGACTGGTTTATTTGCTCCAGGGTCCCCCATGTGGAAAGTTTGGGTAGCAGAGCACTCCCACGTGGATGCCTGAAAAGCACACCTCCATTAAAATTGCAGCTGAGAAACATGGCCAATTCGTTCTGGTGGCTCTTGGGCGAATTACCAAGGCCTGGAGTTGACATGAAGTCTCATGAAGATGGGTCATAATGAAGGTTTGTTACCATGGAGACCTTACAGTGTGCTGGTGGCTAAGGGACCATGTAGGATTCATCTACCCTGAGGGTTTGACACTGGTCAAAGGGCACGGTTTCCTTCTCGGACCAGAGATGTTCTGATGTGGGGCTAACGGACCAAATGTATCATAATTTGATATTGCAGAACAGGCCTCTGAGGATAGATGCCTGAAAATTTAATCTAGGGTTCCAATAAAATCCTAACGGAATGTCAGGTTCAATCCTCTGACTCAGTATCATTGACTTCAAAGTCTGCCTAGATGTAGGTGATCAGGGTGTTCCAGACTGTGCATTTGTGTACAGAGTGGCAACCAGTATTGGGGTGGGCTCAGGGGCCTTGCAGGTTTCTCCTAATCTGGAAAGATAGGGCAATTTGATGGGCACAGTTTCCTTGGCAATGGTGGGCACAGTCCTGTGGTGTGGCTCCAAAGACCCCATGCTGGAGGGCATGAGAGCCATGGTTTTCGGAGGGAAGTCTGCAAACACAAATGCGGGTTAGGTTTAGTGGCGAAGTGATTGTAGGCCCAATGCATACTCCTGGAGGGAAGCTCCGTGTGAAATGTAAATCGCATGCCTCAAAGGAGGTAGCACAGGCTTTTTTATCTGGATTGTGTATCCACGATGGACTAAGAATGCAGGTGTGGTCTCAGGTGTCCATGGGTGATATTTCCTCTCAAGTATCCTGGCGGCTCCTTATAATGTGGTGGCTTTCTCAGAGAGGAAAGAGTTCTGTTTTCCATATTAAGGGTGTCCCATAACAGGGATTGCAGAGAAGTGCTCTGGCTCTGGGCACCTGGAAATACCCACCAAGGGTTATGATTTGAGCATAGGGGCTTACCAGGCCTCCAATGCAAGTCCTGGAGATACAACTGAGAGCGTTTGTTTGAAAGCATGCTCAGGCTGAGGGTCACTATGCAAGCTTTTGCATAGGGTGGCCCTCAGGAATGGGGGTGGTCTCAATGGCCATTCAGTAGGCTAACACTCTGAGTGTTGGACACCCTTCCGAACTTACAGGAATCCTGCCATGGGGAATGAGGATTTCTCTATTGTGATTCAGGTTCCCTCATTGGTAGGGATTCCAGGGAAGGTCTGGGGACACATGCCTGAATACCAAGGATGGGTAAAGATGAGGGCTCTGTTCCGTGGCCAGTCTAACATGCGGGATATGGGCCCCGCCTTCTAGGTGGCTGACACGAGGTCGGGGCTTAGGCTCTGTCAGACACAACACTAGGGGCCAGAGCTGTCTATAATTCAGGGTTCCCTCAAGGGACAAGTAGATTGATCATAATGTGGAGTTTCTGGGCAGACTCACCAGGCCCTTCTTCTTTCTATTGGGAAGGCAGAATGCTGTGTTGTGGCTGCAGAATTCCCTATCATGAGGGCTTGTGGACCAGTAGGGTGAGGATGGAATTGTAAACCCAAGCTATGAATCAATTCAGTGACAAGCGAATGGCATTTCCAGTGTGCAGCGGCTGATTCGAATATCCAGCACCTGAGAAAGCGCAGACGTCAGATGTTTGCTCAAGCTGGAGTTTGTGTCTATAATGACCGACAAATGGAGAGGAGTTGAAAAGAGGTCATAGAGGATTTCCCACACTTGAGCTTGTGAGATGCTCCAAACAGCCAGGTTTCCTTCTACAGGACAGGTCAGTCAGATTTGTTTGCTCGAGAGTCCCCCATGTGGAAAGTTTGGGTAGCAGAGCACTCCCACATGGATGCCTGGAAAGCACACTTCCACTGAACATTGCAGCTGAGGAACATGACAGGTTCTTTCTGAAGGCTCTGGGGTGAAGTACCAAGGCCTGTAGTTGACATGGAATCTCATGAAGATGGCTCACAATGCTGGCTTGTTACCAGTGAGATCTTAGAATCTGCTGGTGGCTACGGGCCAAGTAGGATTCATCTACCCTGAGGGTTTGACACAGTTTCAAGGGCACGGCTTCCATCTAGAGAAAGGAGATGTTCTATTGTGGGGATCAGGGACCATATGTTGTATCTTAAGTTGGTACTCCAGAACAGGTCTCTGATTACAGATGCCTGAAAACCTAATCAGGGGTTACAATGAGGTCATAGGAGCATGTCAGGTTCAATCTTCTGACTGAGAAACACTGACTTGGGTATCTGCCTGGATTCAGGTGATCAGCGTATTTCAGACTGCACATTTGTGTCCAGAGGGGCCTCCAGTATTGGGGTGGGCTCAGGGGCCTTGCAGGTTTCTCCTTATCTCGAAGTTTTAGGCAAATGTGACGGACACATTTTCCTTGGGGATGGCAGGCACAGTCCTTTGGTGTGGCTCCAGAGACCCCATCCTGGAGGAAATATGAGCCATGGTTTCGGGATAGAAGTCTGTAAGCACAAACTCGGGTTAAGGTTAGCGGTGAGGTGATCGCAGGCCCAATGCATAGACCTGGAGGGCAGCTCGTCTGGAACTATAAATTAGTTGCATTGAAGGTGGTAGCACAGGCTTGTGTATCTGGCTTTTGTGTCCAGGATGGCCTCGGAATACAGGTGTGGTCTCATGGATCCATGGGAGATTTTTCCTCTCAAGGATCCTAGCGGCTCCCTATACTATGGTGGCTTTCTTGGCGAAGGGGAGAGTGCTATTTTCCATCTTAGGGGTGTCCCAAAACAGGGATTCCAGAGACAGGCTGTGTTTCTGGGCCCCTGAAAAATCCCACCAGGTGTTAGGATTTGTGCTTAGGGGCATATCAGGCCTGCAAATTTGGATTCTGGAATGCAACTGAGAGTGTTTGTTTGAAAGCATGCTCATGTTGGGGGTCACAATGCCTGCTTGTGTCCAGGGCGGCCCTCATGAGTGGGCGGGTTATCATTGGCCATTCAGCTGGCTACCACTCTGAGGTCTGGAAACCCATCCCAAGAGCCATCATTCCTGCCATGGGGAAGGAGGATTTCCCTATTGTGCTTCTGGTTCCCCCATTGGCAGGGATTTCAGCAAATGTCTGGGGACAGATGCCTGAATCAAGAATGGGTAGAGATGACAGCCCTGGGACATGGCTGGTCTCACATTCTGGAGTTGGAGCCCAGTCTCTGGGTCCTGACACGAGGTCAGAGACGAGGTTCTGTCAGACTCAGCGCTAGTGGCCAGGTAAACCTATAAATGGGGTTCACTCGAGGGTCGAGTAGATTTATCCTCATGTAGGGTTTCTGGGCAGTCTCTCCAGGCTGTTTTTTCTTGCTATGGGGAAGGCAGAATGCTGTGTTGTGGCTTCAGAATTCCCTATCAAGAGAGCTTACTGAACACCAGGGTGAGGATGGAATTGCAAACCCAAGCTACTTTTTTTTTTCAAGATTTTATTTATTTGTCAGAGAGCGAGCGAGAGCAAGCACAGGCAGACAGAGTGGAAGGCAGAGTCAGACGGAGAAGCAGGCTCCCTGCGGAGCAAGGAGCCTGATGTGGGATTCGATCCCAGGACGCTGGGATCATGACCTGAGCCGAAGGCAGCTGTTTAACCAACTGAGCCACCCAGGCGTCCCGCCAAGCTACTTTTAAATTCAGTGCCAAGCATAAGGCAATTCCAGTGTGTAGCAGCTGATTCAAATATCCAGCACTTGAGTAAGTGCAGATGTCAGTTGATTGCTCACGCTGGAGGTAGTGTCTATGATGACCAACAAATGGATGGGTGGCCTCAAGAGGCCATGGAGGATTACCCACCCTCAGGCTTGAGATACTCCATACAGAAAAGATTCCTTTTACCGTACAGGGGAGTCTGGTTTGTTTCCTCCAGGGTTCCCCATGTGGAAAGTTGGTATCAAAGCACTCCCGCTGGATGCCTGGAAAGTACACCTACATTGACCATGGCAGCAGAGGAACATGGCAGTTTCATTCTGGTGGCTCTGGGCCGAAGTACCAAGGGCTGGAGTTGTCATGCAGTCTCATGAAGATGGGTCACAATGCTGGTATGTTGTCAGGGAGATCATAGAATGTGCTGGTTGCCAGGGGGCCTTGAAGGATTCATCTACCCAGAGTGTTTGACACAGGTCCAGAGCACAGCTTTCTTCTAAGGACAGGAGATGTTCTTTTGTGTGGCTCAGTGACCATATTGTATCATACATTGATATTCAGAACAGCCTTCTGAGTACAGATACCTGAAAACCTATTCTAGTGTTCCAGTGAATCCTAGGAGCATGTCAGGTTCAATCTTCTGTCTGAGGACCATTGACTTGGATATCAGCCTGGATGTAGGTGATATGGTCTGTCAGACTGTGCATTTGCGTCCAGAGTGGCCTCCAATATTGGGCTGGGCTTAGGGGCCTTGCAGGTTTCTCCTAATCTAGAGGGTTTGTTTAATAGTGACAATCACAGTTTCCTTCGGGAAGACAGGTACAATCCCGTGGTGTGGCTCCAGTTATCACAAACTGGAGGGCATGTGAGCCATGGTTTTGGGAGGGAAGTCTGAAAACACAAACTTGGGTTAGGGTTAGTGGCAAGGTTATCACAGGCCCAATGCATAGACATGGATGGCAGCTCTTCAGGAACTGTTAATCGGGTGACTCAAAGGCAGAATCACAGGCTTTTTTCTCTGTATTGTGTGCAGGATGGCCTCAGAATGCAGTTGTGGCCTCATGGGTCCATGGGAGATTTTTCCTCTCTAAGGATCCTGGTGGCTTCCAATAGTTGGTGGCTTTTTCGGGGAAGGGAAGAGTGCTTTTTTTCATGTTAGGGGTGCCCCAAAATATGGATTCCAGAGACGGACTCTGGGTTTGGTCCCCTGGAAAATCCCACCAAGTGTTAGGATTTGGGCCTAGTGGCTTACCAGGCCTGCATGCAGGATCCTGGAGGTGCAACTGAGAGGGCTTGTTTGAAATCATTCTCAGGCTGAGGGTCACAATACTTGCTTATGCCCAGGTGGCCCTCATGAGTGGGCGTGGTCACATTGGCCATGCAGCTGGCTCCCACTTTGAGGGTTGGAAAACCATCCCAACAGCCAGAATCCTGCCATGGGGAAAGAGGAGTTCTCTATAGTGCGTCAGGTTCCCCCATTAGCGGGGATTCCAGCAAAGGTCTGGGGACAGAGGCCTGAATACCAAGGATGGGTAAAGATGATGGACATGGGCCATGGCCAGTATCAAATCGTGGATATGGGCCCCGATCACTGGGTGGCTGACACTAGGTCTTGGCTCAGGCTCTGTGAGACACAGCACTAGTGCCCAGGGCAGCCTATAAATTGGGGTTCCCTCAAGTGCCGAGCAGATTGATCCTCATGTATGGTTTCTGGGCAGACTCACCAGGCCCTTCTTGTTTGTAAGGGGAAGGCAGAATGCTGCTTTGTGGCTCTAGAATTCACTATCAAGAGGGCTTGTGGACCAGGAGGCTGAGGATGGAATTGTAAACCTAAGCTATGGTTACATTCTGTATCTAGCAAAAGGAATTTCCAGTGTGCAATGTTTGAATCCAATATTCAGCACTTGAGTGAGGGTGGATGTCAGATATTTGCTCATGCTGGAGTTTGTGTCTATGATGACACAAAAATGGAGGGGTGGCGTCAAGAGGTTATGGAGGATTTCCCAATCTGGTGTTTTTGAGATGCTCCAAACAGCAAGGTTTCCTTCTACCAGACAGGGGCAGTCTGATTTGTTTCCTCCATGGTTCCCCATGTTGAAAGATCGGATAACATAGATCTCCCACATGGGTGACTGGAAAGCACACCTTCATTGACCATGACAGCGAAGGAACATGGCATCTGGTGGCTTTGAGGCGAAGAAATAAAGACTGGATTGGACATGGAACCTCATGAAGATGGGTCAAAATGTTGGTTTGTTACCAGGGAGATCGTAGAATGTGCTGGTGGTTAATGGGCCATGCAGGATTCATCTAGCCTGAGGATTTGACACAGGCCCAAGAGCCCGGATTGCTTCTGGGGGCAGGAGATATTCTGTTGTGGGGCTCAGCGGCCATATGTTGTATCATAAATTGGTAATCCAGAACAGGTCTCTGAGGACAGAAGCCTGAAAACCTAATAAAGGGTTTGAATGAGGCCCTAGGGGAATGTCATTCAATCTTCTGACTCAGGATCATTGACTCTGGTGTCTGACTGGATGCAGGTGATGAGGGTGTTTCAGACTGTGCATTTGTGTCCAGAGTGGCATCCAATACTAGGGTTGGCTCAGGTTCCTTGCAGGTTTCTCCTTATATGGGGTTTTTGGACAACTGTGATGGGCAGTTTCCTTGGGGATTGCAGGAACTGTCCTGTGGTGTGACTCCAGAGACCCCATCCTGGAGGACATGTGCGCCATGATTTTGAGAGAGAAGTCTGCAAACACAAACTTAGGTTAGGGTTAGTGGCAAGGTGATCATAGTCCCAATCCATAGACCAGGAGGGCAGCAAGTCTGGAACTGTAAATCACGTAACTCAAAGGTGGTAGCACAGGTAATTGTATCTGGATTTAATTTCCAGAATGGCCTTTATTGCAGGTGTTGTCTCAAGGGTCCATGGGAGATTTCTCCTCTCAAGGATCCTGGCGGTTCTCAATAGTTTGTTGGATTTCTCTGGGAAGGGATGAGTACTGTTTTCCAGCTTAGGCGTGCCCCAAAACAGGCATTCCAGAGATGAGCTCTGGGTCTAAGTGCTTGGAAAATCCCACCAAGGGTTAATATTTAGGCCTAGGGCCATACCAGGCCTGCAATGCGGGATCCTGGAGGTGCAACTGAGAGCGTTTGTTTGAAAGTATGGTCAAGCTGAGGGTCCCAATGCCTGCTTGTGCCCCGGAGGCCATCAGGATTGGGCGATGTCTACTTAGCCATGCAGCCAGTTCCCATTCCTAGGGTTGGACACCCATCCAAAAGCCAGGATTCCTGCCATGGCGAAGGATGAATTCTCTATTGTGCTTCAGGTCCCCCCATTGGTAGGGATTCCAGCTAAGATCTAGGGGACAGATGCCTGAATACCAAGGATGGGTAGTAATGACAGCCCTGGGCCATGGCCGGTCTCACATGGTTAATGTGGGCCCCACCCTCTGGGTTGCTGACACGAGGTAGGGGCTCAGGCTCTGTCAGACACAGCACTAGTGGCTAGGGCAAACTATAAATAGGGGTTCCCTCCTGGGCTGAGTATATTGATCTTTATGTGCAGTTTATGGGCAGACTCACCAGGTCCTTCTATCTATGAAGAAGGCAGAATGTTGCGTTGTGGCTCCAGAATTCCCTATCAAGAGATATGGCAGACCAGTAGGGTGAGGATGAAATTGTAGTCTGAAGCTAGGCTTAAATTCATTGCAAAGCGAAAGGCAGTTCCAGTGTGCAGCAGCTGATTCCAATATCAGCGCCTGAATATGGGCGGATGTCAGATGTTTGCTCAGGCTGGAGTTTGTGTCTATGATGACCAACAAATGGAGAGGTGGCGTCAAGAGGCCATGGAGGATTTCCCACCCTGGGGCTCAGGGGCCATAATTTGTATCAAAAGTTGGTATTCCAGGAGAGGCCTCTGAGGACAAGTGCCTGAAAAGTTAATCCCTCTTCCAATGAGGTCCTAGGGCCATGTCAGGTTCAATTATCTGACTCAGGACCATTGATTTGGGTGTCTGCCTGGATGGAGGTGATCAGGGTGTTTCAGACTGTGCATTTGCATCCAGAGCAGCCTCCAATATTGGGATGTGCTCAGGAGCCTTCCAGGTTTCTCCTAATCAGGAGGGTTTGGGCAACTGTGATGGGCCCAGTTTCCTTGGGGATGGCAAGCACAGTCTTGTGGTGTGACTCTAGGGGCCCCATCCTGGAGGACATGTGAGCAATGGTTTTTAGAGAGAGATCTGCAAACACAAACTCGGGATAAGGTTAATGGAGAGGTGTTCACAGCCCCAATTCAAATATCTGGAGGGCAGCACGTCAGGAACTGTAAATCAGGTGACTCGAAGCCAGTAGCACAGTCTCTTGTATCTGGATAGCATATCCACGCTGGCCTCGGAATACAGGTGTGGACTCATGGGACCATGGGAGATTCTTCTTCTCAAGGATCCTGGGGGATCCCATTAGTTTGGTGGCTTTCTCAGGGAAGTGAAGAGTGCTGTTTTCCATCTTAGGGGTGCCTCAAAACAGGGATTCCAGTGACGGGCTCTGGGTATGTGCACATGGAACATCCCACGATGTGTTAGGATTTGGGCTTAAGGGCATATCAGGCCTGCAATGCAGGATCCTGGAGGTGCAACTAAGAGCATTTTTTTGAAGGCTTGATCAAGCTGAGGGTTACAATGGCTACTTGTGCCCAGGGCAGCCCTCATGAGTGGGCATTGTCTCCTTGGCCATGCAGCTGGCTCCCACATTGAGGTTTGGACACCCATATCAACAGCCAGGATTCCTACCATGGGGAAGGAGGAGTTCTCTATTGTGCTTTAGGTTACCCCATTGGTAGGGATTACATAAAAGGTCTGGGGACAGGTGCCTGAATACCAAGGATGGGTAGAGATGATGGACTTGGGCCCTGGCCAATCTCACATGCTGGATATGGGCTCATATCTCTGGGTGCCTGAAACTAGGTCTTGGCTCAGGCTCTGTCAGACACAGTACTAGTACTAGTACTAGTACTAGTGCCCAGGACAGCCTATAAATCAAGGTTCCATCGAGTGCCAAGTAGATTGATCCTCATGTGGAGTTTCTGGGAAGATTCACCAGGCCCTATTTCTTTCTAGTGGGAATGCAGAATGTTGCCTTGTGGCTCCAAATTCCCTCTCTAGAGGGCTTGCAGACCAGGAGGCTGAGGATGGAATTCTAAACCCAAGCTATTGTTAAATTCAGTGTCAAGTGAAACGCAGTTCCAGTGTGCAGTGGTGGAAAAGAAAATGCAGAATCTAAATAACGGCAGATTTCAGATGTTTTCTCATGCTGGAGTTTTTGTCTATGATGACTGACAAATGGAGGGGTTGTGTCAAGGGCCATGGAGGATTTCTCCTGCTGGTGCTTCTGAGATGCTCCAAACAGAGGGTTCCCTTCTACTGGTCAGTGGCAGTCTGGTTTGTTTGCTCCAGGGTCCCACATGTGGAAAGAATAAGTAGAAGAGCACTCCCACATGGATGCCTGGAAAGCACACCTCCACTGACCATATCAGGTGAGGAACATGGCAGGTTCATTCTGATGGCTCTGGGGCGAATTACCAAGGACTTGAAGTGACATGGAATCTCATGAAGATGGATCACAATGCTGTTTGTTTGTTACCAGAGAGATCTTAGAATGTGCTGGGGGCTAAGGGGCTGTGCATAATTCATATACCCCGACCCTTGACACAAGTTGAAGAGCACAAATTCCATCTGGGGACAGGAGATATTCTATTGTGGTGTTCAGGGACCAATCTTCTGACTCAGGACCATTGACTTGGGTGTCTTCCTGTATGGAAGTGATCAGGGTGTTGCACAATGTGCATTTGTGTCCAGAGTGGCCTCCAATATTGGACTGGGCTTAGGGGACTTGCAGGTCTCTCCTAATCTGGAGGGTTTGGGCAACTGTGATGGACACAGTTTCATTGGGGATAGCAGGATCTTTCTTGTGGTGTGGCTACAGAGACCCATCATAGAGGGCATGTGAGCCATGGTTTTGGGAAAGAAGTCTGCAAACAAAAACTTGGGGTAGGGTTAATGGCGAGGTGATCACAGGCCCAATGCGTAGGTCTGTAGGGCAGCTCGTCTGGAACTGTAAACCAGGTGATTCGAAGGTGGTAGCACAGTCCCTTGTATCTGGATTGTGTGTCCCGGATGGCCTCGGAATGAAGGTGTGGTCTTATGGAGCCCTGGGAGATTTTTCCTCTCTACGCATCCTGGCAGCTCCTAATAGTTTTCTCAGGGGAGGGAAGAGTGCTGTTTTCCATCATAGGGGTGCTTCAAAACAGAGATTCCAGAGACGGGCTCTGGTTATGTTGGCATGGAAAATCCCACGAAGTGTTAGGATTTGGTCCTAAGGGCATACCAGGCCTGCGATGCGGGACCCTGCAGAAACAACTGAGAGCATTTGTTTGAATGCATGCTAAGGTTGAGGGACACAATGCCTGCTTTGGCCCAGGCGGCCCTTATGATTGGGCGTTGTCTCATTGGCCATGCACCTGGTTCTAATTCTGAGGGTTGGGCACCCATAGCAACAGCCAGGCTTCCTGCCATGGGGAAGGAGGAGTTCTCAATTGTGCTTCAGGTTCCCCCACTGGTAGGGATTCCAGCAAAGATCTGGGATAGTTGCCGGAATATCAAGGATGGGTAGAGATGACTGGGCCATGGCCAGTCCCACATGCTGGATAAGGGCCCAACACTCTGGGTGGCTGGCACGAGGTTGGGGCTCAGGCTCTCTCAGACACAGCGCTAGTGGCCAGCGCAAAGTATAAATCGGGGTTCCCTCGAGGGCCAAGTAGATTGATCTTCATGGGGAGTTTCTGCGCAGACTCCACAGGCCCTTCTTCTTTCTATGGGGAAGGCAGAATGTTGCGTTTTGTCTCCCTAATTCCCTCTCAAGAGGACTTGCAGTCCAGTAGGGTGAGGATGGAATTGTAAACCCAAACTATGCAAGAATACAGTGTCAAGTGAAAGGTATTTCCAGTGTGCGTGACTGATTCGAATATCCAGCACCTGAGTAAGAGCAGATGTCAGATGTTTGCTCATGCTGGAATTTGTGTCTATGATGACTAACAAATGGAGGGTTGGCATCAAGAGAATGTGGAGGACTTCCCAGGCTGGGGCTTGTGAGATGCTCCAAACAACCAAGGTTTCCTTCAACCTGACAGGAGCAGTCTTATTTGTTTGCTCTAGGGTTCCCTATGTGGAATTTTTGTGTAGCAGAGAACTACCTCTTGGATGCCTAGAAAGCACACGTCCATTGACCTTTGTACCTGAGGAACATGGCAGATTCGTTTCATGGCTCTTGGGCAAAGTACCAACACCTTGAGTTGGCATCAAGTCTCAGGAAGTTGGGTCACAATGCTGGTTTGTTACCAGGGAGATCATAGAAGGTGCTGGGGCTAATGGGTCATGCAGGATCCATCTACCCTGAAAGTTGGACATAGATCCAAGAGCACATTTTCCTTCTGGAGACAGGAGATGTTCTGTTGTGGGAATCAGGGACCACATGTTGTATCATAACTTGGTATTCCAGAACAGGACTCTGAGAACAGATGTCTGAAGACCCAATCTAGGGTTCCAGTGAAGTCCTAGGGGCATGTCAGGTTCAATCATCTGACTCAGAACCATTGACTTGGCTTTCTGCCTCGATGGAGGTGCTCAGGGTGGTTCAGACTGCACGTTTGCATCCAGAGCAACCGCCAATATTGGGGTGGGTTCAGGGGCCTGGCAGGTTTCTCCTAATCTGGAGGGTTTGGACAACCTGATGGGCACAGTTTTCTTGGGGAAGGCAGGAACTTTCCTGTGATGTGGCTTGAGGGACCACATCCTGGTGGGCATGTAAGCCATGGTTTTGGGAGAGAAGTCGGCAAACACAAACTGGGGTTAGGGTTAGTGTCGAGATGATCACAGGCCCAATGCATAGACATGGAGGGCAGCTCGTCAGGAAATGTAAATAGGATGACTCGAAGTCGGTAGCAAAGACTTTTCTCTCTGGATTGTGTGGACAGGATGGCCTCGGAATGCAGGTTTGTTTTCATGGGTCCATGGGAGATTTTTTCTCTCTAAGGATCCTGGCGGCTCCCAATAGTTTGGTGCCTTTCTCAGGGAAGGGAAGAGTGCTGTTTTCCAACTTAAGGGTGCCCCAAACAGGGATTCTGAGACGGACTCTGGGTCTGGGCACCTGGAAAATCCCACCAAGGGTTAGGATTTGGGCCTAGGTGCATACCAGGCCTGCAATGCTGGTACTGGAGGAGCAACTGAGAGTGTTTGTTGGAAAACATGCTCAGGCTGAGGATCACCATGCCTGCCTGTGCCCATGTCGGCCCTCAGGAGTGGGCATGGTCTCCTTGGCCATGCAGCTGGCTCCCACGCTGAGGGTTGGACAACCAATATTCCTGCCATGGGGAAGGAGGTGTTCTCTATTGTGTTTCAGGTTCGCCATTGGCAGGAATTCCAGCAAAGTTTGGGGGACAGATGACTGGATACCAAGGATGGGTACAGATGATGGCCCAGGGCCATGGCCGATATCTCATGCTAAATATGGGCCCTCAACTCTGGGTGGCTGACACGAGGTCGGGGCTTAGACTCTGTCAGACACAGCACTAGTGGTCAGGGAAATCTATTAATCAGGGTTGCCTCGTGGTCTGAGTAGATTGATCCTCATGTGAGGTTTCTGGGCAGACTCAACAGGTCCTTCTTCTTTCTATGTGGAAGGCAGAATACTGCGTTGTGGCTCCAGAATTCCCTATCAAGAGATATTGTGGACCAGTGTGGTGAGGATAGAATAGTAATACAAAGCTATGGTTAAGTTCAGTGAAAAGCAAAAGGCAGTTCCAGTGTGCAGCTGCCGTTTCGAATATCCAGCACCTGAGTAAGGGTGGATGTCAGATGTTTGCTCACACTGGAGTTTGTGTCTGTGATTACCCACAAATGGAAGGGTGGCGTCAAGAGGCCATGGAGGATTTCCCATGCTGGGGCTTGTGAGATGCTCCAAATAGCAAAGTTTCTTTCTACCGGACAGGAGAAGTCTGGTTTGTTTTCTCTGGTTTCTCCATGTGGAAAGTTTTGTAGCAGAGAACCCCACAGGGATGCCTGGAAATCACCCCTCTATTGACCATTGCACCTGAGGAACATGGCAGGTGCATTCTGGTGGCTCTGGGGCAATATATCGAGACCTTGAGTTGACATGGAGTCTGATGAAGATGGGGCACAATGATGGTTTGTTACCAGGAATATCATAGAATGTGCTGGTTGCTAAGGGGCCATTCAGGATCCAAATACCCTAAGGGTATGACACAATTCCAGGAGCATGGCTTCCTTTTTGGGGAGGACATATTCTGTTCTGTGGCTCAGGGACTATATATTTTATCATAAGTTGATATTCCAGAGCAGGCCTCTGATGACAGATACCTGTAAACCTAATCTAGTGTGCCAATGAAGTCCTCGGGGCATGTCAGGTTCAATCTTCTGACTCAGGAGCATTGACTTGGGTGTCTGCCTGTATGGAGGGGATCAGGGTGTCTCAGACTGTGTATTTGTGCCCAGAGCGGCCTCCATTATTTGGCTGCGCTCAGGGGCCTTGCAGGTTTCTCCTAATCTAAAGGTATCGGGCAAAAGTGATGGGCACAGTTTCCTTGAGGATCTCATGCACAGTCTTGTGGTGTGGCTTCAGATGCCAGAACCTGGAGGTCATGTGAGCCATGGTTTTAGGAAGGAAGTCTGCAAACACAAACTCAGTTTAGGTTAATGGCAAGGTGATTGCAGGCCCAATGCATAGACCTGGAAGGCAGCTCGTCAGGAACTGTAAATCCAATGACTCAAAGGTGATAGCACATGATATGTATCTGGATTGTATGTCCAGGATGGCCTCGGAATGCAGGTGTGTTCTCATGGGTCTATGGCAGATTTTTCCACTCAAGGATCCTGGTGGCTACCAAGAGTTTGGTGACTATCTCGGGGAAGGGAAGAGTGCTGTTTTCCATCTTAAGGGTCCCCCAAAATAGGGATTCCAGAGATGGGCTCTGTGTCTGGGCCCCTGTAAAATCCCACCAGGGTTAGGATTTGGGCCTAGGTGTGTACTAGGCCTGCATTTCGGGGTCCCAGAGATGCAATTGAGAGCGTTTGGTTGAAAGCATGCTCAGGCTGAGGTCACAATGCCTGCTTGTGCCCGGGTAAGCCATCATGAGTGCACATGGTCTCCTTGGCCATGGAGCTGCCTTCCACTTTGAGGGTTGAGCAACTATCCCAACTGTCAGAATACCTTCCATGGGGAAGGAGGAGTTCTCTATTGTGCTACAGGTTTCCCCAATGGCAAGGATTTCAGCAAAGGTGTGGGTACAGATGCCTGAATACCAAGAATAGAAGAGAAGACAGACTTGGGCCATAGCTGGTCTCACATGTTGTATATGGGGCCTGATCTCTCAGTGGCTGACACTAGGTCCTGGCTCCGGCTATGTCAGACACAGCACTAGTGCCCAGGGCAGCCTATGAATCAGGGTTCCGTCTAGCACCGAGAAGATTGACCATCATATGGAGTTTCTGGGCAGACTCTCCAGGCCCTTTTTCTTTCTATGGGGAAGGCAGAATATTGTGTTGTAGCTCCAGAATTCCCTCACAATAGGGCTTGTGGACCAGTAGGCTGAGGATGGAATTGTAAACCCAAGCTATGGCTTAATTCAGTCAAACTAAGGGCAGTTCCAGTGTGCAGCGATCGAATTGAAATCCAGCAACTGAGTAAGGGCGGATGTCAGATGTTTGCTCAGGCTGGAGTTTGTGTCTATGATGACTGACAAATGGAGTGGTGGCTTCAAGAGGAAATGGAGGATTTCCCACGCTGGGGCTTGTGAGATGCTCCAAACAGAAGGTTTCCTTCTACCGGACAGGGGCATTCTGTTTTTTTGTCTCAAGGGTCCCCGCCAATTGCAAAGTTTGTGTAGCAGAGCACCCCCGTATGGTTGCCTGGAAACCACACCTCCACTGACCATTGCAGCTTAGGAACATGGCAAGTTCATTCTGGTGGCTCTGGGGCGAAGTACTAAGGGCTTATTTCTACATGGAATGTCATGAATATGGGTAACAATGCTGTTTTGTTACCTGAGAATTCTTAGCCTGTCATCTGTACACATCCTTGGTATTAAGGCAACTTTCCACAGACCTTTCCTGTAACCCTGCCAATGGGGGAACCTGAAGCACAATAGAGAACTCCTCTTTCCATTGCAGGAAGCCTGGCTGTTGCAATGGGTGTCCAACCCTCAAATTGGGATCCAGCTATATGGCCAATGAGACTACGCCCTCTCCTGAGGGCCCCCCTGGGCACAAAGAGGCATGATGACCCTCAGCCTGAGCATGCTTTCAAACAAGCCCTCTCTGTTACACCATTAGGATCCTGCATTGCAGGCCTGGAATGCCCCTAGGCCCAAATCCTAACACTTGGTGGGATATCCGGGCACCCAGACCCAGAGCCCGTCTCTGGAATCCCTGTTTTGGCATAAGCCTAAGTTGGAAAACAGCATTCTTCCCTGTTTTGGAGCACCCCTAAGATGGAAAAGAGCACTCTTTTCTTCTCTGAAAAACCACCAATCTATGGAAATCCACCAGGATCCTTAGAGAGGAAAAGTCTCCCATTGAACCATGAGACCACGTCTACATTCAGAGCCCATCCTGGACACACAATCCAGATAGAAAAGCCTGTGCTACCAGCTTTCAGTCACCCTAATTACAGTTCCTGACGTGATGCCTTCTAGGTCTATGCATTGGACCTGCCATCACCTTGCCACTATCCCTGACCCAAATTTGTGTTTGCAGACTTCCCTCCCAAAACCATGGCTCTCATATCCTCAAGGAGGTGGTCTCTGAAGCCTTACCACAGGACTGGGCCTGCCATCCCCAAGGAAACTGTGCCCATCACAGTTCCCCAAAGCCTCCAAGTTAGGAGAAACCTGCAAGGCCCCTGAGCCCACCCCAATATTGGAAGTGGCTCTGGATGCAAATGCACAGTCTGAAACACCCTGATCACCTACATCCAGTCAGACAACCATATCAATGGTCCTTAGTAAGAAAATTGAACCTGATGGGCACCAAGGACATCATTGGATCTCTAGATTAGGTTGCAAGCATCAATCCTCAGAGGCCTGTTCTTGAATACCAAGTCAGGATACAACATATGTACCCTGAGCCACAAAACAGAACATCTCCTCTCCCAAGATGGAAACTGTGCACATCGACCTGTGCCAAACCCTCAGCGTGGCCCATAGCCACCAATACATTCTAAGACCTCCCTTGTAACAAACCAGTTTTGGGACACATCTGTAAGAGATTCCAAGTCAACTCAAGGCCTTGGTACTTGGCACCAGAACCACCAAAACGAACCTGTCATGTTCCTCAGCTGCAATGGTCATTGGACGTGTGCTTTCCAGTCATCCATGCGGGAGGGCTCTGCTACGCAAACTTCCACTTGAGGGACCCTGGAGGAAAAAAAAAACAGACTCCTCCTGTCCATTAGAAGGAAACCTTGTTGTTTGGAGCATCGCACAATCTTAAGCGTGGGTAATCCTCCATTGCCTCCTGAAGCCACCCCTCCATTAGTCGTCATCCTAGACACAAACTCAAGTGTGAGCAAATATCTGACATCTGCCCTTACTCAGGTGCTGGATATCTCGTATAAGCTGCTGCACATTGAAACTGACTTCCGCTTGGCACTCAATTTAAGCATAGCTGGTGTTTACAATTGCATTCTCACCCTATTTGTCCCCAAACCCTCTTGATAGGGAATTCTGGATCCATAAGGCAGCATTCTGCCTGCCCCACAGAAAGAAGTGCTTCGTGAGTCTGGCCAGAAACCCTACATGAGGATCAATTTACTCGGCCCTGGAGAGAACCCCAATATATAGACTTCTCTGGCCACTAGTGCTGTGTCTGACACAGCCTGAGCCCAGACCTCGTGTCAGCCACCCAGAGAGCGGGGCCCATATCCAGCATGTGAGAACGGCCATGGCCCAAATCTGTCATCTCTATGCATCCTTGGTATTCAGGCATCTGTCCCCAGACCTTTGCTGTAATCCCTGCCTATGGGGGAACATGAAGCACAATAGATATTTCCTCCTACCCCATGGCTGGAAACCTGGCCATTGGAATGTGTGTCCATCCCTCAGTGTGGGAGCCAGAAAATGGACAATGGGACCACGCCCACTCCTGAGGGCCACCCTGGGCACAAACAGGCATTGTAATGCTCAGCCTGAGCATGTTTCCAAACAAGCCCTCTCAGTTGCACCACCAAGATCCTGCATTGCAGGCCTGGTCTGCCCATAAGCCCAAATCCCAACCCTTGGTGGGATTTTCCAGGCGCCTAGACCCAGAGCCCATCTCTGGAATCTCTGTTTTGGGGCACACCTAAGATCGAAAATAGCAGTCTTCCCATACCAAAAAGTCATCAAAATATTGGGAGCCGCCTGTATCCTTAGAGGAAAAATCTCCCATGGACCCATGAGGCCACAGCTACATTCTGACGTCACCCTAGACACACAATCCAGATATAAAAGCCTGTGCTTCCGCCTTCGGGTCATTCCAGTTACTGTTCCTGACGAGTAGCCTTCCAGGTCTACACATTGCCCTGCGATAACCTAGCCACTAAACCTAACCCAAGTTTGTGTTTGCAGACTTCCCTCCCAGAACCATGGCTCACATGCCCTCCAGGGTGGAGTCTCTGGAGCCACACCACAGGACTGTGCTTGCCATCCCCATGGAAATTGTGCATGTCAGTTAACCAAACCCTCCAGAGTTGGTTGAAACATTCAAGGCCCCTGTGGCCACCCCAATATTGGAGGTTACTCTGGACATAAGTGCACAGTCTGAAACTCCCTGATCACCTACATTCTGGCAGACACCCAAGTCAACTGTCCTAAGTCTGAAGATTGAACCTCTCATGCCCCTGGGACTCATTGGAACCCTAGATTAGGTTGTCGGGCATCTGTCTTCAGAGGCCTGTTCTTGAGTAGGAACTTATGATACGGCATGTGGTCCCTGAGCCACAAAACACTACATCTCCTGTCCCCAGAAGGTAACCGTGCTCTTCGACCTGTGTTAAACCCTCAGGGTAGGAGAATCCTGCAGGCACCTTAGCCACCAACACATTCTAAGATCTACCTGGTAAAAAAAAAACCAGCATTGTAACCCATCTTCAAGAGATTCCATGTCAACTCAAGACCTTGGTGCTTCGCCCCAGAAGCACCATAAAGAACCTGCATGTTCCTCAGCTGCATTGGTCAATGGAGGTGTGCTTTCCAGGCATCCATGTGGAAGGGCTCTGCTACCCATACTTTTCACATGGGGGGCCCTGCAGAAAACATACCAGACTCTAACTGTCCAGTAGAAAAAACAACCTTGCTGTTTGGAGCATCTCACATGCATCAGCCTCTTGATGCCACTCCTCCATTCGGTCATCAGAGACACAAACTCCAGTGTGCGTAAACATCTGAAATCCACCTTTACTCAGGTGCTGGATATTTCATTTGTTGGCCACGATAGATACAAACTCTATCATGAGCAGACATCTGACCCTCGCCTGTACTCAGATGCTGGAGATCTCGAAAAAAACCACTGCACATTGGAACGGCCATGTTCTCGGCACTGAGATTAAGCATAGATTGTGTTTTCTGCCTTCTGTTCTCACACTCCTCGCCTTCAATTCCCCCATATTGGGAATTTGGGAGCCACAATGCAGCCTTCTGCCTGCCCACCAGAAAAAAGAGGTGCCCTATGGGTCTGCGTGAAACTCCATATACGGTTCCACCAGCACAGCCCTCTATAGCACCACAATATCATAGGCCACCTTGTGAACTAATGCTTTGTCTGACACAGCTCGAGCCCCGACCTCCTGGTAGCCACCTAGATAGCGGGACCCATATCTGGCAGGTGTGACCTGCCTTGACCTGAGTCCTTCATCTCAAACCAACCTGGTTATTCACGTACCAGTCCCAGAACATAGCTCAAATTACTGTGCATGGGGGAATCTGAAACACAAAAGAGTACTCCTCCTTCCTCATAGAAGGAAAATTAAATGTTGATATGGTGGTCCAACCCTCATATTGGGATCCAGGTGCATGGAACAAGAGCCAATGCCCACTCAGGATGGGGATCTGGGCACAAACAGGCATTGTGACCCTTACCCTGAGACCCATTTCCAACAAGTCTCCATGGGAGCTGAACCAAAGCCCCACAGAGCCAGGCAGTCAAGCCTCTAGGCCCAAATACTAAGCCTTTGTAGGGTTATCCAGGCACAGGGACCTATAACCCATCTCTGGAATCCCTGTGTTGACGGGAACCGTGAAACAGTAAACCACGCTCTCTCCTTCGCAATGAGACACCAAACTCTTGGGTGCTGGGCAGAATCCCCAGAGAGGTAGAATATTCCATGGACACATGAGGACACCCCACCATTCCAAGGCCATCCTAGACACAATCCAGACAGAAAAGCCTTTGCTCCTGCCTCCCAGCCACACGAATTTCAAATCCTGAGCAGCTGCCCTCAGCGTCTGCAGATCGGGGCTGCCATCACCTCCCTCCTAATTGATACACAATTTTGAGTCTGAAGACTTTGGTCCCAGAGCCCTTAACCACATTCCCTGCAGGATGGGGCTGACAGAACCACACTACATCACTGGGCCTGATCTCTGGATGAAATTCTGCCGTCTCAGTTGCACAAACCCTCCAGATTAGGAAAAGCCTGCAAGGCCCCTGAGCCCACCCCAATTTCATAGGCCACTCTGGAAAAAATGCACAGTCTGACACAGCCTGAGCATCTACCTCCAGAAGACTCACAGGTCAAAGTCCCTAAGTCCGAAGGTTGAGGATGACATGCCCCTACAACCTCATAAGAACCCTAGCCTAGATATTCAGGCCTCTGTGCCCAGAGGCCTGGTCTTGAAATCCAACATATGATCCGACATGTGGTCCCTGAGCCATACAAGAGAACCCCTCCTGTCCCGAGAAGGGAACCTGGCTCCTGGGAACTGGGTCTAACCCTCAGGTAGGAGAATCCTGCATGGCCACGGATCCACAACCACATTCTTTTTTTTTATATAGATTTTATTTATTTATTTGACAGAGAGAGATCACAAGTAGGCATAGAGGAAGGCAGAGAGAGAGAGAGGAAGAAGCAGGCTCCCTGCTGAGCAGAGAGCCCGATGCGGGACTCAATCCCAGGACCCTGAGATCATGACCTGAGCCGAAGGCAGCGGCTTAGCCCATTGAGCCACGCAGGCACCCTCACCACCACATTCTAAGGTCTCCCTGGACACCAAACAGCATTGTGACTCATTAGACTGAGAACATCCGTCAACTTAGATCACTTGGAAATTTGAACAAAAACCAGCAGATCAAGCCTGCAATGTTCCTCAGCTGCAATGGTCATGCAAGGAAGACTTCCCAGGCCCCCATTCAGAGACCTCTGCTGTCGAATCTTTCTATATGGGGGACCCTGGAGCCTTGTAAGTGGACTTCCCCTGTCCCACAGTAGGACACCTTGCTGTTTGGAGCAGCTCACAAGGTCCTGCTTGGGAAAATCTCCAAGAATTCTTGAGGCCACCCCACAATTCGTTGACCATCATGGATGCAAACCCAGCGTGAGCAGACATCTGACCCTCGCCCATACTCAGGTGCTGGAAATCTCAAAACAACCACTGCACAATGGAATGGTCCTGTGGTCGGCACTGAGCTTATCCGTGGCTTGTGTTTTCAGACTTCTGTCTTCACACTCCTCACCTACAAGCCCTCCATATTGGGAATTCTGAAGCCACAGTGCAGCTTTCTGCCTGCCCACCACAAAGAAGAAGTGCCCTATGGGTCTTCGCAGAAACCCACATGAGGATCCTCCTGCACGGCCCTCAATGGCACCCCAATATAATAGACCGACCTCTGCATAAATTGTCTGTCTGACACCGCCTGATCCCCGACCTCCTGTCAGCCACCCAGATAGTGGGCCCCATATCCTCCAGGTGGGTCCAACCTTGGCCCGAGGCCATCATCTTGAAGCAACCTGGATATTCAGGTACCTGTCCCAGACTTAGCTCAAATTCCTGCCCATAGGGGACTCGGAAGCACAAAAGAGTGCTCCTCCTTCCCCATGGCCAGAAAACTGAATGTTGAGATGGCTGTACAACCCTGAGTGGGAACCAGGTGCATGGTCCATGAGACCACGCCTACACAGGATGGGCAGCTGGGCACAAACAGGCATTGTGACCCTCAGAATGAGACCCCTTTCCAAAGATCCCCCTTGGGATCTGGACCAGGAACCCAAATCGAAGCTTTGGTTAAGTTTTCCCAGTGTCTGGACCCAGAAACCATCTCTGGAATCCCTGTTTGGACAGGATCCCAGAGATGGAATACAGTCTTTTCCTCATCCCCAGAAAGAAATCAAACTCTTGGGTGCCAAGCAGAATCACCAGAGTGGAAGAATATCCCATGGACACATGAGTTCACCCCTCCATTTAGTGGCCATCCTAGACACAAAATCCAGACAGAAAAGCCTGTGCTCCTCCCTCCCAGCCACCTGAATTTCAAATCCCGAGGAGCTTCCCTCAGGGTCTTCAGATTCGGACTGCCATCACCTCACTCCTACCTCTTATCCGAGGTTGTGTCTAAAGTCTTTGGTCCCAAAGTCCTGACACACATGACCTCCAGGATGGGGCCTCGAGAAACACATGACATCAGTGGCCCTGCTCTCCTGAGGAAACCCTGCCCATCTCAGTTTCCCAAAATGTCCAGATTAGGAGAAAACTGCAAGGCCCCTGACTGCACCCCAATATCATAGGCCACTCTGGAAAAAGTGCACAGCCTGACACAGCCTCAGCACCTACCTCCAGGATGACATGCAGGCCAATGGCACTTAGTCCGAAGATTGAAACTTCCATGGCCCTAAAACCTCATCAGAACCCTAGCTTATGTTTTGAGGTCTCTCTCCCTAGAGGGCTGTTCTGGAAATTCAAGCATATGGTCCAACCTGTGGTCCGTGAGCCATACAAGAGCACACCTCCTGTCCCAAGAAGGAAACCTGGCTCCTGGGTACTGGGTCTAATCCTAAGGATAGAGAATCCTCAATGGTCAGAGAGCCGCCACCACATTCTAAGGTCTCCCTGGACATCAAGCAGCATTGGAACCTGTTAGACTGAGAACTTCCATCAACGCAAATCACTTGGAACTTGGAATCAGTGTCATTGGTTCAAGCTTACCCTGTTCCTCAGCTGCAATGGTAACAAGAGATTGGCTTCCCAGGCCTCCATTCAGAGAGCATTGCTATCGAATCTTCCATATGGGGGACCCTGGAGCCCTGTAAGAAGACTTCTGCTGTCCCTTAGTAGGACACCTTGATGTTTGGAGCAGCTCACAAGCTCCAGCTTGGAAAAACCTCCAAGAATTCTTGAGGCCTCCCCACCATTTGTTGGCCATCATGGATACAAACTCCAGCGTGAGCAGACATCTTCCCTTCGCCCAGGTGCTGAAGATCTCGAAACAACTGCTGTACATTGGAATAGACATGTGCTCGGCACTGAGCGTAACCGTAGCTTATGTTTTCATACTTCTGTCCTCACACTCCTCGCCTGCAAACCCTCCAACTTGGATATTCTGGAGCCGTAATGCAGCCATCTGCCTGCTCACCAGATAGAAGAAGTGAAGAAAGGGTCTGTGCAAAATTCCCCCATGAGGATCCAGTTGCACAGCTCTCAAAAGCACCCCAATATCATAGACCGAACTCTCCATGAATGTTCTGTCTGACACAGCTCAAGCCCGAGCTCCTGACAGCCACCCAGAAAGCAGGCCTCATTTTCTGCAGGTGGGTCCTGCCTTGGCCCGAGGACCTCATCTCAAAGTGAACTGGGTATTCAGGCACCTGTCCCAGAACTTAGCTCAAATTCCTGCCCATGGGGGAACCTGAAGCATAAAAAAGTACACCTCCTTCCCCATGGCAGGAAAACTGAATGTTGAGATGGCAGTCCAACCCTCAGAGTGGGAGCCAAGTGCATAGCCCATGAGGTCACACCCACTCAGCATGGGCATCTGGGCAAAAACAGGCATTGTGACCCTCAGAATGAGACCCATTTCCAACAAGAACACTCGGGAGCTGTACCAGGAAAACATAGAGCAGGACCCTAGGCCCAAATCCTAAGCCTTGTTGCGGTGATCCAGGCTCCAGAACCCAGGACCCATCTCTGGAATGGCTGTTTGGACGGGATCCCTGACTCATAAAACTGCGCTCCTCCCATCCCCCAGAAATACACCAAACTCTTGGGTGCCGAGCAGAATTCCCAGAGAGGTAGAATCTCACATGGACCCATGAGGCCACCCCTCCATTTCGTGGCCATCATAGACAAACAAGTCAGACAGAAAAGACTGTGCTCCTGCCTCACAGCCGTCCGAATTTCATATCTGGAGATGCTTCGCTCAGGGTCTGAAGATTGGGTCTGCCATCACCTCGAGCTTAACTCTTACCCGAGTTTGTGTCTGAAGACTTTGGACCCAGAGTCCTGACCCATATGCCCTCCAGGATGGGGCCTCCAGGAACACACAACAGCACTGGGCCAGCTCTCCCAAGGAATGTCAGCCTGTCTCAGTTTCCCAACCCACCAGATTAAGAGAAAATTGCAAGGCCCCTAATACCACCCCAATTCCATAGGAAGCTCCAGAAAAAATGCATAGTCTGACACAGCCTCAGAATATACCTCCAGGAAGACACCCAGGTCAATGGGAAGGGATGAAATGGCCTAACCCATGGCAGGTTCGATGTGCTGGGTGTGAAGCCAACTGTCTCAATGTCTCTCACAAGGTCTGGGCTCAGGCTATGTAAGACAGAGCACAGTGTTTAGGGTAGCCTATGCAACTGGGGTGTTGCCGAGGGCTGAGCAGGTTGATTTTCATTTGGGGTTTCTGAGCAATGCCATAGACAATGTTTTTCTTTGGGGGGCAGGCAGAGTGCTTCGTTCTGGAACCAGAATTCCCAATCATGAGGGCTTTAGGGCCAGGAGTGCTAGGGTAGAGTCTGAAAACAAAACATAGGGTGAGGTGGGGAGCAGGCCCACTCTGCAAAGGCTGAAAGGATATCTCATGCATCTGAAGTCAGGCTGAGGATCAGACATTGGCTGAGGTTGGATTGTGCCCTTGATGGCACCTTCATGAAGCAGGTGCCTCATGAGGCCAACGAAGTTTTCCCACGCTGAGTTTGGAGGTTGCCACAAACCACAAGGTTTCCTTCTGCGAGACAGTCGAGTCCTGTTGAATGGCTCCAGTACATACCATACGGAAGGACTGAAGAGGAGGGTTCAAAGGATGGATCCCTGAACAACATGCCTCGCATTCCCTTTGGCCATTAACGACAAGATATGTTTGTTCTGCTGGCTCTGGGGCAAGCTAACCAGTGGGCTGAGTTGAAATGGCCTCTCCTGAGGATGCGTCATAATGTGGGTTTCTATCCATGGAGACCTTGGAATGTGATGGTTGTACTGTGGCCCTGCGGAATTCTCCGACCAGAAGGGTTTGATACAGATCCAGGAAGAAAGCACTCCATGTGGAGACGAGAGAGGTTTGGTTTGGAGCCTCAGAAAAACCTAATATGCTGGTATAAGAAACCAGTCCTCTGAGGACAGACACATGAAAACTAAAGCTAAGGTTCATATTAGGGCCTAAGGGCCTGTCCATTTCAATCTTCTGTCTCTGGGGACACTGTCTGAAAGTCTAAGTGGTGATAATGGCAGAGCTGGTGTCAGAGTGCCCCTTTTAGTCCAGGGCAGCCTACACTATCAGGATGGCCTCAGGGGCCTTGGAACATTTCCCTAACCTGTAGGGTTGTGGTCAATGGATTGGGCACACTTTCCTTGGAGATGGCAGGCACAATCTTTCACTGTGGCTCCAGATGCCCTAGCCTGGAGGGTGTGTGGGTCCAGGCTGTGGGCACATAAGTCTGAAAACAAAAACTCAGCTTATGAGTGGCGCCAAGGGTATGGCAGGCCGGATGTACAGATAAAGAGTGAGCTCCTTGGCTTGTGAATCAAGGGCGAGATTCCTTCAGGCTTTTGTCTCTGGATGCGTCCAGGATAGCCGTGGATTGTAGGGGGTGGCCTCAGTGACTGTGGACGAGTAACCTCTCTGGGGATTTGTCCCAGCTAACAGGAGTTTGGGGTCATTTTGTGGGAAGGGTGGAGTCCTGTTGTCTGGCTCATGTGTCTCTCCAAGAAAGTGATTCCAGAGCAGAGCCCCAGGAACAGGGGGGAGACTGGAAAACTCAAACACTGGTGAGGATTGGGTGTATAGGGGCTTTGCACGCCCCATATGAGGGCTCTTGGTCAAGGCCCTGACAGGCCTTTCTTTGATATTGGCCTCATGCTGAGGGTCACAGAGTGAATTTCTGCCCAAGGAGGCACTCAAGTTTGGGCGTGGTTTCAGGGGAAATGAAGGTTTCTCCCACCCTGAAGGTGTGACTCCATGCCAAGAGCAAGCCTTACAGCCATGGGGAAGAAGGAGTTCTGATTTGTGCTTCAGATGCCCAACTGTGTGGGGAATTGATATAATATCTGGGTTTAGATATCGGAAAACCAAGGTTAGGAAGAGATAACGGCATAAGACCATGGCGTGTCAGAAGTGCTAGGTGTGTGGCCAGCTGTCTCCTTGCCTGTCTGGACGTCTGGCATCAGGCTGTGAAAGGCAGAGCATTAGTGCCCAGAGAAGCCTATCAAATCTGAGTGCCGTCGAGGCAAGAGCAGGTTTATCCTCATCTGGGTTTTATGGAAAGCCCCACAAGGAAAAGTTTTCTACCGGTGGGCAGTAACTGGGAAGGCTTGTGGTTCTGCAATTCCTACTCTGGAGGGATTGTTTGCCAGGAGTGTGAGGAAGGAAGTCTGAAAACACAAGCTAGCGTGAGGTTTGGGACCGAGGGCACGGCAGGCCACTCTGCAGAGGCTGAATCAAGATCTCCTGCATTGCGGTCATGTCTACTATGAGACGTGCTTCCAGCTAGAGTTTTTGACCATGATGGCCTCTCCCTGAAGGATATGGGGGGCTTCATGAGGCCCGGCAGGTTTGCCGTTTTCTCCTACACTGAAGGTTTGACTCACGGACAGCAGCAAGGTTTCTTGCCATGGGGAAGAAGGGGTTCTGACTTGTGCATCAGGTTCCCCCCTGTGCAGGGATTGGAGATAATGTCTAGGTTCCGATGACTGAAAACCCAGGTTGGGAATGGATGGTGGCCTAAGGCAGTGGCGGGTCCAATGTGCTGGGTGTGCAGCCAGCTGTGTCGGTGTCTGTTGGAAGGTCTGGGCTCAGGCTATTTGCGACAGAGCATCACTGTTTAAGGTAGCCTATGCAATTGGGGTGTTGCCGAGGGCCAAGCAGTTTGATCCTCATTTGGGGTTTCTGGGCAGCGACATAGACAATGTTTTTCTCCTGGGAGGCAGGCACAGTGCTTCATTGTGGCCCCAGAATTCCCAGTAGGGAGGGTTTGTGGGCCAGGAGTGTGAGGACGGAAGTCTGAAAACACAAGCTAGTGTGAGGATTGGAGCCAAGGGCAGAGCAGGCCCACTCTGCAGAGGCTGAATCAAAATCTCCTGCATCTGAAGTCAGGCTGAGGATTAGACGTTGGCTGAGGCTGGAGTATGTGTCCATGATGGCACCTTCATGAAGTGGGGGCCTCATGAGGCCAAGGAAGTTTTCCCACGCTGAGTTTGGAGGTTGCCCCAAACCACAAGGTTTCCTTCTGCGGGACATTCGAGTCCTGTTGCATGGCTCCAGGACATACCATATGGAAGGACTGGAGAGCAGGGTTCGAAGGATGGATCCCTGTACAGCATGCCTCGCATTCCCATTGGCTATTAGCGACAAGATATGTTTGATCTGCTGCCTCTGGAACACGCGACCCAGGGGGCTGAGTTGAAATGGCCTCTCCTGAGGATGCGTCATAATGTGCGTTTGGGTCCATGGAGACCTTGGAATGTGCTGGTTGTTCAGTGGCCCTGCGGAACTCTCCTACCTGAAGTGTTTGATACATCCCAGTAAGAAAGCTGCCCATGTGGAGATGAGAGAGGTTTGGTTTGGTGCCTCAGAAAAGCCCCATGTGCTGGTCTACGAAAACAGTCCTCTGAGAACGGAAACATGGAAACCAAAGCTAAGGTTCAGATTAGGGCCTGGGGGCCTGTCCATTTCAACCTTCTGTCTCTCGGGACACTCTCTGAGAGTCTAAGTGGAGATAGTTGCTCCGCTGGTGTCAGAGAGCCCCTCTTAGTCCAGGGTGGCCTATACTATTGATGGCCTCAGGGACCTTGGAGCTTTTCCCTAACCTGTAGGGTTGTGGACAATGGATTGGGCACGCTTTCCTTGGAGAGGGCAGGCACAATCTTTCGCTGTTTGGTCCAGAGGCCCTAGCCTGGATGTTGTGTGGGTCCAGGCTGTGGGCACAGAAGTCTGAATACACAAACTCAGCTTATGAGTGGCGCCTAGGGTATGGCAGGCCGGATGTACAGCCCAAGAGGGAGCTCCTGGGCCTCTGAAACAAGGGCGAGTGGGAGGCGTTCCTTCAGGCTTTTGTCTCTGGATGTTGTGTCCGGGATAGCCGTGGATTGGAGCGGTGGCCTCAGGTACTGTGGACGAGTATCCCTCTCTGGGGATTTGTCCCAGCTCCCAAGAGTTTGGGGTCATTTTGTGGGAAGGGTGGAGTCGTGTTGTCTGGCTCATGGGTCTCTCCAAGAAAGGGATTCCAGAGCAGAGCTCCAGGTACGGGCGGGGCGACTGGAAAATTCAAACCGTGGTGAGGATTGGGTGCATAGGGGCTTGGCAAGCCCCATATGTGGGCTCTTGGTCCAGGCCCTGACAGGCCTTTCTTTGACATGGGGCTCATGCTGAGGGTCACAGTGTGAATTTGTGCCCAAGCAGCACTCATGTTTGGGCGTGGCATCAGGGGCCATGAAGGTTTCTCCCACCCTGAGGTGTGACTCCATGCCAAGAGCAAGCTTGACAGCCATGGGGAAGGAGGAGTTCTGTTTTGTGCTTGCTATACCCAGCTGTGTGGAGAATTGATATAATGTCTAGGTTCAGATATCTGAAAACCAAGGTTAGGATGAGGTGACGGCATAAGACCATGGCGTGTCCGAAGTGCTGGGTGTGCGGCCAGCTGTCTCCTTGTCTGTCTGGACGTCTGGCTTCAGGCTGTGTCAGGCAGAGCATGAGTGCCCAGAGCAGCCTATCCAGTTCGGGTACCGTCGAGGCCCGAGCAGGTTGATCCTCATCTGGGTTTTCTGGAGAGCCCCACAGGGAAACGTTTTTCTTCCGTTGGGCAGACACTGGGCTGGGTTTTGGTTCCGGAGTTCCTAGTCCGGAGGGCTTGTTTGCCAGGAGTGTGAGGAAGGAAGTCTGAAAACACAAGCTATCGTGAGGTTTGGGACCGAGGGCACGGCAGGCCCACTCTGCAGAGGCTGAATCGAGATCTCCTGCACTGAGGTCATGTCAACTATGAGACGTGCCTCAGGCTAGAGTTCTTGTCCAGCATGGCCTCTTCCTGAAGGGTGTGGGGGCTTCATGAGGCCAGAAAGTTTTGGCTACGATGGGATTTGTGAACTGCTCCAAAACTGAAGGTTACCTTCTGCACGACAGTCGAGTCCTATTGGATGGTTCCAAGAGGCCCCATATGGAAAGACTCGAGAGCAGGTGTCTAAGCATGGATGCCTGGGAACGCCACCTCATATTCCCACTCTTTAGTCAGGACAAGGCAGGCTCAATCTGCGGGCTCCTGGGTGAGCTACCCAGAGGGGAGAGTTGAAATGGTCTCTCCTGAAGATGAGTCCTACTGTGGCTTGTTGGCCTGGGAGACCTTGGAATGTGGAGGTGGCTCAGGGACTCTGCAGGATTCTCCAACATGAGGTGTTTGACACGGCTCCAACAAGGAAACTTCCCATGTGGAGACGAGAGGAGTTCTGTTCCGTGCCTCAGGAAAGCCGCATACCCTGTTCTTCGAACCAAAGCCTCTGAGGAGTGACACCTGGAAACCAAAGCAAGAGTTGAGACTACGGCCTAAAGGCCTGTCCGGCTCAACCTTCTATCTCTGTTGACATCTGTGTGCATGCATTCATGGATGTAGCTGCTCAGCTTGTGTCGGAATGCCCCTGTGAGTCCAGTGAGGCTCCCAGTAGTGGGATGTCCTCGGAGGCCTTCAGGTTTATCATATTCTGGAGGTGTTTGGCCAAAGGAATGGACACAGTTTGCCAGGAGAAAGCAGGCACGGTCCTGTGGTATGGCTCCAGAGGACCCAGCCTAGAGGCTGTGTTTGCCAGGGCTGTGGGGACAGATGTCTGAAAAAGCAAACTTGGCTCAGCTAGGGGCCAATGTAATGGCAGGCCTGATCTCTAGTCCGTGAGGGGAGATCCTCTGGAAATCAAAGTAGGGCAAGTGGGAGGCAGTCACTCAGGATTTTGTCTCTGGGTGTTTCGTTTACAGTGTCCGGTCAGGGTAGGGGTTGTCTCAGAGACCGAGGAAGAGCCTTCCTCTCGGGGGATTGTCAAGCTCCCAAGTGTTTGTGTTCATTCTGTGGGAATGAAGAGTACTGTTTTCTGCCACAGGGGACCCCCTAGGAGAGGGACTGTAGAGCACAGCAGTGGGTTCCCTCAACTGGAATACACACCATCTAGTTAGTCCTGGGTGCCTATTGGCATGGCAAGCCACATATCCGGGCTCTTGGTCCAGTCACTGAGAGGCGTTACTTGAATAAGGTACTCACGCTGAGGGTCACAATGTGTGTTTGTGCCCAAGGCGGCCCTCACGCTTGGGCGTGGCCTCATGGGCCATGCCGTTTTCTCCTACACTGAAGGTTTGACTCACTGCCAGCAGCAAGGTTTCTTGCCAGGGGGAAGGAGGGGTTCTGACTTGTGCATCAGGTTCCCCCCTGTGCAGGGATTGGAGATAAGGTCTAGGTTCCGATGACTGAAAACCCAGGTTGGGAATGGATGGTGGCCTAAGGCAGTGGCGGGTCCAATGTGCTGGGTGTGCAGCCAGCTGTGTCGGTGTCTGTTGGAAGGTCTGGGCTCAGGCTATTTGCGACAGAGCATCACTGTTTAAGGTAGCCTATGCAATTGAGGTGTTGCCGAGGGCCAAGCAGTTTGATCCTCATTTGGGGTTTCTGGGCAGCGCCATAGACAATGTTTTTCTCCTGGGAGGCAGGCACAGTGCTTCATTGTGGCCCCAGAATTCCCAGTAGGGAGGGTTTGTGGGCCAGGAGTGTGAGGACGGAAGTCTGAAAACACAAGCTAGTGTGAGGATTGGAGCCAAGGGCAGAGCAGGCCCACTCTGCAGAGGCTGAACCAAAATCTCCTGCATCTGAAGTCAGGCTGAGGATCAGACGTTGGCTGAGGCTGGAGTATGTGTCCATGATGGCACTTTCATGAAGTGGGGGCCTCATGAGGCCAAGGAAGTTTTCCCACGCTGAGTTTGGAGGTTGCCCCAAACCCCAAGGTTTCCTTCTGCGGGACATTCGAGTCCTGTTGCATGGCTCCAGGACATACCATATGGAAGGACTGGAGATCAGGGTTCGAAGGATGGATCCCTGTACAGCATGCCTCGCATTCCCATTGGCTATTAGCGACAAGATATGTTTGATCTGCTGCCTCTGGAACACGCGACCCAGGGGGCTGAGTTGAAATGGCCTCTCCTGAGGATGCGTCATAATGTGCGTTTGGGTCCATGGAGACCTTGGAATGTGCTGGTTGTTCGGTGCCCCAGCGGAACTCTCCTACCTGAAGTGTTTGATACATCCCAGTAAGAAAGCTGCCCATGTGGAGATGAGAGAGGTTTGGTTTGGTGCCTCAGAAAAGCCCCATGTGCTGGTCTACGAAAACAGTCCTCTGAGAACGGAAACATGGAAACCAAAGCTAAGGATCAGATTAGGGCCTGGGGGCCTGTCCATTTCAACCTTCTGTCTCTGGGGACACTGTCTGAGAGTCTAAGTGGAGATAGTTGCTCCGCTGGTGTCAGAGAGCCCCTCTTAGTCCAGGGTGGCCTATACTATTGATGGCCTCAGGGACCTTGGAGCTTTTCCCTAACCTGTAGGGTTGTGGACAATGGATTGGGCACGCTTTCCTTGGAGAGGGCAGGCACAATCTTTCGCTGTTTGGTCCAGAGGCCCTAGCCTGGATGTTGTGTTAGTCCAGGCTGAGGGCACAGAAGTCTGAATACACAAACTCAGCTTATGAGTGGCGCCTAGGGTATGGCAGTCCGGATGTACAGCCGGAGAGGGAGCTCCTGGGCCTCTGAAACAAGGGCGAGTGGGAGGCGTTCCTTCAGGCTTTTGTCTCTGGATGTTGTGTCCGGGATAGCCGTGGATTGGAGCGGTGGCCTCAGGTACTGTGGACGAGTATCCATCTCTGGGGATTTGTCCCAGCTCCCAAGAGTTTGGGGTCATTTTGTGGGAAGGGTGGAGTCGTGTTGTCTGGCTCATGGGTCTCTCCAAGAAAGGGATTCCAGAGCAGAGCTCCAGGTACGGGCGGGGCGACTGGAAAATTCAAACCGTGGTGAGGATTGGGTGCATAGGGGCTTGGCAAGCCCCATATGTGGGCTCTTGGTCCAGGCCCTGACAGGCCTTTCTTTGACATGGGGCTCATGCTGAGGGTCACAGTGTGAATTTGTGCCCAGGCAGCACTCATGTTTGGGCGTGGCATCAGGGGCCATGAAGGTTTCTCCCACCCTGAGGTGTGACTCCATGCCAAGAGCAAGCTTGACAGCCATGGGGAAGGAGGAGTTCTGTTTTGTGCTTGCTATACCCAGCTGTGTGGAGAATTGATATAATGTCTAGGTTCAGATATCTGAAAACCAAGGTTAGGATGAGGTGACGGCATAAGACCATGGCGTGTCCGAAGTGCTGGGTGTGCGGCCAGCTGTCTCCTTGTCTGTCTGGACGTCTGGCTTCAGGCTGTGTCAGGCAGAGCATGAGTGCCCAGAGCAGCCTATCCAGTTCGGGTACCGTCGAGGCCCGAGCAGGTTGATCCTCATCTGGGTTTTCTGGACAGCCCCACAGGGAAACGTTTTTCTTCCGTTGGGCAGACACTGGGCTGGGTTTTGGTTCCGGAGTTCCTAGTCCGGAGGGCTTGTTTGCCAGGAGTGTGAGGAAGGAAGTCTGAAAACACAAGCTATCGTGAGGTTTGGGACCGAGGGCACGGCAGGCCCACTCTGCAGAGGCTGAATCGAGATCTCCTGCACTGAGGTCATGTCAACTATGAGACGTGCCTCAGGCTAGAGTTCTTGTCCAGCATGGCCTCTTCCTGAAGGGTGTGGGGGCTTCATGAAGCCAGAAAGTTTTGGCTACGATGGGATTTGTGAACTGCTCCAAAACTGAAGTTTACCTTCTGCACGACAGTCGAGTCCTATTGGATGGTTCCAAGAGGCCCCATATGGAAAGACTCGAGAGCAGGTGTCTAAGCATGGATGCCTGGGAACGCCACCTCATATTCCCACTCTTTAGTCAGGACAAGGCAGGCTCAATCTGCGGGCTCCTGGGTGAGCTACCCAGAGGGGAGAGTTGAAATGGTCTTTCCTGAAGATGAGTCCTACTGTGGCTTGGTGGCCTGGGAGACCTTGGAATGTGGAGGTGGCTCAGGGACTCTGCAGGATTCTCCAACATGAGGTGTTTGACACGGCTCCAACAAGGAAACTTCCCATGTGGAGACGAGAGGAGTTCTGTTCCGTGCCTCAGGAAAGCCGCATACCCTGTTCTTCGAACCAAAGCCTCTGAGGAGTGACACCTGGAAACCAAAGCAAGAGTTGAGACTACAACCTAAAGGCCTGTCCGGCTCAACCTTCTATCTCTGTTGACATCTGTGTGCATGCATTCATGGATGTAGCTGCTCAGCTTGTGTCGGAATGCCCCTGTGAGTCCAGTGAGGCTCCCAGTAGTGGGATGTCCTCGTAGGCCTTGAGGTTTCTCATATTCTGGAGGTGTGTGGCCAAAGGAATGGACACAGTTTGCCAGGAGAGAGCAGGCACGGTCCTGTGGTATGGCTCCAGAGGACCCAGCCTAGAGGCTGTGTTTGCCAAGGCTGTGGGGACAGATGTCTGAAAAAGCAAACTTGGCTCAGCTAGGGGCCAATGTAATGGCAGGCCTGATCTCTAGTCCGTGAGGGGAGATCCTCTGGAAATCAAAGTAGGGCAAGTGGGAGGCAGTCACTCAGGATTTTGTCTCTGGGTGTTGCGTTTACAGTGTCCGGTCAGGGTAGGTGTTGTCTCAGAGGCCGAGGAAGAGCCTTCCTCTCGGGGGATTGTCCAAGCTCCCAAGTGTTGGTGTTCATTCTGTGGGAATGAAGAGTACTGTTTTCTGCCAGAGGGGACCCCCCAGGAGAGGGACTCTAGAGCACAGCAGTGGGTTCCCTCAACTAGTTAGTCCTGGGTGCCTATGGGCATGGCAAGCCACATATGCGGGCTCTTGGTCCAGTCACTGAGAGGCGTTACTTGAATAAGGTACTCACGCTGAGGGTCACAATGTGTGTTTGTGCCCAAGGCGGCCCTCACGCTTGGGCGTGGCCTCATGGGCCATGCCCTTTTCTCCTACACTGAAGGTTTGACTCACTGCCAGCAGCAAGGTTTCTTGCCAGGGGGAAGGAGGGGTTCTGACTTGTGCATCAGGTTCCCCCCTGTGCAGGGATTGGAGATAAGGTCTAGGTTCCGATGACTGAAAACCCAGGTTGGGAATGGATGGTGGCCTAAGGCAGTGGCGGGTCCAATGTGCTGGGTGTGCAGCCAGCTGTGTCGGTGTCTGTTGGAAGGTCTGGGCTCAGGCTATTTGCGACAGAGCATCACTGTTTAAGGTAGCCTATGCAATTGGGGTGTTGCCGAGGGCCAAGCAGTTTGATCCTCATTTGGGGTTTCTGGGCAGCGCCATAGACAATGTTTTTCTCCTGGGAGGCAGGCACAGTGCTTCATTGTGGCCCCAGAATTGCCAGTAGGGAGGGTTTGTGGGCCAGGAGTGTGAGGACGGAAGTCTGAAAACACAAGCTAGTGTGAGGATTGGAGCCAAGGGCAGAGCAGGCCCACTCTGCAGAGGCTGAATCAAAATCTCCTGCATCTGAAGTCAGGCTGAGGATCAGACGTTGGCTGAGGCTGGAGTATGTGTCCATGATGGCACCTTCATGAAGTGGGGGCCTCATGAGGCCAAGGAAGTTTTCCCACGCTGAGTTTGGAGGTTGCCCCAAACCACAAGGTTTCCTTCTGCGGGACATTCGAGTCCTGTTGCATGGCTCCAGGACATACCATATGGAAGGACTGGAGAGCAGGGTTCGAAGGATGGATCCCTGTACAGCATGCCTCGCATTCCCATTGGCTATTAACGACAAGATATGTTTGATCTGCTGCCTCTGGAACACGCGACCCAGGCGGCTGAGTTGAAATGGCCTCTCCTGAGGATGCGTCATAATGTGCGTTTGGGTCCATGGAGACCTTGGAATGTGCTGGTGGTTCGGTGGCCCTGCGGAACACTCCTACCTGAAGTGTTTGATACATCCCAGTAAGAAAGCTGCCCATGTGGAAATGAGAGATGTTTGGTTTGGTGCCTCAGAAAAGCCCCATGTGCTGGTCTACGAAAACAGTCCTCTGAGAACGGAAACATGGAAACCAAAGCTAAGGTTCAGATTAGGGCCTGGGGGCCTGTCCATTTCAACCTTCTGTCTCTGGGGACACTGTCTGAGAGTCTAAGTGGAGATAGTTGCTCCGCTGGTGTCAGAGAGCCGCTCTTAGTCCAGGGTGGCCTATACTATTGATGGCCTCAGGGACCTTGGAGCTTTTCCGTAACCTGTAGGGTTGTGGTCAATGGATTGGGCACACTTTCCTTGGAGAGGGCAGGCACAATCTTTCGCTGTTTGGTCCAGAGGCCCTAGCCTGGATGTTGTGTGGGTCCAGGCTGTGGGCACAGAAGTCTGAATACACAAACTCAGCTTATGAGTGGCGCCTAGTGTATGGCAGGCCGGATGTACAGCCCGAGAGGGAGCTCCAGGGCCTCTGAAACAAGGGCGAGTGGGAGGCGTTCCTTCAGGCTTCTGTCTCTGGATGTTGTGTCCGGGATAGCCGTGGATAGGAGCGGTGGTCTCAGGTACTGTGGACGAGTATCCCTCTCTGGGGATTTGTCCCAGCTCCCAAGAGTTTGGGGTCATTTTGTGGGAAGGGTGGAGTCGTGTTGTCTGGCTCATGGGTCTCTCCAAGAAAGGGATTCCAGAGCAGAGCTCCAGGTACGGGCTGGGCGACAGGAAAATTCAAACCGTGGTGAGGATTGGGTGCATAGGGGCTTGGCAAGCCCCATATGTGGGCTCTTGGTCCAGGTCCTGACAGGCCTTTCTTTGACATGGGGCTCATGCTGAGGGTCACAGTGTGAATTTGTGCCCAAGCAGCACTCACGTTTGGGCGTGGCATCAGAAGCCATGAAGGTTTCTCCCACCCTGAAGGTGTGACTCCATGCCAAGAGCAAGCTTGACAGCCATGGGGAAGGAGGAGTTCTGTTTTGTGCTTGCTATACCCAGCTGTGTGGAGAATTGATATAATGTCTAGGTTTAGATATCTGAAAACCAAGGTTAGGATGAGGTGACAGCATAAGACCATGGCGTGTCCGAAGTGCTGGGTGTGCGGCCAGCTGTCTCCTTGTCTGTCTGGACGTCTGGCTTCAGGCTGTGTCAGGCAGAGCATGAGTGCCCAGAGCAGCCTATCCAGTTCGGGTACCGTCGAGGCCCGAGCAGGTTGATCCTCATCTGGGTTTTCTGGAGAGCCCCACAGGGAAACGTTTTTCTTCCGTTGGGCAGACACTGGGCTGGGTTTTGGTTCCGGAGTTCCTAGTCCGGAGGGCTTGTTTGCCAGGAGTGTGAGGAAGGAAGTCTGAAAACACAAGCTAGCGTGAGGTTTGGGACCGAGGGCACGGCAGGCCCACTCTGCAGAGGCTGAATCGAGATCTCCTGCACTGAGGTAATGTCAACTATGAGACGTGCCTCAGGCTAGAGTTCTTGTCCAGCATGGCCTCTTCCTGAAGGGTGTGGGGGCTTCATGAGGCCAGAAAGTTTTGGCTACGATGGGATTTGTGAACTGCTCCAAAACTGAAGGTTACCTTCTGCACGACAGTCGAGTCCTATTGGATGGTTCCAAGAGGCCCCATATGGAAAGACTCGAGAGCAGGTGTCTAAGCATGGATGCCTGGGAACGCCACCTCATATTCCCACTCTTTAGTCAGGACAAGGCAGGCTCAATCTGCGGGCTCCTGGGTGAGCTACACAGAGGGGAGAGTTGAAATGGTCTCTCCTGAAGATGAGTCCTACTGTGGCTTGGTGGCCTGGGAGACCTTGGAATGTGGAGGTGGCTCAGGGACTCTGCAGGATTCTCCAACATGAGGTGTTTGACACGGCTCCAACAAGGAAACTTCCCATGTGGAGACGAGAGGAGTTCTGTTCCGTGCCTCAGGAAAGCCGCATACCCTGTTCTTCGAACCAAAGCCTCTGAGGAGTGACACCTGGAAACCAAAGCAAGAGTTGAGACTACGGCCTAAAGGCCTGTCCGGCTCAACCTTCTATCTCTGTTGACATCTGTGTGCATGCATTCATGGATGTAGCTGCTCAGCTTGTTTCGGAATGCCCCTGTGAGTCCAGTGAGGCTCCCAGTAGTGGGATGTCCAGGGAGGCCTTGAGGTTTCTCATATTCTGGAGGTGTGTGGCCAAAGGAATGGACACAGTTTGCCAGGAGAGAGCAGGCACGGTCCTGTGGTATGGCTCCAGAGGACCCAGCCTAGAGGCTGTGTTTGCCAGGGCTGTGGGGACAGATGTCTGAAAAAGCAAACTTGGCTCAGCTAGGGGCCAATGTAATGGCAGGCCTGATCTCTAGTCCGTGAGGGGAGATCCTCTGGAAATCAAAGTAGGGCAAGTGGGAGGCACTCACTCAGGATTTTGTCTCTGGGTGTTGCGTTTACAGTGTCCGGTCAGGGTAGGGGTTGTCTCAGAGGCCGAGGAAGAGCCATCCGCTCGGGGGATTGTCCAAGCTCCCAAGTGTTTGTGTTCATTCTGTGGGAATGAAGAGTACTGTTTTCTGCCACAGGGGACCCCCCAGGAGAGGGACTCTAGAGCACAGCAGTGGTTTCCCTCAACTAGTTAGTCCTGGGTGCCTATGGGCATGGCAAGCCACATATGCGGGCTCTTGGTCCAGTCACTGAGAGGCGTTACTTGAATAAGGTACTCACGCTGAGGGTCACAATGTGTGTTTGTGCCCAAGGCGGCCCTCATGCTTGGGCGTGGCCTCATGGGCCATGCTGTTTTCTCCTACACTGAAGGTTCGACTCACTGCCAGCAGCAAGGGTTCTTGCCAGGGGGAAGGAGGGGTTCTGACTTGTGCATCAGGTTCCCCCCTGTGCAGGGATTGGAGATAAGGTCTAGGTTCCGATGACTGAAAACCCAGGTTGGGAATGGATGGTGGCCTAAGGCAGTGGCGGGTCCAATGTGCTGGGTGTGCAGCCAGCTGTGTCGGTGTCTGTTGGAAGGTCTGGGCTCAGGCTATTTGCGACAGAGCATCACTGTTTAAGGTAGCCTATGCAATTGGGGTGTTGCCGAGGGCCAAGCAGTTTGATCCTCATTTGGGGTTTCTGGGCAGCGCCATAGACAATGTTTTTCTCCTGGGAGGCAGGCACAGTGCTTCATTGTGGCCCCAGAATTGCCAGTAGGGAGGGTTTGTGGGCCAGGAGTGTGAGGACGGAAGTCTGAAAACACAAGCTAGTGTGAGGATTGGAGCCAAGGGCAGAGCAGGCCCACTCTGCAGAGGCTGAATCAAAATCTCCTGCATCTGAAGTCAAGCTGAGGATCAGACGTTGGCTGAGGCTGGAGTATGTGTCCATGATGGCACCTTCATGAAGTGGGGGCCTCATGAGGCCAAGGAAGTTTTCCCACGCTGAGTTTGGAGGTTGCCCCAAACCACAAGGTTTCCTTCTGCGGGACATTCGAGTCCTGTTGCATGGCTCCAGGACATACCATATGGAAGGACTGGAGATCAGGGTTCGAAGGATGGATCCCTGTACAGCATGCCTCGCATTCCCATTGGCTATTAGCGACAAGATATGTTTGATCTGCTGCCTCTGGAACACGCGACCCAGGGGGCTGAGTTGAAATGGCCTCTCTTGAGGATGCGTCATAATGTGCGTTTGGGTCCATGGAGACCTTGGAATGTGCTGGTTGTTCGGTGCCCCAGCGGAACTCTCCTACCTGAAGTGTTTGATACATCCCAGTAAGAAAGCTGCCCATGTGGAGATGAGAGAGGTTTGGTTTGGTGCCTCAGAAAAGCCCCATGTGCTGGTCTACGAAAACAGTCCTCTGAGAACGGAAACATGGAAACCAAAGCTAAGGTTCAGATTAGGGCCTGGGGGCCTGTCCATTTCAACCTTCTGTCTCTGGGGACACTGTCTGAGAGTCTAAGTGCAGATAGTTGCTCCGCTGGTGTCAGAGAGCCCCTCTTAATCCAGGGTGGCCTATACTATTGATGGCCTCAGGGACCTTGGAGCTTTTCCCTAACCTGTAGGGTTGTGGTCAATGGATTGGGCACACTTTCCTTGGAGAGGGCAGGCACAATCTTTCGCTGTTGGTCCAGAGGCCCTAGCCTGGATGTTGTGTGGGTGCAGGCTGTGGGCACAGAAGTCTGAATACACAAAATCAGCGTATGAGTGGCACCAAGGGTATGGCAGGCCGGATGTACAGCCCGAGAGGGAGCTCCTGGGCCTCTGAAACAAGGGCGAGTGGGAGGCGTTCCTTCAGGCTGTTGTCTCTGGATGTTGTGTCCGGGATAGCCGTGGATTGGAGCTGTGGCCTCAGGTACTGTGGATGAGTATCCCTCTCTGCTGATTTGTCCCAGCTCCGAAGAGTTTGGGGTCATTTTGTGGAAAGGGTGGAGTCGTGTTGTCTGGCTCATGGGTCTCTCCAAGAAAGGGATTCCAGAGCAGAGCTCCAGGTACAGGCGGGGTGACTGGATAATTCAAACTGTGGTGAGGATTGGGTGCATAGGGGCTTGGCAAGCCCCATATGTGGGCTCTTGGTCCAGGCCCTGACAGGCCTTTCTTTGACATGGGGCTCATGCTGAGGGTCACAGTGTGAATTTGTGCCCAAGCAGCACTGAAGTTTGGGCGTGGCATCAGGGGCCATGTAGGTTTCTCCCACCCTGAAGGTGTGACTCCATGCCAAGAGCAAGCTTGACAGCCATTGGGAAGGAGGAGTTCTGTTTTGTGCTTGCTATACCCAGCTGTGTGGAGAATTGATATAATGTCTAGGTTCAGATATCTGAAAACCAAGGTTTGGATGAGGTGACGGCATAAGACCATGGCGTGTCCGAAGTGCTGGGTGTGCGGCCAGCTGTCTCCTTGTCTGTCTGGACGTCTGGCTTCAGGCTGTGTCAGGCAGAGCATGAGTGCCCAGAGCAGCCTATCCAGTTCGGGTACCGTCGAGGTCCGAGCAGGTTGAATCTCATCTGGGTTTTCTGGAGAGCCCCACAGGGAAACGTTTTTCTTCCGTTGGGCAGACACTGGGCTGGGTTTTGGTTCCGGAGTTCCTAGTCCGGAGGGCTTGTTTGCCAGGAGTGTGAGGAAGGAAGTCTGAAAACACAAGCTAGCGTGAGGTTTGGGACCGAGGGCACGGCAGGCCCACTCTGCAGAGGCTGAATCGAGATCTCCTGCACTGAAGTCATGTCAACTATGAGACGTGCCTCAGGCTAGAGTTCTTGTCCAGCATGGCCTCTTCCTGAAGGGTGTGGGGGCTTCATGAGGCCAGAAAGTTTTGCCTACGAGGGAATTTGTGAACTGCTCCAAAACTGAAGGTTACCTTCTGCACGACAGTCGAGTCCTATTGGATGGTTCCAAGAGGCCCTATATGGAAAGACTCGAGAGCAGGTGTCTAAGCATGGATGCCTGGGAACGCCACCTCATATTCCCACTCTTTAGTCAGGACAAGGCAGGCTCAATCTGCGGGCTCCTGGGTGAGCTACCCAGAGGGGAGAGTTGAAATGGTCTCTCTGAAGATGAGTCCTACTGTGGCTTGGTGGCCTGGGAGACCTTGGAATGTGGAGGTGGCTCAGGGACTCTGCAGGATTCTCCAACATGAGGTGTTTGACACGGCTCCAACAAGGAAACTTCCCATGTGGAGACGAGAGGAGTTCTGTTCCGTGCCTCAGGAAAGCCCCATACCCTGTTCTTCGAACCAAAGCCTCTGAGGAGTGACACCTGGAAACCAAAGCAAGAGTTGAGACTACAACCTAAAGGCCTGTCCGGCTCAACCTTCTATCTCTGTTGACATCTGTGTGCATGCATTCATGGATGTAGCTGCTCAGCTTGTGTCGGAATGCCCCTGTGAGTCCAGTGAGGCTCCCAGTAGTGGGATGTCCTCGGAGGCCTTGAGGTTTCTCATATTCTGGAGGTGTGTGGTCAAAGGAATGGACACAGTTTCCCAGGAGAGAGCAGGCACGGTCCTGTGGTATGGCTCCAGAGGACCCAACCTAGAGGCTGTGTTTGCCAGGGCTGTGGGGACAGATGTCTGAAAAAGCAAACTTGGCTCAGCTAGGGGCCAATGTAATGGCAGGCCTGATCTCTAGTCCGTGAGGGGAGATCCTCTGGAAATCAAAGTAGGGCAAGTGGGAGGCAGTCACTCAGGATTTTGTCTCTGGGTGTTGCGTTTACAGTGTCCGGTCAGGGTAGGGGTTGTCTCAGAGGCCGAGGAAGAGCCTTCCTCTCGGGGGACTGTCCAAGCTCCCAAGTGTTTGTGTTCATTCTGTGGGAAGGAAGAGTACTGTTTTCTGCCACAGGGGACCCCCCAGGAGAGGGACTCTAGAGCACAGCAGTGGGTTCCCTCAACTAGTTAGTCCTGGGTGCCTATGGGCATGGCAAGCCACATATGCGGGCTCTTGGTCCAGTCACTGAGAGGCGTTACTTGAATAAGGTACTCACGCTGAGGGTCACAATGTGTGTTTGTGCCCAAGGCGGCCCTCACGCTTGGGCGTGGCCTCATGGGCCATGAGCTTTTCTCCTACACTGAAGGTTTGACTCACTGCCAGCAGCAAGGTTTCTTGCCAGGGGGAAGGAGGGGTTCTGACTTGTGCATCAGGTTCCCCCCTGTGCAGGGATTGGAGATAAGGTCTAGGTTCCAATGACTGAAAACCCAGGTTGGGAATGGATGGTGGCCTAAGGCAGTGGCGGGTCCAATGTGCTGGGTGTGCAGCCAGCTGTGTCGGTGTCTGTTGGAAGGTCTGGGCTCAGGCTATTTGCGACAGAGCATCACTGTTTAAGTTAGCCTATGCAATTGGGGTGTTGCCGAGGGCCAAGCAGTTTGATCCTCATTTGGGGTTTCTGGGCAGCACCATAGACAATGTTTTTCTCCTGGGAGGAAGGCACAGTGCTTCATTGTGGCCCCAGAATTCCCAGTATGGAGGGATTGTGGGCCAGGAGTGTGAGGACGGAAGTCTGAAAACACAAGCTAGTGTGAGGATTGGAGCCAAGGGCAGAGCAGGCCCACTCTGCAGAGGCTGAATCAAAATCTCCTGCATCTGAAGTCAAGCTGAGGATCAGACGTTGGCTGAGGCTGGAGTTTGTGTCCATGATGGCACCTTCATGAAGTGGGGGCCTCATGAGGCCAAGGAAGTTTTCCCACGCTGAGTTTGGAGGTTGCCCCAAACCACAAGGTTTCCTTCTGCGGGACATTCGAGTCCTGTTGCATGGCTCCAGGACATACCATATGGAAGGACTGGAGAGCAGGGTTCGAAGGATGGATCCCTGTACAGCATGCCTCGCATTCCCATTGGCTATTAGCGACAAGATATGTTTGATCTGCTGCCTCTGGAACACGCGACCCAGGCGGCTGAGTTGAAATGGCCTCTCCTGAGGATGCGTCATAATGTGCGTTTGGGTCCATGGAGACCTTGGAATGTGCTGGTTGTTCAGTGGCCCTGCGGAACTCTCCTACCTGAAGTGTTTGATACATCCCAGTAAGAAAGCTGCTGATGTGGAGATGAGAGATGTTTGGTTTGGTGCCTCAGAAAAGCCCCATGTGCTGGTCTACGAAAACAGTCCTCTGAGAACGGAAACATGGAAACCAAAGCTAAGGTTCAGATTAGGGCCTGGGGGCCTGTCCATTTCAACCTTCTGTCTCTGGGGACACTGTCTGAGTGTCTAAGTGGAGATAGTTGCTCCGCTGGTGTCAGAGAGCCCCTCTTAGTCCAGGGTGGCCTATACTATTGATGGCCTCAGGGACCTTGGAGCTTTTCCGTAACCTGTAGGGTTGTGGTCAATGGATTGGGCACACTTTCCTTGGAGAGGGCAGGCACAATCTTTCGCTGTTTGGTCCAGAGGCCCTAGCCTGGATGTTGTGTGGGTCCAGGCTGTGGGCACAGAAGTCTGAATACACAAACTCAGCTTATGAGTGGCGCCTAGGGTATGGCAGGCCGGATGTACAGCCCGAGAGGGAGCTCCTGGGCCTCTGAAACAAGGGCGAGTGGGAGGCGTTCCTTCAGGCTTTTGTCTCTGGATGTTGTGTCCGGGATAGCCGTGGATTGGAGCGGTGGCCTCAGGTACTGTGGACGAGTATCCCTCTCTGGGCATTTGTCCCAGCTCCCAAGAGTTTGGGGTCATTTTGTGGGAAGGGTGGAGTCGTGTTGTCTGGCTCATGGGTCTCTCCAAGGAAGGGATTCCAGAGCAGAGCTCCAGGTACGGGCGGGGCGACTGGAAAATTCAAACCGTGGTGAGGATTGTGTGCATAGGGGCTTGGCAAGCCCCATATGTGGGCTCTTGGTCCAGGCCCTGACAGGCCTTTCTTTGACATGGGGCTCATGCTGAGGGTCACAGTGTGAATTTGTGCCCAAGCAGCACTCAAGTTTGGGCGTGGCATCAGGAGCCATGAAGGTTTCTCCCACCCTGAAGGTGTGACTCCATGCCAAGAGCAAGCTTGACAGCCATGGGGAAGGAGGAGTTCTGTTTTGTGCTTGCTATACCCAGCTGTGTGGAGAATTGATATAATGTCTAGGTTGAGATATCTGAAAACCAAGGTTAGGATGAGGTGACGGCATAAGACCATGGCGTGTCCGAAGTGCTGGGTGTGCGGCCAGCTGTCTCCTTGTCAGTCTGGACGTCTGGCTTCAGGCTGTGTCAGGCAGAGCATGAGTGCCCAGAGCAGCCTATCCAGTTCGGGTACCGTCGAGGCCCGAGCAGGTTGATCCTCATCTGGGTTTTCTGGAGAGCCCCACAGGGAAACGTTTTTCTTCCGTTGGGCAGACACTGGGCTGGGTTTTGGTTCCGGAGTTCCTAGTCGGGAGGGCTTGTTTGCCAGGAGTGTGAGGAAGGAAGTCTGAAAACACAAGCTAGCGTGAGGTTTGGGACCGAGGGCACGGCAGGCCCACTCTGCAGAGGCTGAATCGAGATCTCCTGCACTGAGGTCATGTCAACTATGAGACGTGCCTCAGGCTAGAGTTCTTGTCCAGCATGGCCTCTTCCTGAAGGGTGTGGGGGCTTCATGAGGCCAGAAAGTTTTGGCTACGATGGGATTTGTGAACTGCTCCAAAACTGAAGGTTACCTTCTGCACGACAGTCGAGTCCTATTGGATGGTTCCAAGAGGCCCCATATGGAAAGACTCGAGAGCAGGTGTCTAAGCATGGATGCCTGGGAACGCCACCTCATATTCCCACTCTTTAGTCAGGACAAGGCAGGCTCAATCTGTGGGCTCCTGGGTGAGCTACCCAGAGGGGAGAGTTGAAATGGACTCTCCTGAAGATGAGTCCTACTGTGGCTTGGTGGCCTGGGAGACCTTGGTATGTGGAGGTGGCTCAGGGACTCTGCAGGATTCTCCAACATGAGGTGTTTGACACGGCTCCAACAAGGAAACTTCCCATGTGGAGACGAGAGGAGTTCTGTTCCATGCCTCAGTAAAGCCCCATACCCTGTTCTTCGAACCAAAGCCTCTGTGGAGTGACACCTGGAAACCAAAGCAAGAGTTGAGACTACGGCCTAAAGGCCTGTCCGGCTCAACCTTCTATCTCTGTTGACATCTGTGTGCATGCATTCATGGATGTAGCTGCTCAGCTTGTGTCGGAATGCCCCTGTGAGTCCAGTGAGGCTCCCAGTAGTGGGATGTCCTCGGAGGCCTTGAGGTTTCTCATATTCTGGAGGTGTGTGGCCAAAGGAATGGACACAGTTTCCCAGGAGAGAGCAGGCACGGTCCTGTGGTATGGCTCCAGAGGACCCAGCCTAGAGGCTGTGTTTGCCAGGGCTGTGGGGACAGATGTCTGAGAAAGCAAACTTGGCTCAGCTAGGGGCCAATGTAATGGCAGGCCTGATCTCTAGTCCGTGAGGGGAGATCCTCTGGAAATCAAAGTAGGGCAAGTGGGAGGCAGTCACTCAGGATTTTGTCTCTGGGTGTTGCATTTACAGTGTCCGGTCAGGGTAGGGGTTGTCTCAGAGGCCGAGGAAGAGCCTTCCTCTCGGGGGATTGTCCAAGCTCCCAAGTGTTTGTGTTCATTCTTTGGGAATGAAGAGTACTGTTTTCTGCCACAGGGGACCCCGCAGGAGAGGGACTCTAGAGCACAGCAGTGGGTTCCCTCAACTGGAATACACACCATCTAGTTAGTCCTGGGTGCCTATGAGCTTGGCAAGCCACATATGCGGGCTCTTGGTCCAGTCACTGAGAGGCGTTACTTGAATAAGGTACTCACGCTGAGGGTCACAATGTGTGTTTGTGCCCAAGGCGGCCCTCACGCTTGGGCGTGGCCTCATGGGCCATGCCGTTTTCTCCTACACTGAAGGTTTGACTCACTGCCAGCAGCAAGGTTTCTTGCCATGGGGAAGGAGGGGTTCTGACTTGTGCATCAGGTTCCCCCCTGTGCAGGGATTGGAGATAAGGTCTAGGTTCCGATGACTGAAAACCCAGGTTGGGAATGGATGGTGGCCTAAGGCAGTGGCGGGTCCAATGTGGTGGGTGTGCAGCCAGCTGTGTCGGTGTCTGTTGGAAGGTCTGGGCTCAGGCTATTTGCGACAGAGCATCACTGTTTAAGGTAGCCTATGCAATTGGGGTGTTGCCGAGGGCCAAGCAGTTTGATCCTCATTTGGGGTTTCTGGGCAGCGCCATAGACAATGTTTTTCTCCTGGGAGGCAGGCACAGTGCTTCATTGTGGCCCCAGAATTCCCAGTAGGGAGGGATTGTGGGCCAGGAGTGTGAGGACGGAAGTCTGAAAACACAAGCTAGTGTGAGGATTGGAGCCAAGGGCAGAGCAGGCCCACTCTGCAGAGGCTGAATCAAAATCTCCTGCATCTGAAGTCAGGCTGAGGATCAGACGTTGGCTGAGGGTGGAGTATGTGTCCATGATGGCACCTTCATGAAGTGGGGGCCTTTTGAGGCCAAGGAAGTTTTCCCACGCTGAGTTTGGAGGTTGCCCCAAACCACAAGGTTTCCTTCTGCGGGACATTCGAGTCCTGTTGCATGGCTCCAGGACATACCATATGGAAGGACTGGAGAGCAGGGTTCGAAGGATGGATCCCTGTACAGCATGCCTCGCATTCCCATTGGCTATTAGCGACAAGATATGTTTGATCTGCTGCCTCTGGAACACGCGACCCAGGGGGCTGAGTTGAAATGGCCTCTCCTGAGGATGCGTCATAATGTGCGTTTGGGTCCATGGAGACCTTGGAATGTGCTGGTTGTTCAGTGCCCCAGCGGAACTCTCCTACCTGAAGTGTTTGATACATCCCAGTAAGAAAGCTGCCCATGTGGAGATGAGAGAGGTTTGGTTTGGTGCCTCAGAAAAGCCACATGTGCTGGTCTACGAAAACAGTCCTCTGAGAACGGAAACATGGAAAGCAAAGCTAAGGTTCAGATTAGGGCCTGGGGGCCTGTCCATTTCAACCTTCTGTCTCTGGGGACACTGTCTGAGAGTCTAAGTGGAGATAGTTGCTCCGCTGGTGTCAGAGAGCGCCTCTGAGTCCAGGGTGGCCTATACTATTGATGGCCTCAGGGACCTTGGAGCTTTTCCGTAACCTGTAGGGTTGTGGTCTATGGATTGGGCACACTTTCCTTGGAGAGGGCAGGCACAATCTTTCGCTGTTTGGTCCAGAGACCCTAGCCTGGATGTTGTGTGGGTCAAGGCTGTGGGCACAGAAGTCTGAATACTCAAACTCAGCTTATGAGTGGCGCCTAGGGTATGGCAGGCCGGATGTACAGCCCGAGAGGGAGCTCCTGGGCCTCTGAAACAAGGGCGAGTGGGAGGCGTTCCTTCAGGCTTTTGTCTCTGGATGTTGTGTCCGGGATAGCCGTGGATTGGAGCGGTGGCCTCAGGTACTGTGGACGAGTATCCCTCTCTGGGGATTTGTCCCAGCTCCCAAGAGTTTGGGGTCATTTTGTGGGAAGGGTGGAGTCGTGTTGTCTGGCTCATGGGTCTCTCCAAGAAAGGGATTCCAGAGCAGAGCTCCAGGTACGGGCGGGGCGACTGGAAAATTCAAACCGTGGTGAGGATTGGGTGCATAGGGGCTTGGCAAGCCCCATATGTGGGCTCTTGGTCCAGGCCCTGACAGGCCTTTCTTTGACATGGGGCTCATGCTGAGGATCACAGTGTGAATTTGTGCCGAAGCAGCACTCAAGTTTGGGCGTGGCATCAGGGGCCATGAAGGTTTCTCCCACCCTGAAGGTGTGACTCCATGCCAAGAGCAAGCTTGACAGCCATGGGGAAGGAGGAGTTCTGTTTTGTGCTTGCTATACCCAGCTGTGTGGAGAATTGATATAATGTCTAGGTTCAGATATCTGAAAACCAAGGTTAGGATGAGGTGACGGCATAAGACCATGGCGTGTCCGAAGTGCTGGGTGTGCGGCCAGCTGTCTCCTTGTCTGTCTGGACGTCTGGCTTCAGGCTGTGTCAGGCAGAGCATGAGTGCCCAGAGCAGCCTATCCAGTTCGGGTACCGTCGAGGCCCGAGCAGGTTGATCCTCATCTGGATTTTCTGGAGAGCCCCACAGGGAAAAGTTTTTCTTCCGTTGGGCAGACACTGGGCTGGGTTTTGGTTCTGGAGTTCCTAGTCCGGAGGGCTTGTTTGCCAGGTGGGTGAGGAAGGAAGTCTGAAAACACAAGCTAGCGTGAGGTTTGGGACCGAGGTCACGGCATGCCCACTCTAGAGGCTGAATCGGGATCTCCTGCACTGAGGTCATGTCAACTATGAGACGTGCCTGAGGTAGAGTTCTTGTCCAGCATGGCCTCTTCCTGAAGTGTGTGGGGGCTTCATGAGGCCAGAAAGTTTTGCCTACGATGGGATTTGTGAACTGCTCCAAAACTGACGGTTACCTTCTGCACGACAGTCGAGTCCTATTGGATGGTTCTAAGAGGCCCCATATGGAAAGACTCGAGAGCAGGTGTCTAAGCATGGATGCCTGGGAATGCCACCTCATATTCCCACTCTTTAGTCAGGACAAGGCAGGCTCAATCTGCTGGCTCCTGGGTGAGCTACCCAGAGGGGAGAGTTGAAATGGACTCTCCTGAAGATGAGTCCTACTGTGGCTTGGTGGCCTGGGAGACCTTGGAATGTGGAGTTGGCTCAGGGACTCTGCAGGATTCTCCAACATGAGGTGTTTGACACGGCTCCAACAAAAAAACTTCCCATGTGGAGACGAGAGGAGTTCTGTTCCGTGCCTCAGGAAAGCCCCATACCCTGTTCTTCAAACCAAAGCCTCTGAGGAGTGACACCTGGAAACCAAAGCAAGAGTTGAGACTACGGCCTAAAGGCCTGTCCGGCTCAACCTTCTATCTCTGTTGACATCTGTGTGCATGCATTCATGGATGTAGCTGCTCAGCTTGTGTCGGAATGCCCCTGTGAGTCCAGTGAGGCTCCCAGTAGTGGGATGTCCTCGGAGGCCTTGAGGTTTCTCATATTCTGGAGGTGTGTGGCCAAAGGAATGGAAACAGTTTCCCAGGAGAGAGCAGGCACGGTCCTGTGGTATGGCTCCAGAGGACCCAGCCTAGAGGCTGTGTTTGCCAGGGCTGTGGGGACAGATGTCTGAGAAAGCAAACTTGGCTCAGCTAGGGGCCAATGTAATGGCAGGCCTGATCTCTAGTCCGTGAGGGGAGATCCTCTGGAAATCAAAGTAGGGCAAGTGGGAGGCAGTCTCTCAGGATTTTGTCTCTGGGTGTTTCGTTTACAGTGTCCGGTCAGGGTAGGGGTTGTCTCAGAGGCCGAGGAAGAGCCTTCCTCTCGGGGGATTGTCCAAGCTCCCAAGTGTTTGTGTTCATTCTGTGGGAATGAAGAGTACTGTTTTCTGCCACAGGGGACCCCCCCCAGGAGAGGGACTCTAGAGCACAGCAGTGGGTTCCCTCAACTGGAATACACACCATCTAGTTAGTCCTGGGTGCCTATGGGCATGGCAAGCCACATATGCGGGCTCTTGGTCCAGTCACTGAGAGGCGTTACTTGAATAAGGTACTCACGCTGAGGGTCACAATGTGTGTTTGTGCCCAAGGCGGCCCTCACGCTTGGGCGTGGCCTCATGGGCCATGCCGTTTTCTCCTACACTGAAGGTTTGACTCACTGCCAGCAGCAAGGTTTCTTACCAGGGGGAAGGAGGGGTTCTGACTTGTGCATCAGGTTCCCCCCTGTGCAGGGATTGGAGATAAGGTCTAGGTTCCGATGACTGAAAACCCAGGTTGGGAATGGATGGTGGCCTAAGGCAGTGGCGGGTCCAATGTGGTGGGTGTGCAGCCAGCTGTGTCGGTGTCTGTTGGAAGGTCTGGGCTCAGGCTATTTGCGACAGAGCATCACTGTTTAAGGTAGCCTATGCAATTGGGGTGTTGCCGAGGGCCAAGCAGTTTGATCCTCATTTGGGGTTTCTGGGCAGCGCCATAGACAATGTTTTTCTCCTGGGAGGCAGGCACAGTGCTTCATTGTGGCCCCAGAATTGCCAGTAGGGAGGGTTTGTGGGCCAGGAGTGTGAGGACGGAAGTCTGAAAACACAAGCTAGTGTGAGGATTGGAGCCAAGGGCAGAGCAGGCCCACTCTGCAGAGGCTGAATCAAAATCTCCTGCATCTGAAGTCAGGCTGAGGATCAGACGTTGGCTGAGGCTGGAGTATGTGTCCATGATGGCACCTTCATGAAGTGGGGGCCTCATGAGGCCAAGGAAGTTTTCCCACGCTGAGTTTGGAGGTTGCCCCAAACCACAAGGTTTCCTTCTGCGGGACATTCGAGTCCTGTTGCATGGCTCCAGGACATACCATATGGAAGGACTGGAGAGCAGGGTTCGAAGGATGGATCCCTGTACAGCATGCCTCGCATTCCCATTGGCTATTAGCGACAAGATATGTTTGATCTGCTGCCTCTGGAACACGCGACCCAGGGGGCTGAGTTGAAATGGCCTCTCCTGAGGATGCGTCATAATGTGCGTTTGGGTCCATGGAGACCTTGGAATGTGCTGGTTGTTCAGTGGCCCTGCGGAACTCTCCTACCTGAAGTGTTTGATACATCCCAGTAAGAAAGCTGCCGATGTGGAGATGAGAGATGTTTGGATTGGTGCCTCAGAAAAGCCCCATGTGCTGGTCTACGAAAACAGTCCTCTGAGAACGGAAACATGGAAACCAAAGCTAAGGTTCAAATTAGGGCCTGGGGGCCTGTCCATTTCAACCTTCTGTCTCTGGGGACACTGTCTAAGTGTCTAAGTGGAGATAGTTGCTCCGCTGGTGTCAGAGAGCCCCTCTTAGTCCAGGGTGGCCTATACTATTGATGGCCTCAGGGACCTTGGAGCTTTTCCGTAACCTGTAGGGTTGTGGTCAATGGATTGGGCACACTTTCCTTGGAGAGGGCTGGCACAATCTTTCGCTGTTTGGTCCAGAGGCCCTAGCCTGGATGTTGTGTGGGTCCAGGCTGTGGGCACAGAAGTCTGAATACACAAACTCAGCTTATGAGTGGCGCCTAGGGTATGGCAGGCCGGATGTACAGCCCGAGAGGGAGCTCCTGGGCCTCTGAAACAAGGGCGAGTGGGAGGCGTTCCTTCAGGCTGTTGTCTCTGGATGTTGTGTCCGGGATAGCCGTGGATTGGAGCGGTGGCCTCAGGTACTGTGGACGAGTATCCCTCTCTGGGGATTTGTCCGAGCTCCCAAGAGTTTGGGGTCATTTTGTGGGAAGGGTGGAGTCGTGTTGTCTGGCTCATGGCTCTCTCCAAGAAAGGGATTCCAGAGCAGAGCTCCAGGTACGGGCGGGGCGTCTGGAAAATTCAAACCGTGGTGAGGATTGGGTGCATAGGGGCTTGGCAAGCCCCATATGTGGGCTCTTGGTCCAGGCCCTGACAGGCCTTTCTTTGACATGGGGCTCATGCTGAGGGTCACAGTGTGAATTTGTGCCCAAGCAGCACTCAAGTTTGGGCGTGGCATCAGGAGCCATGAAGGTTTCTCCCACCCTGAAGGTGTGACTCCATGCCAAGAGCAAGCTTGACAGCCATGGGGAAGGAGGAGTTCTGTTTTGTGCTTGCTATACCCAGCTGTGTGGAGAATTGATATAATGTCTAGGTTGAGATATCTGAAAACCAAGGTTAGGATGAGGTGACGGCATAAGACCATGGCGTGTCCGAAGTGCTGGGTGTGCGGCCAGCTGTCTCCTTGTCTGTATGGACGTCTGGCTTCAGGCTGTGTCAGGCAGAGCATGAGTGCCCAGAGCAGCCTATCCAGTTCGGGTATCGTCGAGGCCCGAGCAGGTTGATCCTCATCTGGGTTTTCTGGAGAGCCCCACAGGGAAACGTTTTTCTTCCGTTGGGCAGACACTGGGCTGGGTTTTGGTTCCGGAGTTCCTAGTCCGGAGGGCTAGTTTGCCAGGAGTGTGAGGAAGGAAGTCTGAAAACACAAGCTAGCGTGAGGTTTGGGACCGAGGGCACGGCAGGCCCACTCTGCAGAGGCTGAATCGAGATCTCCTGCAGGGAGGTCATGTCAACTATGAGACGTGCCTCAGGCTAGAGTTCTTGTCCAGCATGGCCTCTTCCTGAAGGGTGTGGGGGCTTCATGAGGCCAGAAAGTTTTGGCTACGATGGGATTTGTGAACTGCTCCAAAACTGAAGGTTACCTTCTGCACGACAGTCGAGTCCTATTGGATGGTTCCAAGAGGCCCCATATGGAAAGACTCGAGAGCAGGTGTCTAAGCATGGATGCCTGGGAACGCCACCTCATATTCCCACTCTTTAGTCAGGACAAGGCAGGCTCAATCTGCGGGCTCCTGGGTGAGCTACCCAGAGGGGAGAGTTGAAATGGACTCTCCTGAAGATGAGTCCTACTGTGGCTTGGTGGCCTGGGAGACCTTGGAATGTGGAGGTGGCTCAGGGACTCTGCAGGTTTCTCCAACATGAGGTGTTTGACACGGCTCCAACAAGGAAACTTCCCATGTGGAGACGAGAGGAGTTCTGTTCCATGCCTCAGGAAAGCCCCATACCCTGTTCTTCGAACCAAAGCCTCTGAGGAGTGACACCTGGAAACCAAAGCAAGAGTTGAGACTACGGCCTAAAGGCCTGTCCGGCTCAACCTTCTATCTCTGTTGACATCTGTGTGCATGCATTCATGGATGTAGCTGCTCAGCTTGTGTCCGAATGCCCCTGTGAGTCCAGTGAGGCTCCCAGTAGTGGGATGTCCTCGGAGGCCTTGAGGTTTCTCATATTCTGGAGGTGTGTGGCCAAAGGAATGGACACAGTTTTCCAGGAGAGAGCAGGCACGGTCCTGTGGTATGGCTCCAGAGGACCCAGCCTAGAGGCTGTGTTTGCCAGGGCTGTGGGGACAGATGTCTGAGAAAGCAAACTTGGCTCAGCTAGGGGCCAATGTAATGGCAGGCCTGATCTCTAGTCCGTGAGGGGAGATCCTCTGGAAATCAAAATAGGGCAGGTGGGAGGCAGTCACTCAGGATTTTTTCTCTGGGTGTTGCGTTTTCAGTGTCCGGTCAGGGTAGGGGATGTCTCAGAGGCCGAGGAAGAGCCTTCCTCTCGGGGGATTGTCCAAGCTCCCAAGTGTTGGTGTTCATTCTGTGGGAATGAAGAGTACTGTTTTCTGCCACAGGGGACCCCCCAGGAGAGGGACTCTAGAGCACAGCAGTGGGTTCCCTCAACTGGAATACACACCATCTAGTTAGTGCTGGGTGCCTATTGGCATGGCAAGCCACATATCCGGGCTCTTGGTCCAGTCACTGAGAGGCGTTACTTGAATAAGGTACTCACGCTGAGGGTCACAATGTGTGTTTGTGCCCAAGGCGGCCCTCACGCTTGGGCGTGGCCTCATGGGCCATGCCGTTTTCTCCTACACTGAAGGTTTGACTCACTGCCAGCAGCAAGGTTTCTTGCCAGGGGGAAGGAGGGGTTCTGACTTGTGCATCAGGTTCCCCCCTGTGCAGGGATTGGAGATAAGGTCTAGGTTCCGATGACTGAAAACCCAGCTTGGGAATGGATGGTGGCCTAAGGCAGTGGCGGGTCCAATGTGCTGGGTGTGCAGCCAGCTGTGTCGGTGTCTGTTGGAAGGTCTGGGCTCAGGCTATTTGCGACAGAGCATCACTGTTTAAGTTAGCCTATGCAATTGGGGTGTTGCCGAGGGCCAAGCAGTTTGATCCTCATTTGGGGTTTCTGGGCAGCGCCATAGACAATGTTTTTCTCCTGGGCGGAAGGCACAGTGCTTCATTGTGGCCCCAGAATTCCCAGTATGGAGGGATTGTGGGCCAGGAGTGTGAGGACGGAAGTCTGAAAACACAAGCTAGTGTGAGGATTGGAGCCAAGGGCAGAGCAGGCCCACTCTGTAGAGGCTGAATCAAAATCTCCTGATCTGAAGTCAGGCTGAGGATCAGACGTTGGCTGAGGCTGGAGTTTGTGTCCATGATGGCACCTTCATGAAGTGGGGGCCTCATGAGGCCAAGGAAGTTTTCCCACGCTGAGTTTGGAGGTTGCCCCAAACCACAAGGTTTCCTTCTGCGGGACATTCGAGTCCTGTTGCATGGCTCCAGGACATACCATATGGAAGGACTGGAGAGCAGGGTTCGAAGGATGGATCCCTGTACAGCATGCCTCGCATTCCCATTGGCTATTAGCGACAAGATATGTTTGATCTGCTGCCTCTGGAACACGCGACCCAGGGGGCTGAGTTGAAATGGCCTCTCCTGAGGATGCGTCATAATGTGCGTTTGGGTCCATGGAGAACTTGGAATGTGCTGGTTGTTCAGTGGCCCTGCGGAACTCTCCTACCTGAAGTGTTTGATACATCCCAGTAAGAAAGCTGCCGATGTGGAGATGAGAGATGTTTGGTTTGGTGCCTCAGAAAAGCCCCATGTGCTGGTCTACGAAAACAGTCCTCTGAGAACGGAAACATGGAAATCAAAGCTAAGGTTCAGATTAGGGCCTGGGGGCCTGTCCATTTCAACCTTCTGTCTCTGGGGACACTGTCTGAGTGTCTAAGTGGAGATAGTTGCTCCGCTGGTGTCAGAGAGCCCCTCTTAGTCCAGGGTGGCCTATACTATTGATGGCCTCAGGGACCTTGGAGCTTTTCCGTAACCTGTAGGGTTGTGGTCAATGGATTGGGCACACTTTCCTTGGAGAGGGCAGGCACAATCTTTCGCTGTTTGGTCCAGAGGCCCTAGCCTGGATATTGTGTGGGTCCAGGCTGTGGGCACAGAAGTCTGAATACACAAACTCAGCTTATGAGTGGCGCCTAGGGTATGGCAGGCCGGATGTACAGCCCGAGAGGGAGCTCCTGGGCCTCTGAAACAAGGGCGAGTGGGAGGCGTTCCTTCAGGCTTTTGTCTCTGGATGTTGTGTCCGGGATAGCCGTGGATTGGAGCGGTGGCCTCAGGTACTGTGGACGAGTATCCCTCTCTGGGGATTTCTCCCAGCTCCCAAGAGTTTGGGGTCATTTTGTGGGAAGGGTGGAGTCGTGTTGTCTGGCTCATAGATCTCTCCAAGAAAGGTATTCCAGAGCAGAGCTCCAGGTACGGGCGAAGCGACTGGAAAATTCAAACCGTGGTGATGATTGGGTGCATAGGGGCTTGGCAAGCCCCATATGTGGGCTCTTGGTCCAGGCCCTGACAGGCCTTTCTTTGACATGGGGCTCATGCTGAGGGTCACAGTGTGAATTTGTGCCCAAGCAGCACTCAAGTTTGGGCGTGGCATCAGGAGCCATGAAGGTTTCTCCCACCCTGAAGGTGTGACTCCATGCCAAGAGCAAGCTTGACAGCCATGGGGAAGGAGGAGTTCTGTTTTGTGCTTGCTATACCCAGCTGTGTGGAGAATTGATATAATGTCTAGGTTGAGATATCTGAAAACCAAGGTTAGGATGAGGTGACGGCCTAAGACCATGGCGTGTCCGAAGTGCTGGGTGTGCGGCCAGCTGTCTCCTTGTCTGTCTGGACGTCTGGCTTCAGGCTGTGTCAGGCAGAGCATGAGTGCCCAGAGCAGCCTATCCAGTTCGGGTACCGTCGAGGCCCGAGCAGGTTGATCCTCATCTGGGTTTTCTGGAGAGCCCCACAGGGAAACGTTTTTCTTCCGTTGGGCAGACACTGGGCTGGGTTTTGGTTCCGGAGTTCCTAGTCCGGAGGGCTTGTTTGCCAGGAGTGTGAGGAAGGAAGTCTGAAAACACAAGCTAGCGTGAGGTTTGGGCCCGAGGGCACGGCAGGCCCACTCTGCAGAGGCTGAATCGAGATCTCCTGCAGGGAGGTCATGTCAACTATGAGACGTGCCTCAGGCTAGAGTTCTTGTCCAGCATGGCCTCTTCCTGAAGGGTGTGGGGGCTTCATGAGGCCAGAAAGTTTTGCCTACGATGGGATTTGTGAACTGCTCCAAAACTGAAGGTTACCTTCTGCACGACAGTCGAGTCCTATTTGATGGTTCCAAGAGGCCCCATATGGAAAGACTCGAGAGCAGGTGTCTAAGCATGGATGCCTGGGAACGCCACCTCATATTCCCACTCTTTAGTCAGGACAAGGCAGGCTCAATCTGCGGGCTCCTGGGTGAGCTACCCAGAGGGGAGAGTTGAAATGGACTCTCCTGAAGATGAGTCCTACTGTGGCTTGGTGGCCTGGGAGACCTTGGAATGTGGAGGTGGCTCAGGGACTCTGCAGGTTTCTCCAACATGAGGTGTTTGACACGGCGCCAACAAGGAAACTTCCCATGTGGAGACGAGAGGAGTTCTGTTCCATGCCTCAGGAAAGCCCCATACCCTGTTCTTCGAACCAAAGCCTCTGTGGAGTGACACCTGGAAACCAAAGCAAGAGTTGAGACTACGGCCTAAAGGCCTGTCCGGCTCAACCTTCTATCTCTGTTGACATCTGTGAGCATGCATTCATGGATGTAGCTGCTCAGCTTGTGTCCGAATGCCTCTGTGAGTCCAGTGAGGCTCCCAGTAGTGGGATGTCCTCGGAGGCCTTGAGGTTTCTCATATTCTGGAGGTGTGTGGCCAAAGGAATGGACACAGTTTCCCAGGAGAGAGCAGGCACGGTCCTGTGGTATGGCTCCAGAGGACCCAGCCTAGAGGCTGTGTTTGCCAGGGCTGTGGGGACAGATGTCTGAGAAAGCAAACTTGGCTCAGCTAGGGGCCAATGTAATGGCAGGCCTGATCTCTAGTCCGTGAGGGGAGATCCTCTGGAAATCAAAATAGGGCAGGTGGGAGGCAGTCACTCAGGATTTTTTCTGTGGGTGTTGCGTTTTCAGTGTCCGGTCAGGGTAGGGGATGTCTCAGAGGCCGAGGAAGAGCCTTCCTCTCGGGGGATTGTCCAAGCTCCCAAGTATTGGTGTTCATTCTGTGGGAATGAAGAGTACTGTTTTCTGCCACAGGGGACCCCCCAGGAGAGGGACTCTAGAGCACAGCAGTGGGTTCCCTCAACTGGAATACACACCATCTAGTTAGTCCTGGGTGCCTATGGGCATGGCAAGCCACATATGCGGGCTCTTGGTCCAGTCACTGAGAGGCGTTACTTGAATAAGGTACTCACGCTGAGGGTCACAATGTGTGTTTGTGCCCAAGGCGGCCCTCACGCTTGGGCGTGGCCTCATGGGCCATGCCGTTTTCTCCTACACTGAAGGTTTGACTCAATGCCAGCAGCAAGGTTTCTTGCCAGGGGGAAGGAGGGGTTCTGACTTGTGCATCAGGTTCCCCCCTGTGCAGGGATTGGAGATAAGGTCTAGGTTCCGATGACTGAAAACCCAGGTTGGGAATGGATGGTGGCCTAAGGCAGTGGCGGGTCCAATGTGCTGGGTGTGCAGCCAGCTGTGTCGGTGTCTGTTGGAAGGTCTGGGCTCAGGCTATTTGCGACAGAGCATCACTGTTTAAGTTAGCCTATGCAATTGGGGTGTTGCCGAGGGCCAAGCAGTTTGATCCTCATTTGGGGTTTCTGGGCAGCGCCATAGACAATGTTTTTCTCCTGGGCGGAAAGCACAGTGCTTCATTGTGGCCCCAGAATTCCCAGTATGGAGGGATTGTGGGCCAGGAGTGTGAGGACGGAAGTCTGAAAACACAAGCTAGTGTGAGGATTGGAGCCAAGGGCAGAGCAGGCCCACTCTGCAGAGGCTGAATCAAAATCTCCTGATCTGAAGTCAGGCTGAGGATCAGACGTTGGCTGAGGCTGGAGTATGTGTCCATGATGGCACCTTCATGAAGTGGGGGCCTCATGAGGCCAAGGAAGTTTTCCCACGCTGAGTTTGGAGGTTGCCCCAAACCACAAGGTTTCCTTCTGCGGGACATTCGAGTCCTGTTGCATGGCTCCAGGACATACCATATGGAAGGACTGGAGAGCAGGGTTCGAAGGATGGATCCCTGTACAGCATGCCTCGCATTCCCATTGGCTATTAGCGACAAGATATGTTTGATCTGCTGCCTCTGGAACACGCGACCCAGGGGGCTGAGTTGAAATGGCCTCTCCTGAGGATGCGTCATAATGTGCGTTTGGGTCCATGGAGACCTTGGAATGTGCTGGTTGTTCAGTGGCCCTGCGGAACTCTCCTACCTGAAGTGTTTGATACATCCCAGTAAGAAAGCTGCCGATGTGGAGATGAGAGATGTTTGGTTTGGTGCCTCAGAAAAGCCCCATGTGCTGGTCTACGAAAACAGTCCTCTGAGAACGGAAACATGGAAACCAAAGCTAAGGTTCAGATTAGGGCCTGGGGGCCTGTCCATTTCAACCTTCTGTCTCTGGGGACACTGTCTGAGTGTCTAAGTGGAGATAGTTGCTCCGCTGGTGTCAGAGAGCCCCTCTTAGTCCAGGGTGGCCTATACTATTGATGGCCTCAGGGACCTTGGAGCTTTTCGTAACCTGTAGGGTTGTGGTCAATGGATTGGGCACACTTTCCTTGGAGAGGGCAGGCACAATCTTTCGCTGTTTGGTCCAGAGGCCCTAGCCTGGATGTTGTGTGGGTCCAGGCTGTGGGCACAGAAGTCTGAATACACAAACTCAGCTTATGAGTGGCGCCTAGGGTATGGCAGGCCGGATGTACAGCCCGAGAGGAAGCTCCTGGGCCTCTGAAACAAGGGCGAGTGGGAGGCGTTCCTTCAGGCTTTTGTCTCTGGATGTTGTGTCCGGGATAGCCGTGGATTGGAGCGGTGGCCTCAGGTACTGTGGACGAGTATCCCTCTCTGGGGATTTCTCCCAGCTCCCAAGAGTTTGGGGTCATTTTGTGGGAAGGGTGGAGTCGTGTTGTCTGGCTCATAGATCTCTCCAAGAAAGGTATTCCAGAGCAGAGCTCCAGGTACGGGCGAGGCGACTGGAAAATTCAAACCGTGGTGATGATTGGGTGCATAGGGGCTTGGCAAGCCCCATATGTGGGCTCTTGGTCCAGGCCCTGACAGGCCTTTCTTTGACATGGGGCTCATGCTGAGGGTCACAGTGTGAATTTGTGCCCAAGCAGCACTCAAGTTTGGGCGTGGCATCAGGAGCCATGAAGGTTTCTCCCACCCTGAAGGTGTGACTCCATGCCAAGAGCAAGCTTGACAGCCATGGGCAAGGAGGAGTTCTGTTTTGTGCTTGCTATACCCAGCTGTGTGGAGAATTGATATAATGTCTAGGTTCAGATATCTGAAAACCAAGGTTAGGATGAGGTGACGGCCTAAGACCATGGCGTGTCCGAAGTGCTGGGTGTGCGGCCAGCTGTCTCCTTGTCTGTCTGGACGTCTGGCTTCAGGCTGTGTCAGGCAGAGCATGAGTGCCCAGAGCAGCCTATCCAGTTCGGGTACCGTCGAGGCCCGAGCAGGTTGATCCTCATCTGGGTTTTCTGGAGAGCCCCACAGGGAAACGTTTTTCTTCCGTTGGGCAGACACTGGGCTGGGTTTTGGTTACGGAGTTCCTAGTCCGGAGGGCTTGTTTGCCAGGAGTGTGAGGAAGGAAGTCTGAAAACACAAGCTAGCGTGAGGTTTGGGACCGAGGGCACGGCAGGCCCACTCTGCAGAGGCTGAATCGAGATCTCCTGCACTGAGGGCATGTCAACTATGAGACGTGCCTCAGGCTAGAGTTCTTGTCCAGCATGGCCTCTTCCTGAAGGGTGTGGGGGCTTCATGAGGCCAGAAAGTTTTGCCTACGAGGGGATTTGTGAACTGCTCCAAAACTGAAGGTTACCTTCTGCACGACAGTCGAGTCCTATTGGATGGTTCCAAGAGGCCCCATATGGAAAGACTCGAGAGCAGGTGTCTAAGCATGGATGCCTGGGAACGCCACCTCATATTCCCACTCTTTAGTCAGGACAAGGCAGGCTCAATCTGCGGGCTCCTGGGTGAGCTACCCAGAGGGGAGAGTTGAAATGGACTCTCCGGAAGATGAGTCCTACTGTGGCTTGGTGGCCTGGGAGACCTTGGAATGTGGAGGTGGCTCAGGGACTCTGCAGGTTTCTCCAACATGAGGTGTTTGACACGGCTCCAACAAGGAAACTTCCCATGTGGAGACAAGAGGAGTTCTGTTCCATGCCTCAGGAAAGCCCCATACCCTGTTCTTCGAACCAAAGCCTCTGAGGAGTGACACCTGGAAACCAAAGCAAGAGTTGAGACTACGGCCTAAAGGCCTGTCCGGCTCAACCTTCTATCTCTGTTGACATCTGTGTGCATGCATTCATGGATGTAGCTGCTCAGCTTGTGTCCGAATGCCCCTGTGAGTCCAGTGAGGCTCCCAGTAGTGGGATGTCCTCGGAGGCCTTGAGGTTTCTCATATTCTGGAGGTGTGTGGCCAAAGGAATGGACACAGTTTCCCAGGAGAGAGCAGGCACGGTCCTGTGGTATGGCTCCAGAGGACCCAGCCTAGAGGCTGTGTTTGCCAGGGCTGTGGGGACAGATGTCTGAGAAAGCAAACTTGGCTCAGCTAGGGGCCAATGTAATGGCAGGCCTGATCTCTAGTCCGTGAGGGGAGATCCTCTGGAAATCAAAATAGGGCAAGTGGGAGGCAGTCACTCAGGATTTTGTCTCTGGGTGTTGCGTTTTCAGTGTCCGGTCAGGGTAGGGGTTGTCTCAGAGGCCGAGGAAGAGCCTTCCTCTCGGGGGATTGTCCAAGCTCCCAAGTGTTTGTGTTCATTCTTTGGGAATGAAGAGTACTGTTTTCTGCCACAGGGGACCCCGCAGGAGAGGGACTCTAGAGCACAGCAGTGGGTTCCCTCAACTGGAATACACACCATCTAGTTAGTCCTGGGTGCCTATGGGCATGGCAAGCCACATATGCGGGCACTTGGTCCAGTCACTGAGAGGCGTTACTTGAATAAGGTACTCACGCTGAGGGTCACAATGTGTGTTTGTGCCCAAGGCGGCCCTCACGCTTGGGCGTGGCCTCATGGGCCATGCCGTTTTCTCCTACACTGAAGGTTTGACTCACTGCCAGCAGCAAGGTTTCTTGCCAGGGGGAAGGAGGGGTTCTGACTTGTGCATCAGGTTCCCCCCTGTGCAGGGATTGGAGATAAGGTCTAGGTTCCGATGACTGAAAACCCAGGTTGGGAATGGATGGTGGCCTAAGGCAGTGGCGGGTCCAATGTGCTGGGTGTGCAGCCAGCTGTGTTGGTGTCTGTTGAAAGGTCTGGGCTCAGGCTATTTGCGACAGAGCATCACTGTTTAAGGTAGCCTATGCAATTGGGGTGTTGCCGAGGGCCAAGCAGTTTGATCCTCATTTGGGGTTTCTGGGCAGCGCCATAGACAATGTTTTTCTCCTGGGAGGCAGGCACAGTGCTTCATTGTGGCCCCAGAATTCCCAGTAGGGAGGGTTTGTGGGCCAGGAGTGTGAGGACGGAAGTCTGAAAACACAAGCTAGTGTGAGGATTGGAGCCAAGGGCAGAGCAGGCCCACTCTGCAGAGGCTGAATCAAAATCTCCTGCATCTGAAGTCAGGCTGAGGATCAGACGTTGGCTGAGGCTGGAGTATGTGTCCATGATGGCACCTTCATGAAGTGGGGGCCTCATGAGGCCAAGGAAGTTTTCCCACGCTGAGTTTGGAGGTTGCCCCAAACCACAAGGTTTCCTTCTGCGGGACATTCGAGTCCTGTTGCATGGCTCCAGGACATACCATATGGAAGGACTGGAGAGCAGGGTTCGAAGGATGGATCCCTGTACAGCATGCCTCGCATTCCCATTGGCTATTAGCGACAAGATATGTTTGATCTGCTGCCTCTGGAACACGCGACCCAGGGGGCTGAGTTGAAATGGCCTCTCCTGAGGATGCGTCATAATGTGCGTTTGGGTCCATGGAGACCTTGGAATGTGCTGGTTGTTCGGTGCCCCAGCGGAACTCTCCTACCTGAAGTGTTTGATACATCCCAGTAAGAAAGCTGCCCATGTGGAGATGAGAGAGGTTTGGTTTGGTGCCTCAGAAAAGCCCCATGTGCTGGTCTACGAAAACAGTCCTCTGAGAACGGAAACATGGAAACCAAAGCTAAGGTTCAGATTAGGGCCTGGGGGCCTGTCCATTTCAACCTTCTGTCTCTGGGGACACTGTCTGAGAGTCTAAGTGGAGATAGTTGCTCCGCTGGTGTCAGAGAGTGCCTCTTAGTCCAGGGTGGCCTATACTATTGATGGCCTCAGGGACCTTGGAGCTTTTCCGTAACCTGTAGGGTTGTGGTCTATGGATTGGGCACACTTTCCTTGGAGAGGGCAGGCACAATCTTTCGCTGTTTGGTCCAGAGACCCTAGCCTGGATGTTGTGTGGGTCCAGGCTGTGGGCACAGAAGTCTGAATACACAAACTCAGCTTATGAGTGGCGCCTAGGGTATGGCAGGCCGGATGTACAGCCCGAGAGGGAGCTCCTGGGCCTCTGAAACAAGGGCGAGTGGGAGGCGTTCCTTCAGGCTTTTGTCTCTGGATGTTGTGTCCGGGATAGCCGTGGATTGGAGCGGTGGCCTCAGGTACTGTGGACGAGTATCCCTCTCTGGGGATTTGTCCCAGCTCCCAAGAGTTTGGGGTCATTTTGTGGGAAGGGTGGAGTCGTGTTGTCTGGCTCATGGGTCTCTCCAAGAAAGGGATTCCAGAGCAGAGCTCCAGGTACGGGCGGGGCGACTGGAAAATTCAAACCGTGGTGAGGATTGGGTGCATAGGGGCTTGGCAAGCCCCATATGTGGGCTCTTGTCCAGGCCCTGACAGGCCTTTCTTTGACATGGGGCTCATGCTGAGGGTCACAGTGTGAATTTGTGCCCAAGCAGCACTCAAGTTTGGGCGTAGCATCAGGGGCCATGAAGGTTTCTCCCACCCTGAAGGTGTGACTCCATGCCAAGAGCAAGCTTGACAGCCATGGGGAAGGAGGAGTTCTGTTTTGTGCTTGCTATACCCAGCTGTGTGGAGAATTGATATAATGTCTAGGTTCAGATATCTGAAAACCAAGGTTAGGATGAGGTGACGGCATAAGACCATGGCGTGTCCGAAGTGCTGGGTGTGCGGCCAGCTGTCTCCTTGTCTGTCTGGACGTCTGGCTTCAGGCTGTGTCAGGCAGAGCATGAGAGCCCAGAGCAGCCTATCCAGTTTGGGTACCGTCGAGGCCCGAGCAGGTTGATCCTCATCTGGGTTTTATGGAGAGCCCCACAGGGAAACGTTTTTCTTCCGTTGGGCAGACACTGGGCTGGGTTTTGGTTCTGGAGTTCCTAGTCCGCAGGGCTTGTTTGCCAGGAGTGTGAGGAAGGAAGTCTGAAAACACAAGCTAGCGTGAGGTTTGGGACCGAGGGCACGGCAGGCCCACTCTGCAGAGGCTGAATCGAGATCTCCTGCACTGAGGTCATGTCAACTATGAGACGTGCATCAGGCTAGAGTTCTTGTCCAGCATGGCCTCTTCCTGAAGGGTGTGGGGGCTTCATGAGGCCAGAAAGTTTTGCCTACGATGGGATTTGTGAACTGCTCCAAAACTGAAGGTTACCTTCTGCACGACAGTCGAGTCCTATTGGATGGTTCCAAGAGGCCCCATATGGAAAGACTCGAGAGCAGGTGTCTAAGCATGGATGCCTGGGAACGCCACCTCATATTCCCACTCTTTAGTCAGGACAAGTCAGACTCAATCTGCGGTCTCCTGGGTGAGCTACCCAGAGGGGAGAGTTGAAATGGTCTCTCCTGAAGATGAGTCCTACTGTGGCTTGGTGGCCTGGGAGACCTTGGAATGTGGAGGTGGCTCAGGGACTCTGCAGGATTCTCCAACATGAGGTGTTTGACACGGCTCCAACAAGGAAACTTCCCATGTGGAGACGAGAGGAGTTCTGTTCCGTGCCTCAGGAAAGCCCCATACCCTGTTCTTCGAACCAAAGCCTCTGAGGAGTGACACCTGGAAACCAAAGCAAGAGTTGAGACTACGGCCTAAAGGCCTGTCCGGCTCAACCTTCTATCTCTGTTGACATCTGTGTGCATGCATTCATGGATGTAGCTGCTCAGCTTGTGTCGGAATGCCCCTGTGAGTCCAGTGAGGCTCCCAGTAGTGGGATGTCCTCGGACGCCTTGAGGTTTCTCATATTCTGGAGGTGTGTGGCCAAAGGAATGGAAACAGTTTCCCAGGAGAGAGCAGGCACGGTCCTGTGTTATGGCTCCAGAGGACCCAGCCTAGAGGCTGTGTTTGCCAGGGCTGTGGGGACAGATGTCTGAGAAAGCAAACTTGGCTCAGCTAGGGGCCAATGTAATGGCAGGCCTGATCTCTAGTCCGTGAGGGGAGATCCTCTGGAAATCAAAGTAGGGAAGTGGGAGGCAGTCACTCAGGATTTTGTCTCTGGGTGTTGCGTTTACAGTGTCCGGTCAGGGTAGGGGTTGTCTCAGAGGCCGAGGAAGAGCCTTCCTCTCGGGGGATTGTCCAAGCTCCCAAGTGTTTGTGTTCATTCTGTGGGAATGAAGAGTACTGTTTTCTGCCACAGGGGACCCCCCCCAGGAGAGGGACTCTAGAGCACAGCAGTGGGTTCCCTCAACTGGAATACACACCATCTAGTTAGTCCTGGGTGCCTATGGGCATGGCAAGCCACATATGCGGGCTCTTGGTCCAGTCACTGAGAGGCATTACTTGAATAAGGTACTCTCGCTGAGGATCACAATGTGTGTTTGTGCCCAAGGCGGCCCTCACGCTTGGGCGTGGCCTCATGGGCCATGCCGTTTTCTCCTACACTGAAGGTTTGACTCACTGCCAGCAGCAAGGTTTCTTGCCAGGGGGAAGGAGGGGTTCTGGCTTGTGCATCAGGTTCCCCCCTGTGCAGGGATTGGAGATAAGGTCTAGGTTCCGATGACTGAAAACCCAGGTTGGGAATGGATGGTGGCCTAAGGCAGTGGCGGGTCCAATGTGCTGGGTGTGCAGCCAGCTGTGTCGGTGTCTGTTGGAAGGTCTGGGCTCAGGCTATTTGCGACAGAGCATCACTGTTTAAGGTAGCCTATGCAATTGGGGTGTTGCCGAGGGCCAAGCAGTTTGATCCTCATTTGGGGTTTATGGGCAGCGCCATAGACAATGTTTTTCTCCTGGGAGGCAGGCACAGTGCTTCATTGTGGCCCCAGAATTCCCAGTAGGGAGGGTTTGTGGGCCAGGAGTGTGAGGACGGAAGTCTGAAAACACAAGCTAATGTGAGGATTGGAGCCAAGGGCAGAGCAGGCCCACTCTGCAGAGGCTGAATCAAAATCTCCTGCATCTGAAGTCAGGCTGAGGATCAGACGTTGGCTGAGGCTGGAGTATGTGTCCATGATGGCACCTTCATGAAGTGGGGGCCTCATGAGGCCAAGGAAGTTTTCCCACGCTGAGTTTGGAGGTTGCCCCAAACCACAAGGTTTCCTTCTGCGGGACATTCGAGTCCTGTTGCATGGCTCCAGGACATACCATATGGAAGGACTGGAGAGCAGGGTTCGAAGGATGGATCCCTGTACAGCATGCCTCGCATTCCCATTGGCTATTAGCGACAAGATATGTTTGATCTGCTGCCTCTGGAACACGCGACCCAGGGGGCTGAGTTGAAATGGCCTCTCCTGAGGATGCGTCATAATGTGCGTTTGGGTCCATGGAGACCTTGGAATGTGCTGGTTGTTCGGTGCCCCAGCGGAACTCTCCTACCTGAAGTGTTTGATACATCCAAGTAAGAAAGCTGCCCATGTGGAGATGAGAGAGGTTTGGTTTGGTGCCTCAGAAAAGCCCCATGTGCTGGTCTACGAAAACAGTCCTCTGAGAACGGAAACATGGAAAGCAAAGCTAAGGTTCAGATTAGGGCCTGGGGGCCTGTCCATTTCAACCTTCTGTCTCTGGGGACACTGTCTGAGAGTGTAAGTGGAGATAGTTGCTCCGCTGGTGTCAGAGAGCGCCTCTTAGTCCAGGGTGGCCTATACTATTGATGGCCTCAGGGACCTTGGAGCTTTTCCGTAACCTGTAGGGTTGTGGTCTATGGATTGGGCACACTTTCCTTGGAGAGGGCCGGCACAATCTTTCGCTGTTTGGTCCAGAGACCCTAGCCTGGATGTTGTGTGGGTCCAGGCTGTGGGCACAGAAGTCTGAATACACAAACTCAGCTTATGAGTGGCGCCTAGGGTATGGCAGGCCGGATGTACAGCCCGAGAGGGAGCTCCTGGGCCTCTGAAACAAGGGCGAGTGGGAGGCGTTCCTTCAGGCTTTTGTCTCTGGATGTTGTGTCCGGGATAGCCGTGGATTGGAGCGGTGGCCTCAGGTACTGTGGACGAGTATCCCTCTCTGGGGATTTGTCCCAGCTCCCAAGAGTTTGGGGTCATTTTGTGGGAAGGGTGGAGTCGTGTTGTCTGGCTCATGGGTCTCTCCAAGAAAGGGATTCCAGAGCAGAGCTCCAGGTACGGGCGGGGAGACTGGAAAATTCAAACCGTGGTGAGGATTGGGTGCATAGGGGCTTGGCAAGCCCCATATGTGGGCTCTTGGTCCAGGCCCTGACAGGCCTTTCTTTGACATGGGGCTCATGCTGAGGGTCACAGTGTGAATTTGTGCCCAAGCAGCACTCAAGTTTGGGCGTGGCATCAGGGGCCATGAAGGTTTCTCCCACCCTGAAGGTGTGACTCCATGCCAAGAGCAAGCTTGACAGCCATGGGGAAGGAGGAGTTCTGTTTTGTGCTTGCTATACCCAGCTGTGTGGAGAATTGATATAATGTCTAGGTTCAGATATCTGAAAACCAAGGTTAGGATGAGGTGACGGCATAAGACCATGGCGTGTCCGAAGTGCTGGGTGTGCGGCCAGCTGTCTCCTTGTCTGTCTGGACGTCTGGCTTCAGGCTGTGTCAGGCAGAGCATGAGTGCCCAGAGCAGCCTATCCAGTTCGGGTACCGTCGAGGCCCGAGCAGGTTGATCCTCATCTGGGTTTTCTGGAGAGCCCCACAGGGAAACATTTTTCTTCCGTTGGGCATACACTGGGCTGGGTTTTGGTTCCGGAGTTCCTAGTCCGGAGGGCTTGTTTGCCAGGAGTGTGAGGAAGGAAGTCTGAAAACACAAGCTAGCGTGAGGTTTGGGAACGAGGGCACGGCAGGCCCACTCTGCAGAGGCTGAATCGAGATCTCCTGCACTGAGGTCATGTCAACTATGAGACCTGCCTCAGGCTAGAGTTCTTGTCCAGCATGGCCTCTTCCTGAAGGGTGTGGGGGCTTCATGAGGCCAGAAAGTTTTGCCTACGATGGGATTTGTGAACTGCTCCAAAACTGAAGGTTACCTTCTGCACGACAGTCGAGTCCTATTGGATGGTTCCAAGAGGCCCCATATGGAAAGACTCGAGAGCAGGTGTCTAAGCATGGATGCCTGGGAACGCCACCTCATATTCCCACTCTTTAGTCAGGACAAGTCAGACTCAATCTGCGGTCTCCTGGGTAAGCTACCCAGAGGGGAGAGTTGAAATGGTCTCTCCTGAAGATGAGTCCTACTGTGGCTTGGTGGCCTGGGAGACCTTGGAATGTGGAGGTGGCTCAGGGACTCTGCAGGATTCTCCAACATGAGGTGTTTGACACGGCTCCAACAAGGAAACTTCCCATGTGGAGACGAGAAGAGTTCTGTTCCGTGCCTCAGGAAAGCCCCATACCCTGTTCTTCGAACCAAAGCCTCTGTGGAGTGACACCTGGAAACCAAAGCAAGAGTTGAGACTACGGCCTAAAGGCCTGTCCGGCTCAACCTTCTATCTCTGTTGACATCTGTGTGCATGCATTCATGGATGTAGCTGCTCAGCTTGTGTCGGAATGCCCCTGTGAGTCCAGTGAGGCTCCCAGTAGTGGGATGTCCTCGGAGGCCTTGAGGTTTCTCATATTCTGGAGGTGTGTGGCCAAAGGAATGGACACAGTTTCCCACGAGAGAGCAGGCACGGTCCTGTGGTATGGCTCCAGAGGACCCAGCCTAGAGGCTGTGTTTGCCAGGGCTGTGGGGACAGATGTCTGAGAAAGCAAACTTGGCTCAGCTAGGGGCCAATGTAATGGCAGGCCTGATCTCTAGTCCGTGAGGGGAGATCCTCTGGAAATCAAAGTAGGGAAGTGGGAGGCAGTCACTCAGGATTTTGTCTCTGGGTGTTGCGTTTACAGTGTCCGGTCAGGGTAGGGGTTGTCTCAGAGGCCGAGGAAGAGCCTTCCTCTCGGGGGATTGTCCAAGCTCCCAAGTGTTTGTGTTCATTCTGTGGGACTGAAGAGTACTGTTTTCTGCCACAGGGGACCCCCCCCAGGAGAGGGACTCTAGAGCACAGCAGTGGGTTCCCTCAACTGGAATACACACCATCTAGTTAGTCCTGGGTGCCTATGGGCATGGCAAGCCACATATGCGGGCTCTTGGTCCAGTCACTGAGAGGCGTTACTTGAAAAAGGTACTCACGCTGAGGGTCACAATGTGTGTTTGTGCCCAAGGCGGCCCTCACGCTTGGGCGTGGCCTCATGGGCCATGCCGTTTTCTCCTACACTGAAGGTTTGACTCACTGCCAGCAGCAAGGTTTCTTGCCAGGGGGAAGGAGGGGTTCTGACTTGTGCATCAGGTTCCCCCCTGTGCAGGGATTGGAGATAAGGTCTAGGTTCCGATGACTGAAAACCCAGGTTGGGAATGGATGGTGGCCTAAGGCAGTGGCGGGTCCAATGTGCTGGGTGTGCAGCCAGCTGTGTCGGTGTCTGTTGGAAGGTCTGGGCTCAGGCTATTTGCGACAGAGCATCACTGTTTAAGGTAGCCTATGCAATTGGGGTGTTGCCGAGGGCCAAGCAGTTTGATCCTCATTTGGGGTTTATGGGCAGCGCCATAGACAATGTTTTTCTCCTGGGAGGCAGGCACAGTGCTTCATTGTGGCCCCAGAATTCCCAGTAGGGAGGGTTTTGGGCCAGGAGTGTGAGGACGGAAGTCTGAAAACACAAGCTAGTGTGAGGATTGGAGCCAAGGGCAGAGCAGGCCCACTCTGCAGAGGCTGAATCAAAATCTCCTGCATCTGAAGTCAGGCTGAGGATCAGACGTTGGCTGAGGCTGGAGTATGTGTCCATGATGGCACCTTCATGAAGTGGGGGCCTCATGAGGCCAAGGAAGTTTTCCCACGCTGAGTTTGGAGGTTGCCCCAAACCACAAGGTTTCCTTCTGCGGGACATTCGAGTCCTGTTGCATGGCTCCAGGACATACCATACGGAAGGACTGGAGAGCAGGGTTCGAAGGATGGATACCTGTACAGCATGCCTCGCATTCCCATTGGCTATTAGCGACAAGATATGTTTGATCTGCTGCCTCTGGAACACGCGACCCAGGGGGCTGAGTTGAAATGGCCTCTCCTGAGGATGCGTCATAATGTGCGTTTGGGTCCATGGAGACCTTGGAATGTGCTGGTTGTTCAGTGGCCCTGCGGAACTCTCCTACCTGAAGTGTTTGATACATCCCAGTAAGAAAGCTGCCCATGTGGAGATGAGAGAGGTTTGGTTTGGTGCCTCAGAAAAGCCCCATGTGCTGGTCTACGAAAACAGTCCTCTGAGAACGGAAACATGGAAAGCAAAGCTAAGGTTCAGATTAGGGCCTGGGGGCCTGTCCATTTCAACCTTCTGTCTCTGGGGACACTGTCTGAGAGTCTAAGTGGAGATAGTTGCTCCGCTGCTGTCAGAGAGCCCCTCTTAGTCCAGGGTGGCCTATACTATTGATGGCCTCAGGGACCTTGGAGCTTTTCCCTAACCTGTAGGGTTGTGGTCAATGGATTGGGCACACTTTCCTTGGAGAGGGCAGGCACAATCTTTCGCTGTTTGGTCCAGAGGCCCTAGCCTGGATGTTGTGTGGGTCCAGGCTGTGGGCACAGAAGTCTGAATACACAAACTCAGCTTATGATTGGCGCCTAGGGTATGGCAGGCCGGATGTACAGCCCGAGAGGGAGCTCCTGGGCCTCTGAAACAAGGGCGAGTGGGAGGCGTTCCTTCAGGCTTTTGTCTCTGGATGTTGTGTCCGGGATAGCCGTGGATTGGAGCGGTGGCCTCAGGTACTGTGGACGAGTATCCCTCTCTGGGGATTTGTCCCAGCTCCCAAGAGTTTGGGGTCATTTTGTGGGAAGGGTGGAGTCGTGTTGTCTGGCTCATGGGTCTCTCCAAGAAAGGGATTCCAGAGCAGAGGTCCAGGTACGGGCGGGCGACTGGAAAATTCAAACCGTGGTGAGGATTGGGTGCATAGGGGCTTGGCAAGCTCCATATGTGGGTTCTTGGTCCAGTCCCTGACAGGCCTTTCTTTGACATGGGGATCATGCTGAGGGTCACAGTGTGAATTTGTGCCCAAGCAGCACTCAAGTTTGGGCGTGGCATCAGAAGCCATGAAGGTTTCTCCCACCCTGAAGGTGTGACTCCATGCCAAGAGCAAGCTTGACAGCCATGGGGAAGGAGGAGTTCTGTTTTGTGCTTGCTATACCCAGCTGTGTGGAGAATTGATATAATGTCTAGGTTCAGATATCTGAAAACCAAGGTTAGGATGAGGTGAAGGCATAAGACCATGGCGTGTCCGAAGTGCTGGGTGTGCGGCCAGCTGTCTTTTTGTCTGTCTGGACGTCTGGCTTCAGGCTGTGTCAGGCAGAGCATGAGTGCCCAGAGCAGCCTATCCAGTTTGGGTACCGCCGAGGCCCGAGCAGGTTGATCCTCATCTGGGTTTTATGGAGAGCCCCACAGGGAAACGTTTTTCTTCCGTTGGGCAGACACTGGGCTGGGTTTTGGTTCTGGAGTTCCTAGTCCGGAGGGCTTGTTTGCCAGGAGTGTGAGGAAGGAAGTCTGAAAACACAAGCTATCGTGAGGTTTGGGACCGAGGGCACGGCAGGCCCACTCTGCAGAGGCTGAATCGTGATCTCCTGCACTGAGGTCATGTCAACTATGAGATGTGCCTCAGGCTAGAGTTCTTGTCCAGCATGGCCTCTTCCTGAAGGGTGTGGGGGCTTCATGAGGCCAGAAAGTTTTGCCTACGATGGGATTTGTGAACTGCTCCAAAACTGAAGGTTACCTTCTGCACGACAGTCGAGTCCTATTGGATGGTTCTAAGAGGCCCCATATGGAAAGACTCGAGAGCAGGTGTCTAAGCATGGATGCCTGGGAATGCCACCTCATATTCCCACTCTTTAGTCAGGACAAGGCAGGCTCAATCTGCGGGCTCCTGGGTGAGCTACCCAGAGGGGAGAGTTGAAATGGTCTCTCCTGAAGATGAGTCCTACTGTGGCTTGGTGGCCTGGGAGACCTTGGAATGTGGAGGTGGCTCAGGGACTCTGCAGGATTCTCCAACATGAGGTGTTTGACACGGCTCCAACAAGGAAACTTCCCATGTGGAGACGAGAGGAGTTCTTTTCCGTGCCTCAGGAAAGCCCCATACCCTGTTCTTCGAACCAAAGCCTCTGAGGAGTGACACCTGGAAACCAAAGCAAGAGTTGAGACTACGGCCTAAAGGCCTGTCCGGCTCAACCTTCTATCTCTGTTGACATCTGTGTGCATGCATTCATGGATGTAGCTGCTCAGCTTGTGTCGGAATGCCCCTGTGAGTCCAGTGAGGCTCCCAGTAGTGGGATGTCCTCGGAGGCCTTGAGGTTTCTCATATTCTGGAGGTGTGTGGCCAAAGGAATGGACACAGTTTCCCAGGAGAGAGCAGGCACGGTCCTGTGGTATGGCTCCAGAGGACCCAGCCTAGAGGCTGTGTTTGCCAGGGCTGTGGGGACAGATGTCTGAGAAAGCAAACTTGGCTCAGCTAGGGGCCAATGTAATGGCAGGCCTGATCTCTAGTCCGTGAGGGGAGATCCTCTGGAAATCAAAGTAGGGCAAGTGTGAGGCATTCACTCAGGATTTTGTCTCTGGGTGTTGCGTTTACAGTGTCCGGTCAGGGTAGGGGTTGTCTCAGAGGCCGAGGAAGAGCCTTCCTCTCGGGGGATTGTCCAAGCTCCCAAGTGTTTGTGTTCATTCTGTGGGAATGAAGAGTACTGTTTTCTGCCACAGGGGACCCCCCAGGAGAGGGACTCTAGAGCACAGCAGTGGGTTCCCTCAACTGGAATACACACCATCTAGTTAGTCCTGGGTGCCTATGGGCATGGCAAGCCACATATGCGGGCTCTTGGTCCAGTCACTGAGAGGCGTTACTTGAATAAGGTACTCACGCTGAGGGTCACAATGTGTGTTTGTGCCCAAGGCGGCCCTCACGCTTGGGCGTGGCCTCATGGGCCATGCCGTTTTCTCCTACACTGAAGGTTTGACTCACTGCCAGCAGCAAGGTTTCTTGCCAGGGGGAAGGAGGGGCCTGACTTGTGCATCAGGTTCCCCCCTGTGCAGGGATTGGAGATAAGGTCTAGGTTCCGATGACTGAAAACCCAGGTTGGGAATGGATGGTGGCCTAAGGCAGTGGCGGGTCCAATGTGCTGGGTGTGCAGCCAGCTGTGTCGGTGTCTGTTGGAAGGTCTGGGCTCAGGCTATTTGCAACAGAGCATCACTGTTTAAGGTAGCCTATGCAATTGGGGTGTTGCCGAGGGCCAAGCAGTTTGATCCTCATTTGTGGTTTCTGGGCACCGCCATAGACAATGTTTTTCTCCTGGGAGGTAGGCACAGTGCTTCATTGTGGCCCCAGAATTCCCAGTAGGGAGGGTTTGTGGGCCAGGAGTGTGAGGACGGAAGGCTGAAAACACAAGCTAATGTGAGGATTGGAGCCAAGGGCAGAGCAGGCCCACTCTGCAGAGGCTGAATCAAAATCTCCTGCATCTGAAGTCAGGCTGAGGATCAGACGTTGGCTGAGGCTGGAGTATGTGTCCATGATGGCACCTTCATGAAGTGGGGGCCTCATGAGGCCAAGGAAGTTTTCCCACGCTGAGTTTGGAGGTTGCCCCAAACCACAAGGTTTCCTTCTGCGGGACATTCGAGTCCTGTTGCATGGCTCCAGGACATACCATATGGAAGGACTGGAGAGCAGGGTTCGAAGGATGGATACCTGTACAGCATGCCTCGCATTCCCATTGGCTATTAGCGACAAGATATGTTTGATCTGCTGCCTCTGGAACACGCGACCCAGGGGGCTGAGTTGAAATGGCCTCTCCTGAGGATGCGTCATAATGTGCGTTTGGGTCCATGGAGACCTTGGAATGTGCTGGTTGTTCGGTGGTCCTGCGGAACTCTCCTACCTGAAGTGTTTGATACATCCAAGTAAGAAAGCTGCCCATGTGGAGATGAGAGAGGTTTGGTTTGGTGCCTCAGAAAAGCCCCATGTGCTGGTCTACGAAAACAGTCCTCTGAGAACGGAAACATGGAAACCAAAGCTAAGGTTCAGATTAGGGCCTGGGGGCCTGTCCATTTCAACCTTCTGTCTCTGGGGACACTGTCTGAGAGTCTAAGTGGAGATAGTTGCTCCGCTGGTGTCAGAGAGCGCCTCTTAGTCCAGGGTGGCCTATACTATTGATGGCCTCAGGGACCTTGGAGCTTTTCCGTAACCTGTAGGGTTGTGGTCTATGGATTGGGCACACTTTCCTTGGAGAGGGCCGGCACAATCTTTCGCTGTTTGGTCCAGAGGCCCTGGCCTGGATGTTGTGTGGGTCCAGGCTGTGGGCACAGAAGTCTGAATACACAAACTCAGCTTATGAGTGGCGCCTAGGGTATGGCAGGCCGGATGTACAGCCCGAGAGGGAGCTCCTGGGCCTCTGAAACAAGGGCGAGTGGGAGGCGTTCCTTCAGGCTTTTGTCTCTGGATGTTGTGTCCGGGATAGCCGTGGATTGGAGCGGTGGCCTCAGGTACTGTGGACGAGTATCCCTCTCTGGGGATTTGTCCCAGCTCCCAATAGTTTGGGGTCATTTTGTGGGAAGGGTTGAGTCGTGTTGTCTGGCTCATGGGTCTCTCCAAGAAAGGGATTCCAGAGCAGAGCTCCAGGTACGGGCGGGGCGACTGGAAAATTCAAACCGTGGTGAGGATTGGGTGCATAGGGGCTTGGCAAGCCCCATATGTGGGCTCTTTGTCCAGGCCCTGACAGGCCTTTCTTTGACATGGGGCTCATGCTGAGGGTCACAGTGTGAATTTGTGCCCAAGCAGCACTCAAGTTTGGGCGTGGCATCAGGGGCCATGAAGGTTTCTCCCACCCTGAAGGTGTGACTCCATGCCAAGAGCAAGCTTGACAGCCATGGGGAAGGAGGAGTTCTGTTTTGTGCTTGCTATACCCAGCTGTGTGGAGAATTGATATAATGTCTAGGTTCAGATATCTGAAAACCAAGGTTAGGATGAGGTGACGGCATAAGACCATGGCGTGTCCGAAGTGCTGGGTGTGCGGCCAGCTGTCTCCTTGTCTGTCTGGACGTCTGGCTTCAGGCTGTGTCAGGCAGAGCATGAGAGCCCAGAGCAGCCTATCCAGTTCGGGTACCGTCGAGGCCCGAGCAGGTTGATCCTCATCTGGGTTTTCTGGAGAGCCCCACAGGGAAACATTTTTCTTCCGTTGGGCAGACACTGGGCTGGGTTTTGGTTCCGGAGTTCCTAGTCCGGAGGGCTTGTTTGCCAGGAGTGTGAGGAAGGAAGTCTGAAAACACAAGCTAGCGTGAGGTTTGGGAACGAGGGCACGGCAGGCCCACTCTGCAGAGGCTGAATCGAGATCTCCTGCACTGAGGTCATGTCAACTATGAGACCTGCCTCAGGCTAGAGTTCTTGTCCAGCATGGCCTCTTCCTGAAGGGTGTGGGGGCTTCATGAGGCCAGAAAGTTTTGCCTACGATGGGATTTGTGAACTGCTCCAAAACTGAAGGTTACCTTCTGCACGACAGTCGAGTCCTATTGGATGGTTCCAAGAGGCCCCATATGGAAAGACTCGAGAGCAGGTGTCTAAGCATGGATGCCTGGGAACGCCACCTCATATTCCCACTCTTTAGTCAGGACAAGTCAGACTCAATGCGGGCTCCTTGGTGAGCTACCCAGAGGGGAGAGTTGAAATGGTCTCTCCTGAAGATGAGTCCTACTGTGGCTTGGTGGCCTGGGAGACCTTGGAATGTGGAGGTGGCTCAGGGACTCTGCAGGATTCTCCAACATGAGGTGTTTGACACGGCTCCAACAAGGAAACTTCCCATGTGGAGACGAGAGGAGTTCTGTTCCGTGCCTCAGGAAAGCCCCATACCCTGTTCTTCGAACCAAAGCCTCTGTGGAGTGACACCTGGAAACCAAAGCAAGAGTTGAGACTACGGCCTAAAGGCCTGTCCGGCTCAACCTTCTATCTCTGTTGACATCTGTGTGCATGCATTCATGGATGTAGCTGCTCAGCTTGTGTCGGAATGCCCCTGTGAGTCCAGTGAAGCTCCCAGTAGTGGGATGTCCTCGGAGGCCTTGAGGTTTCTCATATTCTGGAGGTGTGTGGCCAAAGGAATGGACACAGTTTCCCAGGAGAGAGCAAGCACGGTCCTGTGGTATGGCTCCAGAGGACCCAGCCTAGAGGCTGTGTTTGCCAGGGCTGTGGGGACAGATGTCTGAGAAAGCAAACTTGGCTCAGCTAGGGGCCAATGTAATGGCAGGCCTGATCTCTAGTCCGTGAGGGGAGATCCTCTGGAAATCAAAGTAGGGAAGTGGGAGGCAGTCACTCAGGATTTTGTCTCTGGGTGTTGCGTTTACAGTGTCCGGTCAGGGTAGGGGTTGTCTCAGAGGCCGAGGAAGAGCCTTCCTCTCGGGGGATTGTCCAAGCTCCCAAGTGTTTGTGTTCATTCTGTGGGAATGAAGAGTACTGTTTTCTGCCACAGGGGACCCCCCCCAGGAGAGGGACTCTAGAGCACAGCAGTGGGTTCCCTCAACTGGAATACACACCATCTAGTTAGTCCTGGGTGCCTATGGGCATGGCAAGCCACATATGCGGGCTCTTGGTCCAGTCACTGAGAGGCGTTACTTGAAAAAGGTACTCACGCTGAGGGTCACAATGTGTGTTTGTGCCCAAGGCGGCCCTCACGCTTGGGCGTGGCCTCATGGGCCATGCCGTTTTCTCCTACACTGAAGGTTTGACTCACTGCCAGCAGCAAGGTTTCTTGCCAGGGGGAAGGAGGGGTTCTGACTTGTGCATCAGGTTCCCCCCTGTGCAGGGATTGGAGATAAGGTCTAGGTTCCGATGACTGAAAACCCAGGTTGGGAATGGATGGTGGCCTAAGGCAGTGGCGGGTCCAATGTGCTGGGTGTGCAGCCAGCTGTGTCGGTGTCTGTTGGAAGGTCTGGGCTAAGGCTATTTGCGACAGAGCATCACTGTTTAAGGTAGCCTATGCAATTGGGGTGTTGCCGAGGGCCAAGCAGTTTGATCCTCATTTGGGGTTTATGGGCAGCGCCATAGACAATGTTTTTCTCCTGGGAGGCAGGCACAGTGCTTCATTGTGGCCCCAGAATTCCCAGTAGGGAGGGTTTGTGGGCCAGGAGTGTGAGGACGGAAGTCTGAAAACACAAGCTAGTGTGAGGATTGGAGTCAAGGGCAGAGCAGGCCCACTCTGCAGAGGCTGAATCAAAATCTCCTGCATCTGAAGTCAGGCTGAGGATCAGACGTTGGCTGAGGCTGGAGTATGTGTCCATGATGGCACCTTCATGAAGTGGGGGCCTCATGAGGCCAAGGAAGTTTTCCCACGCTGAGTTTGGAGGTTGCCCCAAACCACAAGGTTTCCTTCTGCGGGACATTCGAGTCCTGTTGCATGGCTCCAGGACATACCATATGGAAGGACTGGAGAGCAGGGTTCGAAGGATGGATCCCTGTACAGCATGCCTCGCATTCCCATTGGCTATTAGCGACAAGATATGTTTGATCTGCTGCCTCTGGAACACGCGACCCAGGGGGCTGAGTTGAAATGGCCTCTCCTGAGGATGCGTCATAATGTGCGTTTGGGTCCATGGAGACCTTGGAATGTGCTGGTTGTTCGGTGGTCCTGCGGAACTCTCCTACCTGAAGTGTTTGATACATCCAAGTAAGAAAGCTGCCCATGTGGAGATGAGAGAGGTTTGGTTTGGTGCCTCAGAAAAGCCCCATGTGCTGGTCTACGAAAACAGTCCTCTGAGAACGGAAACATGGAAACCAAAGCTAAGGTTCAGATTAGGGCCTGGGGGCCTGTCCATTTCAACCTTCTGTCTCTGGGGACACTGTCTGAGAGTCTAAGTGGAGATAGTTGCTCCGCTGGTGTCAGAGAGCGCCTCTTAGTCCAGGGTGGCCTATACTATTGATGGCCTCAGGGACCTTGGAGCTTTTCCGTAACCTGTAGGGTTGTGGTCTATGGATTGGGCACACTTTCCTTGGAGAGGGCCGGCACAATCTTTCGCTGTTTGGTCCAGAGGCCCTGGCCTGGATGTTGTGTGGGTCCAGGCTGTGGGCACAGAAGTCTGAATACACAAACTCAGCTTATGAGTGGCGCCTAGGGTATGGCAGGCCGGATGTACAGCCCGAGAGGGAGCTCCTGGGCCTCTGAAACAAGGGCGAGTGGGAGGCGTTCCTTCAGGCTTTTGTCTCTGGATGTTGTGTCCGGGATAGCCGTGGATTGGAGCGGTGGCCTCAGGTACTGTGGACGAGTATCCCTCTCTGGGGATTTGTCCCAGCTCCCAAGAGTTTGGGGTCATTTTGTGGGAAGGGTGGAGTCGTGTTGTCTGGCTCATGGGTCTCTCCAAGAAAGGGATTCCAGAGCAGAGCTCCAGGTACGGGCGGGGCAACTGGAAAATTCAAACCGTGGTGAGGATTGGGTGCATAGGGGCTTGGCAAGCCCCATATGTGGGCTCTTGGTCCAGGCCCTGACAGGCCTTTCTTTGACATGGGGCTCAAGCTGAGGGTCACAGTGTGAATTTGTGCCCAAGCAGCACTCAAGTTTGGGCGTGGCATCAGGGGCCATGAAGGTTTCTCCCACCCTGAAGGTGTGACTCCATGCCAAGAGCAAGCTTGACAGCCATGGGGAAGGAGGAGTTCTGTTTTGTGCTTGCTATACCCAGCTGTGTGGAGAATTGATATAATGTCTAGGTTCAGATATCTGAAAACCAAGGTTAGGATGAGGTGACGGCATAAGACCATGGCGTGTCCGAAGTGCTGGGTGTGCGGCCAGCTGTCTCCTTGTCTGTCTGGACGTCTGGCTTCAGGCTGTGTCAGGCAGAGCATGAGTGCCCAGAGCAGCCTATCCAGTTCGGGTACCGTTGAGGCCCGAGCAGGTTGATCCTCATCTGGGTTTTCTGGAGAGCCCCACAGGGAAACATTTTTCTTCCGTTGGGCAGACACTGGGCTGGGTTTTGGTTCCGGAGTTCCTAGTCCGGAGGGCTTGTTTGCCAGGAGTGTGAGGAAGGAAGTCTGAAAACACAAGCTAGCGTGAGGTTTGGGAACGAGGGCACGGCAGGCCCACTCTGCAGAGGCTGAATCGAGATCTCCTGCACTGAGGGCATGTCAACTATGAGACCTGCCTCAGGCTAGAGTTCTTGTCCAGCATGGCCTCTTCCTGAAGGGTGTGGGGGCTTCATGAGGCCAGAAAGTTTTGCCTACGATGGGATTTGTGAACTGCTCCAAAACTGAAGGTTACCTTCTGCACGACAGTCGAGTCCTATTGGATGGTTCCAAGAGGCCCCATATGGAAAGACTCGAGAGCAGGTGTCTAAGCATGGATGCCTGGGAACGCCACCTCATATTCCCACTCTTTAGTCAGGACAAGTCAGACTCAATCTGCGGTCTCCTGGGTGAGCTACCCAGAGGGGAGAGTTGAAATGGTCTCTCCTGAAGATGAGTCCTACTGTGGCTTGGTGGCCTGGGAGACCTTGGAATGTGGAGGTGGCTCAGGGACTCTGCAGGATTCTCCAACATGAGGTGTTTGACACGGCTCCAACAAGGAAACTTCCCATGTGGAGACGAGAGGAGTTCTGTTCCGTGCCTCAGGAAAGCCCCATACCCTGTTCTTCGAACCAAAGCCTCTGTGGAGTGACACCTGGAAACCAAAGCAAGAGTTGAGACTACGGCCTAAAGGCCTGTCCGGCTCAACCTTCTATCTCTGTTGACATCTGTGTGCATGCATTCATGGATGTAGCTGCTCAGCTTGTGTCGGAATGCCCCTGTGAGTCCAGTGAGGCTCCCAGTAGTAGGATGTCCTCGGAGGCCTTGAGGTTTCTCATATTCTGGAGGTGTGTGGCCAAAGGAATGGACACAGTTTCCCACGAGAGATCAGGCACGGTCCTGTGGTATGGCTCCAGAGGACCCAGCCTAGAGGCTGTGTTTGCCAGGGCTGTGGGGACAGATGTCTGAGAAAGCAAACTTGGCTCAGCTAGGGGCCAATGTAATGGCAGGCCTGATCGCTAGTCCGTGAGGGGAGATCCTCTGGAAATCAAAGTAGGGAAGTGGGAGGCAGTCACTCAGGATTTTGTCTCTGGGTGTTGCGTTTACAGTGTCCGGTCAGGGTAGGGGTTGTCTCAGAGGCCGAGGAAGAGCCTTCCTCTCGGGGGATTGTCCAAGCTCCCAAGTGTTTGTGTTCATTCTGTGGGAATGAAGAGTACTGTTTTCTGCCACAGGGGACCCCCCCCAGGAGAGGGACTCTAGAGCACAGCAGTGGGTTCCCTCAACTGGAATACACACCATCTAGTTAGTCCTGGGTGCCTATGGGCATGGCAAGCCACATATGCGGGCTCTTGGTCCAGTCACTGAGAGGCGTTACTTGAAAAAGGTACTCACGCTGAGGGTCACAATGTGTGTTTGTGCCCAAGGCGGCCCTCACGCTTGGGCGTGGCCTCATGGGCCATGCCGTTTTCTCCTACACTGAAGGTTTGACTCACTGCCAGCAGCAAGGTTTCTTGCCAGGGGGAAGGAGGGGTTCTGACTTGTGCATCAGGTTCCCCCCTGTGCAGGGATTGGAGATAAGGTCTAGGTTCCGATGACTGAAAACCCAGGTTGGGAATGGATGGTGGCCTAAGGCAGTGGCGGGTCCAATGTGCTGGGTGTGCAGCCAGCTGTGTCGGTGTCTGTTGGAAGGTCTGGGCTCAGGCTATTTGCGACAGAGCATCACTGTTTAAGGTAGCCTATGCAATTGGGGTGTTGCCGAGGGCCAAGCAGTTTGATCCTCATTTGGGGTTTATGGGCAGCGCCATAGACAATGTTTTTCTCCTGGGAGGCAGGCACAGTGCTTCATTGTGGCCCCAGAATTCCCAGTAGGGAGGGTTTGTGGGCCAGGAGTGTGAGGACGGAAGTCTGAAAACACAAGCTAGTGTGAGGATTGGAGTCAAGGGCAGAGCAGGCCCACTCTGCAGAGGCTGAATCAAAATCTCCTGCATCTGAAGTCAGGCTGAGGATCAGACGTTGGCTGAGGCTGGAGTATGTGTCCATGATGGCACCTTCATGAAGTGGGGGCCTCATGAGGCCAAGGAAGTTTTCCCACGCTGAGTTTGGAGGTTGCCCCAAACCACAAGGTTTCCTTCTGCGGGACATTCGAGTCCTGTTGCATGGCTCCAGGACATACCATACGGAAGGACTGGAGAGCAGGGTTCGAAGGATGGATCCCTGTACAGCATGCCTCGCATTCCCATTGGCTATTAGCGACAAGATATGTTTGATCTGCTGCCTCTGGAACACGCGACCCAGGGGGCTGAGTTGAAATGGCCTCTCCTGAGGATGCGTCATAATGTGCGTTTGGGTCCATGGAGACCTTGGAATGTGCTGGTTGTTCAGTGGCCCTGCGGAACTCTCCTACCTGAAGTGTTTGATACATCCCAGTAAGAAAGCTGCCCATGTGGAGATGAGAGATGTTTGGTTTGGTGCCTCAGGAAAGCCCCATGTGCTGGTCTACGAAAACAGTCCTCTGAGAACGGAAACATGGAAAGCAAAGCTAAGGTTCAGATTAGGGCCTGGGGGCCTGTCCATTTCAACCTTCTGTCTCTGGGGACACTGTCTGAGAGTCTAAGTGGAGATAGTTGCTCCGCTGGTGTCAGAGAGCCCCTCTTAGTCCAGGGTGGCCTATACTATTGATGGCCTCAGGGACCTTGGAGCTTTTCCCTAACCTGTAGGGTTGTGGTCAATGGATTGGGCACACTTTCCTTGGAGAGGGCAGGCACAATCTTTCGCTGTTTGGTCCAGAGGCCCTAGCCTGGATGTTGTGTGGGTCCAGGCTGTGGGCACAGAAGTCTGAATACACAAACTCAGCTTATGAGTGGCGCCTAGGGTATGGCAGGCCGGATGTACAGCCCGAGAGGGAGCTCCTGGGCCTCTGAAACAAGGGCGAGTGGGAGGCGTTCCTTCAGGCTTTTGTCTCTGGATGTTGTGTCCGGGATAGCCGTGGATTGGAGCGGTGGCCTCAGGTACTGTGGACGAGTATCCCTCTCTGGGGATTTGTCCCAGCTCCCAAGAGTTTGGGGTCATTTTGTGGGAAGGGTTGAGTCGTGTTGTCTGGCTAATGGGTCTCTCCAAGAAAGGGATTCCAGAGCAGAGCTCCAGGTACGGGCGGGCGACTGGAAAATTCAAACCGTGGTGAGGATTGTGTGCATAGGGGCTTGGCAAGCCCCATATGTGGGCTCTTGGTCCAGGCCCTGACAGGCCTTTCTTTGACATGGGGCTCATGCTGAGGGTCACAGTGTGAATTTGTGCCCAAGCAGCACTCAAGTTTGGGCGTGGCATCAGAAGCCATGAAGGTTTCCCCACCCTGAAGGTGTGACTCCATGCCAAGAGCAAGCTTGACAGCCATGGGGAAGGAGGAGTTCTGTTTTGTGCTTGCTATACCCAGCTGTGTGGAGAATTGATATAATGTCTAGGTTCAGATATCTGAAAACCAAGGTTAGGATGAGGTGAAGGCATAAGACCATGGCGTGTCCGAAGTGCTGGGTGTGCGGCCAGCTGTCTCCTTGTCTGTCTGGACGTCTGGCTTCAGGCTGTGTCAGGCAGAGCATGAGTGCCCAGAGCAGCCTATCCAGTTTGGGTACCGCCGAGGCCCGAGCAGGTTGATCCTCATCTGGGTTTTATGGAGAGCCCCACAGGGAAACGTTTTTCTTCCGTTGGGCAGACACTGGGCTGGGTTTTGGTTCTGGAGTTCCTAGTCCGGAGGGCTTGTTTGCCAGGAGTGTGAGGAAGGAAGTCTGAAAACACAAGCTAGCGTGAGGTTTGGGACCGAGGACACGGCAGGCCCACTCTGCAGAGGCTGAATCGTGATCTCCTGCACTGAGGTCATTTCAACTATCAGATGTGCCTCAGGCTAGAGTTCTTGTCCAGCATGGCCTCTTCCTGAAGGGTGTGGGGGCTTCATGAGGCCAGAAAGTTTTGCCTACGATGGGATTTGTGAACTGCTCCAAAACTGAAGGTTACCTTCTGCACGACAGTCGAGTCCTATTGGATGGTTCTAAGAGGCCCCATATGGAAAGACTCGAGAGCAGGTGTCTAAGCATGGATGCCTGGGAATGCCACCTCATATTCCCACTCTTTAGTCAGGAAAAGGCAGGCTCAATCTGCGGGCTCCTGGGTGAGCTACCCAGAGGGGAGAGTTGAAATGGTCTCTCCTGAAGATGAGTCCTACTGTGGCTTGGTGGCCTGGGAGACCTTGGAATGTGGAGGTGGCTCAGGGACTCTGCAGGATTCTCCAACATGAGGTGTTTGACACGGCTCCAACAAGGAAACTTCCCATGTGGAGACGAGAGGAGTTCTTTTCCGTGCCTCAGGAAAGCCCCATACCCTGTTCTTCGAACCAAAGCCTCTGAGGAGTGACACCTGGAAACCAAAGCAAGAGTTGAGACTACGGCCTTAAGGCCTGTCCGGCTCAACCTTCTATCTCTGTTGACATCTGTGTGCATGCATTCATGGATGTAGCTGCTCAGCTTGTGTCGGAATGCCCCTGTGAGTCCAGTGAGGCTCCCAGTAGTGGGATGTCCTCGGAGGCCTTGAGGTTTCTCATATTCTGGAGGTGTGTGGCCAAAGGAATGGACACAGTTTCCCAAGAGAGAGCAGGCACGGTCCTGTGGTATGGCTCCAGAGGACCCAGCCTAGAGGCTGTGTTTGCCAGGGCTGTGGGGACAGATGTCTGAAAAAGCAAACTTGGCTCAGCTAGGGGCCAATGTAATGGCAGGCCTGATCTCTAGTCCGTGAGGGGAGATCCTCTGGAAATCAAAGTAGGGCAAGTGGGAGGCAGTCACTCAGGATTTTGTCTCTGGGTGTTGCGTTTACAGTGTCCGGTCAGGGTAGGGGTTGTCTCAGAGGCCGAGGAAGAGCCTTCCTCTCGGGGGATTGTCCAAGCTCCCAAGTGTTTGTGTTCATTCTGTGGGAATGAAGAGTACTGTTTTCTGCCACAGGGGACCCCCCAGGAGAGGGACTCTAGAGCACAGCAGTGGGTTCCCTCAACTGGAATACACACCATCTAGTTAGTCCTGGGTGCCTATGGGCATGGCAAGCCACATATGCGGGCTCTTGGTCCAGTCACTGAGAGGCGTTACTTGAATAAGGTACTCACGCTGAGGGTCACAATGTGTGTTTGTGCCCAAGGCGGCCCTCACGCTTGGGCGTGGCCTCATGGGCCGTGCCGTTTTCTCCTACACTGAAGGTTTGACTCACTGCCAGCAGCAAGGTTTCTTGCCAGGGGGAAGGAGGGGTTCTGACTTGTGCATCAGGTTCCCCCCTGTGCAGGGATTGGAGATAAGGTCTAGGTTCCGATGACTGAAAACCCAGGTTGGGAATGGATGGTGGCCTAAGGCAGTGGCGGGTCCAATGTGCTGGGTGTGCAGCCAGCTGTGTCGGTGTCTGTTGGAAGGTCTGGGCTCAGGCTATTTGCAACAGAGCATCACTGTTTAAGGTAGCCTATGCAATTGGGGTGTTGCCGAGGGCCAAGCAGTTTGATCCTCATTTGTGGTTTCTGGGCACCGCCATAGACAATGTTTTTCTCCTGGGAGGTAGGCACAGTGCTTCATTGTGGCCCCAGAATTCCCAGTAGGGAGGGTTTGTGGGCCAGGAGTGTGAGGACGGAAGTCTGAAAACACAAGCTAATGTGAGGATTGGAGCCAAGGGCAGAGCAGGCCCACTCTGCAGAGGCTGAATCAAAATCTCCTGCATCTGAAGTCAGGCTGAGGATCAGACGTTGGCTGAGGCTGGAGTATGTGTCCATGATGGCACCTTCATGAAGTGGGGGCCTCATGAGGCCAAGGAAGTTTTCCCACGCTGAGTTTGGAGGTTGCCCCAAACCACAAGGTTTCCTTCTGCGGGACATTCGAGTCCTGTTGCATGGCTCCAGGACATACCATACGGAAGGACTGGAGAGCAGGGTTCGAAGGATGGATCCCTGTACAGCATGCCTCGCATTCCCATTGGCTATTAGCGACAAGATATGTTTGATCTGCTGCCTCTGGAACACGCGACCCAGGGGGCTGAGTTGAAATGGCCTCTCCTGAGGATGCGTCATAATGTGCGTTTGGGTCCATGGAGACCTTGGAATGTGCTGGTTGTTCGGTGGTCCTGCGGAACTCTCCTACCTGAAGTGTTTGATACATCCAAGTAAGAAAGCTGCCCATGTGGAGATGAGAGAGGTTTGGTTTGGTGCCTCAGAAAAGCCCCATGTGCTGGTCTACGAAAACAGTCCTCTGAGAACGGAAACATGGAAACCAAAGCTAAGGTTCAGATTAGGGCCTGGGGGCCTGTCCATTTCAACCTTCTGTCTCTGGGGACACTGTCTGAGAGTCTAAGTGGAGATAGTTGCTCCGCTGGTGTCAGAGAGCGCCTCTTAGTCCACGGTGGCCTATACTATTGATGGCCTCAGGGACCTTGGAGCTTTTCCGTAACCTGTAGGGTTGTGGTCTATGGATTGGGCACACTTTCCTTGGAGAGGGCCGGCACAATCTTTCGCTGTTTGGTCCAGAGGCCCTGGCCTGGATGTTGTGTGGGTCCAGGCTGTGGGCACAGAAGTCTGAATACACAAACTCAGCTTATGAGTGGCGCCTAGGGTATGGCAGGCCGGATGTACAGCCCGAGAGGGAGCTCCTGGGCCTCTGAAACAAGGGCGAGTGGGAGGCGTTCCTTCAGGCTTTTGTCTCTGGATGTTGTGTCCGGGATAGCCGTGGATTGGAGCGGTGGCCTCAGGTACTGTGGACGAGTATCCCTCTCTGGGGATTTGTCCCAGCTCCCAAGAGTTTGGGGTCATTTTGTGGGAAGGGTGGAGTCGTGTTGTCTGGCTCATGGGTCTCTCCAAGAAAGGGATTCCAGAGCAGAGCTCCAGGTACGGGCGGGGAGACTGGAAAATTCAAACCGTGGTGAGGATTGGGTGCATAGGGGCTTGGCAAGCCCCATATGTGGGCTCTTGGTCCAGGCCCTGACAGGCCTTTCTTTGACATGGGGCTCATGCTGAGGGTCACAGTGTGAATTTGTGCCCAAGCAGCACTCAAGTTTGGGCGTGGCATCAGGGGCCATGAAGGTTTCTCCCACCCTGAAGGTGTGACTCCATGCCAAGAGCAAGCTTGACAGCCATGGGGAAGGAGGAGTTCTGTTTTGTGCTTGCTATACCCAGCTGTGTGGAGAATTGATATAATGTCTAGGTTCAGATATCTGAAAACCAAGGTTAGGATGAGGTGACGGCATAAGGCCATGGCGTGTCCGAAGTGCTGGGTGTGCGGCCAGCTGTCTCCTTGTCTGTCTGGACGTCTGGCTTCAGGCTGTGTCAGGCAGAGCATGAGTGCCCAGAGCAGCCTATCCAGTTCGGGTACCGTCGAGGCCCGAGCAGGTTGATCCTCATCTGGGTTTTCTGGAGAGCCCCACAGGGAAACATTTTTCTTCCGTTGGGCAGACACTGGGCTGGGTTTTGGTTCCGGAGTTCCTAGTCCGGAGGGCTTGTTTGCCAGGAGTGTGAGGAAGGAAGTCTGAAAACACAAGCTACCGTGAGGTTTGGGACCGAGGGCACGGCAGGCCCACTCTGCAGAGGCTGAATCGAGATCTCCTGCACTGAGGTCATGTCAACTATGAGACCTGCCTCAGGCTAGAGTTCTTGTCCAGCATGGCCTCTTCCTGAAGGGTGTGGGGGCTTCATGAGGCCAGAAAGTTTTGCCTACGATGGGATTTGTGAACTGCTCCAAAACTGAAGGTTACCTTCTGCACGACAGTCGAGTCCTATTGGATGGTTCCAAGAGGCCCCATATGGAAAGACTCGAGAGCAGGTGTCTAAGCATGGATGCCTGGGAACGCCATCTCATATTCCCACTCTTTAGTCAGGACAAGTCAGGCTCAATCTGCGGGCTCCTTGGTGAGCTACCCAGAGGGGAGAGTTGAAATGGTCTCTCCTGAAGATGAGTCCTACTGTGGCTTGGTGGCCTGGGAGACCTTGGAATGTGGAGGTGGCTCAGGGACTCTGCAGGATTCTCCAACATGAGGTGTTTGACACGGCTCCAACAAGGAAACTTCCCATGTGGAGACGAGAGGAGTTCTGTTCCGTGCCTCAGGAAAGCCCCATACCCTGTTCTTCGAACCAAAGCCTCTGTGGAGTGACACCTGGAAACCAAAGCAAGAGTTGAGACTACGGCCTAAAGGCCTGTCCGGCTCAACCTTCTATCTCTGTTGACATCTGTGTGCATGCATTCATGGATGTAGCTGCTCAGCTTGTGTCGGAATGCCCCTGTGAGTCCAGTGAGGCTCCCAGTAGTGAAATGTCCTCGGAGGCCTTGAGGTTTCTCATATTCTGGAGGTGTGTGGCCAAAGGAATGGACACAGTTTCCCAGGAGAGAGCAAGCACGGTCCTGTGGTATGGCTCCAGAGGACCCAGCCTAGAGGCTGTGTTTGCCAGGGCTGTGGGGACAGATGTCTGAGAAAGCAAACTTGGCTCAGCTAGGGGCCAATGTAATGGCAGGCCTGATCTCTAGTCCGTGAGGGGAGATCCTCTGGAAATCAAAGTAGGGAAGTGGGAGGCAGTCACTCAGGATTTTGTCTCTGGGTGTTGCGTTTACAGTGTCCGGTCAGGGTAGGGGTTGTCTCAGAGGCCGAGGAAGAGCCTTCCTCTCGGGGGATTGTCCAAGCTCCCAAGTGTTTGTGTTCATTCTGTGGGAATGAAGAGTACTGTTTTCTGCCACAGGGGACCCCCCCCAGGAGAGGGACTCTAGAGCACAGCAGTGGGTTCCCTCAACTGGAATACACACCATCTAGTTAGTCCTGGGTGCCTATGGGCATGGCAAGCCACATATGCGGGCTCTTGGTCCAGTCACTGAGAGGCGTTACTTGAAAAAGGTACTCACGCTGAGGGTCACAATGTGTGTTTGTGCCCAAGGCGGCCCTCACGCTTGGGCGTGGCCTCATGGGCCATGCCGTTTTCTCCTACACTGAAGGTTTGACTCACTGCCAGCAGCAAGGTTTCTTGCCAGGGGGAAGGAGGGGTTCTGACTTGTGCATCAGGTTCCCCCCTGTGCAGGGATTGGAGATAAGGTCTAGGTTCCGATGACTGAAAACCCAGGTTGGGAATGGATGGTGGCCTAAGGCAGTGGCGGGTCCAATGTGCTGGGTGTGCAGCCAGCTGTGTCGGTGTCTGTTGGAAGGTCTGGGCTCAGGCTATTTGCGACAGAGCATCACTGTTTAAGGTAGCCTATGCAATTGGGGTGTTGCCGAGGGCCAAGCAGTTTGATCCTCATTTGGGGTTTATGGGCAGCGCCATAGACAATGTTTTTCTCCTGGGAGGCAGGCACAGTGCTTCATTGTGGCCCCAGAATTCCCAGTAGGGAGGGTTTGTGGGCCAGGAGTGTGAGGACGGAAGTCTGAAAACACAAGCTAGTGTGAGGATTGGAGCCAAGGGCAGAGCAGGCCCACTCTGCAGAGGCTGAATCAAAATCTCCTGCATCTGAAGTCAGGCTGAGGATCAGACGTTGGCTGAGGCTGGAGTATGTGTCCATGATGGCACCTTCATGAAGTGGGGGACTCATGAGGACAAGGAAGTTTTCCCACGCTGAGTTTGGAGGTTGCCCCAAACCACAAGGTTTCCTTCTGCGGGACATTCGAGTCCTGTTGCATGGCTCCAGGACATACCATACGGAAGGACTGGAGAGCAGGGTTCGAAGGATGGATCCCTGTACAGCATGCCTCGCATTCCCATTGGCTATTAGCGACAAGATATGTTTGATCTGCTGCCTCTGGAACACGCGACCCAGGGGGCTGAGTTGAAATGGCCTCTCCTGAGGATGCGTCATAATGTGCGTTTGGGTCCATGGAGACCTTGGAATGTGCTGGTTGTTCAGTGGCCCTGCGGAACTCTCCTACCTGAAGTGTTTGATACATCCCAGTAAGAAAGCTGCCCATGTGGAGATGAGAGATGTTTGGTTTGGTGCCTCAGAAAAGCCCCATGTGCTGGTCTACGAAAACAGTCCTCTGAGAACGGAAACATGGAAACCAAAGCTAAGGTTCAGATTAGGGCCTGGGGGCCTGTCCATTTCAACCTTCTGTCTCTGGGGACACTGTCTGAGAGTCTAAGTGGAGATAGTTGCTCCGCTGGTGTCAGAGAGCCCCTCTTAGTCCAGGGTGGCCTATACTATTGATGGCCTCAGGGACCTTGGAGCTTTTCCCTAACCTGTAGGGTTGTGGTCAATGGATTGGGCACACTTTCCTTGGAGAGGGCAGGCACAATCTTTCGCTGTTTGGTCCAGAGGCCCTAGCCTGGATGTTGTGTGGGTCCAGGCTGTGGGCACAGAAGTCTGAATACACAAAGTCAGCTTATGAGTGGCGCCTAGGGTATGGCAGGCCGGATGTACAGCCCGAGAGGGAGCTCCTGGGCCTCTGAAACAAGGGCGAGTGGGAGGCGTTCCTTCAGGCTTTTGTCTCTGGATGTTGTGTCCGGGATAGCCGTGGATTGGAGCGGTGGCCTCAGGTACTGTGGACGAGTATCCCTCTCTGGGGATTTGTCCCAGCTCCCAAGAGTTTGGGGTCATTTTGTGGGAAGGGTGGAGTCGTGTTGTCTGGCTCATGGGTCTCTCCAAACAAGGGATTCCAGAGCAGAGCTCCAGGTACGGGCGGGCGACTGGAAAATTCAAACCGTGGTGAGGATTGGGTGCATAGGGGCTTGGCAAGCCCCATATGTGGGCTCTTGGTCCAGTCCCTGACAGGCCTTTCTTTGACATGGGGCTCATGCTGAGGGTCACAGTGTGAATTTGTGCCCAAGCAGCACTCAAGTTTGGGCGTGGCATCAGAAGCCATGAAGGTTTCTCCCACCCTGAAGGTGTGACTCCATGCCAAGAGCAAGCTTGACAGCCATGGGGAAGGAGGAGTTCTGTTTTGTGCTTGCTATACCCAGCTGTGTGGAGAATTGATATAATGTCTAGGTTCAGATATCTGAAAACCAAGGTTAGGATGAGGTGACGGCATAAGACCATGGCGTGTCCGAAGTGCTGGGTGTGCGGCCAGCTGTCTCCTTGTCTGTCTGGACGTCTGGCTTCAGGCTGTGTCAGGCAGAGCATGAGTGCCCAGAGCAGACTATCCAGTTTGGGTACCGCCGAGGCCCGAGCAGGTTGATCCTCATCTGGGTTTTATGGAGAGCCCCACAGGGAAACGTTTTTCTTCCGTTGGGCAGACACTGGGCTGGGTTTTGGTTCTGGAGTTCCTAGTCCGGAGGGCTTGTTTGCCAGGAGTGTGAGGAAGGAAGTCTGAAAACAATAGCTAGCGTGAGGTTTGGGACCGAGGACACGGCAGGCCCACTCTGCAGAGGCTGAATCGTGATCTCCTGCACTGAGGTCATGTCAACTATGAGATGTGCCTCAGGCTAGAGTTCTTGTCCAGCATGGCCTCTTCCTGAAGGGTGTGGGGGCTTCATGAGGCCAGAAAGTTTTGCCTACGATGGGATTTGTGAACTGCTCCAAAACTGAAGGTTACCTTCTGCACGACAGTCGAGTCCTATTGGATGGTTCTAAGAGGCCCCATATGGAAAGACTCGAGAGCAGGTGTCTAAGCATGGATGCCTGGGAATGCCACCTCATATTCCCACTCTTTAGTCAGGACAAGGCAGGCTCAATCTGCGGGCTCCTGGGTGAGCTACCCAGAGGGGAGAGTTGAAATGGTCTCTCCTGAAGATGAGTCCTACTGTGGCTTGGTGGCCTGGGAGACCTTGGAATGTGGAGGTGGCTCAGGGACTCTGCAGGATTCTCCAACATGAGGTGTTTGACACGGCTCCAACAAGGAAACTTCCCATGTGGAGACGAGAGGAGTTCTGTTCCGTGCCTCAGGAAAGCCCCATACCCTGTTCTTCGAACCAAAGCCTCTGTGGAGTGACACCTGGAAACCAAAGCAAGAGTTGAGACTACGGCCTAAAGGCCTGTCCGGCTCAACCTTCTATCTCTGTTGACATCTGTGTGCATGCATTCATGGATGTAGCTGCTCAGCTTGTGTCGGAATGCCCCTGTGAGTCCAGTGAGGCTCCCAGTAGTGAAATGTCCTCGGAGGCCTTGAGGTTTCTCATATTCTGGAGGTGTGTGGCCAAAGGAATGGACACAGTTTCCCAGGAGAGAGCAAGCACGGTCCTGTGGTATGGCTCCAGAGGACCCAGCCTAGAGGCTGTGTTTGCCAGGGCTGTGGGGACAGATGTCTGAGAAAGCAAACTTGGCTCAGCTAGGGGCCAATGTAATGGCAGGCCTGATCTCTAGTCCGTGAGGGGAGATCCTCTGGAAATCAAAGTAGGGAAGTGGGAGGCAGTCACTCAGGATTTTGTCTCTGGGTGTTGCGTTTACAGTGTCCGGTCAGGGTAGGGGTTGTCTCAGAGGCCGAGGAAGAGCCTTCCTCTCGGGGGATTGTCCAAGCTCCCAAGTGTTTGTGTTTATTCTGTGGGAATGAAGAGTACTGTTTTCTGCCACAGGGGACCCCCCCCCAGGAGAGGGACTCTAGAGCACAGCAGTGGGTTCCCTCAACTGGAATACACACCATCTAGTTAGTCCTGGGTGCCTATGGGCATGGCAAGCCACATATGCGGGCTCTTGGTCCAGTCACTGAGAGGCGTTACTTGAAAAAGGTACTCACGCTGAGGGTCACAATGTGTGTTTGTGCCCAAGGCGGCCCTCACGCTTGGGCGTGGCCTCATGGGCCATGCCGTTTTCTCCTACACTGAAGGTTTGACTCACTGCCAGCAGCAAGGTTTCTTGCCATGGGGAAGGAGGGGTTCTGACTTGTGCATCAGGTTCCCCCCTGTGCAGGGATTGGAGATAAGGTCTAGGTTCCGATGACTGAAAACCCAGGTTGGGAATGGATGGTGGCCTAAGGCAGTGGCGGGTCCAATGTGCTGGGTGTGCAGCCAGCTGTGTCGGTGTCTGTTGGAAGGTCTGGGCTCAGGCTATTTGCGACAGAGCATCACTGTTTAAGGTAGCCTATGCAATTGGGGTGTTGCCGAGGGCCAAGCAGTTTGATCCTCATTTGGGGTTTCTGGGCAGCGACATAGACAATGTTTTTCTCCTGGGAGGCAGGCACAGTGCTTCATTGTGGCCCCAGAATTCCCAGTAGGGAGGGTTTGTGGGCCAGGAGTGTGAGGACGGAAGTCTGAAAACACAAGCTAGTGTGAGGATTGGAGCCAAGGGCAGAGCAGGCCCACTCTGCAGAGGCTGAATCAAAATCTCCTGCATCTGAAGTCAGGCTGAGGATCAGACGTTGGCTGAGGCTGGAGTATGTGTCCATGATGGCACCTTCATGAAGTGTGGGCCTCATGAGGCCAAGGAAGTTTTCCCACGCTGAGTTTGGAGGTTGCCCCAAACCACAAGGTTTCCTTCTGCGGGACATTCGAGTCCTGTTGCATGGCTCCAGGACATACCATATGGAAGGACTGGAGAGCAGGGTTCGAAGGATGGATCCCTGTACAGCATGCCTCGCATTCCCATTGGCTATTAGCGACAAGATATGTTTGATCTGCTGCCTCTGGAACACGCGACCCAGGGGGCTGAGTTGAAATGGCCTCTCCTGAGGATGCGTCATAATGTGCGTTTGGGTCCATGGAGACCTTGGAATGTGCTGGTTGTTCGGTGGTCCTGCGGAACTCTCCTACCTGAAGTGTTTGATACATCCAAGTAAGAAAGCTGCCCATGTGGAGATGAGAGAGGTTTGGTTTGGTGCCTCAGAAAAGCCCCATGTGCTGGTCTACGAAAACAGTCCTCTGAGAACGGAAACATGGAAACCAAAGCTAAGGTTCAGATTAGGGCCTGGGGGCCTGTCCATTTCAACCTTCTGTCTCTGGGGACACTGTCTGAGAGTCTAAGTGGAGATAGTTGCTCCGCTGGTGTCAGAGAGCGCCTCTTAGTCCAGGGTGGCCTATACTATTGATGGCCTCAGGGACCTTGGAGCTTTTCCGTAACCTGTAGGGTTGTGGTCTATGGATTGGGCACACTTTCCTTGGAGAGGGCCGGCACAATCTTTCGCTGTTTGGTCCAGAGGCCCTGGCCTGGATGTTGTGTGGGTCCAGGCTGTGGGCACAGAAGTCTGAATACACAAACTCAGCTTATGAGTGGCGCCTAGGGTATGGCAGGCCGGATGTACAGCCCGAGAGGGAGCTCCTGGGCCTCTGAAACAAGGGCGAGTGGGAGGCGTTCCTTCAGGCTTTTGTCTCTGGATGTTGTGTCCGGGATAGCCGTGGATTGGAGCGGTGGCCTCAGGTACTGTGGACGAGTATCCCTCTCTGGGGATTTGTCCCAGCTCCCAAGAGTTTGGGGTCATTTTGTGGGAAGGGTGGAGTCGTGTTGTCTGGCTCATGGGTCTCTCCAAGAAAGGGATTCCAGAGCAGAGCTCCAGGTACGGGCGGGGCGACTGGAAAATTCAAACCGTGGTGAGGATTGGGTGCATAGGGGCTTGGCAAGCCCCATATGTGGGCTCTTGGTCCAGGCCCTGACAGGCCTTTCTTTGACATGGGGCTCATGCTGAGGGTCACAGTGTGAATTTGTGCCCAAGCAGCACTCAAGTTTGGGCGTGGCATCAGAAGCCATGAAGGTTTCTCCCACCCTGAAGGTGTGACTCCATGCCAAGAGCAAGCTTGACAGCCATGGGGAAGGAGGAGTTCTGTTTTGTGCTTGCTATACCCAGCTGTGTGGAGAATTGATATAATGTCTAGGTTCAGATATCTGAAAACCAAGGTAAGGATGAGGTGACGGCATAAGACCATGGCGTGTCCGAAGTGCTGGGTGTGGGGCCAGCTGTCTCCTTGTCTGTCTGGACGTCTGGCTTCAGGCTGTGTCAGGCAGAGCATGAGTGCCCAGAGCAGCCTATCCAGTTCGGGTACCGTCGAGGCCCGAGCAGGTTGATCCTCATCTGGGTTTTCTGGAGAGCCCCACAGGGAAACATTTTTCTTCCGTTGGGCAGACACTGGCCTGGGTTTTGGTTCCGGAGTTCCTAGTCCGGAGGGCTTGTTTGCCAGGAGTGTGAGGAAGGAAGTCTGAAAACACAAGCTAGCGTGAGGTTTGGGACCGAGGGCACGGCAGGCCCACTCTGCAGAGGCTGAATCGAGATCTCCTGCACTGAGGTCATGTCAACTATGAGACCTGCCTCAGGCTAGAGTTCTTGTCCAGCATGGCCTCTTCCTGAAGGGTGTGGGGGCTTCATGAGGCCAGAAAGTTTTGCCTACGATGGGATTTGTGAACTGCTCCAAAACTGAAGGTTACCTTCTGCACGACAGTCGAGTCCTATTGGATGGTTCCAAGAGGCCCCATATGGAAAGACTCGAGAGCAGGTGTCTAAGCATGGATGCCTGGGAACGCCACCTCATATTCCCACTCTTTAGTCAGGACAAGTCAGACTCAATCTGCGGGCTCCTTGGTGAGCTACCCAGAGGGGAGAGTTGAAATGGTCTCTCCTGAAGATGAGTCCTACTGTGGCTTGGTGGCCTGGGAGACCTTGGAATGTGGAGGTGGCTCAGGGACTCTGCAGGATTCTCCAACATGAGGTGTTTGACACGGCTCCAACAAGGAAACTTCCCATGTGGAGACGAGAGGAGTTCTGTTCCGTGCCTCAGGAAAGCCCCATACCCTGTTCTTCGAACCAAAGCCTCTGTGGAGTGACACCTGGAAACCAAAGCAAGAGTTGAGACTACGGCCTAAAGGCCTGTCCGGCTCAACCTTCTATCTCTGTTGACATCTGTGTGCATGCATTCATGGATGTAGCTGCTCAGCTTGTATCGGAATGCCCCTGTGAGTCCAGTGAGGCTCCCAGTAGTGAAATGTCCTCGGAGGCCTTGAGGTTTCTCATATTCTGGAGGTGTGTGGCCAAAGGAATGGACACAGTTTCCCAGGAGAGAGCAAGCACGGTCCTGTGGTATGGCTCCAGAGGACCCAGCCTAGAGGCTGTGTTTGCCAGGGCTGTGGGGACAGATGTCTGAGAAAGCAAACTTGGCTCAGCTAGGGGCCAATGTAATGGCAGGCCTGATCTCTAGTCCGTGAGGGGAGATCCTCTGGAAATCAAAGTAGGGAAGTGGGAGGCAGTCACTCAGGATTTTGTCTCTGGGTGTTGCGTTTACAGTGTCCGGTCAGGGTAGGGGTTGTCTCAGAGGCCGAGGAAGAGCCTTCCTCTCGGGGGATTGTCCAAGCTCCCAAGTGTTTGTGTTTATTCTGTGGGAATGAAGAGTACTGTTTTCTGCCACAGGGGACCCCCCCCAGGAGAGGGACTCTAGAGCACAGCAGTGGGTTCCCTCAACTGGAATACACACCATCTAGTTAGTCCTGGGTGCCTATGGGCATGGCAAGCCACATATGCGGGCTCTTGGTCCAGTCACTGAGAGGCGTTACTTGAAAAAGGTACTCACGCTGAGGGTCACAATGTGTGTTTGTGCCCAAGGCGGCCCTCACGCTTGGGCGTGGCCTCATGGGCCATGCCGTTTTCTCCTACACTGAAGGTTTGACTCACTGCCAGCAGCAAGGTTTCTTGCCAGGGGGAAGGAGGGGTTCTGACTTGTGCATCAGGTTCCCCCCTGTCCAGGGATTGGAGATAAGGTCTAGGTTCCGATGACTGAAAACCCAGGTTGGGAATGGATGGTGGCCTAAGGCAGTGGCGGGTCCAATGTGCTGGGTGTGCAGCCAGCTGTGTCGGTGTCTGTTGGAAGGTCTGGGCTCAGGCTCTTTGCGACAGAGCATCACTGTTTAAGGTAGCCTATGCAATTGGGGTGTTGCCGAGGGCCAAGCAGTTTGATCCTCATTTGGGGTTTATGGGCAGCGCCATAGACAATGTTTTTCTCCTGGGAGGCAGGCACAGTGCTTCATTGTGGCTCCAGAATTCCCAGTAGGGAGGGTTTGTGGGCCAGGAGTGTGAGGACGGAAGTATGAAAACACAAGCTAGTGTGAGGATTGGAGCCAAGGGCAGAGCAGGCCCACTCTGCAGAGGCTGAATCAAAATCTCCTGCATCTGAAGTCAGGCTGAGGATCAGACGTTGGCTGAGGCTGGAGTATGTGTCCATGATGGCACCTTCATGAAGTGGGGGCCTCATGAGGCCAAGGAAGTTTTCCCACGCTGAGTTTGGAGGTTGCCCCAAACCACAAGGTTTCCTTCTGCGGGACATTCGAGTCCGGTTGCATGGCTCCAGGACATACCATATGGAAGGACTGGAGAACAGGGTTCGAAGGATGGATCCCTGTACAGCATGCCTCGCATTCCCATTGGCTATTAGCGACAAGATATGTTTGATCTGCTGCCTCTGGAACACGCGACCCAGGGGGCTGAGTTGAAATGGCCTCTCCTGAGGATGCGTCATAATGTGCGTTTGGGTCCATGGAGACCTTAGAATGTGCTGGTTGTTCAGTGGCCCTGCGGAACTCTCCTACCTGAAGTGTTTGATACATCCCAGTAAGAAAGCTGCCCATGTGGAGATGAGAGAGGTTTGGTTTGGTGCCTCAGGAAAGCCCCATGTGCTGGTCTACGAAAACAGTCCTCTGAGAACGGAAACATGGAAAGCAAAGCTAAGGTTCAGATTAGGGCCTGGGGGCCTGTCCATTTCAACCTTCTGTCTCTGGGGACACTGTCTGAGAGTCTAAGTGGAGATAGTTGCTCCGCTGGTGTCAGAGAGCCCCTCTTAGTCCAGGGTGGCCTATACTATTGATGGCCTCAGGGACCTTGGAGCTTTTCCCTAACCTGTAGTGTTGTGGTCAATGGATTGGGCACACTTTCCTTGGAGAGGGCAGGCACAATCTTTCGCTGTTTGGTCCAGAGGCCCTAGCCTGGATGTTGTGTGGGTCCAGGCTGTGGGCACAGAAGTCTGAATACACAAACTCAGCTTATGAGTGGCGCCTAGGGTATGGCAGGCCGGATGTACAGCCCGAGAGGGAGCTCCTGGGCCTCTGAAACAAGGGCGAGTGGGAGGCGTTCCTTCAGGCTTTTGTCTCTGGATGTTGTGTCCGGGATAGCCGTGGATTGGAGCGGTGGCCTCAGGTACTGTGGACGAGTATCCCTCTCTGGGGATTTGTCCCAGCTCCCAAGAGTTTGGGGTCATTTTGTGGGAAGGGTGGAGTCGTGTTGTCTGGCTCATGGGTCTCTCCAAGAAAGGGATTCCAGAGCAGAGGTCCAGGTACGGGCGGGCGACTGGAAAATTCAAACCGTGGTGATGATTGGGTGCATAGGGGCTTGGCAAGCCCCATATGTGGGCTCTTGGTCCAGTCCCTGACAGGCCTTTCTTTGACATGGGGCTCATGCTGAGGGTCACAGTGTGAATTTGTGCCCAAGCAGCACTCAAGTTTGGGCGTGGCATCAGAAGCCATGAAGGTTTCTCCCACCCTGTAGGTGTGACTCCATGCCAAGAGCAAGCTTGACAGCCATGGGGAAGGAGGAGTTCTGTTTTGTGCTTGCTATACCTAGCTGTGTGGAGAATTGATATAATGTCTAGGTTCAGATATCTGAAAACCAAGGTTAGGATGAGGTGACGGCATAAGACCATGGCGTGTCCGAAGTGCTGGGTGTGCGGCCAGCTGTCTCCTTGTCTGTCTGGACGTCTGGCTTCAGGCTGTGTCAGGCAGAGCATGAGTGCCCAGAGCAGCCTATCCAGTTTGGGTACCGTCGAGGCCCGAGCAGGTTGATCCTCATCTGGGTTTTATGGAGAGCCCCACAGGGAAACGTTTTTCTTCCGTTGGGCAGACACTGGGCTGGGTTTTGGTTCTGGAGTTCCTAGTCCGCAGGGCTTGTTTGCCAGGAGTGTGAGGAAGGAAGTCTGAAAACACAAGCTAGCGTGAGGTTTGGGACCGAGGACACGGCAGGCCCATTCTGCAGAGGCTGAATCGTGATCTCCTGCACTGAGGTCATGTCAACTATGAGATGTGCCTCAGGCTAGAGTTCTTGTCCAGCATGGCCTCTTCCTGAAGGGTGTGGGGGCTTCATGAGGCCAGAAAGTTTTGGCTACGATGGGATTTGTGAACTGCTCCAAAACTGAAGGTTACCTTCTGCACGACAGTCGAGTCCTATTGGATGGTTCTAAGAGGCCCCATATGGAAAGACTCGAGAGCAGGTGTCTAAGCATGGATGCCTGGGAATGCCACCTCATATTCCCACTCTTTAGTCAGGACAAGGCAGGCTCAATCTGCGGGCTCCTGGGTGAGCTACCCAGAGGGGAGAGTTGAAATGGTCTCTCCTGAAGATGAGTCCTACTGTGGCTTGGTGGCCTGGGAGACCTTGGAATGTGGAGGTGGCTCAGGGACTCTGCAGGATTCTCCAACATGAGGTGTTTGACACGGCTCCAACAAGGAAACTTCCCATGTGGAGACGAGAGGAGTTCTGTTCCGTGCCTCAGGAAAGCCCCATACCCTGTTCTTCGAACCAAAGCCTCTGAGGAGTGACACCTGGAAACCAAAGCAAGAGTTGAGACTACGGCCTAAAGGCCTGTCCGGCTCAACCTTCTATCTCTGTTGACATCTGTGTGCATGCATTCATGGATGTAGCTGCTCAGCTTGTGTCCGAATGCCCCTGTGAGTCCAGTGAGGCTCCCAGTAGTGGGATGTCCTCGGAGGCCTTGAGGTTTCTCATATTCTGGAGGTGTGTGGCCAAAGGAATGGACACAGTTTCCCAGGAGAGAGCAGGCACGGTCCTGTGGTATGGCTCCAGAGGACCCAGCCTAGAGGCTGTGTTTGCCAGGGCTGTGGGGACAGATGTCTGAGAAAGCAAACTTGGCTCAGCTAGGGGCCAATGTAATGGCAGGCCTGATCTCTAGTCCGTGAGGGGAGATCCTCTGGAAATCAAAATAGGGCAAGTGGGAGGCAGTCACTCAGGATTTTGTCTCTGGGTGTTGCGTTTACAGTGTCCGGTCAGGGTAGGGGTTGTCTCAGAGGCCGAGGAAGAGCCTTCCTCTCGGGGGATTGTCCAAGCTCCCAAGTGTTTGTGTTCATTCTGTGGGAATGAAGAGTACTGTTTTCTGCCACAGGGGACCCCCCAGGAGAGGGACTCTAGAGCACAGCAGTGGGTTCCCTCAACTGGAATACACACCATCTAGTTAGTCCTGGGTGCCTATGGGCATGGCAAGCCACATATGCGGGCTCTTGGTCCAGTCACTGAGAGGCGTTACTTGAATAAGGTACTCACGCTGAGGGTCACAATGTGTGTTTGTGCCCAAGGCGGCCCTCACGCTTGGGCGTGGCCTCATGGGCCATGCCGTTTTCTCCTACACTGAAGGTTTGACTCACTGCCAGCAGCAAGGTTTCTTGCCAGGGGGAAGGAGGGGTTCTGACTTATGCATCAGGTTCCCCCCTGTGCAGGGATTGGAGATAAGGTCTAGGTTCCGATGACTGAAAACCCAGGTTGGGAATGGATGGTGGCCTAAGGCAGTGGCGGGTCCAATGTGCTGGGTGTGCAGCCAGCTGTGTCGGTGTCTGTTGGAAGGTCTGGGCTCAGGCTATTTGCAACAGAGCATCACTGTTTAAGGTAGCCTATGCAATTGGGGTGTTGCCGAGGGCCAAGCAGTTTGATCCTCATTTGTGGTTTCTGGGCACCGCCATAGACAATGTTTTTCTCCTGGGAGGTAGGCACAGTGCTTCATTGTGGCCCCAGAATTCCCAGTAGGGAGGGTTTGTGGGCCAGGAGTGTGAGGACGGAAGTCTGAAAACACAAGCTAGTGTGAGGATTGGAGCCAAGGGCAGAGCAGGCCCACTCTGCAGAGGCTGAATCAAAATCTCCTGCATCTGAAGTCAGGCTGAGGATCAGACGTTGGCTGAGGCTGGAGTATGTGTCCATGATGGCACCTTCATGAAGTGGGGGCCTCATGAGGCCAAGGAAGTTTTCCCACGCTGAGTTTGGAGGTTGCCCCAAACCACAAGGTTTCCTTCTGCGGGACATTCGAGTCCTGTTGCATGGCTCCAGGACATACCATACGGAAGGACTGGAAGCAGGGTTCGAAGGATGGATACCTGTACAGCATGCCTCGCATTCCCATTGGCTATTAGCGACAAGATATGTTTGATCTGCTGCCTCTGGAACACGCGACCCAGGGGGCTGAGTTGAAATGGCCTCTCCTGAGGATGCGTCATAATGTGCGTTTGGGTCCATGGAGACCTTGGAATGTGCTGGTTGTTCGGTGGTCCTGCGGAACTCTCCTACCTGAAGTGTTTGATACATCCCAGTAAGAAAGCTGCCCATGTGGAGATGAGAGAGGTTTGGTTTGGTGCCTCAGAAAAGCCCCATGTGCTGGTCTACGAAAACAGTCCTCTGAGAACGGAAACATGGAAACCAAAGCTAAGGTTCAGATTAGGGCCTGGGGGCCTGTCCATTTCAACCTTCTGTCTCTGGGGACACTGTCTGAGAGTCTAAGTGGAGATAGTTGCTCCGCTGGTGTCAGAGAGCGCCTCTTAGTCCAGGGTGGCCTATACTATTGATGGCCTCAGGGACCTTGGAGCTTTTCCCTAACCTGTAGGGTTGTGGTCTATGGATTGGGCACACTTTCCTTGGAGAGGGCCGGCACAATCTTTCGCTGTTTGGTCCAGAGGCCCTGGCCTGGATGTTGTGTGGGTCCAGGCTGTGGGCACAGAAGTCTGAATACACAAACTCAGCTTATGAGTGGCGCCTAGGGTATGGCAGGCCGGATGTACAGCCCGAGAGGGAGCTCCTGGGCCTCTGAAACAAGGGCGAGTGGGAGGCGTTCCTTCAGGCTTTTGTCTCTGGATGTTGTGTCCGGGATAGCCGTGGATTGGAGCGGTGGCCTCAGGTACTGTGGACGAGTATCCCTCTCTGGGGATTTGTCCCAGCTCCCAAGAGTTTGGGGTCATTTTGTGGGAAGGGTGGAGTCGTGTTGTCTGGCTCATGGGTCTCTCCAAGAAAGGGATTCCAGAGCAGAGCTCCAGGTACGGGCGGGGCGACTGGAAAATTCAAACCGTGGTGAGGATTGGGTGCATAGGGGCTTGGCAAGCCCCATATGTGGGCTCTTGGTCCAGGCCCTGACAGGCCTTTCTTTGACATGGGGCTCATGCTGAGGGTCACAGTGTGAATTTGTGCCCAAGCAGCACTCAAGTTTGGGCGTGGCATCAGGGGCCATGAAGGTTTCTCCCACCCTGAAGGTGTGACTCCATGCCAAGAGCAAGCTTGACAGCCATGGGGAAGGAGGAGTTCTGTTTTGTGCTTGCTATACCCAGCTGTGTGGAGAATTGATATAATGTCTAGGTTCAGATATCTGAAAACCAAGGTTAGGATGAGGTGACGGCATAAGACCATGGCGTGTCCGAAGTGCTGGGTGTGCGGCCAGCTGTCTCCTTGTCTGTCTGGACGTCTGGCTTCAGGCTGTGTCAGGCAGAGCATGAGTGCCCAGAGCAGCCTATCCAGTTCGGGTACCGTCGAGGCCCGAGCAGGTTGATCCTCATCTGGGTTTTCTGGAGAGCCGCACAGGGAAACGTTTTTCTTCCGTTGGGCAGACACTGGGGTGGGTTGTGGTTCTGGAGTTCCTAGTCCGGAGGGCTTGTTTGCCAGGAGTGTGAGGAAGGAAGTCTGAAAACACAAGCTAGCGTGAGGTTTGGGACCGAGGGCACGGCAGGCCCACTCTGCAGAGGCTGAATCGAGATCTCCTGCACTGAGGTCATGTCAACTATGAGATGTGCCTCAGGCTAGAGTTCTTGTCCAGCATGGCCTCTTCCTGAAGGGTGTGGGGGCTTCATGAGGCCAGAAAGTTTTGCCTACGATGGGATTTGTGAACTGCTCCAAAACTGAAGGTTACCTTCTGCACGACAGTCGAGTCCTATTGGATGGTTCCAAGAGGCCCCATATGGAAAGACTCGAGAGCAGGTGTCTAAGCATGGATGCCTGGGAACGCCACCTCATATTCCCACTCTTTAGTCAGGACAAGGCAGGCTCAATCTGCGGGCTCCTGGGTGAGCTACCCAGAGGGGCGAGTTGAAATGGTATCTCCTGAAGATGAGTCCTACTGTGGCTTGGTGGCCTGGGAGACCTTGGAATGTGGAGGTGGCTCAGGGACTCTGCAGGATTCTCCAACATGAGGTGTTTGACACGGCTCCAACAAGGAAACTTCCCATGTGGAGACGAGAGGAGTTCTGTTCCGTGCCTCAGGAAAGCCCCATACCCTGTTCTTCGAACCAAAGCCTCTGAGGATTGACACCTGGAAACCAAAGCAAGAGTTGAGACTACGGCCTAAAGGCCTGTCCGGCTCAACCTTCTATCTCTGTTGACATCTGTGTGCATGCATTCATGGATGTAGCTGCTCAGCTTGTGTCGGAATGCCCCTGTGAGTCCAGTGAGGCTCCCAGTAGTGGGATGTCCTCGGAGGCCTTGAGGTTTCTCATATTCTGGAGGTGTGTGGCCAAAGGAATGGACACAGTTTCCCAGGAGAGAGCAGGCACGGTCCTGTGGTATGGCTCCAGAGGACCCAGTCTAGAGGCTGTGTTTGCCAGGGCTGTGGGGACAGATGTCTGAGAAAGCAAACTTGGCTCAGCTAGGGGCCAATGTAATGGCAGGCCTGATCTCTAGTCCGTGAGGGGAGATCCTCTGGAAATCAAAGTAGGGCAAGTGGGAGGCAGTCACTTAGGATTTTGTCTCTGGGAGTTGGGTTTACAGTGTCCGGTCAGGGTAGGGGTTGTCTCAGAGGCCGAGGAAGAGCCTTCCTCTCGGGGGATTGTCCAAGCTCCCAAGTGTTTGTGTTCATTCTGTGGGAATGAAGAGTACTGTTTTCTGCCACAGGGGACCCCCCAGGAGAGGGACTCTAGAGCACAGCAGTGTGTTCCCTCAACTGGAATACACACCATCTAGTTAGTCCTGGGTGCCTATGGGCATGGCAAGCCACATATGCGGGCTCTTGGTCCAGTCACTGAGAGGCGTTACTTGAATAAGGTACTCACGCTGAGGGTCACAATGTGTGTTTGTGCCCAAGGCGGCCCTCACGCTTGGGCGTGGCCTCATGGGCCATGCCGTTTTCTCCTACACTGAAGGTTTGACTCACTGACAGCAGCAAGGTTTCTTGCCAGGGGGAAGGAGGGGTTCTGACTTGTGCATCAGGTTCCCCCCTGTTCAGGGATTGGAGATAAGGTCTAGGTTCCGATGACTGAAAACCCAGGTTGGGAATGGATGGTGGTCTAAGGCAGTGGCGGGTCCAATGTGCTGGGTGTGCAGCCAGCTGTGTCGGTGTCTGTTGGAAGGTCTGGGCTCAGGCTATTTGCGACAGAGCATCACTGTTTAAGGTAGCCTATGCAATTGGGGTGTTGCCGAGGGCCAAGCAGTTTGATCCTCATTTGGGGTTTCTGGGCAGCGCCATAGACAATGTTTTTCTCCTGGGAGGTAGGCACAGTGCTTCATTGTGGCCCCAGAATTCCCAGTAGGGAGGGTTTGTGGGCCAGGAGTGTGAGGACGGAAGTCTGAAAACACAAGCTAGTGTGAGGATTGGAGCCAAGGGCAGAGCAGGCCCACTCTGCAGAGGCTGAAAAAAAATCTCCTGCATCTGAAGTCAGGCTGAGGATCAGACATTGGCTGAGGCTGGAGTATATGTCCATGATGGCACCTTCATGAAGTGGGGGCCTCATGAGGCCAAGGAAGTTTTCCCACGCTGAGTTTGGAGGTTGCCCCAAACCACAAGGTTTCCTTCTGCGGGACATTCAAGTCCTGTTGCATGGCTCCAGGACATACCATATGTAAGGACTGGAGAGCAGGGTTCGAAGGATGGATCCCTGTACAGCATGCCTCGCATTCCCATTGGCTATTAGCGACAAGATATGTTTGATCTGCTGCCTCTGGAACACGCGACCCAGGGGGCTGAGTTGAAATGGCCTCTCCTGAGGATGCGTCATAATGTGCGTTTGGGTCCATGGAGACCTTGGAATGTGCTGGTTGTTCGGTGCCCTGCGGAACTCTCCTACCTGAAGTGTTTGATACATCCCAGTAAGAAAGCTGCCCATGTGGAGATGAGAGAGGTTTGGTTTGGTGCCTCAGAAAAGCCCCATGTGCTGGTCTACGAAAACAGTCCTCTGAGAACGGAAACATGGAAAGCAAAGCTAAGGTTCAGATTAGGGCCTGGGGGCCTGTCCATTTCAACCTTCTGTCTCTGGTGACACTGTCTGAGAGTCTAAGTGGAGATAGTTGCTCCACTGGTTCAGAGAGCCGCTCTTAGTCCAGGGTGGCCTATACTATGGATGGCCTCAGGGACCTTGGAGCTTTTCCCTAACCTGTAGGGTTGTGGTCAATGGATTGGGCACACTTTCCTTGGAGAGGGCAGGCACAATCTTTCGCTGTTTGGTCCAGAGGCCCTGGCCTGGATGTTGTGTGGGTCCAGGCTGTGGGCACAGAAGTCTGAATACACAAACTCAGCTTATGAGTGGCGCCTAGGGTATGGCCGGCCGGATGTACAGCCCGAGAGGGAGCTCCTGGGCCTCTGAAACAAGGACGAGTGGGAGGCGTTCCTTCAGGCTTTTGTCTCTGGATGTTGTGTCCGGGATAGCCGTGGATTGGAGCGGTGGCTTCAGGTACTGTGGACGAGTATCCCTCTCTGGGGATTTGTCCCAGCTCCCAAGAGTTTGGGGTCATTTTGTGGGAAGGGTGGAGTCGTGTTGTCTGGCTCATGGGTCTCTCCAAGAAAGGGATTCCAGAGCAGAGCTCCAGGTACGGGCGGGGCGACTGGAAAATTCAAACCGTGGTGAGGATTGGGTGCATAGGGGCTTGGCAAGCCCCATATGTGGGCTCTTGGTCCAGGCCCTGACAGGCCTTTCTTTGACATGGGGCTCATGCTGAGGGTCACAGTGTGAATTTGTGCCCAAGCAGCACTCAAGTTTGGGCGTGGCATCAGGGGCCATGAAGGTTTCTCCCACCCTGAAGGTGTGACTGCATGCCAAGAGCAAGCTTGACAGCCATGGGGAAGGAGGAGTTCTGTTTTGTGCTTGCTATACCCAGCTGTGTGGAGAATTGATATAATGTCTAGGTTCAGATATCTGAAAACCAAGGTTAGGATGAGGTGACGGCATAAGACCATGGCGTGTCCGAAGTGCTGGGTGTGCGGCCAGCTGTCTCCTTCTCTGTCTGGACGTCTGGCTTCAGGCTGTGTCAGGCAGAGCATGAGTGCCCAGAGCAGCCTATCCAGTTCGGGTACCGTCGAGGCCCGAACAGGTTGATCCTCCTCTGGGTTTTCTGGAGAGCCGCACAGGGAAACGTTTTTCTTTCGTTGGGCAGACACTGGGGTGGGTTGTGGTTCTGGAGTTCCTAGTCCGGAGGGCTTGTTTGCCAGGAGTGTGAGGAAGGAAGTCTGAAAACACAAGCTAGCGTGAGGTTTGGGACCGAGGGCACGGCAGGCCCACTCTGCAGAGGCTGAATCGAGATCTCCTGCACTGAGGTCATGTCAACTATGAGACGTGCCTCAGGCTAGAGTTCTTGTCCAGCATGGCCTCTTCCTTAAGGGTGTGGGGGCTTCATGAGGCCAGAAAGTTTTGCCTACGATGGGATTTGTGAACTGCTCCAAAACTGAAGGTTACCTTCTGCACGACAGTCGAGTCCTATTGGATGGTTCCAAGAGGCCCCATATGGAAAGACTCGAGAGCAGGTGTCTAAGCATGGATGCCTGGGAACGCCACCTCATATTCCCACTCTTTAGTCAGGACAAGGCAGGCTCAATCTGCGGGCTCCTGGGTGAGCTACCCAGAGGGGAGAGTTGAAATGGACTCTCCTGAAGATGAGTCCTACTGTGGCTTGGTGGCCTGGGAGACCTTGGAATGTGGAGGTGGCTCAGGGACTCTGCAGGATTCTCCAACATGAGGTGTTTGACACGGCTCCAACAAGGAAACTTCCCATGTGGAGACGAGAGGAGTTCTGTTCCGTGCCTCAGGAAAGCCCCATACCCTGTTCTTCGAACCACAGCCTCTGAGGAGTGACACCTGGAAACCAAAGCAAGAGTTGAGACTACGGCCTAAAGGCCTGTCCGGCTCAACCTTCTATCTCTGTTGACATCTGTGTGCATGCATTCATGGATGTAGCTGCTCAGCTTGTGTCCGAATGCCCCTGTGAGTGCAGTGAGGCTCCCAGTAGTGGGATGTCCTCGGAGGCCTTGAGGTTTCTCATATTCTGGAGGTGTGTGGCCAAAGGAATGGACACAGTTTCCCAGGAGAGAGCAGGCACGGTCCTGTGGTATGGCTCCAGAGGACCCAGCCTAGAGGCTGTGTTTGCCAGGGCTGTGGGGAGAGATGTCTGAAAAAGCAAACTTGGCTCAGCTAGGGGCCAATGTAATGGCAGGCCTGATCTCTAGTCCGTGAGGGGAGATCCTCTGGAAATCAAAGTAGGGCAAGTGGGAGGCAGTCACTCAGGATTTTGTCTCTGGGTGTTTCGTTTACAGTGTCCGGTCAGGGTAGGGGTTGTCTCAGAGGCCGAGGAAGAGCCTTCCTCTCGGGGGATTGTCCAAGCTCCCAAGTGTTTGTGTTCATTCTGTGGGAATGAAGAGTACTGTTTTCTGCCACAGGGGACCCCCCAGGAGAGGGACTCTAGAGCACAGCAGTGCGTTCATTCAACTGGAATACACACCATCTAGTTAGTCCTGGGTGCCTATGGGCATGGCAAGCCACATATGCGGGCTCTTGGTCCAGTCACTGAGAGGCGTTACTTGAATAAGGTACTCACGCTGAGGGTCACAATGTGTGTTTGTGCCCAAGGCGGCCCTCACGCTTGGGCGTGGCCTCATGGGCCATGCCGTTTTCTCCTACACTGAAGGTTTGACTCACTGCCAGCAGCAAGGTTTCTTGCCATGGGGAAGGAGGGGTTCTGACTTGTGCATCAGGTTCCCCCCTGTGCAGGGATTGGAGATAAGGTCTAGGTTCCGATGACTGAAAACCCAGCTTGGGAATGGATGGTGGCCTAAGGCAGTGGCGGGTCCAATGTGCTGGGTGTGCAGCCAGCTGTGTCGGTGTCTGTTGGAAGGTCTGGGCTCAGGCTATTTGCGACAGAGCATCACTGTTTAAGGTAGCCTATGCAATTGGGGTGTTGCCGAGGGCCAAGCAGTTTGATCCTCATTTGGGGTTTCTGGGCAGCGACATAGACAATGTTTTTCTCCTGGGAGGCAGGCACAGTGCTTCATTGTGGCCCCAGAATTGCCAGTAGGGAGGGTTTGTGGGCCAGGAGTGTGAGGACGGAAGTCTGAAAACACAAGCTAGTGTGAGGATTGGAGCCAAGGGCAGAGCAGGCCCACTCTGCAGAGGCTGAATCAAAATCTCCTGCATCTGAAGTCAGGCTGAGGATCAGACGTTGGCTGAGGCTGGAGTATGTGTCCATGATGGCACCTTCATGAAGTGGGGGCCTCATGAGGCCAAGGAAGTTTTCCCACGCTGAGTTTGGAGGTTGCCCCAAACCACAAGATTTCCTTCTGCGGGACATTCGAGTCCTATTACATGGCTCCAGGACATACCATATGGAAGGACTGGAGAGCAGGGTTCGAAGGATGGATCCCTGTACAGCATGCCTCGCATTCCCATTGGCTATTAGCGACAAGATATGTTTGATCTGCTGCCTCTGGAACACGCGACCCAGGGGGCTGAGTTGAAATGGCCTCTCCTGAGGATGCGTCATAATGTGCGTTTGGGTCCATGGAGACCTTGGAATGTGCTGGTTGTTCAGTGGCCCTGCGGAACTCTCCTACCTGAAGTGTTTGATACATCCCAGTAAGAAAGCTGCCCATGTGGAGATGAGAGAGGTTTGGTTTGGTGCCTCAGAAAAGCCCCATGTGCTGGTCTACGAAAACAGTCCTCTGAGAACGGAAACATGGAAACCAAAGCTAAGGTTCAGATTAGGGCCTGGGTGCCTGTCCATTTCAACATTCTGTCTCTGGGGACACTGTCTGAGAGTCTAAGTGGAGATAGTTGCTCCGCTGGTGTCAGAGAGCCCCTCTTAGTCCAGGGTGGCCTATACTATTGATGGCCTCAGGGACCTTGGAGCTTTTCCCTAACCTGTAGGGTTGTGGTCAATGGATTGGGCACACTTTCCTTGGAGAGGGCAGGCACAATCTTTCGCTGTTTGGTCCAGAGGCCCTAGCCTGGATGTTGTGTGGGTCCAGGCTGTGGGCACAGATGTCTGAATACACAAACTCAGCTTATGAGTGGCGCCTAGGGTATGGCCGGCCGGATGTACAGCCCGAGAGGGAGCTCCTGGGCCTCTGAAACAAGGGCGAGTGGGAGGCGTTCCTTCAGGCTTTTGTCTCTGGATGTTGTGTCCGGGATAGCCGTGGATTGGAGCGGTGGCCTCAGGTACTGTGGACGAGTATCCCTCTCTGGGGATTTGTCCCAGCTCCCAAGAGTTTGGGGTCATTTTGTGGGAAGGGTGGAGTCGTGTTGTCTGGCTCATGGGTCTCTCCAAGAAAGGGATTCCAGAGCAGAGCTCCAGGTACGGGCGGGGCGACTGGAAAATTCAAACCGTGGTGAGGATTGGGTGCATAGGGGCTTGGCAAGCCCCATATGTGGGCTCTTGGTCCAGGCCCTGACAGGCCTTTCTTTGACATGGGGCTCATGCTGAGGGTCACAGTGTGAATTTGTGCCCAAGCAGCACTCAAGTTTGGGCGTGGCATCAGGGGCCATGAAGGTTTCTCCCACCCTGAAGGTGTGACTGCATGCCAAGAGCAAGCTTGACAGCCATGGGGAAGGAGGAGTTCTGTTTTGTGCTTGCTATACCCAGCTGTGTGGAGAATTGATATAATGTCTAGGTTCAGATATCTGAAAACCAAGGTTAGGATGAGGTGAAGGCATAAGACCATGGCGTGTCCGAAGTGCTGGGTGTGCGGCCAGCTGTCTCCTTGTCTGTCTGGACGTCTGGCTTCAGGCTGTGTCAGGCAGAGCATGAGTGCCCAGAGCAGCCTATCCAGTTCGGGTACCGTCGAGGCCCGAGCAGGTTGATCCTCATCTGGGTTTTCTGGAGAGCCGCACAGGGAAACGTTTTTCTTCCGTTGGGCAGACACTGGGCTGGGTTGTGGTTCTGGAGTTCCTAGTCCGGAGGGCTTGTTTGCCAGGAGTGTGAGGAAGGAGGTCTGAAAACACAAGCTAGCGTGAGGTTTGGGACCGAGGGCACGGCAGGCCCACTCTGCAGAGGCTGAATCGAGATCTCCTGCACCGAGGTCATGTCAGCTATGAGACGTGCCTCAGGCTAGAGTTCTTGTCCAGCATGGCCTCTTCCTGAAGGGTGTGGGGGCTTCATGAGGCCAGAAAGTTTTGGCTACGATGGGATTTGTGAACTGCTCCAAAACTGAAGGTTACCTTCTGCACGACAGTCGAGTCCTATTGGATGGTTCCAAGAGGCCCCATATGGAAAGACTCGAGAGCAGGTGTCTAAGCATGGATGCCTGGGAACGCCACCTCATATTCCCACTCTTTAGTCAGGACAAGGCAGGCTCAATCTGCGGGCTCCTGGGTGAGCTACCCAGAGGGGAGAGTTGAAATGGACTCTCCTGAAGATGAGTCCTACTGTGGCTTGGTGGCCTGGGAGACCTTGGAATGTGGAGGTGGCTCAGGGACTCTGCAGGATTCTCCAACATGAGGTGTTTGACACGGCTCCAACAAGGAAACTTCCCATGTGGAGACGAGAGGAGTTCTGTTCCGTGCCTCAGGAAAGCCCCATACCCTGTTCTTCGAACCACAGCCTCTGAGGAGTGACACCTGGAAACCAAAGCAAGAGTTGAGACTACGGCCTAAAGGCCTGTCCGGCTCAACCTTCTATCTCTGTTGACATCTGTGTGCATGCATTCATGGATGTAGCTGCTCAGCTTGTGTCCGAATGCCCCTGTGAGTCCAGTGAGGCTCCCAGTAGTGGGATGTCCTCGGAGACCTTGAGCTTTCTCATATTCTGGAGGTGTGTGGCCAAAGGAATGGACACAGTTTCCCAGGAGAGAGCAGGCACGGTCCTGTGGTATGGCTCCAGAGGACCCAGCCTAGAGGCTGTGTTTGCCAGGGCTGTGGGGACAGATGTCTGAAAAAGCAAACTTGGCTCAGCTAGGGGCCAATGTAATGGC